>NW_028249249.1:0-650276 GCF_964263255.1 Lissotriton vulgaris
TTTGTAGGTGGATCATCAGTGTTAGAGCTAAAATTAGCATGTTTAAAGTGATTTTCATGCTTCCAGGGGCCCTAAACACAAGATTTATGGAATGGTTAAAAGTGCATGAAAATGGCCAATTTACTCACTCTGAGTTCTCAAAAAGGGTTTCTTCACCCCGGGAAGTTAATTAAATACCATTTGGAGGCATTTAATGTTCGAGCAAAAACGGCTGATTTTCGACAAAAGAGATAACACCCCCCCATTACGTCATGCTTCAGAAATGTGGAAAATGGTCCGTTTTCAAATGCTTTATTTTTGAACGTCAGTTCACATTTGTAGGTGGATCATCAGTGTTAGAGCTAAAATTAGCATGTTTAAAGTGAATTTCATGCTTCCAGGGGCTCGGGAAGTGAATTCAATACTATTTGGAGGCATTTAATGTTCAAGCAAAAACAGCTGATTTTTGACAAAAGAGATAACACCCCCCCATTACGTCATGCTTCAGAAATGTGGAAAATGGTCCGTTTTCAAATGTTTTATTTTTGAACGTCAGTTCACATTTGTAGGTGGATCATCAGTGTTAGAGCTAAAATTAGCATGTTTAAAGTGATTTTCATGCTTCCAGGGGCCCTAAACACAACATTTATGGAATGGTTAAAAGTGCATGAAAATGGCCAATTTACTCACTCTGAGTTCTCAAAAAAGGGTTTCTTCACCCCAGGAAGTTAATTAAATACCATTTGGAGGCATTTAATGTTCGAGCAAAAACGGCAGATTTTCGACAAAAGAGATAACACCCCCCATTACGTCATGCTTCAGAAATGTGGAAAATGGTCCGTTTTCAAATGTTTTATTTCTGAACGTCAGTTCACATTTGTAGGTGGATCATCAGTGTTAGAGCTAAAATTAGCATGTTTAAAGTGATTTTCATGCTTCCAGGGGCTCGGGAAGTGAATTAAATACTATTTGGAGGCATTTAATGTTCAATCAAAAACAGCAGATTTTTGACAAAAGAGATAACACCCCCCCCATTACGTCATGCTTCAGAAATGTGGAAAATGGTCCGTTTTCAAATGTTTTATTTTTGAACGTCAGTTCACATTTGTAGGTGGATCATCAGTGTTAGAGCTAAAATTAGCATGTTTAAAGTGATTTTCATGCTTCCAGGGGCCCTAAACACAAGATTTATGGAATGGTTAAAAGTGCATGAAAATGGCCAATTTACTCACTCTGAGTTCTCAAAAAGGGTTTCTTCACCCCGGGAAGTTAATTAAATACCATTTGGAGGCATTTAATGTTCGAGCAAAAACGGCTGATTTTCGACAAAAGAGATAACACCCCCCCATTACGTCATGCTTCAGAAATGTGGAAAATGGTCCGTTTTCAAATGCTTTATTTTTGAACGTCAGTTCACATTTGTAGGTGGATCATCAGTGTTAGAGCTAAAATTAGCATGTTTAAAGTGAATTTCATGCTTCCAGGGGCTCGGGAAGTGAATTCAATACTATTTGGAGGCATTTAATGTTCAAGCAAAAACAGCTGATTTTTGACAAAAGAGATAACACCCCCCCATTACGTCATGCTTCAGAAATGTGGAAAATGGTCCGTTTTCAAATGTTTTATTTTTGAACGTCAGTTCTCATTTGTAGGTGGATCATCAGTGTTAGAGCTAAAATTAGCATGTTTAAAGTGATTTTCAGGCTTCCAGGGGCCCTAAACACAAGATTTATGGAATGGATAAAAGTGCATGGAAATAGCCAATTTACTCACTCTGAGTTCTCAAAAAGGGTTTCTTCACCACAGGAAGTTAATTAAATACCATTTGGAGGCATTTAATGTTCGAGCAAAAACGGCTGATTTTCGACAAAAGAGATAACACCCTACCATTACGTCATGCTTCAGAAATGTGGAAAATGGTCCGTTTTCAAATGTTTTATTTTTGAACGTCAGTTCACATTTGTAGGTGGATCATCAGTGTTAGAGCTAAAATTAGCATGTTTAAAGTGATTTTCATGCTTCCAGGGGCTCGGGAAGTGAATTAAATACTATTTGGAGGCATTTAATGTTCAAGCAAAAACAGCTGATTTTTGACAAAAGAGATAACACCCCCCCATTTCGTCATGCTTCAGAAATGTGGAAAATGGTCAGTTTTCAAATGTTTTATTTTTGAACGTCAGTTCACATTTGTAGGTGGATCATCAGTGTTAGAGCTAAAATTAGCATGTTTAAAGTGATTTTCAGGCTTCCAGGGGCCCTAAACACAAGATTTATGGAATCGTTAAAAGTGCATGAAAATGGCCAATTTACTCACTCTGAGTTCTCAAAAAGGGTTTCTTCACCCCGGGAAGTTAATTAAATACCATTTGGAGGCATTTAATGTTCGAGCAAAAACGGCAGATTTTCGACAAAAGAGATAACACCCTACCATTACGTCATGCTTCAGAAATGTGGAAAATGGTCAGTTTTCAAATGTTTTATTTTTGAACGTCAGTTCACATTTGTAGGTGGATCATCAGTGTTAGAGCTAAAATTAGCATGTTTAAAGTGATTTTCATTCTTCCAGGGGCTCGGGAAATAAATTAAATACTATTTGGAGGCATTTAATGTTCAAGCAAAAACAGCTGATTTTTGACAAAAGAGATAACACCCCCCCCATTACGTCATGCTTCAGAAATATGGAAAATGGTCCGTTTTCAAATGTTTTATTTTTGAACGTCAGTTCACATTTGTAGGTGGATCATCAGTGTTAGAGCTAAAATTAGCATGTTTAAAGTGATTTTCATGCTTCCAGGGGCCCTAAACACAAGATTTATGGAATGGTTAAAAGTGCATGAAAATGGCCAATTTACTCACTCTGAGTTCTCAAAAAGGGTTTCTTCACCCCGGGAAGTTAATGAAATACCATTTGGAGGCATTTAATGTTCGAGCAAAAACGGCTGATTTTCGACAAAAGAGATAACACCCCCCCATTACGTCATGCTTCAGAAATGTGGAAAATGGTCCGTTTTCAAATGCTTTATTTTTGAACGTCAGTTCACATTTGTAGGTGGATCATCAGTGTTAGAGCTAAAATTAGCATGTTTAAAGTGAATTTCATGCTTCCAGGGGCTCGGGAAGTGAATTCAATACTATTTGGAGGCTTTTAATCTTCAAGCAAAAACAGCTGATTTTTGACAAAAGAGATAACACCCCCCCATTACGTCATGCTTCAGAAATGTGGAAAATGGTCCGTTTTCAAATGTTTTATTTTTGAATGTCAGTTCTCATTTGTAGGTGGATCATCAGTGTTAGAGCTAAAATTAGCATGTTTAAAGTGATTTTCATGCTTCCAGGGGCCCTAAACACAAGATTTATGGAATGGTTAAAAGTGCATGAAAATGGCCAATTTACTCACTCTGAGTTCTCAAAAAGGGTTTCTTCACCCCGGGAAGTTAATTAAATACCATTTGGAGGCATTTAATGTTCGAGCAAAAACGGCTGATTTTCGACAAAAGAGATAACACCCCCCCATTACGTCATGCTTCAGAAATGTGGAAAATGGTCCGTTTTCAAATGCTTTATTTTTGAACGTCAGTTCACATTTGTAGGTGGATCATCAGTGTTAGAGCTAAAATTAGCATGTTTAAAGTGAATTTCATGCTTCCAGGGGCTCGGGAAGTGAATTCAATACTATTTGGAGGCATTTAATGTTCAAGCAAAAACAGCTGATTTTTGACAAAAGAGATAACACCCCCCCATTACGTCATGCTTCAGAAATGTGGAAAATGGTCCGTTTTCAAATGTTTTATTTTTGAACGTCAGTTCTCATTTGTAGGTGGATCATCAGTGTTAGAGCTAAAATTATCATGTTTAAAGTGATTTTCATGCTTCCAGGGGCCCTAAACACAAGATTTATGGAATGGTTAAAAGTGCATGAAAATGGCCAATTTACTCACTCTGAGTTCTCAAAAAGGGTTTCTTCACCCCGGGAAGTTAATTAAATACCATTTGGAGGCATTTAATGTTCGAGCAAAAACGGCTGATTTTCGACAAAAGAGATAACAACCCCCCATTACGTCATGCTTCAGAAATGTGGAAAATGGTCAGTTTTCAAATGTTTTATTTTTGAACGTCAGTTCACATTTGTAGGTGGATCATCAGTGTTAGAGCTAAAATTAGCATGTTTAAAGTGATTTTCATGCTTCCAGGGGCTCGGGAAGTGAATTAAATACTATTTGGAGGCATTTAATGTTCAATCAAAAACAGCTGATTTTTGACAAAAGAGATAACACCCCCCATTACGTCATGCTTCAGAAATGTGGAAAATGGTCCGTTTTCAAATGTTTTATTTTTGAACGTCAGTTCACATTTGTAGGTGGATCATCTGTGTTAGAGCTAAAATTAGCATGTTTAAAGTGATTTTCATGCTTCCAGGTGCCCTAAACACAAGATTTATGGAATGGTTAAAAGTGCATGAAAATGGCCAATTTACTCACTCTGAGTTCTCAAAAAGGGTTTCTTCACCCTGGGAAGTTAATTAAATACCATTTGGAGGCATTTAATGTTCGAGCAAAAACGGCTGATTTTCGACAAAAGAGATAACACCCCCCCATTACGTCATGCTTCAGAAATGTGGAAAATGGTCCGTTTTCAAATGTTTTATTTTTGAACGTCAGTTCACATTTGTAGGTGGATCATCAGTGTTAGAGCTAAAATTAGCATGTTTAAAGTGATTTTCACGCTTCCAGGGGCTCGGGAAGTGAATTAAATACTATTTGGAGGCATTTAATGTTCAAGCAAAAACAGCCGATTTTTGACAAAAGAGATAACACCCCCCCCATTACGTCATGTTTCAGAAATGTGGAAAATGGTCCGTTTTCAAATGTTTTATTTTTGAACGTCAGTTCACATTTGTAGGTGGATCATCAGTGTTAGAGCTAAAATGAGCATGTTTAAAGTGATTTTCATGCTTCCAGGGGCCCTAAACACAAGATTTATGGAATGGTTAAAAGTGCATGAAAATGGCCAATTTACTCACTCTGAGTGCTCAAAAAGGGTTTCTTAACCCCGGGAAGTTAATTAAATACCATTTGGAGGCATTTAATGTCGAGCAAAAACGGCTGATTTTCGACAAAAGAGATAACTCCCCCCCATTACGTCATGCTTCAGAAATGTGGAAAATGGTCCATTTTCAAATGTTTTATTTTTGAACGTCAGTTCACATTTGTAGGTGGATCATCAGTGTTAAAGCTAAAATTAGCATGTTTAAAGTGATTTTCATGCTTCCAGGGGCTCGGGAAGTGAATTAAATACTATTTGGAGGCATTTAATGTTCAAGCAAAAACAGCAGATTTTTGACAAAAGAGATAACACCCCCCCATTACGTCATGCTTCAGAAATGTGGAAAATGGTCCGTTTTCAAATGTTTTATTTTTGAACGTCAGTTCACATTTGTAGGTGGATCATCAGTGTTAGAGCTAAAATTAGCATGTTTAAAGTGATTTTCATGCTTCCAGGGGCTCGGGAAGTGAATTAAATACTATTTGGAGGCATTTAATGTTCAAGCAAAAACAGTTGATTTTTGACAAAAGAGATAACCCCCCCATTACGTCATGCTTCAGAAATGTGGAAAATGGTCCGTTTTCAAATGTTTTATTTTTGAACGTCAGTTCACATTTGTAGGTGGATCATCAGTGTTAGAGCTAAAATTAGCATGTTGAAAGTGATTTTCATGCTTCCAGGGGCCCTAAACACAAGATTTATTGAATGGTTAAAAGTGCATGAAAATGGCCAATTTACTCACTCTGAGTTCTCAAAAAGGGTTTCTTCACCCCGGGAAGTTAATTAAATACCATTTGGAGGCATTTAATGTTCGAGCAAAAACGGCTGATTTTCGACAAAAGAGATAACACCCCCCCCCCCCCCATTTCGTCATGCTTTAGAAATGTGGAAAATGGTCCGTTTTCAAATGTTTTATTTTTGAACATCAGTTCACATTTGTAGGTGGATCATCAGTGTTAGAG
Organism: Lissotriton vulgaris; assembly: GCF_964263255.1. Taxonomy (NCBI): domain Eukaryota; kingdom Metazoa; phylum Chordata; class Amphibia; order Caudata; family Salamandridae; genus Lissotriton; species Lissotriton vulgaris. Next base: position 5,985 of record NW_028249249.1, read on the forward strand.
CTAAAATTAGCATGTTTAAAGTGATTTTCATGCTTCCAGGGGCCCTAAACACAAAATTTATGGAATGGTTAAAAGTACATGAAAATGGCCAATTTACTCACTCTGAGTTCTCAAAAAGGGTTTCTTCACCCCGGGAAGTTAATTAAATACCATTTGGAGGCATTTAATGTTCGAGCAAAAACGGCTGATTTTCGACAAAAGAGATAACACCCCCCCATTACGTCATGCTTCAGAAATGTGGAAAATGGTCCGTTTTCAAATGTTTTTTTTTTGAACGTCAGTTCACATTTGTAGGTGGATCATCAGTGTTAGAGCTAAAATTAGCATGTTTAAAGGGATTTTCATGCTTCCAGGGGCTCGGGAAGTGAATTAAATACTATTTGGAGGCATTTGATGTTCAAGCAAAAACAGCTGATTTTTGACAAAAGAGATAACACCCCCACCCCATTACGTCATGCTTCAGAAATGTGGAAAATGGTCCGTTTTGAAATGTTTTATTTTTGAACGTCAGTTCACATTTGTAGGTGGATCATCAGTGTTAGAGCTAAAATTAGCATGTTTAAAGTGATTTTCATGCTTCCAGGGGCCCTAAACACAAGATTTATGGAATGGTAAAAGTGCATGAAAATGGCCAATTTACTCACTCTGAGTTCTCAAAAAGGGTTTCTTCACCCCGGGAAGTTAATTAAATACCATTTGGAGGCATTTAATGTTCGAGCAAAAACGGCTGATTTTCGACAAAAGAGATAACACCCCCCCATTACGTGATGCTTCAGAAATGTGGAAAATGGTCAGTTTTCAAATGTTTTATTTTTGAACGTCAGTTCACATTTGTAGGTGGATCATCAGTGTTAGAGCTAAAATTAGCATGTTTAAAGTGATTTTCATGCTTCCAGGGGCTCGGGAAGTGAATTAAAGACTATTTGGAGGCATTTAATGTTCAAGCAAAAACAGCTGATTTTTGACAAAAGAGATAACACCCCCCCATTACGTCATGCTTCAGAAATGTGGAAAATGGTCCGTTTTCAAATGTTTTATTTTTGAACGTCAGTTCACATTTGTAGGTGGATCATCAGTGTTAGAGCTAAAATTAGCATGTTTAAAGAGATTTTCATGCTTCCAGGGGCCCTAAACACAAGATTTATGGAATGGTTAAAAGTGCATGAAAATGGACAATTTACTCACTCTGAGTTCTCAAAAAGGGTTTCTTCACCCCGGGAAGTTAATTAAATACCATTTGGAGGCATTTAATGTTCGAGCAAAAACGGCTGATTTTCGACAAAAGAGATAATACCCCTCCATTCCGTCATGCTTCAGAAATGTGGAAAATGGTCCGTTTTCAAATGTTTTATTTTTGAACGTCAGTTCACATTTGTAGGTGGATCATCAGTGTTAGAGCTAAAATTAGCATGTTTAAAGTGATTTTCATGCTTCCAGGGGCTCGGGAAGTGAATTAAATACTATTTGGAGGCATTTAATGTTCAATCAAAAACAGCTGATTTTTGACAAAAGAGATAACACCCCCCATTACGTCATGCTTCAGAAATGTGGAAAATGGTCCGTTTTCAAATGTTTTATTTTTGAACGTCAGTTCACATTTGTAGGTGGATCATCAGTGTTAGAGCTAAAATTAGCATGTTTAAAGTGATTTTAATTCTTCCAGGGGCTCGGGAAGTGAATTAAATACTATTTGGAGGCATTTAATGTTCAAGCAAAAACAGCTGATTTTTGACAAAAGAGACAACACCCCCCCATTACGTCATGCTTCAGAAATGTGGAAAATGGTCCGTTTTCAAATGTTTTATTTTTGAACGTCAGTTCACATTTGTAGGTGGATCATCAGTGTTAGAGCTAAAATTAGCATGTTTAAAGTGATTTTCAGGCTTCCAGGGGCCCTAAACACAAGATTTATGGAATGGTTAAAAGTGCATGAAAATGGCCAATTTACTCACTCTGAGTTCTCAAAAAGGGTTTCTTCACCCCGGGAAGTTAATTAAATACCATTTGGAGGCATTTAATGTTCGAGCAAAAACGGCTGATTTTTGACAAAAGAGATAACACCCTACCATTACGTCATGCTTCAGAAATGTGGAAAATGGTCCGTTTTCAAATGTTTTATTTTTGAACGTCAGTTCACATTTGTAGGTGGATCATCAGTGTTAGAGCTAAAATTAGCATGTTTAAAGTGATTTTCATGCTTCCAGGGGCTCGGGAAGTGAATTAAATACTATTTGGAGGCATTTAATGTTCAAGCAAAAACAGCAGATTTTTGACAAAAGAGATAACACCCCCCCATTACGTCATGCTTCAGAAATGTGGAAAATGGTCCGTTTTCAAATGTTTTATTTTTGAACGTCAGTTCACATTTGTAGGTGGATCATCAGTGTTAGAGCTAAAATTAGCATGTTTAAAGTGATTTTCATGCTTCCAGGGGCTCGGGAAGTGAATTAAATACTATTTGGAGGCATTTAATGTTCAAGCAAAAACAGTTGATTTTTGACAAAAGAGATAACCCCCCCATTACGTCATGCTTCAGAAATGTGGAAAATGGTCCGTTTTCAAATGTTTTATTTTTGAACGTCAGTTCACATTTGTAGGTGGATCATCAGTGTTAGAGCTAAAATTAGCATGTTGAAAGTGATTTTCATGCTTCCAGGGGCCCTAAACACAAGATTTATTGAATGGTTAAAAGTGCATGAAAATGGCCAATTTACTCACTCTGAGTTCTCAAAAAGGGTTTCTTCACCCCGGGAAGTTAATTAAATACCATTTGGAGGCATTTAATGTTCGAGCAAAAACGGCTGATTTTCGACAAAAGAGATAACACCCCCCCCCCCCCATTTCGTCATGCTTTAGAAATGTGGAAAATGGTCCGTTTTCAAATGTTTTATTTTTGAACATCAGTTCACATTTGTAGGTGGATCATCAGTGTTAGAGCTAAAATTAGCATGTTTAAAGTGATTTTCATGCTTCCAGGGGCCCTAAACACAAAATTTATGGAATGGTTAAAAGTACATGAAAATGGCCAATTTACTCACTCTGAGTTCTCAAAAAGGGTTTCTTCACCCCGGGAAGTTAATTAAATACCATTTGGAGGCATTTAATGTTCGAGCAAAAACGGCTGATTTTCGACAAAAGAGATAACACCCCCCCATTACGTCATGCTTCAGAAATGTGGAAAATGGTCCGTTTTCAAATGTTTTTTTTTTGAACGTCAGTTCACATTTGTAGGTGGATCATCAGTGTTAGAGCTAAAATTAGCATGTTTAAAGGGATTTTCATGCTTCCAGGGGCTCGGGAAGTGAATTAAATACTATTTGGAGGCATTTGATGTTCAAGCAAAAACAGCTGATTTTTGACAAAAGAGATAACACCCCCACCCCATTACGTCATGCTTCAGAAATGTGGAAAATGGTCCGTTTTGAAATGTTTTATTTTTGAACGTCAGTTCACATTTGTAGGTGGATCATCAGTGTTAGAGCTAAAATTAGCATGTTTAAAGTGATTTTCATGCTTCCAGGGGCCCTAAACACAAGATTTATGGAATGGTAAAAGTGCATGAAAATGGCCAATTTACTCACTCTGAGTTCTCAAAAAGGGTTTCTTCACCCCGGGAAGTTAATTAAATACCATTTGGAGGCATTTAATGTTCGAGCAAAAACGGCTGATTTTCGACAAAAGAGATAACACCCCCCCATTACGTGATGCTTCAGAAATGTGGAAAATGGTCAGTTTTCAAATGTTTTATTTTTGAACGTCAGTTCACATTTGTAGGTGGATCATCAGTGTTAGAGCTAAAATTAGCATGTTTAAAGTGATTTTCATGCTTCCAGGGGCTCGGGAAGTGAATTAAAGACTATTTGGAGGCATTTAATGTTCAAGCAAAAACAGCTGATTTTTGACAAAAGAGATAACACCCCCCCATTACGTCATGCTTCAGAAATGTGGAAAATGGTCCGTTTTCAAATGTTTTATTTTTGAACGTCAGTTCACATTTGTAGGTGGATCATCAGTGTTAGAGCTAAAATTAGCATGTTTAAAGAGATTTTCATGCTTCCAGGGGCCCTAAACACAAGATTTATGGAATGGTTAAAAGTGCATGAAAATGGACAATTTACTCACTCTGAGTTCTCAAAAAGGGTTTCTTCACCCCGGGAAGTTAATTAAATACCATTTGGAGGCATTTAATGTTCGAGCAAAAACGGCTGATTTTCGACAAAAGAGATAATACCCCTCCATTCCGTCATGCTTCAGAAATGTGGAAAATGGTCCGTTTTCAAATGTTTTATTTTTGAACGTCAGTTCACATTTGTAGGTGGATCATCAGTGTTAGAGCTAAAATTAGCATGTTTAAAGTGATTTTCATGCTTCCAGGGGCTCGGGAAGTGAATTAAATACTATTTGGAGGCATTTAATGTTCAATCAAAAACAGCTGATTTTTGACAAAAGAGATAACACCCCCCATTACGTCATGCTTCAGAAATGTGGAAAATGGTCCGTTTTCAAATGTTTTATTTTTGAACGTCAGTTCACATTTGTAGGTGGATCATCAGTGTTAGAGCTAAAATTAGCATGTTTAAAGTGATTTTAATTCTTCCAGGGGCTCGGGAAGTGAATTAAATACTATTTGGAGGCATTTAATGTTCAAGCAAAAACAGCTGATTTTTGACAAAAGAGACAACACCCCCCCATTACGTCATGCTTCAGAAATGTGGAAAATGGTCCGTTTTCAAATGTTTTATTTTTGAACGTCAGTTCACATTTGTAGGTGGATCATCAGTGTTAGAGCTAAAATTAGCATGTTTAAAGTGATTTTCAGGCTTCCAGGGGCCCTAAACACAAGATTTATGGAATGGTTAAAAGTGCATGAAAATGGCCAATTTACTCACTCTGAGTTCTCAAAAAGGGTTTCTTCACCCCGGGAAGTTAATTAAATACCATTTGGAGGCATTTAATGTTCGAGCAAAAACGGCTGATTTTCGACAAAAGAGATAACACCCTACCATTACGTCATGCTTCAGAAATGTGGAAAATGGTCCGTTTTCAAATGTTTTATTTTTGAACGTCAGTTCACATTTGTAGGTGGATCATCAGTGTTAGAGCTAAAATTAGCATGTTTAAAGTGATTTTCATGCTTCCAGGGGCTCAGGAAGTGAATTAAATACTTTTTGGAGGCATTTAATGTTCAAGCAAAAACAGCTGATTTTTGACAAAAGAGATAACACCCCCCCATTTCGTCATGCTTCAGAAATGTGGAAAATGGTCCGTTTTCAAATGTTTTATTTTTGAACGTCAGTTCACATTTGTAGGTGGATCATCAGTGTTAGAGCTAAAATTAGCATGTTTAAAGTGATTTTCATGCTTCCAGGGGCTCGGGAAGTGAATTAAATACTATTTGGAGGCATTTAATGTTCAAGCAAAAACAGCTGATTTTTGACAAAAGAGATAACACCCCCCCATTACGTCATGCTTCAGGAATGTGGAAAATGGTCCGTTTTCAAATGTTTTATTTTTGAACGTCAGTTCACATTTGTAGGTGGATCATCAGTGTTAGAGCTAAAATGAGCATGTTTAAAGTGATTTTCATGCTTCCAGGGGCCCTAAACACAAGATTTATGGAATGGTTAAAAGTGCATGAAAATGGCCAATTTACTCACTCTGAGTGCTCAAAAAGGGTTTCTTAACCCCGGGAAGTTAATTAAATACCATTTGGAGGCATTTAATGTTCGAGCAAAAACGGCTGATTTTCGACAAAAGAGATAACTCCCCCCCATTACGTCATGCTTCAGAAATGTGGAAAATGGTCCATTTTCAAATGTTTTATTTTTGAACGTCAGTTCACATTTGTAGGTGGATCATCAGTGTTAAAGCTAAAATTAGCATGTTTAAAGTGATTTTCATGCTTCCAGGGGCTCGGGAAGTGAATTAAATACTATTTGGAGGCATTTAATGTTCAAGCAAAAACAGCAGATTTTTGACAAAAGAGATAACACCCCCCCATTACGTCATGCTTCAGAAATGTGGAAAATGGTCCGTTTTCAAATGTTTTATTTTTGAACGTCAGTTCACATTTGTAGGTGGATCATCAGTGTTAGAGCTAAAATTAGCATGTTTAAAGTGATTTTCATGCTTCCAGGGGCTCGGGAAGTGAATTAAATACTATTTGGAGGCATTTAATGTTCAAGCAAAAACAGTTGATTTTTGACAAAAGAGATAACCCCCCCATTACGTCATGCTTCAGAAATGTGGAAAATGGTCCGTTTTCAAATGTTTTATTTTTGAACGTCAGTTCACATTTGTAGGTGGATCATCAGTGTTAGAGCTAAAATTAGCATGTTGAAAGTGATTTTCATGCTTCCAGGGGCCCTAAACACAAGATTTATTGAATGGTTAAAAGTGCATGAAAATGGCCAATTTACTCACTCTGAGTTCTCAAAAAGGGTTTCTTCACCCCGGGAAGTTAATTAAATACCATTTGGAGGCATTTAATGTTCGAGCAAAAACGGCTGATTTTCGACAAAAGAGATAACACCCCCCCCCATTTCGTCATGCTTTAGAAATGTGGAAAATGGTCCGTTTTCAAATGTTTTATTTTTGAACATCAGTTCACATTTGTAGGTGGATCATCAGTGTTAGAGCTAAAATTAGCATGTTTAAAGTGATTTTCATGCTTCCAGGGGCCCTAAACACAAAATTTATGGAATGGTTAAAAGTACATGAAAATGGCCAATTTACTCACTCTGAGTTCTCAAAAAGGGTTTCTTCACCCCGGGAAGTTAATTAAATACCATTTGGAGGCATTTAATGTTCGAGCAAAAACGGCTGATTTTCGACAAAAGAGATAACACCCCCCCATTACGTCATGCTTCAGAAATGTGGAAAATGGTCCGTTTTCAAATGTTTTATTTTTGAACATCAGTTCACATTTGTAGGTGGATCATCAGTGTTAGAGCTAAAATTAGCATGTTTAAAGTGATTTTCATGCTTCCAGGGGCTCGGGAAGTGAATTAAATACTATTTGGAGGCATTTAATGTTCAAGCAAAAACAGCTGATTTTTGACAAAAGAGATAACACCCCCCCATTACGTCATGCTTCAGAAATGTGGAAAATGGTCCGTTTTCAAATGTTTTATTTTTGAACGTCAGTTCACATTTGTAGGTGGATCATCAGTGTTAGAGCTAAAATTAGCATGTTTAAAGTGATTTTCATGCTTCCAGGGGCCCTAAACACAAGATTTATGGAATGGTTAAAAGTGCATGAAAATGGCCAATTTACTCACTCTGAGTGCTCAAAAAGGGTTTCTTCACCCCGGGAAGTTAATTAAATACCATTTGGAGGCATTTAATGTTCAAGCAAAAACGGCTGATTCTAGACAAAAGAGATAACTCCCCCCCATTACGTCATGCTTCAGAAATGTGGAAAATGGTCCGTTTTCAAATGTTTTATTTTTGAACGTCAGTTCACATTTGTAGGTGGATCATCAGTGTTAGAGCTAAAATTAGCATGTTTAAAGGGATTTTCATGCTTCCAGGGGCTCGGGAAGTGAATTAAATACTATTTGGAGGCATTTAATGTTCAAGCAAAAACAGCTGATTTTTGACAAAAGAGATAACACCCCCCCATTACGTCATGCTTCAGAAATGTGGAAAATGGTCCGTTTTCAAATGTTTTATTTTTGAACGTCAGTTCACATTTGTAGGTGGATCATCAGTGTTAGAGCTAAAATTAGCATGTTGAAAGTGATTTTCATGCTTCCAGGGGCCCTAAACACAAGATTTATGGAATGGTTAAAAGTGCATGAAAATGGCCAATTTACTCACTCTGAGTTCTCAAAAAGGGTTTCTTCACCCCGGGAAGTTAATTAAATACCATTTGGAGGCATTTAATGTTCGAGCAAAAACGGCTGATTTTCGACAAAAGAGATAACACCCCCCCCCCATTACGTCATGCTTCAGAAATGTGGAAAATGGTCCGTTTTCAAATGTTTTATTTTTGAACGTCAGTTCACATTTGTAGGTGGATCATCAGTGTTAGAGCTAAAATTAGCATGTTTAAAGTGATTTTCATGCTTCCAGGGGCCCTAAACACAAGATTTATGGAATGGTTAAAAGTATATGAAAATGGCCAATTTACTCACTCTGAGTTCTCAAAAAGGGTTTCTTCACCCCGGGAAGTTAATTAAATACCATTTGGAGGCATTTAATGTTCGAGCAAAAACGGCTGATTTTCGACAAAAGAGATAACACCCCCCATTACGTCATGCTTCAGAAATGTGGAAAATGGTCCGTTTTCAAATGTTTTATTTTTGAACATCAGTTCACCTTTGTAGGTGGATCATCAGTGTTAGAGCTAAAATTAGCATGTTTAAAGTGATTTTCATGCTTCCAGGGGCTCGGGAAGTGAATTAAATACTATTTGGAGGCATTTAATGTTCAAGCAAAAACAGCTGATTTTTGACAAAAGAGATAACACCCCCCCATTACGTCATGCTTCAGAAATGTGGAAAATGGTCCGTTTTCAAATGTTTTATTTTTGAACGTCAGTTCACATTTGTAGGTGGATCATCAGTGTTAGAGCTAAAATTAGCATGTTTAAAGTGATTTTCATGCTTCCAGGGGCCCTAAACACAAGATTTATGGAATAGTTAAAAGTGCATGAAAATGGCCAATTTACTCACTCTGAGTTCTCAAAAAGGGTTTCTTCACCCCGGGAAGTTAATTAAATACCATTTGGAGGCATTTAATGTTTGAGCAAAAACGGCTGATTTTCGACAAAAGAGATAACACCCCCCCATTACGTCATGCTTCAGAAATGTGGAAAATTGTCCATTTCAAATGCTTTATTTTTGAACGTCAGTTCACATTTGTAGGTGGATCATCAGTGTTAGAGCTAAAATTAGCATGTTTAAAGTGATTTTCATGCTTCCAGGGGCTCGGGAAGTGAATTAAATACTATTTGGAGGCATTTAATGTTCAAGCAAAAACAGCTGATTTTTGACAAAAGAGATAACACCCCCCCATTACGTCATGCTTCAGAAATGTGGAAAATGGTCCATTTTCAAATGTTTTATTTTTGAACGTCAGTTCACATTTGTAGGTGAATCATCAGTGTTAGAGCTAAAATTAGCATGTTTAAAGTGATTTTCATGCTTCCAGGGGCTCGGGAAGTGAATTAAATACTATTTGGAGGCATTTAATGTTCAAGCAAAAACAGTTGATTTTTGACAAAAGAGATACCCCCCCCCCCATTACGTCATGCTTCAGAAATGTGGAAAATGGTCCGTTTTCAAATGTTTTATTTTTGAACGTCAGTTCACATTTGTAGGTGGATCATCAGTGTTAGAGCTAAAATTAGCATGTTGAAAGTGATTTTCATGCTTCCAGGGGCCCTAAACACAAGATTTATGGAATGGTTAAAAGTGCATGAAAATGGCCAATTTACTCACTCTGAGTTCTCAAAAAGGGTTTCTTCACCCCGGGAAGTTAATTAAATACCATTTGGAGGCATTTAATGTTCGAGCAAAAACGGCTGATTTTCGACAAAAGAGATAACACCCCCCCATTACGTCATGCTTCAGAAATGTGGAAAATGGTCCGTTTTCAAATGTTTTATTTTTGAACATCAGTTCACATTTGTAGGTGGATCATCAGTGTTAGAGCTAAAATTAGCATGTTTAAAGTGATTTTCATGCTTCCAGGGGCTCGGGAAGTGAATTAAATACTATTTGGAGGCATTTAATGTTCAAGCAAAAACAGCTGATTTTTGACAAAAGAGATAACACCCCCCCATTACGTCATGCTTCAGAAATGTGGAAAATGGTCCGTTTTCAAATGTTTTATTTTTGAACGTCAGTTCACATTTGTAGGTGGATCATCAGTGTTAGAGCTAAAATTAGCATGTTTAAAGTGATTTTCATGCTTCCAGGGGCTCGGGAAGTGAATTAAATACTATTTGGAGGCATTTAATGTTCAATCAAAAACTGCTGATTTTTGACAAAAGAGATAACACCCCCCCATTACGTCATGCTTCAGAAATGTGGAAAATGGTCCGTTTTCAAATGTTTTATTTTTGAACGTCAGTTCACATTTGTAGGTGGATCATCAGTGTTAGAGCTAAAATTAGCATGTTTAAAGTGATTTTCATGCTTCCAGGGGCTCGGGAAGTGAATTAAATACTATTTGGAGGCATTTAATGTTCAAGCAAAAACAGCTGATTTTTGACAAAAGAGATAACACCCCCCCCCCCATTACGTCATGCTTCGGAAATGTTGAAAATGGTCTGTTTTCAAATGTTTTATTTTTGAACGTTAGTTCACATTTGTAGGTGGATCATCAGTGTTAGAGCTAAAATTAGCATGTTTTAAGTGATTTTCATGCTTCCAGGGGCCCTAAACACAAGATTTATGGAATGGTTAAAAGTGCATGAAAATGGCCAATTTACTCACTCTGAGTTCTCAAAAAGGGTTTCTTCACCCCGGGAAGTTAATTAAATACCATTTGGAGGCATTTAATGTTCGAGCAAAAACGGCTGATTTTCGACAAAAGAGATAACACCCCCCCATTACGTCATGCTTCAGAAATGTGGAAAATGGTCCGTTTTCAAATGTTTTATTTTTGAACGTCAGTTCACATTTGTAGGTGGATCATCAGTGTTAGAGCTAAAATTAGCATGTTTAAAGTGATTTTCATGCTTCCAGGGGCTCGGGAAGTGAATTAAATACTATTTGGAGGCATTTAATGTTCAAGCAAAAACAGCTGATTTTTGACAAAAGAGATAACACCCCCCCATTACGTCATGCTTCAGAAATGTGGAAAATGGTCCGTTTTCAAATGTTTTATTTTTGAACGTCAGTTCACATTTGTAGGTGGATCATCAGTGTTAGAGCTAAAATTAGCATGTTTAAAGTGATTTTCATGTTTCCAGGGGCCCTAAACATAAGATTTATGGAATGGTTAAAAGTGCATGAAAATGGCCAATTTACTCACTCTGAGTTCTCAAAAAGGGTTTCTTCACCCCGGGAAGTTAATTAAATACCATTTGGAGGCATTTAATGTTCGAGCAAAAACGGCTGATTTTCGACAAAAGAGATAACACCCCCCCATTACGTCATGCTTCAGAAATTTGGAAAATGGTCCGTTTTCAAATGTTTTATTTTTGAACGTCAGTTCACATTTGTAGGTGGATCATCAGTGTTAGAGCTAAAATTAGCATGTTTAAAGTGATTTTCATGCTTCCAGGGGCCCTAAACACAAGATTTATGGAATGGTTAAAAGTGCATGAAAATGGCCAATTTACTCACTCTGAGTTCTCAAAAAGTGTTTCTTCACCCCGGGAAGTTAATTAAATACCATTTGGAGGCATTTAATGTTCGAGCAAAAACGGCTGATTTTCGACAAAAGAGATAACACCCCCCCATTACGTCATGCTTCAGAAATGTGGAAAATGGTCCGTTTTCAAATGTTTTATTTTTGAACATCAGTTCACATTTGTAGGTGGATCATCAGTGTTAGAGCTAAAATTAGCATGTTAAAAGTGATTTTCATGCTTCCAGGGGCTCGGGAAGTGAATTAAATACTATTTGGAGGCATTTAATGTTCAAGCAAAAACAGCTGATTTTTGACAAAAGAGATAACACCCCCCCCATTACGTCATGCTTCAGAAATGTGGAAAATGGTCCGTTTTCAAATGTTTTATTTTTGAACGTCAGTTCACATTTGTAGGTGGATCATCAGTGTTAGAGCTAAAATTAGCATGTTTAAAGTGATTTTCATGCTTCCAGGGGCTCGGGAAGTGAATTAAATACTATTTGGAGGCATTTAATGTTCAAGCAAAAACTGCTGATTTTTGACAAAAGAGATAACACCCCCCCCATTACGTCATGCTTCAGAAATGTGGAAAATGGTCCGTTTTCAAATGTTTTATTTTTGAACGTCAGTTCACATTTGTAGGTGGATCATCAGTGTTAGAGCTAAAATTAGCATGTTTAAAGTGATTTTCATGCTTCCAGGGGCTCGGGAAGTGAATTAAATACTATTTGGAGGCATTTAATGTTCAAGCAAAAACAGCTGATTTTTGACAAAAGAGATAACACCCCCCATTACGTCATGCTTCAGAAATGTTGAAAATGGTCCGTTTTCAAATGTTTTATTTTTGAACGTCAGTTCACATTTGTAGGTGGATCTTCAGTGTTAGAGCTAACAATTAGCATGTTTTAAGTGATTTTCATGCTTCCAGGGGCCCTAAACATAAGATTTATGGAATGGTTAAAAGTGCATGAAAATGGCCAATTTACTCACTCTGAGTTCTCAAAAAGGGTTTCTTCAGCCCGGGAAGTTAATTAAATACCATTTGGAGGCATTTAATGTTCGAGCAAAAACGGCTGATTTTCGACAAAAGAGATAACACCCCCCCATTACGTCATGCTTCAGAAATGTGGAAAATGGTCCGTTTTCAAATGTTTTATTTTTGAACGTCAGTTCACATTTGTAGGTGGATCATCAGTGTTAGAGCTAAAATTAGCATGTTTAAAGGGATTTTCATGCTTCCAGGGGCTCGGGAAGTGAATTAAATACTATTTGGAGGCATTTAATGTTCAAGCAAAAACAGCTGATTTTTGACAAAAGAGATAACACCCCCACCCCATTATGTCATGCTTCAGAAATGTGGAAAATGGTCCGTTTTCAAATGTTTTATTTTTGAACGTCAGTTCACATTTGTAGGTGGATCATCAGTGTTAGAGCTAAAATTAGCATGTTTAAAGTGATTTTCATGCTTCCAGGGGCCCTAAACACAAGATTTATGGAATGGTAAAAGTGCATGAAAATGGCCAATTTACTCACTCTGAGTTCTCAAAAAGGGTTTCTTCACCCCGGGAAGTTAATTAAATACCATTTGGAGGCATTTAATGTTCGAGCAAAAACGGCTGATTTTCGACAAAAGAGATAACACCCCCCCATTACGTGATGCTTCAGAAATGTGGAAAATGGTCAGTTTTCAAATGTTTTATTTTTGAACGTCAGTTCACATTTGTAGGTGGATCATCAGTGTTAGAGCTAAAATTAGCATGTTTAAAGTGATTTTCATGCTTCCAGGGGCTCGGGAAGTGAATTAAAGACTATTTGGAGGCATTTAATGTTCAAGCAAAAACAGCTGATTTTTGACAAAAGAGATAACACCCCCCCATTACGTCATGCTTCAGAAATGTGGAAAATGGTCCGTTTTCAAATGTTTTATTTTTGAACGTCAGTTCACATTTGTAGGTGGATCATCAGTGTTAGAGCTAAAATTAGCATGTTTAAAGAGATTTTCATGCTTCCAGGGGCCCTAAACACAAGATTTATGGAATGGTTAAAAGTGCATGAAAATGGACAATTTACTCACTCTGAGTTCTCAAAAAGGGTTTCTTCACCCCGGGAAGTTAATTAAATACCATTTGGAGGCATTTAATGTTCGAGCAAAAACGGCTGATTTTCGACAAAAGAGATAATAGCCCTCCATTCCGTCATGCTTCAGAAATGTGGAAAATGGTCCGTTTTCAAATGTTTTATTTTTGAACGTCAGTTCACATTTGTAGGTGGATCATCAGTGTTAGAGCTAAAATTAGCATGTTTAAAGTGATTTTCATGCTTCCAGGGGCTCGGGAAGTGAATTAAATACTATTTGGAGGCATTTAATGTTCAATCAAAAACAGCTGATTTTTGACAAAAGAGATAACACCCCCCCATTACGTCATGCTTCAGAAATGTGGAAAATGGTCCGTTTTCAAATGTTTTATTTTTGAACGTCAGTTCACATTTGTAGGTGGATCATCAGTGTTAGAGCTAAAATTAGCATGTTTAAAGTGATTTTAATTCTTCCAGGGGCTCGGGAAGTGAATTAAATACTATTTGGAGGCATTTAATGTTCAAGCAAAAACAGCTGATTTTTGACAAAAGAGACAACACCCCCCCATTACGTCATGCTTCAGAAATGTGGAAAATGGTCCGTTTTCAAATGTTTTATTTTTGAACGTCAGTTCACATTTGTAGGTGGATCATCAGTGTTAGAGCTAAAATTAGCATGTTTAAAGTGATTTTCAGGCTTCCAGGGGCCCTAAACACAAGATTTATGGAATGGTTAAAAGTGCATGAAAATGGCCAATTTACTCACTCTGAGTTCTCAAAAAGGGTTTCTTCACCCCGGGAAGTTAATTAAATACCATTTGGAGGCATTTAATGTTCGAGCAAAAACGGCTGATTTTCGACAAAAGAGATAACACCCTACCATTACGTCATGCTTCAGAAATGTGGAAAATGGTCCGTTTTCAAATGTTTTATTTTTGAACGTCAGTTCACATTTGTAGGTGGATCATCAGTGTTAGAGCTAAAATTAGCATGTTTAAAGTGATTTTCATGCTTCCAGGGGCTCAGGAAGTGAATTAAATACTTTTTGGAGGCATTTAATGTTCAAGCAAAAACAGCTGATTTTTGACAAAAGAGATAACACCCCCCCATTTCGTCATGCTTCAGAAATGTGGAAAATGGTCCGTTTTCAAATGTTTTATTTTTGAACGTCAGTTCACATTTGTAGGTGGATCATCAGTGTTAGAGCTAAAATTAGCATGTTTAAAGTGATTTTCATGCTTCCAGGGGCTCGGGAAGTGAATTAAATACTATTTGGAGGCATTTAATGTTCAAGCAAAAACAGCTGATTTTTGACAAAAGAGATAACACCCCCCCATTACGTCATGCTTCAGAAATGTGGAAAATGGTCCGTTTTCAAATGTTTTATTTTTGAACGTCAGTTCACATTTGTAGGTGGATCATCAGTGTTAGAGCTAAAATTAGCATGTTTAAAGTGATTTTCATGCTTCCAGGGGCCCTAAACACAAGATTTATGGAATGGGTAAAAGTGCATGAAAATGGCCAATTTACTCACTCTGAGTTCTCAAAAAGGGTTTCTTCACCCCGGGAAGTTAATTAAATACCATTTGGAGGCATTTAATGTTCGAGCAAAAACGGCTGATTTTCGACAAAAGAGATAACACCCCCCCTTTACGTCATGCTTCAGAAATGTGGAAAATGGTCCGTTTTCAAATGTTTTATTTTTGAACGTCAGTTCACATTTGTAGGTGGATCATAAGTGTTAGAGCTAAAATTAGCATGTTTAAAGTGATTTTCATGCTTCCAGGGGCTCTGGAAGTGAATTAAATACTATTTGGAGGCATTTAATGTTCAATCAAAAACTGCTGATTTTTGACAAAAGAGATAACACCCCCCCATTACGTCATGCTTCAGAAATGTGGAAAATGGTCCGTTTTCAAATGTTTTATTTTTGAACGTCAGTTCACATTTGTAGGTGGATCATCAGTGTTAGAGCTAAAATTAGCATGTTTAAAGTGATTTTCATGCTTCCAGGGGCCCTAAACACAAGATTTATGGAATGGTTAAAAGTGCATGAAAATGGCCAATTTACTCACTCTGAGTACTCAAAAAGGGTTTCTTCACCCCGGGAAGTTAATTAAATACCATTTGGAGACATTTAATGTTCGAGCAAAAACGGCTGATTTTCGACAAAAGAGATAACACCCCCCCATTACGTCATGCTTCAGAAATGTGGAAAATGGTCCGTTTTCAAATGTTTTATTTTTGAACGTCAGTTCACATTTGTAGGTGGATCATCAGTGTTAGAGCTAAAATTAGCATGTTTAAAGTGATTTTCATGCTTCCATGGGCCCTAAACACAAGATTTATGGAATGGTTAAAAGTGCATGAAAATGGCCAATTTACTCACTCTGAGTTCTCAAAAAGGGTTTCTTCACCCCGGGAAGTTAATTAAATACCATTTGGAGGCATTTAATGTTCGAGCAAAAAATGCTGATTTTCGATAAAAGAGATAACACCCCCCCATTACGTCATGCTTCAGAAATGTGGAAAATGGTCCGTTTTCAAATGTTTTATTTTTGAACGTCAGTTCACATTTGTAGGTGGATCATCAGTGTTAGAGCTAAAATTAGCATGTTTAAAGTGATTTTCATGCTTCCAGGGGCTCGGGAAGTGAATTAAATACTATTTGGAGGTATTTAATGTTCAAGCAAAAACAGCAGATTTTTGACAAAAGAGATAACACCCCCCCATTACGTCATGCTTCAGAAATGTGGAAAATGGTCCGTTTTCAAATGTTTTATTTTTGAACGTCAATTCACATTTGTAGGTGGATCATCAGTGTTAGAGCTAAAATTAGCATGTTTAAAGTGATTTTCATGCTTCCAGGGGTCCTAAACACAAGATTTATGGAATGGTTAAAAGTGCATGAAAATGGCAAATTTACTCACTCTGAGTTCTCAAAAAGGGTTTCTTCACCCCGGGAAGGTAATTAAATACCATTTGGAGGCATTTAATGTTCGAGCAAAAACGGCTGATTTTCGACAAAAGAGAAAACACCCCCCCATTACGTCATGCTTCAGAAATGTGGAAAATGGTCCGTTTTCAAATGTTTTATTTTTGAACGTCAGTTCACATTTGTAGGTGGATCATCAGTGTTAGAGCTAAAATTAGCATGTTTAAAGTGATTTTCATGCTTCCAGGGGCTCGGGAAGTGAATTAAATACTATTTGGAGGCATTTAATGTTCAAGCAAAAACAGCAGATTTTTGACAAAAGAGATAACACCCCCCCATTACGTCATGCTTCAGAAATGTGGAAAATGGTCCGTTTTCAAATGTTTTATTTTTGAACGTCAGTTCACATTTGTAGGTGGATCATCAGTGTTAGAGCTAAAATTAGCATGTTTAAAGTGATTTTCATGCTTCCAGGGGCCCTAAACACAAGATTTATGGAATGGTTAAAAGTGCATGAAAATGGCCAATTTAATCACTCTGAGTTCTCAAAAAGGGTTTCTTCACCCCGGGAAGTTAATTAAATACCATTTGGAGGCATTTAATGTTCGAGCAAAAACGGCTGATTTTTGACAAAAGAGATAACACCCCCCCATTACGTCATGCTTCAGAAATGTGGAAAATGGTCCGTTTTCAAATGTTTTATTTTTGAACGTCAGTTCACATTTGTAGGTGGATCATCAGTGTTAGAGCTAAAATTAGCATGTTTAAAGTGATTTTCATGCTTCCAGGGGCTCGGGAAGTGAATTAAATACTATTTGGAGGCATTTAATGTTCAAGCAAAAACAGCTGATTTTTGACAAAAGAGATAACACCCCCCATTACGTCATGCTTCAGAAATGTGGAAAATGGTCCGTTTTCAAATAATTTATTTTTGAACGTCAGTTCACATTTGTAGGTGGATCATCAGTGTTAGAGCTAAAATTAGCATGTTTAAAGTGATTTTCATGCTTCCAGGGGCCCTAAACACAAGATTTATGGAATGGTTAAAAGTGCATGAAAATGGCCAATTTACTCACTCTGAGTTCTCAAAAAGGGTTTCTTCACCCCGGGAAGTTAATTAAATACCATTTGGAGGCATTTAATGTTCGAGCAAATACGGCTGATTTTCGACAAAAGAGATAACACCCCCCCCATTACGTCATGCTTCAGAATTGTGGAAAATGGTCCGTTTTCAAATGTTTTATTTTTGAACGTCAGTTCACATTTGTAGGTGGATCATCAGTGTTAGAGCTAAAATTAGCATGTTTAAAGTGATTTTCATGCTTCCAGGGGCTCAGGAAGTGAATTAAATACTTTTTGGAGGCATTTAATGTTCAAGCAAAAACAGCTGATTTTTGACAAAAGAGATAACACCCCCCCATTTCATCATGCTTCAGAAATGTGGAAAATGGTCCGTTTTCAAATGTTTTATTTTTGAACGTCAGTTCACATTTGTAGGTGGATCATCAGTGTTAGAGCTAAAATTAGCATGTTTAAAGTGATTTTCATGCTTCCAGGGGCTCGGGAAGTGAATTAAATACTATTTGGAGGCATTTAATGTTCAAGCAAAAACAGCTGATTTTTGACAAAAGAGATAACACCCCCCCATTACGTCATGCTTCAGAAATGTGGAAAATGGTCCGTTTTCAAATGTTTTATTTTTGAACGTCAGTTCACATTTGTAGGTGGATCATCAGTGTTAGAGCTAAAATTAGCATGTTTAAAGTGATTTTCATGCTTCCAGGGGCCCTAAACACAAGATTTATGGAATGGGTAAAAGTGCATGAAAATGGCCAATTTACTCACTCTGAGTTCTCAAAAAGGGTTTCTTCACCCCGGGAAGTTAATTAAATACCATTTGGAGGCATTTAATGTTCGAGCAAAAACGGCTGATTTTCGACAAAAGAGATAACACCCCCCCTTTACGTCATGCTTCAGAAATGTGGAAAATGGTCCGTTTTCAAATGTTTTATTTTTGAACGTCAGTTCACATTTGTAGGTGGATCATAAGTGTTAGAGCTAAAATTAGCATGTTTAAAGTGATTTTCATGCTTCCAGGGGCTCTGGAAGTGAATTAAATACTATTTGGAGGCATTTAATGTTCAATCAAAAACTGCTGATTTTTGACAAAAGAGATAACACCCCCCCATTACGTCATGCTTCAGAAATGTGGAAAATGGTCCGTTTTCAAATGTTTTATTTTTGAACGTCAGTTCACATTTGTAGGTGGATCATCAGTGTTAGAGCTAAAATTAGCATGTTTAAAGTGATTTTCATGCTTCCAGGGGCCCTAAACACAAGATTTATGGAATGGTTAAAAGTGCATGAAAATGGCCAATTTACTCACTCTGAGTACTCAAAAAGGGTTTCTTCACCCCGGGAAGTTAATTAAATACCATTTGGAGGCATTTAATGTTCGAGCAAAAACGGCTGATTTTCGACAAAAGAGAAAACACCCCCCCATTACGTCATGCTTCAGAAATGTGGAAAATGGTCCGTTTTCAAATGTTTTATTTTTGAACGTCAGTTCACATTTGTAGGTGGATCATCAGTGTTAGAGCTAAAATTAGCATGTTTAAAGTGATTTTCATGCTTCCATGGGCCCTAAACACAAGATTTATGGAATGGTTAAAAGTGCATGAAAATGGCCAATTTACTCACTCTGAGTTCTCAAAAAGGGTTTCTTCACCCCGGGAAGTTAATTAAATACCATTTGGAGGCATTTAATGTTCGAGCAAAAACGGCTGATTTTCGATAAAAGAGATAACACCCCCCCATTACGTCATGCTTCAGAAATGTGGAAAATGGTCCGTTTTCAAATGTTTTATTTTTGAACGTCAGTTCACATTTGTAGGTGGATCATCAGTGTTAGAGCTAAAATTAGCATGTTTAAAGTGATTTTCATGCTTCCAGGGGCTCGGGAAGTGAATTAAATACTATTTGGAGGTATTTAATGTTCAAGCAAAAACAGCAGATTTTTGACAAAAGAGATAACACCCCCCCATTACGTCATGCTTCAGAAATGTGGAAAATGGTCCGTTTTCAAATGTTTTATTTTTGAACGTCAATTCACATTTGTAGGTGGATCATCAGTGTTAGAGCTAAAATTAGCATGTTTAAAGTGATTTTCATGCTTCCAGGGGTCCTAAACACAAGATTTATGGAATGGTTAAAAGTGCATGAAAATGGCAAATTTACTCACTCTGAGTTCTCAAAAAGGGTTTCTTCACCCCGGGAAGGTAATTAAATACCATTTGGAGGCATTTAATGTTCGAGCAAAAACGGCTGATTTTCGACAAAAGAGAAAACACCCCCCCATTACGTCATGCTTCAGAAATGTGGAAAATGGTCCGTTTTCAAATGTTTTATTTTTGAACGTCAGTTCACATTTGTAGGTGGATCATCAGTGTTAGAGCTAAAATTAGCATGTTTAAAGTGATTTTTATGCTTCCAGGGGCTCGGGAAGTGAATTAAATACTATTTGGAGGCATTTAATGTTCAAGCAAAAACAGCAGATTTTTGACAAAAGAGATAACACCCCCCCATTACGTCATGCTTCAGAAATGTGGAAAATGGTCCGTTTTCAAATGTTTTATTTTTGAACGTCAGTTCACATTTGTAGGTGGATCATCAGTGTTAGAGCTAAAATTAGCATGTTTAAAGTGATTTTCATGCTTCCAGGGGCCCTAAACACAAGATTTATGGAATGGTTAAAAGTGCATGAAAATGGCCAATTTAATCACTCTGAGTTCTCAAAAAGGGTTTCTTCACCCCGGGAAGTTAATTAAATACCATTTGGAGGCATTTAATGTTCGAGCAAAAACGGCTGATTTTTGACAAAAGAGATAACACCCCCCCATTACGTCATGCTTCAGAAATGTGGAAAATGGTCCGTTTTCAAATGTTTTATTTTTGAACGTCAGTTCACATTTGTAGGTGGATCATCAGTGTTAGAGCTAAAATTAGCATGTTTAAAGTGATTTTCATGCTTCCAGGGGCTCGGGAAGTGAATTAAATACTATTTGGAGGCATTTAATGTTCAAGCAAAAACAGCTGATTTTTGACAAAAGAGATAACACCCCCCATTACGTCATGCTTCAGAAATGTGGAAAATGGTCCGTTTTCAAATAATTTATTTTTGAACGTCAGTTCACATTTGTAGGTGGATCATCAGTGTTAGAGCTAAAATTAGCATGTTTAAAGTGATTTTCATGCTTCCAGGGGCCCTAAACACAAGATTTATGGAATGGTTAAAAGTGCATGAAAATGGCCAATTTACTCACTCTGAGTTCTCAAAAAGGGTTTCTTCACCCCGGGAAGTTAATTAAATACCATTTGGAGGCATTTAATGTTCGAGCAAATACGGCTGATTTTCGACAAAAGAGATAACACCCCCCCCATTACGTCATGCTTCAGAATTGTGGAAAATGGTCCGTTTTCAAATGTTTTATTTTTGAACGTCAGTTCACATTTGTAGGTGGATCATCAGTGTTAGAGCTAAAATTAGCATGTTTAAAGTGATTTTCATGCTTCCAGGGGCTCGGGAAGTGAATTAAATACTATTTGGAGGCATTTAATGTTCAATCAAAAACAGCTGATTTTTGACAAAAGAGATAACACCCCCCATTACGTCATGCTTCAGAAATGTGGAAAATGGTCAGTTTTCAAATGTTTTATTTTTGAACGTCAGTTCACATTTTGTAGGTGGATCATCAGTGATAGAGCTAAAATTAGCATGTTTAAAGTGATTTTCATGCTTCCAGGGGCCCTAAACACAAGATTTATGGAATGGTTAAAAGTGCATGAAAATGGCCAATTTACTCACTCTGAGTTCTCAAAAAGGGTTTCTTCACCCCGGGAAGTTAATTAAATACCATTTGGAGGCATTTAATGTTCGAGCAAAAACGGCTGATTTTCGACAAAAGAGATAACACCCCCCCATTACGTCATGCTTCAGAAATGTGGAAAATGGTCCGTTTTCAAATGTTTTATTTTTGAACGTCAGTTCACATTTGTAGGTGGATCATCAGTGTTAGAGCTAAAATTAGCATGTTTAAAGTGATTTTCATGCTTCCAGGGGCCCTAAACACAAGATTTATGGAATGGTTAAAAGTGCATGAAAATGGCCAATTTACTCACTCTGAGTTCTCAAAAAGTGTTTCTTCACCCCGGGAAGTTAATTAAATACCATTTGGAGGCATTTAATGTTCGAGCAAAAACGGCTGATTTTCGACAAAAGAGATAACACCCCCCATTACGTCATGCTTCAGAAATGTGGAAAATGGTCCGTTTTCAAATGTTTTATTTTTGAACATCAGTTCACATTTGTAGGTGGATCATCAGTGTTAGAGCTAAAATTAGCATGTTTAAAGTGATTTTCATGCTTCCAGGGGCTCGGGAAGTGAATTAAATACTATTTGGAGGCATTTAATGTTCAAGCAAAAACAGCTGATTTTTGACAAAAGAGATAACACCCCCCCATTACGTCATGCTTCAGAAATGTGGAAAATGGTCCGTTTTCAAATGTTTTATTTTTGAACGTCAGTTCACATTTGTAGGTGGATCATCAGTGTTAGAGCTAAAATTAGCATGTTTAAAGTGATTTTCATGCTTCCAGGGGCCCTAAACACAAGATTTATGGAATGGTTAAAAATGCATGAAAATGGCCAATTTACTCACTCTGAGTTCTCAAAAAGGGTTTCTTCACCCCCAGAAGTTAATTAAATACCATTTGGAGGCATTTAATGTTCGAGCAAAAACGGCTGATTTTCGACAAAAGAGATAACACCACCCCATTACGTCATGCTTCAGAAATGTGGAAAATGGTCCGTTTTCAAATGTTTTATTTTTGAACGTCAGTTCACATTTGTAGGTGGATCATCAGTGTTAGAGCTAAAATTAGCATGTTTAAAGTGATTTTCATGCTTCCAGGGGCTCGGGAAGTGAATTAAATACTATTTGGAGGCATTTAATGTTCAAGCAAAAACAGCTGATTTTTGACAAAAGAGATAACACCCCCCCATTACGTCATGCTTCAGAAATGTTGAAAATGGTCCGTTTTCAAATGTTTTATTTTTGAACGTCAGTTCACATTTGTAGGTGGATCTTCAGTGTTAGAGCTAAAAATTAGCATGTTTTAAGTGATTTTCATGCTTCCAGGGGCCCTAAACATAAGATTTATGGAATGGTTAAAAGTGTATGAAAATGGCCAATTTACTCACTCTGAGTTCTCAAAAAGGGTTTCTTCACCCCGGGAAGTTAATTAAATACCATTTGGAGGCATTTAATGTTCGAGCAAAAACGGCTGATTTTCGACAAAAGACATAACACCCCCCCATTACGTCATGCTTCAGAAATGTGGAAAATGGTCCGTTTTCAAATGTTTTATTTTTGAACGTCAGTTCACATTTGTAGGTGGATCATCAGTGTTAGAGCTAAAATTAGCATGTTTAAAGGGATTTTCATGCTTCCAGGGGCTCGGGAAGTGAATTAAATACTATTTGGAGGCATTTAATGTTCAAGCAAAAACAGCTGATTTTTGACAAAAGAGATAACACCCCCACCCCATTACGTGATGCTTCAGAAATGTGGAAAATGGTCTGTTTTCAAATGTTTTATTTTTGAACATCAGTTCACATTTGTAGGTGGATCATCAGTGTTAGAGCTAAAATTAGCATGTTTAAAGTGATTTTCATGCTTCCAGGGGCCCTAAACACAAGATTTATGGAATGGTAAAAGTGCATGAAAATGGCCAATTTACTCACTCTGAGTTCTCAAAAAGGGTTTCTTCACCCCGGGAAGTTAATTAAATACCATTTGGAGGCATTTAATGTTCGAGCAAAAACGGCTGATTTTCGACAAAAGAGATAACACCCCCCCCATTACGTGATGCTTCAGAAATGTTGAAAATGGTCCGTTTTCAAATGTTTTATTTTTGAACGTCAGTTCACATTTGTAGGTGGATCATCAGTGTTAGAGCTAAAATTAGCATGTTTAAAGTGATTTTCATGCTTCCAGGGGCTCGGGAAGTGAATTAAATACTATTTGGAGGCATTTAATGTTCAAGCAAAAACAGCTGATTTTTGACAAAAGAGATAACACCCCCCCATTACGTCATGCTTCAGAAATGTGGAAAATGGTCCGTTTTCAAATGTTTTATTTTTGAACGTCAGTTCACATTTGTAGGTGGATCATCAGTGTTAGAGCTAAAATTAGCATGTTTAAAGTGATTTTCATGCTTCCAGGGGCCCTAAACACAAGATTTATGGAATGGTTAAAAGTGCATGAAAATGGCCAATTTACTCACTCTGAGTTCTCAAAAAGGGTTTCTTCACCCCGGGAAGTTAATTAAATACCATTTGGAGGCATTTAATGTTCGAGCAAATACGGCTGATTTTCGACAAAAGAGATAACACCCCCCCCCATTACGTCATGCTTCAGAATTGTGGAAAATGGTCCGTTTTCAAATGTTTTATTTTTGAACGTCAGTTCACATTTGTAGGTGGATCATCAGTGTTAGAGCTAAAATTAGCATGTTTAAAGTGATTTTCATGCTTCCAGGGGCTCGGGAAGTGAATTAAATACTATTTGGAGGCATTTAATGTTCAATCAAAAACAGCTGATTTTTGACAAAAGAGATAACACCCCCCATTACGTCATGCTTCAGAAATGTGGAAAATGGTCAGTTTTCAAATGTTTTATTTTTGAACGTCAGTTCACATTTGTAGGTGGATCATCAGTGATAGAGCTAAAATTAGCATGTTTAAAGTGATTTTCATGCTTCCAGGGGCCCTAAACACAAGATTTATGGAATGGTTAAAAGTGCATGAAAATGGCCAATTTACTCACTCTGAGTTCTCAAAAAGGGTTTCTTCACCCCGGGAAGTTAATTAAATACCATTTGGAGGCATTTAATGTTCGAGCAAAAACGGCTGATTTTCGACAAAAGAGATAACACCCCCCCATTACGTCATGCTTCAGAAATGTGGAAAATGGTCCGTTTTCAAATGTTTTATTTTTGAACGTCAGTTCACATTTGTAGGTGGATCATCAGTGTTAGAGCTAAAATTAGCATGTTTAAAGTGATTTTCATGCTTCCAGGGGCCCTAAACACAAGATTTATGGAATGGTTAAAAGTGCATGAAAATGGCCAATTTACTCACTCTGAGTTCTCAAAAAGTGTTTCTTCACCCCGGGAAGTTAATTAAATACCATTTGGAGGCATTTAATGTTCGAGCAAAAACGGCTGATTTTCGACAAAAGAGATAACACCCCCCCATTACGTCATGCTTCAGAAATGTGGAAAATGGTCCGTTTTCAAATGTTTTATTTTTGAACATCAGTTCACATTTGTAGGTGGATCATCAGTGTTAGAGCTAAAATTAGCATGTTTAAAGTGATTTTCATGCTTCCAGGGGCTCGGGAAGTGAATTAAATACTATTTGGAGGCATTTAATGTTCAAGCAAAAACAGCTGATTTTTGACAAAAGAGATAACACCCCCCCATTACGTCATGCTTCAGAAATGTGGAAAATGGTCCGTTTTCAAATGTTTTATTTTTGAACGTCAGTTCACATTTGTAGGTGGATCATCAGTGTTAGAGCTAAAATTAGCATGTTTAAAGTGATTTTCATGCTTCCAGGGGCTCGGGAAGTGAATTAAATACTATTTGGAGGCATTTAATGTTCAATCAAAAACTGCTGATTTTTGACAAAAGAGATAACACCCCCCCCCCCCATTACGTCATGCTTCAGAAATGTGGAAAATGGTCCGTTTTCAAATGTTTTATTTTTGAACGTCAGTTCACATTTGTAGGTGGATCATCAGTGTTAGAGCTAAAATTAGCATGTTTAAAGTGATTTTCATGCTTCCAGGGGCCCTAAACACAAGATTTATGGAATGGTTAAAAATGCATGAAAATGGCCAATTTACTCACTCTGAGTTCTCAAAAAGGGTTTCTTCACCCCCAGAAGTTAATTAAATACCATTTGGAGGCATTTAATGTTCGAGCAAAAACGGCTGATTTTCGACAAAAGAGATAACACCACCCCATTACGTCATGCTTCAGAAATGTGGAAAATGGTCCGTTTTCAAATGTTTTATTTTTGAACGTCAGTTCACATTTGTAGGTGGATCATCAGTGTTAGAGCTAAAATTAGCATGTTTAAAGTGATTTTCATGCTTCCAGGGGCTCGGAAAGTGAATTAAATACTATTTGGAGGCATTTAATGTTCAAGCAAAAACAGCTGATTTTTGACAAAAGAGATAACACCCCCCCATTACGTCATGCTTCAGAAATGTTGAAAATGGTCCGTTTTCAAATGTTTTATTTTTGAACGTCAGTTCACATTTGTAGGTGGATCTTCAGTGTTAGAGCTAAAAATTAGCATGTTTTAAGTGATTTTCATGCTTCCAGGGGCCCTAAACATAAGATTTATGGAATGGTTAAAAGTGTATGAAAATGGCCAATTTACTCACTCTGAGTTCTCAAAAAGGGTTTCTTCACCCCGGGAAGTTAATTAAATACCATTTGGAGGCATTTAATGTTCGAGCAAAAACGGCTGATTTTCGACAAAAGAGATAACACCCCCCCATTACGTCATGCTTCAGAAATGTGGAAAATGGTCCGTTTTCAAATGTTTTATTTTTGAACGTCAGTTCACATTTGTAGGTGGATCATCAGTGTTGGAGCTAAAATTAGCATGTTTAAAGGGATTTTCA
Organism: Lissotriton vulgaris; assembly: GCF_964263255.1. Classification (NCBI taxonomy): domain Eukaryota; kingdom Metazoa; phylum Chordata; class Amphibia; order Caudata; family Salamandridae; genus Lissotriton; species Lissotriton vulgaris. Next base: position 32,062 of record NW_028249249.1, read on the forward strand.
TGCTTCCAGGGGCTCGGGAAGTGAATTAAATACTATTTGGAGGCATTTAATGTTCAAGCAAAAACAGCTGATTTTTGACAAAAGAGATAACACCCCCACCCCATTACGTCATGCTTCAGAAATGTGGAAAATGGTCTGTTTTCAAATGTTTTATTTTTGAACATCAGTTCACATTTGTAGGTGGATCATCAGTGTTAGAGCTAAAATTAGCATGTTTAAAGTGATTTTCATGCTTCCAGGGGCCCTAAACACAAGATTTATGGAATGGTAAAAGTGCATGAAAATGGCCAATTTACTCACTCTGAGTTCTCAAAAAGGGTTTCTTCACCCCGGGAAGTTAATTAAATACCATTTGGAGGCATTTAATGTTCGAGCAAAAACGGCTGATTTTCGACAAAAGAGATAACACCCCCCCATTACGTGATGCTTCAGAAATGTTGAAAATGGTCCGTTTTCAAATGTTTTATTTTTGAACGTCAGTTCACATTTGTAGGTGGATCATCAGTGTTAGAGCTAAAATTAGCATGTTTAAAGTGATTTTCATGCTTCCAGGGGCTCGGGAAGTGAATTAAATACTATTTGGAGGCATTTAATGTTCAAGCAAAAACAGCTGATTTTTGACAAAAGAGATAACACCCCCCCATTACGTCATGCTTCAGAAATGTGGAAAATGGTCCGTTTTCAAATGTTTTATTTTTGAACGTCAGTTCACATTTGTAGGTGGATCATCAGTGTTAGAGCTAAAATTAGCATGTTTAAAGAGATTTTCATGCTTCCAGGGGCCCTAAACACAAGATTTATGGAATGGTTAAAAGTGCATGAAAATGGCCAATTTACTCACTCTGAGTTCTCAAAAAGGGTTTCTTCACCCCGGGAAGTTAATTAAATACCATTTGGAGGCATTTAATGTTCGAGCAAAAACGGCTGATTTTCGACAAAAGAGATAATACCCCCCCATTCCGTCATGCTTCAGAAATGTGGAAAATGGTCCGTTTTCAAATGTTTTATTTTTGAACGTCAGTTCACATTTGTAGGTGGATCATCAGTGTTAGAGCTAAAATTAGCATGTTTAAAGTGATTTTCATGCTTCCAGGGGCTCGGGAAGTGAATTAAATACTATTTGGAGGCATTTAATGTTCAATCAAAAACAGCTGATTTTTGACAAAAGAGATAACACCCCCCCCATTACGTCATGCTTCAGAAATGTGGAAAATGGTCCGTTTTCAAATGTTTTATTTTTGAACGTCAGTTCACATTTGTAGGTGGATCATCAGTGTTAGAGCTAAAATTAGCATGTTTAAAGTGATTTTCATGCTTCCAGGGGCCCTAAACACAAGATTTATGGAATGGTTAAAAGTGCATGAAAATGGCCAATTTACTCACTCTGAGTTCTCAAAAAGGGTTTCTTCACCCCGGGAAGGTAATTAAATACCATTTTGAGGCATTTAATGTTCGAGCAAAAACTGCTGATTTTCGACAAAAGAGATAACACCCCCCCATTATGTCATGCTTCAGAAATGTGGAAAATGGTCCGTTTTCAAATGTTTTATTTTTGAACGTCAGTTTACATTTGTAGGTGGATCATCAGTGTTAGAGCTAAAATTAGCATGTTTAAAGTGATTTTCATGCTTCCAGGGGCTCGGGAAGTGAATTAAATACTATTTGGAGGCATTTAATGTTCAATCAAAAACAGCTGATTTTTGACAAAAGAGATAACACCCCCCATTACGTCATGCTTCAGAAATGTGGAAAATCGTCCGTTTTCAAATGTTTTATTTTTGAACGTCAGTTCACATTTGTAGGTGGATCATCAGTGTTAGAGCTAAAATTAGCATGTTTAAAGTGATTTTAATTCTTCCAGGGGCTCGGGAAGTGAATTAAATACTATTTGGAGGCATTTAATGTTCAAGCAAAAACAGCTGATTTTTGACAAAAGAGACAACACCCCCCCATTACGTCATGCTTCAGAAATGTGGAAAATGGTCCGTTTTCAAATGTTTTATTTTTGAACGTCAGTTCACATTTGAAGGTGGATCATCAGTGTTAGAGCTAAAATTAGCATGTTTAAAGTGATTTTCAGGCTTCCAGGGGCCCTAAACACAAGATTTATGGAATGGTTAAAAGTGCATGAAAATGGCCAATTTACTCACTCTGAGTTCTCAAAAAGGGTTTCTTCACCCCGGGAAGTTAATTAAATACCATTTGGAGGCATTTAATGTTCGAGCAAAAACGGCTGATTTTTGACAAAAGAGATAACACCCCCCCATTTCGTCATGCTTCAGAAATGTGGAAAATGGTCCGTTTTCAAATGTTTTATTTTTGAACGTCAGTTCACATTTGTAGGTGGATCATCAGTGTTAGAGCTAAAATTAGCATGTTTAAAGTGATTTTCATGCTTCCAGGGGCTCGGGAAGTGAATTAAATACTATTTGGAGGCATTTAATGTTCAAGCAAAAACAGCTGATTTTTGACAAAAGAGATAACACCCCCCCATTACGTCATGCTTCAGAAATGTGGAAAATGGTCCGTTTTCAAATGTTTTATTTTTGAACGCCAGTTCACATTTGTAGGTGGATCATCAGTGTTAGAGCTAAAATTAGCATGTCTAAAGTGATTTTCATGCTTCCAGGGGCCCTAAACACAAGATTTATGGAATGGTTAAAAGTGCATGAAAATGGCCAATTTACTCACTCTGAGTTCTCAAAAGGGTTTCTTCACCCCGGGAAGTTAATTAAATACCATTTGGAGGCATTTAATGTTCGAGCAAAAACGGCTGATTTTCGACAAAAGAGATAACACCCCCCCATTACGTCATGCTTCAGAAATGTGGAAAATGGTCCGTTTTCAAATGTTTTATTTTTGAACGTCAGTTCACATTTGTAGGTGGATCATCAGTTTTAGAGCTAAAATTAGCATGTTTAAAGTGATTTTCATGCTTCCAGGGGCTCGGGAAGTGAATTAAATACTATTTGGAGGCATTTAATGTTCAAGCAAAAACAGCAGATTTTTGACAAAAGAGATAACACCCCCCCATTACGTCATGCTTCAGAAATGTGGAAAATGGTCCGTTTTCAAATGTTTTATTTTTGAACGTCAGTTCACATTTGTAGGTGGATCATCAGTGTTAGAGCTAAAATTAGCATGTTTAAAGTGATTTTCATGCTTCTAGGGGCCCTAAACACAAGATTTATGGAATGGTTAAAAGTGCATGAAAATGGCCAATTTACTCACTCTGAGTTCTCAAAAAGGGTTTCTTCACCCCGGGAAGTTAATTAAATACCATTTGGAGGCATTTAATGTTCGAGCAAAAACGGCTGATTTTCGACAAAAGAGATAACACCCCCCCATTACGTCATGCTTCAGAAATGTGGAAAATGGTCCGTTTTCAAATGTTTTATTTTTGAACGTCAGTTCACATTTGTAGGTGGATCATCAGTGTTAGAGCTAAAATTAGCATGTTTAAAGGGATTTTCATGCTTCCAGGGGCTCGGGAAGTGAATTAAATGCTATTTGGAGGCAATTAAAGTTCAAGCAAAAACAGCTGATTTTTGGCAAAAGAGATAACACCCCCCCCCCATTACGTCATGCTTCAGAAATGTGGAAAATGGTCCGTTTTCAAATGTTTTATTTTTGAACGTCAGTTCACATTTATAGGTGGATCATCAGTGTTAGAGCTAAAATTAGCATGTTTAAAGTGATGTTCATGCTTCCAGGGGCTTGGGAAGTGAATTAAATACTATATGGAGGCATTTAATGTTCAAGCAAAAACAGCTGATTTTTGACAAAAGAGATAACACCCCCCCATTACGTCATGCTTCAGAAATGTGGAAAATGGTCCGTTTTCAAATGTTTTATTTTTGAACGTCAGTTCACATTTGTAGGTGGATCATCAGTGTTAGAGCTAAAATTAGCATGTTTAAAGTGATTTTCATGCTTCCATGGGCCCTAAACACAAGATTTATGGAATGGTTAAAAGTGCATGAAAATGGCCAATTTACTCACTCTGAGTTCTCAAAAAGGGTTTCTTCACCCCGGGAAGTTAATTAAATACCATTTGGAGGCATTTAATGTTCGAGCAAAAACGGCTGATTTTCGATAAAAGAGATAACACCCCCCATTACGTCATGCTTCAGAAATGTGGAAAATGGTCCGTTTTCAAATGTTTTATTTTTGAACGTCAGTTCACATTTGTAGGTGGATCATCAGTGTTAGAGCTAAAATTAGCATGTTTAAAGTGATTTTCATGCTTCCAGGGGCTCGGGAAGTGAATTAAATACTATTTGGAGGCATTTAATGTTCAAGAAAAACAGCAGATTTTTGACAAAAGAGATAACACCCCCCCATTACGTCATGCTTCAGAAATGTGGAAAATGGTCCGTTTTCAAATGTTTTATTTTTGAACGTCAGTTCACATTTGTAGGTGGATCATCAGTGTTAGAGCTAAAATTAGCATGTTTAAAGTGATTTTCATGCTTCCAGGGGCCCTAAACACAAGATTTATGGAATGGGTAAAAGTGCATGAAAATGGCCAATTTAATCACTCTGAGCTCTCAAAAAGGGTTTCTTCACCCCGGGAAGGTAATTAAATACCATTTGGAGGCATTTAATGTTCGAGCAAAAACGGCTGATTTTTGACAAAAGAGATAACACCCCCCCATTACGTCATGCTTCAGAAATGTGGAAAATGGTCCGTTTTCAAATGTTTTATTTTTGAACGTCAGTTCACATTTGTAGGTGGATCATCAGTGTTAGAGCTAAAATTAGCATGTTTAAAGTGATTTTCATGCTTCCAGGGGCTCGGGAAGTGAATTAAATACTATTTGGAGGCATTTAATGTTCAAGCAAAAACAGCTGATTTTTGACAAAAGAGATAACACCCCCCATTACGCGATGCTTCAGAAATGTGGAAAATGGTCCGTTTTCAAATGTTTTATTTTTGAACGTCAGTTCACATTTGTAGGTGGATCATCAGTGTTAGAGCTAAAATTAGCATCTTTAAAGTGATTTTCATGCTTCCAGGGGCCCTAAACACAAGATTTATGGAATGGTTAAAAGTGCATGAAAATGGCCAATTTACTCACTCTGAGTTCTCAAAAAGGGTTTCTTCACCCCGGGAAGGTAATTAAATACCATTTGGAGGCATTTAATGTTCGAGCAAAAACGGCTGATTTTCAACAAAAGAGATAACACCCCCCCATTACGTCATGCTTCAGAAATGTGGAAAATGGTCCGTTTTCAAATGTTTTATTTTTGAACGTCAGTTCACATTTGTAGGTGGATCATCAGTGTTAGAGCTAAAATTAGCATGTTTAAAGTGATTTTCATGCTTCCAGGGGCTCGGGAAGTGAATTAAATACTATTTGGAGGCATTTAATGTTCAAGCAAAAACAGCAGATTTTTGACAAAAGAGATAACACCCCCCCATTACGTCATGCTTCAGAAATGTGGAAAATGGTCCGTTTTCAAATGTTTTATTTTTGAACGTCAGTTCACATTTGTAGGTGGATCATCAGTGTTAGAGCTAAAATTAGCATGTTTAAAGTGATTTTCATGCTTCCAGGGGCCCTAAACACAAGATTTATGGAATGGTTAAAAGTGCATGAAAATGGCCAATTTAATCACTCTGAGTTCTCAAAAAGGGTTTCTTCACCCCGGGAAGTTAATTAAATACCATTTGGAGGCATTTAATGTTCGAGCAAAAACGGCTGATTTTTGACAAAAGAGATAACACCCCCCCATTACGTCATGCTTCAGAAATGTGGAAAATGGTCCGTTTTCAAATGTTTTATTTTTGAACGTCAGTTCACATTTGTAGGTGGATCATCAGTGTTAGAGCTAAAATTAGCATGTTTAAAGTGATTTTCATGCTTCCAGGGGCCCTAAACACAAGATTTATGGAATGGTTAAAAGTGCATGAAAATGGCCAATTTACTCACTCTGAGTTCTCAAAAAGGGTTTCTTCACCCCGGGATGTTAATTAAATACCATTTGGAGGCATTTAATGTTCGAGCAAAAACGGCTGATTTTCGACAAAAGAGCTAACACCCCCCATTACGTCATGCTTCAGAAATGTGGAAAATGGTCCGTTTTCAAATGTTTTATTTTTGAACGTCAGTTCACATTTGTAGGTGGATCATCAGTGTTAGAGCTAAAATTAGCATGTTTAAAGTGATTTTCATGCTTCCAGGGGCTCGGGAAGTGAATTAAATACTATTTGGAGGCATTTAATGTTCAAGCAAAAACAGCAGATTTTTGACAAAAGAGATAACACCCCCCCATTACGTCATGCTTCAGAAATGTGGAAAATGGTCCGTTTTCAAATGTTTTATTTTTGAACGTCAGTTCACATTTGTAGGTGGATCATCAGTGTTAGAGCTAAAATTAGCATGTTTAAAGTGATTTTCATGCTTCCAGGGGCCCTAAACACAAGATTTATGGAATGGTTAAAAGTGCATGAAAATGGCCAATTTAATCACTCTGAGTTCTCAAAAAGGGTTTCTTCACCCCGGGAAGTTAATTAAATACCATTTGGAGGCATTTAATGTTCGAGCAAAAACGGCTGATTTTTGACAAAAGAGATAACACCCCCCCATTACGTCATGCTTCAGAAATGTGGAAAATGGTCCGTTTTCAAATGTTTTATTTTTGAACGTCAGTTCACATTTGTAGGTGGATCATCAGTGTTAGAGCTAAAATTAGCATGTTTAAAGTGATTTTCATGCTTCCAGGGGCTCGGGAAGTGAATTAAATACTATTTGGAGGCATTTAATGTTCAAGCAAAAACAGCTGATTTTTGACAAAAGAGATAACACCCCCCATTACGTCATGCTTCAGAAATGTGGAAAATGGTCCGTTTTCAAATGTTTTATTTTTGAACGTCAGTTCACATTTGTAGGTGAATCATCAGTGTTAGAGCTAAAATTAGCATGTTTAAAGTGATTTTCATGCTTCCAGGGGCCCTAAACACAAGATTTATGGAATGGTTAAAAGTGCATGAAAATGGCCAATTTACTCACTCTGAGTTCTCAAAAAGGGTTTCTTCACCCCGGGATGTTAATTAAATACCATTTGGAGGCATTTAATGTTCGAGCAAAAACGGCTGATTTTCGACAAAAGAGCTAACACCCCCCATTACGTCATGCTTCAGAAATGTGGAAAATGGTCCGTTTTCAAATGTTTTATTTTTGAACGTCAGTTCACATTTGTAGGTGGATCATCAGTGTTAGAGCTAAAATTAGCATGTTTAAAGTGATTTTCATGCTTCCAGGGGCTCGGGAAGTGACTCAAATACTATTTGGAGGCATTTAATGTTCAAGCAAAAACAGCTGATTTTTGACAAAAGAGATAACACCCCCCCATTACGTCATGCTTCAGAAATGTGGAAAATGGTCCGTTTTCAAATGTTTTATTTTTGAACGTCAGTTCACATTTGTAGGTGGATCATCAGTGTTAGAGCTAAAATTAGCATGTTTAAAGTGATTTTCATGCTTCCAGGGGCCCTAAACACAAGATTTATGGAATGGTTAAAAGTGCATGAAAATGGCCAATTTACTCACTCTGAGTTCTCAAAAAGGGTTTCTTCACCCCGGGAAGTTAATTAAATACCATTTGGAGGCATTTAATGTTCGAGCAAAAACGGCTGACTTTCGACAAAAGAGATAACACCCCCCCATTACGTCATGCTTCAGAAATGTGGAAAATAGTCCGTTTTCAAATGTTTTATTTTTGAACGTCAGTTCACATTTGTAGGTGGATCATCAGTGTTAGAGCTAAAATTAGCATGTTTAAAGTGATTTTCATGCTTCCAGGGGCCCTAAACACAAGATTTATGGAATGGTTAAAAGTGCATGAAAATGGCCAATTTACTCACTCTGAGTTCTCAAAAAGGGTTTCTTCACCCCGGGAAGTTAATTAAATACCATTTGGAGGCATTTAATGTTCGAGCAAATACGGCTGATTTTCGACAAAAGAGATAACACCCCCCCATTACGTCATGCTTCAGAAATGTGGAAAATGGTCCGTTTTCAAATGTTTTATTTTTGAACGTCAGTTCACATTTGTAGGTGGATCATCAGTGTTAGAGCAAAAATTAGCATGTTTAAAGTGATTTTCATGCTTCCAGGGGCTCGGGAAGTGAATTAAATACTATTTGGAGGCATTTAATGTTCAAGCAAAAACAGCTGATTTTTGACAAAAGAGATAACACCCCCCATTACGTCATGCTTCAGAAATGTGGAAAATGGTCCGTTTTCAAATGTTTTATTTTTGAACGTCAGTTCACATTTGTAGGTGAATCATCAGTGTTAGAGCTAAAATTAGCATGTTTAAAGTGATTTTCATGCTTCCAGGGGCCCTAAACACAAGATTTATGGAATGGTTAAAAGTGCATGAAAATGGCCAATTTACTCACTCTGAGTTCTCAAAAAGGGTTTCTTCACCCCGGGAAGTTAATTAAATACCATTTGGAGGCATTTAATGTTCGAGCAAAAACGGCTGATTTTCGACAAAAGAGATAACACCCCCCCATTACGTCATGCTTCAGAAATGTGGAAAATGGCCCGTTTTCAAATGTTTTATTTTTGAACGTCAGTTCACATTTGTAGGTGGATCATCAGTGTTAGAGCTAAAATTAGCATGTTTAAAGTGATTTTCATGCTTCCAGGGGCTCGGGAAGTGAATTAAATACTATTTGGAGGCATTTAATGTTCAAGCAAAAACAGCAGATTTTTGACAAAAGAGATAACACCCCCCCCTTACGTCATGCTTCAGAAATGTGGAAAATGGTCCGTTTTCAAATAATTTATTTTTGAACGTCAGTTCATATTTGTAGGTGGATCATCAGTGTTAGAGCTAAAATTAGCATGTTTAAAGTGATTTTCATGCTTCCAGGGGCCCTAAACACAAGATTTATGGAATGGTTAAAAGTGCATGAAAATGGCCAATTTAATCACTCTGAGTTCTCAAAAAGGGTTTCTTCACCCCGGGAAGTTAATTAAATACCATTTGGAGGCATTTAATGTTCGAGCAAAAACGGCTGATTTTTGACAAAAGAGATAACACCCCCCCATTACGTCATGCTTCAGAAATGTGGAAAATGGTCCGTTTTCAAATGTTTTATTTTTGAACGTCAGTTCACATTTGTAGGTGGATCATCAGTGTTAGAGCTAAAATTAGCATGTTTAAAGTGATTTTCATGCTTCCAGGGGCTCGGGAAGTGAATTAAATACTATTTGGAGGCATTTAATGTTCAGGCAAAAACAGCTGATTTTTTACAAAAGAGATAACACCCCCCATTACGTCATGCTTCAGAAATGTGGAAAATGGTCCGTTTTCAAATGTTTTATTTTTGAACGTCAGTTCACATTTGTAGGTGAATCATCAGTGTTAGAGCTAAAATTAGCATGTTTAAAGTGATTTTCATGCTTCCAGGGGCCCTAAACACAAGATTTATGGAATGGTTAAAAGTGCATGAAAATGGCCAATTTACTCACTCTGAGTTCTCAAAAAGGGTTTCTTCACCCCGGGATGTTAATTAAATACCATTTGGAGGCATTTAATGTTCGAGCAAAAATGGCTGATTTTCGACAAAAGAGCTAACACCCCCCCATTACGTCATGCTTCAGAAATGTGGAAAATGGTCCGTTTTCAAATGTTTTATTTTTGAACGTCAGTTCACATTTGTAGGTGGATCATCAGTGTTAGAGCTAAAATTAGCATGTTTAAAGTGATTTTCATGCTTCCAGGGGCCCTAAACACAAGATTTATGGAATGATTAAAAGTGCATGAAAATGGCCAATTTACTCACTCTGAGTTCTCAAAAAGGGTTTCTTCACCCCGGGAAGTTAATTAAATACCATTTGAAGGCATTTAATGTTCGAGCAAAAACGGCTGATTTTCGACAAAAGAGATAACACCCCCCCATTACGTCATGCTTCAGAAATGTGGAAAATGGCCCGTTTTCAAATGTTTTATTTTTGAACGTCAGTTCACATTTGTAGGTGGATCATCAGTGTTAGAGCTAAAATTAGCATGTTTAAAGTGATTTTCATGCTTCCAGGGGCTCGGGAAGTGAATTAAATACTATTTGGAGGCATTTAATGTTCAAGCAAAAACAGCTGATTTTTGACAAAAGAGATAACACCCCCCATTACGTCATGCTTCAGAAATGTGGAAAATGGTCCGTTTTCAAATGTTTTATTTTTGAACGTCAGTTCACATTTGTAGGTGAATCATCAGTGTTAGAGCTAAAATTAGCATGTTTAAAGTGATTTTCATGCTTCCAGGGGCCCTAAACACAAGATTTATGGAATGGTTAAAAGTGCATGAAAATGGCCAATTTACTCACTCTGAGTTCTCAAAAAGGGTTTCTTCACCCCGGGATGTTAATTAAATACCATTTGGAGGCATTTAATGTTCGAGCAAAAACGGCTGATTTTCGACAAAAGAGCTAACACCCCCCATTACGTCATGCTTCAGAAATGTGGAAAATGGTCCGTTTTCAAATGTTTTATTTTTGAACGTCAGTTCACATTTGTAGGTGGATCATCAGTGTTAGAGCTAAAATTAGCATGTTTAAAGTGATTTTCATGCTTCCAGGGGCTCGGGAAGTGACTCAAATACTATTTGGAGGCATTTAATGTTCAAGCAAAAACAGCTGATTTTTGACAAAAGAGATAACACCCCCCCATTACGTCATGCTTCAGAAATGTGGAAAATGGTCCGTTTTCAAATGTTTTATTTTTGAACGTCAGTTCACATTTGTAGGTGGATCATCAGTGTTAGAGCTAAAATTAGCATGTTTAAAGTGATTTTCATGCTTCCAGGTGCCCTAAACACAAGATTTATGGAATGGTTAAAAGTGCATGAAAATGGCCAATTTACTCACTCTGAGTTCTCAAAAAGGGTTTCTTCACCCCGGGAAGTTAATTAAATACCATTTGGAGGCATTTAATGTTCGAGCAAAAACGGCTGACTTTCGACAAAAGAGATAACACCCCCCCATTACGTCATGCTTCAGAAATGTGGAAAATAGTCCGTTTTCAAATGTTTTATTTTTGAACGTCAGTTCACATTTGTAGGTGGATCATCAGTGTTAGAGCTAAAATTAGCATGTTTAAAGTGATTTTCATGCTTCCAGGGGCCCTAAACACAAGATTTATGGAATGGTTAAAAGTGCATGAAAATGGCCAATTTACTCACTCTGAGTTCTCAAAAAGGGTTTCTTCACCCCGGGAAGTTAATTAAATACCATTTGGAGGCATTTAATGTTCGAGCAAATACGGCTGATTTTCGACAAAAGAGATAACACCCCCCCCATTACGTCATGCTTCAGAATTGTGGAAAATGGTCCGTTTTCAAATGTTTTATTTTTGAACGTCAGTTCACATTTGTAGGTGGATCATCAGTGTTAGAGCTAAAATTAGCATGTTTAAAGTGATTTTCATGCTTCCAGGGGCTTGGGAAGTGAATTAAATACTATTTGGAGGCATTTAATGTTCAAGCAAAAACAGCTGATTTTTGACAAAAGAGATAACCCCCCCATTACGTCATGCTTCAGAAATGTGGAAAATGGTCCGTTTTCAAATGTTTTATTTTTGAACGTCAGTTCACATTTGTAGGTGGATCATCAGTGTTAGAGCTAAAATTAGCATGTTTAAAGTGATTTTCATGCTTCCAGGGGCCCTAAACACAAGATTTATGGAATGGTTAAAAGTGCATGAAAATGGCCAATTTACTCACTCTGAGTTCTCAAAAAGGGTTTCTTCACCCCGGGAAGTTAATTAAATACCATTTGGAGGCATTTAATGTTCGAGCAAATACGGCTGATTTTCGACAAAAGAGATAACACCCCCCCCATTACGTCATGCTTCAGAATTGTGGAAAATGGTCCGTTTTCAAATGTTTTATTTTTGAACGTCAGTTCACATTTGTAGGTGGATCATCAGTGTTAGAGCTAAAATTAGCATGTTTAAAGTGATTTTCATGCTTCCAGGGGCTTGGGAAGTGAATTAAATACTATTTGGAGGCACTTAAAGTTCAAGCAAAAACAGCTGATTTTTGGCAAAAGAGATAACACCCCCCATTACGTCATGCTTCAGAAATGTGGAAAATGGTCCGTTTTCAAATGTTTTATTTTTGAACGTCAGTTCACATTTGTAGGTGGATCATCAGTGTTAAAGCTAAAATTAGCATGTTTAAAGTGATTTTCATGATTCCAGGGGCCCTAAACAAAAGATTTATGGAATGGTTAAAAGTGCATAAAATGGCTAATTTACTCGCTCTGAGTTCTCAAAAAGGGTTTCTTCACCCAGGGAAGTTAATTAAATACCATTTGGAGGCACTTAATGTTCGAGCAAAAACGGCTGATTTTCGACAAAAGAGATAACACCCCCCCATTACTTCATGCTTCAGAAATGTGGAAAATGGTCCGTTTTCAAATGTTTTATTTTTGAATGTCAGTTCACATTTGTAGTTGGATCATCAGTGTTAGAGCTAAAATTAGCATGTTTAAAGTGATTTTCATGCTTCCAGGGGCTCGGGAAGTGAATTAAATACTATTCGGAGGCATTTAATGTTCAATCAAAAACAGCTGATTTTTGACAAAAGAGATAACACCCCCCCATTACGTCATGCTTCAGAAATGTGGAAAATGTTCCATTTTCAAATGTTTTATTTTTGAACGTCAGTTCACATTTGTAGGTGGATCATCAGTGTTAGAGCTAAAATTACCATGTTTAAAGTGATTTTCATGCTTCCAGGGGCCCTAAACACAAGATTTATGGAATGGATAAAAGTGCATGAAAATGGCCAATTTACTCACTCTGAGTTCTCAAAAATGGTTTCTTCACCCCGGGAAGTTAATTAAATACCATTTGGAGGCATTTAATGTTCGAGCAAAAACGGCTGATTTTCGACAAAAGAGATAACACCCCCCCATTACGTCATGCTTCAGAAATGTGGAAAATGGTCCGTTTTCAAATGTTTTATTTTTGAACGTCAGTTCACATTTGTAGGTGGATCATCAGTGTTAGAGCTAAAATTAGCATGTTTAAAGTGATTTTCATGCTTCCAGGGGCTCGGGAAGTGAATTAAATACTATTTGGAGGCATTTAATGTTCAATCAAAAACAGCTGATTTTTGACAAAAGAGATAACACCCCCCATTACGCCATGCTTCAGAAATGTGGAAAATGCTCCGTTTTCAAATGTTTTATTTTTGAACGTCAGTTCACATTTGTAGGTGGATCATCAGTGTTAGAGCTAAAATTAGCATGTTTAAAGTGATTTTCATGCTTCCAGGGGCTCGGGAAGTGAATTAAATACTATTTGGAGGCATTTAATGTTCAATCAAAAACAGCAGATTTTTGACAAAAGAGATAACACCCCCCCATTACATCATGCTTCAGAAATGTGGAAAATGGTCCGTTATCAAATGTTTTATTTTTGAACGTCAGTTCACATTTGTAGGTGGATCATCAGTGTTAGTGCTAAAATTAGCATGTTTAAAGTGATTTTCATGCTTCCAGGGGCCCTAAGCACAAGATTTATGGAAAGGTTAAAAGTGCATGAAAATGGCCAATTTACTCACTCTGAGTTCTCAAAAGGGGTTTCTTCACCCCGGGAAGTTAATTAAATACCATTTGGAGGCATTTAATGTTCGAGAAAAAACGGCTGATTTTCGACAAAAGAGATAACACCCCCCCCCCATTACGTCATGCTTCAGAAATGTGGAAAATGGTCCGTTTTCAAATGTTTTATTTTTGAACGTCAGTTCACATTTGTAGGTGGATCATCAGTGTTAGAGCTAAAATTAGCATGTTTAAAGTGATTTTCATGCTTCCAGGGGCTTGGGAAGTGAATTAAATATTTTTTGGAGGCATTTAATGTTCAAGCAAAAACAGCTGATTTTTGACAAAAGAGATAACACCCCCCCATTACGTCATGCTTCAGAAATGTGGAAAATGGTCCGTTTTCAAATGTTTTATTTTTGAACGTCAGTTCACATTTGTAGGTGGATCATCAGTGTTAGAGCTAAAATTAGCATGTTTAAAGTGATTTTCATGCTTCCAGGGGCCCTAAACACAAGATTTATGGAATGGTTAAAAGTGCATGAAAATGGCCAATTTACTCACTCTGAGTTCTCAAAAAGGGTTTCTTCACCCCGGGAAGTTAATTAAATACCATTTGGAGGCATTTAATGTTCGAGCAAAAACGGCTGATTTTCGACAAAAGAGATAACACCCCCCCATTACGGCATGCTTCAGAAATGTGGAAAATGGTCCGTTTTCGAATGTTTTATTTTTGAACGTCAGTTCACATTTGTAGGTGGATCATCAGTGTTAGAGCTAAAATTAGCATGTTTAAAGTGATTTTCATGCTTCCAGGGGCCCTAAACACAACATTTATGGAATGGTTAAAAGTGCATGAAAATGGCCAATTTACTCACTCTGAGTTCTCAAAAAGGGTTTCTTCACCCCGGGAAGTTAATTAAATACCATTTGGAGGCATTTAATGTTCGAGCAAAAATGGCTGATTTTCGACAAAAGAGATAACACCCCCCCATTACGTCATGCTTCAGAAATGTGGAAAATGGTCCGTTTTCAAATGTTTTATTTTTGAACGTCAGTTCACATTTGTAGGTGGATCATCAGTGTTAGAGCTAAAATTAGCATGTTTAAAGTGATTTTCATGCTTCCAGGGGCTCGGGAAGTGAATTAAATACTATTTGGAGGCATTTAATGTTCAAGCAAAAACAGCTGATTTTTTACAAAAGAGATAACACCCCCCATTACGTCATGCTTCAGAAATGTGGAAAATGGTCCGTTTTCAAATGTTTTATTTTTGAACGTCAGTTCACATTTGTAGGTGAATCATCAGTGTTAGAGCTAAAATTAGCATGTTTAAAGTGATTTTCATGCTTCCAGGGGCCCTAAACACAAGATTTATGGAATGGTTAAAAGTGCATGAAAATGGCCAATTTACTCACTCTGAGTTCTCAAAAAGGGTTTCTTCACCCCGGGATGTTAATTAAATACCATTTGGAGGCATTTAATGTTCGAGCAAAAATGGCTGATTTTCGACAAAAGAGCTAACACCCCCCCATTACGTCATGCTTCAGAAATGTGGAAAATGGTCCGTTTTCAAATGTTTTATTTTTGAACGTCAGTTCACATTTGTAGGTGGATCATCAGTGTTAGAGCTAAAATTAGCATGTTTAAAGTGATTTTCATGCTTCCAGGGGCCCTAAACACAAGATTTATGGAATGATTAAAAGTGCATGAAAATGGCCAATTTACTCACTCTGAGTTCTCAAAAAGGGTTTCTTCACCCCGGGAAGTTAATTAAATACCATTTGGAGGCATTTAATGTTCGAGCAAAAACGGCTGATTTTCGACAAAAGAGATAACACCCCCCCATTACGTCATGCTTCAGAAATGTGGAAAATGGCCCGTTTTCAAATGTTTTATTTTTGAACGTCAGTTCACATTTGTAGGTGGATCATCAGTGTTAGAGCTAAAATTAGCATGTTTAAAGTGATTTTCATGCTTCCAGGGGCTCGGGAAGTGAATTAAATACTATTTGGAGGCATTTAATGTTCAAGCAAAAACAGCTGATTTTTGACAAAAGAGATAACACCCCCCATTACGTCATGCTTCAGAAATGTGGAAAATGGTCCGTTTTCAAATGTTTTATTTTTGAACGTCAGTTCACATTTGTAGGTGAATCATCAGTGTTAGAGCTAAAATTAGCATGTTTAAAGTGATTTTCATGCTTCCAGGGGCCCTAAACACAAGATTTATGGAATGGTTAAAAGTGCATGAAAATGGCCAATTTACTCACTCTGAGTTCTCAAAAAGGGTTTCTTCACCCCGGGATGTTAATTAAATACCATTTGGAGGCATTTAATGTTCGAGCAAAAACGGCTGATTTTCGACAAAAGAGCTAACACCCCCCATTACGTCATGCTTCAGAAATGTGGAAAATGGTCCGTTTTCAAATGTTTTATTTTTGAACGTCAGTTCACATTTGTAGGTGGATCATCAGTGTTAGAGCTAAAATTAGCATGTTTAAAGTGATTTTCATGCTTCCAGGGGCTCGGGAAGTGACTCAAATACTATTTGGAGGCATTTAATGTTCAAGCAAAAACAGCTGATTTTTGACAAAAGAGATAACACCCCCCCATTACGTCATGCTTCAGAAATGTGGAAAATGGTCCGTTTTCAAATGTTTTATTTTTGAACGTCAGTTCACATTTGTAGGTGGATCATCAGTGTTAGAGCTAAAATTAGCATGTTTAAAGTGATTTTCATGCTTCCAGGGGCCCTAAACACAAGATTTATGGAATGGTTAAAAGTGCATGAAAATGGCCAATTTACTCACTCTGAGTTCTCAAAAAGGGTTTCTTCACCCCGGGAAGTTAATTAAATACCATTTGGAGGCATTTAATGTTCGAGCAAATACGGCTGATTTTCGACAAAAGAGATAACACCCCCCCCATTACGTCATGCTTCAGAATTGTGGAAAATGGTCCGTTTTCAAATGTTTTATTTTTGAACGTCAGTTCACATTTGTAGGTGGATCATCAGTGTTAGAGCTAAAATTAGCATGTTTAAAGTGATTTTCATGCTTCCAGGGGCTTGGGAAGTGAATTAAATACTATTTGGAGGCATTTAATGTTCAAGCAAAAACAGCTGATTTTTGACAAAAGAGATAACCCCCCCATTACGTCATGCTTCAGAAATGTGGAAAATGGTCCGTTTTCAAATGTTTTATTTTTGAACGTCAGTTCACATTTGTAGGTGGATCATCAGTGTTAGAGCTAAAATTAGCATGTTTAAAGTGATTTTCATGCTTCCAGGGGCCCTAAACACAAGATTTATGGAATGGTTAAAAGTGCATGAAAATGGCCAATTTACTCACTCTGAGTTCTCAAAAAGGGTTTCTTCACCCCGGGAAGTTAATTAAATACCATTTGGAGGCATTTAATGTTCGAGCAAATACGGCTGATTTTCGACAAAAGAGATAACACCCCCCCCATTACGTCATGCTTCAGAATTGTGGAAAATGGTCCGTTTTCAAATGTTTTATTTTTGAACGTCAGTTCACATTTGTAGGTGGATCATCAGTGTTAGAGCTAAAATTAGCATGTTTAAAGTGATTTTCATGCTTCCAGGGGCTTGGGAAGTGAATTAAATACTATTTGGAGGCACTTAAAGTTCAAGCAAAAACAGCTGATTTTTGGCAAAAGAGATAACACCCCCCATTACGTCATGCTTCAGAAATGTGGAAAATGGTCCGTTTTCAAATGTTTTATTTTTGAACGTCAGTTCACATTTGTAGGTGGATCATCAGTGTTAAAGCTAAAATTAGCATGTTTAAAGTGATTTTCATGATTCCAGGGGCCCTAAACAAAAGATTTATGGAATGGTTAAAAGTGCATAAAATGGCTAATTTACTCGCTCTGAGTTCTCAAAAAGGGTTTCTTCACCCAGGGAAGTTAATTAAATACCATTTGGAGGCACTTAATGTTCGAGCAAAAACGGCTGATTTTCGACAAAAGAGATAACACCCCCCCATTACTTCATGCTTCAGAAATGTGGAAAATGGTCCGTTTTCAAATGTTTTATTTTTGAATGTCAGTTCACATTTGTAGTTGGATCATCAGTGTTAGAGCTAAAATTAGCATGTTTAAAGTGATTTTCATGCTTCCAGGGGCTCGGGAAGTGAATTAAATACTATTCGGAGGCATTTAATGTTCAATCAAAAACAGCTGATTTTTGACAAAAGAGATAACACCCCCCCATTACGTCATGCTTCAGAAATGTGGAAAATGTTCCATTTTCAAATGTTTTATTTTTGAACGTCAGTTCACATTTGTAGGTGGATCATCAGTGTTAGAGCTAAAATTACCATGTTTAAAGTGATTTTCATGCTTCCAGGGGCCCTAAACACAAGATTTATGGAATGGATAAAAGTGCATGAAAATGGCCAATTTACTCACTCTGAGTTCTCAAAAATGGTTTCTTCACCCCGGGAAGTTAATTAAATACCATTTGGAGGCATTTAATGTTCGAGCAAAAACGGCTGATTTTCGACAAAAGAGATAACACCCCCCCATTACGTCATGCTTCAGAAATGTGGAAAATGGTCCGTTTTCAAATGTTTTATTTTTGAACGTCAGTTCACATTTGTAGGTGGATCATCAGTGTTAGAGCTAAAATTAGCATGTTTAAAGTGATTTTCATGCTTCCAGGGGCTCGGGAAGTGAATTAAATACTATTTGGAGGCATTTAATGTTCAATCAAAAACAGCTGATTTTTGACAAAAGAGATAACACCCCCCATTACGCCATGCTTCAGAAATGTGGAAAATGCTCCGTTTTCAAATGTTTTATTTTTGAACGTCAGTTCACATTTGTAGGTGGATCATCAGTGTTAGAGCTAAAATTAGCATGTTTAAAGTGATTTTCATGCTTCCAGGGGCTCGGGAAGTGAATTAAATACTATTTGGAGGCATTTAATGTTCAATCAAAAACAGCAGATTTTTGACAAAAGAGATAACACCCCCCCATTACATCATGCTTCAGAAATGTGGAAAATGGTCCGTTATCAAATGTTTTATTTTTGAACGTCAGTTCACATTTGTAGGTGGATCATCAGTGTTAGTGCTAAAATTAGCATGTTTAAAGTGATTTTCATGCTTCCAGGGGCCCTAAGCACAAGATTTATGGAAAGGTTAAAAGTGCATGAAAATGGCCAATTTACTCACTCTGAGTTCTCAAAAGGGGTTTCTTCACCCCGGGAAGTTAATTAAATACCATTTGGAGGCATTTAATGTTCGAGAAAAAACGGCTGATTTTCGACAAAAGAGATAACACCCCCCCCCCATTACGTCATGCTTCAGAAATGTGGAAAATGGTCCGTTTTCAAATGTTTTATTTTTGAACGTCAGTTCACATTTGTAGGTGGATCATCAGTGTTAGAGCTAAAATTAGCATGTTTAAAGTGATTTTCATGCTTCCAGGGGCTTGGGAAGTGAATTAAATATTTTTTGGAGGCATTTAATGTTCAAGCAAAAACAGCTGATTTTTGACAAAAGAGATAACACCCCCCCATTACGTCATGCTTCAGAAATGTGGAAAATGGTCCGTTTTCAAATGTTTTATTTTTGAACGTCAGTTCACATTTGTAGGTGGATCATCAGTGTTAGAGCTAAAATTAGCATGTTTAAAGTGATTTTCATGCTTCCAGGGGCCCTAAACACAAGATTTATGGAATGGTTAAAAGTGCATGAAAATGGCCAATTTACTCACTCTGAGTTCTCAAAAAGGGTTTCTTCACCCCGGGAAGTTAATTAAATACCATTTGGAGGCATTTAATGTTCGAGCAAAAACGGCTGATTTTCGACAAAAGAGATAACACCCCCCCATTACGGCATGCTTCAGAAATGTGGAAAATGGTCCGTTTTCGAATGTTTTATTTTTGAACGTCAGTTCACATTTGTAGGTGGATCATCAGTGTTAGAGCTAAAATTAGCATGTTTAAAGTGATTTTCATGCTTCCAGGGGCCCTAAACACAACATTTATGGAATGGTTAAAAGTGCATGAAAATGGCCAATTTACTCACTCTGAGTTCTCAAAAAGGGTTTCTTCACCCCGGGAAGTTAATTAAATACCATTTGGAGGCATTTAATGTTCGAGCAAAAATGGCTGATTTTCGACAAAAGAGATAACACCCCCCCCATTACGTCATGCTTCAGAAATGTGGAAAATGGTCCGTTTTCAAATGTTTTATTTTTGAACGTCAGTTCACATTTGTAGGTGGATCATCAGTGTTAGAGCTAAAATTAGCATGTTTAAAGTGATTTTCATGCTTCCAGGGGCTCGGGAAGTGAATTAAATACTATTTGGAGGCATTTAATGTTCAAGCAAAAACAGCTGATTTTTTACAAAAGAGATAACACCCCCCATTACGTCATGCTTCAGAAATGTGGAAAATGGTCCGTTTTCAAATGTTTTATTTTTGAACGTCAGTTCACATTTGTAGGTGAATCATCAGTGTTAGAGCTAAAATTAGCATGTTTAAAGTGATTTTCATGCTTCCAGGGGCCCTAAACACAAGATTTATGGAATGGTTAAAAGTGCATGAAAATGGCCAATTTACTCACTCTGAGTTCTCAAAAAGGGTTTCTTCACCCCGGGATGTTAATTAAATACCATTTGGAGGCATTTAATGTTCGAGCAAAAATGGCTGATTTTCGACAAAAGAGCTAACACCCCCCCATTACGTCATGCTTCAGAAATGTGGAAAATGGTCCGTTTTCAAATGTTTTATTTTTGAACGTCAGTTCACATTTGTAGGTGGATCATCAGTGTTAGAGCTAAAATTAGCATGTTTAAAGTGATTTTCATGCTTCC
This sequence comes from Lissotriton vulgaris, assembly GCF_964263255.1. Taxonomy (NCBI): domain Eukaryota; kingdom Metazoa; phylum Chordata; class Amphibia; order Caudata; family Salamandridae; genus Lissotriton; species Lissotriton vulgaris. Next base: position 52,478 of record NW_028249249.1, read on the forward strand.
AGGGGCCCTAAACACAAGATTTATGGAATGATTAAAAGTGCATGAAAATGGCCAATTTACTCACTCTGAGTTCTCAAAAAGGGTTTCTTCACCCCGGGAAGTTAATTAAATACCATTTGGAGGCATTTAATGTTCGAGCAAAAACGGCTGATTTTCGACAAAAGAGATAACACCCCCCCATTACGTCATGCTTCAGAAATGTGGAAAATGGCCCGTTTTCAAATGTTTTATTTTTGAACGTCAGTTCACATTTGTAGGTGGATCATCAGTGTTAGAGCTAAAATTAGCATGTTTAAAGTGATTTTCATGCTTCCAGGGGCTCGGGAAGTGAATTAAATACTATTTGGAGGCATTTAATGTTCAAGCAAAAACAGCTGATTTTTGACAAAAGAGATAACACCCCCCATTACGTCATGCTTCAGAAATGTGGAAAATGGTCCGTTTTCAAATGTTTTATTTTTGAACGTCAGTTCACATTTGTAGGTGAATCATCAGTGTTAGAGCTAAAATTAGCATGTTTAAAGTGATTTTCATGCTTCCAGGGGCCCTAAACACAAGATTTATGGAATGGTTAAAAGTGCATGAAAATGGCCAATTTACTCACTCTGAGTTCTCAAAAAGGGTTTCTTCACCCCGGGATGTTAATTAAATACCATTTGGAGGCATTTAATGTTCGAGCAAAAACGGCTGATTTTCGACAAAAGAGCTAACACCCCCCATTACGTCATGCTTCAGAAATGTGGAAAATGGTCCGTTTTCAAATGTTTTATTTTTGAACGTCAGTTCACATTTGTAGGTGGATCATCAGTGTTAGAGCTAAAATTAGCATGTTTAAAGTGATTTTCATGCTTCCAGGGGCTCGGGAAGTGACACAAATACTATTTGGAGGCATTTAATGTTCAAGCAAAAACAGCTGATTTTTGACAAAAGAGATAACACCCCCCCATTACGTCATGCTTCAGAAATGTGGAAAATGGTCCGTTTTCAAATGTTTTATTTTTGAACGTCAGTTCACATTTGTAGGTGGATCATCAGTGTTAGAGCTAAAATTAGCATGTTTAAAGTGATTTTCATGCTTCCAGGGGCCCTAAACACAAGATTTATGGAATGGTTAAAAGTGCATGAAAATGGCCAATTTACTCACTCTGAGTTCTCAAAAAGGGTTTCTTCACCCCGGGAAGTTAATTAAATACCATTTGGAGGCATTTAATGTTCGAGCAAATACGGCTGATTTTCGACAAAAGAGATAACACCCCCCCCATTACGTCATGCTTCAGAATTGTGGAAAATGGTCCGTTTTCAAATGTTTTATTTTTGAACGTCAGTTCACATTTGTAGGTGGATCATCAGTGTTAGAGCTAAAATTAGCATGTTTAAAGTGATTTTCATGCTTCCAGGGGCTTGGGAAGTGAATTAAATACTATTTGGAGGCATTTAATGTTCAAGCAAAAACAGCTGATTTTTGACAAAAGAGATAACCCCCCCATTACGTCATGCTTCAGAAATGTGGAAAATGGTCCGTTTTCAAATGTTTTATTTTTGAACGTCAGTTCACATTTGTAGGTGGATCATCAGTGTTAGAGCTAAAATTAGCATGTTTAAAGTGATTTTCATGCTTCCAGGGGCCCTAAACACAACATTTATGGAATGGTTAAAAGTGCATGAAAATGGCCAATTTACTCACTCTGAGTTCTCAAAAAGGGTTTCTTCACCCCGGGAAGTTAATTAAATACCATTTGGAGGCATTTAATGTTCGAGCAAATACGGCTGATTTTCGACAAAAGAGATAACACCCCCCCCATTACGTCATGCTTCAGAATTGTGGAAAATGGTCCGTTTTCAAATGTTTTATTTTTGAACGTCAGTTCACATTTGTAGGTGGATCATCAGTGTTAGAGCTAAAATTAGCATGTTTAAAGTGATTTTCATGCTTCCAGGGGCTTGGGAAGTGAATTAAATACTATTTGGAGGCACTTAAAGTTCAAGCAAAAACAGCTGATTTTTGGCAAAAGAGATAACACCCCCCATTACGTCATGCTTCAGAAATGTGGAAAATGGTCCGTTTTCAAATGTTTTATTTTTGAACGTCAGTTCACATTTGTAGGTGGATCATCAGTGTTAAAGCTAAAATTAGCATGTTTAAAGTGATTTTCATGATTCCAGGGGCCCTAAACAAAAGATTTATGGAATGGTTAAAAGTGCATAAAATGGCTAATTTACTCGCTCTGAGTTCTCAAAAAGGGTTTCTTCACCCAGGGAAGTTAATTAAATACCATTTGGAGGCACTTAATGTTCGAGCAAAAACGGCTGATTTTCGACAAAAGAGATAACACCCCCCCATTACTTCATGCTTCAGAAATGTGGAAAATGGTCCGTTTTCAAATGTTTTATTTTTGAATGTCAGTTCACATTTGTAGTTGGATCATCAGTGTTAGAGCTAAAATTAGCATGTTTAAAGTGATTTTCATGCTTCCAGGGGCTCGGGAAGTGAATTAAATACTATTCGGAGGCATTTAATGTTCAATCAAAAACAGCTGATTTTTGACAAAAGAGATAACACCCCCCCATTACGTCATGCTTCAGAAATGTGGAAAATGTTCCATTTTCAAATGTTTTATTTTTGAACGTCAGTTCACATTTGTAGGTGGATCATCAGTGTTAGAGCTAAAATTACCATGTTTAAAGTGATTTTCATGCTTCCAGGGGCCCTAAACACAAGATTTATGGAATGGATAAAAGTGCATGAAAATGGCCAATTTACTCACTCTGAGTTCTCAAAAATGGTTTCTTCACCCCGGGAAGTTAATTAAATACCATTTGGAGGCATTTAATGTTCGAGCAAAAACGGCTGATTTTCGACAAAAGAGATAACACCCCCCCATTACGTCATGCTTCAGAAATGTGGAAAATGGTCCGTTTTCAAATGTTTTATTTTTGAACGTCAGTTCACATTTGTAGGTGGATCATCAGTGTTAGAGCTAAAATTAGCATGTTTAAAGTGATTTTCATGCTTCCAGGGGCTCGGGAAGTGAATTAAATACTATTTGGAGGCATTTAATGTTCAATCAAAAACAGCTGATTTTTGACAAAAGAGATAACACCCCCCATTACGCCATGCTTCAGAAATGTGGAAAATGCTCCGTTTTCAAATGTTTTATTTTTGAACGTCAGTTCACATTTGTAGGTGGATCATCAGTGTTAGAGCTAAAATTAGCATGTTTAAAGTGATTTTCATGCTTCCAGGGGCTCGGGAAGTGAATTAAATACTATTTGGAGGCATTTAATGTTCAATCAAAAACAGCAGATTTTTGACAAAAGAGATAACACCCCCCCATTACATCATGCTTCAGAAATGTGGAAAATGGTCCGTTATCAAATGTTTTATTTTTGAACGTCAGTTCACATTTGTAGGTGGATCATCAGTGTTAGTGCTAAAATTAGCATGTTTAAAGTGATTTTCATGCTTCCAGGGGCCCTAAGCACAAGATTTATGGAAAGGTTAAAAGTGCATGAAAATGGCCAATTTACTCACTCTGAGTTCTCAAAAGGGGTTTCTTCACCCCGGGAAGTTAATTAAATACCATTTGGAGGCATTTAATGTTCGAGAAAAAACGGCTGATTTTCGACAAAAGAGATAACACCCCCCCCCATTACGTCATGCTTCAGAAATGTGGAAAATGGTCCGTTTTCAAATGTTTTATTTTTGAACGTCAGTTCACATTTGTAGGTGGATCATCAGTGTTAGAGCTAAAATTAGCATGTTTAAAGTGATTTTCATGCTTCCAGGGGCTTGGGAAGTGAATTAAATATTTTTTGGAGGCATTTAATGTTCAAGCAAAAACAGCTGATTTTTGACAAAAGAGATAACACCCCCCCATTACGTCATGCTTCAGAAATGTGGAAAATGGTCCGTTTTCAAATGTTTTATTTTTGAACGTCAGTTCACATTTGTAGGTGGATCATCAGTGTTAGAGCTAAAATTAGCATGTTTAAAGTGATTTTCATGCTTCCAGGGGCCCTAAACACAAGATTTATGGAATGGTTAAAAGTGCATGAAAATGGCCAATTTACTCACTCTGAGTTCTCAAAAAGGGTTTCTTCACCCCGGGAAGTTAATTAAATACCATTTGGAGGCATTTAATGTTCGAGCAAAAACGGCTGATTTTCGACAAAAGAGATAACACCCCCCCATTACGGCATGCTTCAGAAATGTGGAAAATGGTCCGTTTTCGAATGTTTTATTTTTGAACGTCAGTTCACATTTGTAGGTGGATCATCAGTGTTAGAGCTAAAATTAGCATGTTTAAAGTGATTTTCATGCTTCCAGGGGCCCTAAACACAACATTTATGGAATGGTTAAAAGTGCATGAAAATGGCCAATTTACTCACTCTGAGTTCTCAAAAAGGGTTTCTTCACCCCGGGAAGTTAATTAAATACCATTTGGAGGCATTTAATGTTCGAGCAAAAATGGCTGATTTTCGACAAAAGAGATAACACCCCCCCATTACGTCATGCTTCAGAAATGTGGAAAATGGTCCGTTTTCAAATGTTTTATTTTTGAACGTCAGTTCACATTTGTAGGTGGATCATCAGTGTTAGAGCTAAAATTAGCATGTTTAAAGTGATTTTCATGCTTCCAGGGGCTCGGGAAGTGAATTAAATACTATTTGGAGGCATTTAATGTTCAAGCAAAAACAGCTGATTTTTGACAAAAGAGATAACACCCCCCCATTACGTCATGCTTCAGAAATGTGGAAAATGGTCCGTTTTCAAATGTTTTATTTTTGAACGTCAGTTCACATTTGTAGGTGGATCATCAGTGTTAGAGCTAAAATCAGCATGTTTAAAGTGATTTTCATGCTTCCAGGGGCCCTAAACACAAGATTTATGGAATGGGTAAAAGTGCATGAAAATGGCCAATTTACTCACTCTGAGTTCTCAAAAAGGGTTTCTTCACCCCGGGAAGTTAATTAAATACCATTTGGAGGCATTTAATGTTCGAGCAAAAACGGCTGATTTTCGAAAAAAGAGATAACACCCCCCCATTACGTCATGCTTCAGAAATGTGGAAAATGGTCCGTTTTCAAATGTTTTATTTTTGAACATCAGTTCACATTTGTAGGTGGATCATCAGTGTTAGAGCTAAAATTAGCATGTTTAAAGTGATTTTCATGCTTCCAGGGGCTCGGGAAGTGAATTAAATACTATTTGGAGGCATTTAATGTTCAATCAAAAACTGCTGATTTTTGACAAAAGAGATAACACCCCCCCATTACGTCATGCTTCAGAAATGTGGAAAATGGTCCGTTTTCAAATGTTTTATTTTTGAACGTCAGTTCACATTTGTAGGTGGATCATCAGTGTTAGAGCTAAAATTAGCATGTTTAAAGTGATTTTCATGCTTCCAGGGGCCCTAAACACAAGATTTATGGAATAGTTAAAAGTGCATGAAAATGGCCAATTTACTCACTCTGAGTTCTCAAAAAGGGTTTCTTCACCCCGGGAAGTTAATTAAATACCATTTGGAGGCATTTAATGTTCGAGCAAAAACGGCTGATTTTCGACAAAAGAGATAACACCCCCCCATTACGTCATGCTTCAGAAATGTGGAAAATGGCCCGTTTTCAAATGTTTTATTTTTGAACGTCAGTTCACATTTGTAGGTGGATCATCAGTGTTAGAGCTAAAATTAGCATGTTTAAAGTGATTTTCATGCTTCCAGGGGCTCGGGAAGTGAATTAAATACTATTTGGAGGCATTTAATGTTCAAGCAAAAACAGCAGATTTTTGACAAAAGAGATAACACCCCCCCATTACGTCATGCTTCAGAAATGTGGAAAATGGTCCGTTTTCAAATAATTTATTTTTAAACGTCAGTTCACATTTGTAGGTGGATCATCAGTGTTAGAGCTAAAATTAGCATGTTTAAAGTGATTTTCATGCTTCCAGGGGCCCTAAACACAAGATTTATGGAATGGTTAAAAGTGCATGAAAATGGCCAATTTAATCACTCTGAGTTCTCAAAAAGGGTTTCTTCACCCCGGGAAGTTAATTAAATACCATTTGGAGGCATTTAATGTTCGAGCAAAAACGGCTGATTTTTGACAAAAGAGATAACACCCCCCCATTACGTCATGCTTCAGAAATGTGGAAAATGGTCCGTTTTCAAATGTTTTATTTTTGAACGTCAGTTCACATTTGTAGGTGGATCATCAGTGTTAGAGCTAAAATTAGCATGTTTAAAGTGATTTTCATGCTTCCAGGGGCTCGGGAAGTGAATTAAATACTATTTGGAGGCATTTAATGTTCAAGCAAAAACAGCTGATTTTTTACAAAAGAGATAACACCCCCCATTACGTCATGCTTCAGAAATGTGGAAAATGGTCCGTTTTCAAATGTTTTATTTTTGAACGTCAGTTCACATTTGTAGGTGAATCATCAGTGTTAGAGCTAAAATTAGCATGTTTAAAGTGATTTTCATGCTTCCAGGGGCCCTAAACACAAGATTTATGGAATGGTTAAAAGTGCATGAAAATGGCCAATTTACTCACTCTGAGTTCTCAAAAAGGGTTTCTTCACCCCGGGATGTTAATTAAATACCATTTGGAGGCATTTAATGTTCGAGCAAAAATGGCTGATTTTCGACAAAAGAGATAACACCCCCCCATTACGTCATGCTTCAGAAATGTGGAAAATGGTCCGTTTTCAAATGTTTTATTTTTGAACGTCAGTTCACATTTGTAGGTGGATCATCAGTGTTAGAGCTAAAATTAGCATGTTTAAAGTGATTTTCATGCTTCCAGGGGCTCGGGAAGTGAATTAAATACTATTTGGAGGCATTTAATGTTCAATCAAAAACAGCTGATTTTTGACAAAAGAGATAACACCCCCCATTACGCCATGCTTCAGAAATGTGGAAAATGCTCCGTTTTCAAATGTTTTATTTTTGAACGTCAGTTCACATTTGTAGGTGGATCATCAGTGTTAGAGCTAAAATTAGCATGTTTAAAGTGATTTTCATGCTTCCAGGGGCTCGGGAAGTGAATTAAATACTATTTGGAGGCATTTAATGTTCAAGCAAAAACAGCTGATTTTTGACAAAAGAGATAACACCCCCCATTACGTCATGCTTCAGAAATGTGGAAAATGGTCCGTTTTCAAATGTTTTATTTTTGAACGTCAGTTCACATTTGTAGGTGAATCATCAGTGTTAGAGCTAAAATTAGCATGTTTAAAGTGATTTTCATGCTTCCAGGGGCCCTAAACACAAGATTTATGGAATGGTTAAAAGTGCATGAAAATGGCCAATTTACTCACTCTGAGTTCTCAAAAAGGGTTTCTTCACCCCGGGATGTTAATTAAATACCATTTGGAGGCATTTAATGTTCGAGCAAAAACGGCTGATTTTCGACAAAAGAGCTAACACCCCCCATTACGTCATGCTTCAGAAATGTGGAAAATGGTCCGTTTTCAAATGTTTTATTTTTGAACGTCAGTTCACATTTGTAGGTGGATCATCAGTGTTAGAGCTAAAATTAGCATGTTTAAAGTGATTTTCATGCTTCCAGGGGCTCGGGAAGTGACACAAATACTATTTGGAGGCATTTAATGTTCAAGCAAAAACAGCTGATTTTTGACAAAAGAGATAACACCCCCCCATTACGTCATGCTTCAGAAATGTGGAAAATGGTCCGTTTTCAAATGTTTTATTTTTGAACGTCAGTTCACATTTGTAGGTGGATCATCAGTGTTAGAGCTAAAATTAGCATGTTTAAAGTGATTTTCATGCTTCCAGGGGCCCTAAACACAAGATTTATGGAATGGTTAAAAGTGCATGAAAATGGCCAATTTACTCACTCTGAGTTCTCAAAAAGGGTTTCTTCACCCCGGGAAGTTAATTAAATACCATTTGGAGGCATTTAATGTTCGAGCAAATACGGCTGATTTTCGACAAAAGAGATAACACCCCCCCCATTACGTCATGCTTCAGAATTGTGGAAAATGGTCCGTTTTCAAATGTTTTATTTTTGAACGTCAGTTCACATTTGTAGGTGGATCATCAGTGTTAGAGCTAAAATTAGCATGTTTAAAGTGATTTTCATGCTTCCAGGGGCTTGGGAAGTGAATTAAATACTATTTGGAGGCATTTAATGTTCAAGCAAAAACAGCTGATTTTTGACAAAAGAGATAACCCCCCCATTACGTCATGCTTCAGAAATGTGGAAAATGGTCCGTTTTCAAATGTTTTATTTTTGAACGTCAGTTCACATTTGTAGGTGGATCATCAGTGTTAGAGCTAAAATTAGCATGTTTAAAGTGATTTTCATGCTTCCAGGGGCCCTAAACACAACATTTATGGAATGGTTAAAAGTGCATGAAAATGGCCAATTTACTCACTCTGAGTTCTCAAAAAGGGTTTCTTCACCCCGGGAAGTTAATTAAATACCATTTGGAGGCATTTAATGTTCGAGCAAATACGGCTGATTTTCGACAAAAGAGATAACACCCCCCCCATTACGTCATGCTTCAGAATTGTGGAAAATGGTCCGTTTTCAAATGTTTTATTTTTGAACGTCAGTTCACATTTGTAGGTGGATCATCAGTGTTAGAGCTAAAATTAGCATGTTTAAAGTGATTTTCATGCTTCCAGGGGCTTGGGAAGTGAATTAAATACTATTTGGAGGCACTTAAAGTTCAAGCAAAAACAGCTGATTTTTGGCAAAAGAGATAACACCCCCCATTACGTCATGCTTCAGAAATGTGGAAAATGGTCCGTTTTCAAATGTTTTATTTTTGAACGTCAGTTCACATTTGTAGGTGGATCATCAGTGTTAAAGCTAAAATTAGCATGTTTAAAGTGATTTTCATGATTCCAGGGGCCCTAAACAAAAGATTTATGGAATGGTTAAAAGTGCATAAAATGGCTAATTTACTCGCTCTGAGTTCTCAAAAAGGGTTTCTTCACCCAGGGAAGTTAATTAAATACCATTTGGAGGCACTTAATGTTCGAGCAAAAACGGCTGATTTTCGACAAAAGAGATAACACCCCCCCATTACTTCATGCTTCAGAAATGTGGAAAATGGTCCGTTTTCAAATGTTTTATTTTTGAATGTCAGTTCACATTTGTAGTTGGATCATCAGTGTTAGAGCTAAAATTAGCATGTTTAAAGTGATTTTCATGCTTCCAGGGGCTCGGGAAGTGAATTAAATACTATTCGGAGGCATTTAATGTTCAATCAAAAACAGCTGATTTTTGACAAAAGAGATAACACCCCCCCATTACGTCATGCTTCAGAAATGTGGAAAATGTTCCATTTTCAAATGTTTTATTTTTGAACGTCAGTTCACATTTGTAGGTGGATCATCAGTGTTAGAGCTAAAATTACCATGTTTAAAGTGATTTTCATGCTTCCAGGGGCCCTAAACACAAGATTTATGGAATGGATAAAAGTGCATGAAAATGGCCAATTTACTCACTCTGAGTTCTCAAAAATGGTTTCTTCACCCCGGGAAGTTAATTAAATACCATTTGGAGGCATTTAATGTTCGAGCAAAAACGGCTGATTTTCGACAAAAGAGATAACACCCCCCCATTACGTCATGCTTCAGAAATGTGGAAAATGGTCCGTTTTCAAATGTTTTATTTTTGAACGTCAGTTCACATTTGTAGGTGGATCATCAGTGTTAGAGCTAAAATTAGCATGTTTAAAGTGATTTTCATGCTTCCAGGGGCTCGGGAAGTGAATTAAATACTATTTGGAGGCATTTAATGTTCAATCAAAAACAGCTGATTTTTGACAAAAGAGATAACACCCCCCATTACGCCATGCTTCAGAAATGTGGAAAATGCTCCGTTTTCAAATGTTTTATTTTTGAACGTCAGTTCACATTTGTAGGTGGATCATCAGTGTTAGAGCTAAAATTAGCATGTTTAAAGTGATTTTCATGCTTCCAGGGGCTCGGGAAGTGAATTAAATACTATTTGGAGGCATTTAATGTTCAATCAAAAACAGCAGATTTTTGACAAAAGAGATAACACCCCCCCATTACATCATGCTTCAGAAATGTGGAAAATGGTCCGTTATCAAATGTTTTATTTTTGAACGTCAGTTCACATTTGTAGGTGGATCATCAGTGTTAGTGCTAAAATTAGCATGTTTAAAGTGATTTTCATGCTTCCAGGGGCCCTAAGCACAAGATTTATGGAAAGGTTAAAAGTGCATGAAAATGGCCAATTTACTCACTCTGAGTTCTCAAAAGGGGTTTCTTCACCCCGGGAAGTTAATTAAATACCATTTGGAGGCATTTAATGTTCGAGAAAAAACGGCTGATTTTCGACAAAAGAGATAACACCCCCCCCCATTACGTCATGCTTCAGAAATGTGGAAAATGGTCCGTTTTCAAATGTTTTATTTTTGAACGTCAGTTCACATTTGTAGGTGGATCATCAGTGTTAGAGCTAAAATTAGCATGTTTAAAGTGATTTTCATGCTTCCAGGGGCTTGGGAAGTGAATTAAATATTTTTTGGAGGCATTTAATGTTCAAGCAAAAACAGCTGATTTTTGACAAAAGAGATAACACCCCCCCATTACGTCATGCTTCAGAAATGTGGAAAATGGTCCGTTTTCAAATGTTTTATTTTTGAACGTCAGTTCACATTTGTAGGTGGATCATCAGTGTTAGAGCTAAAATTAGCATGTTTAAAGTGATTTTCATGCTTCCAGGGGCCCTAAACACAAGATTTATGGAATGGTTAAAAGTGCATGAAAATGGCCAATTTACTCACTCTGAGTTCTCAAAAAGGGTTTCTTCACCCCGGGAAGTTAATTAAATACCATTTGGAGGCATTTAATGTTCGAGCAAAAACGGCTGATTTTCGACAAAAGAGATAACACCCCCCCATTACGGCATGCTTCAGAAATGTGGAAAATGGTCCGTTTTCGAATGTTTTATTTTTGAACGTCAGTTCACATTTGTAGGTGGATCATCAGTGTTAGAGCTAAAATTAGCATGTTTAAAGTGATTTTCATGCTTCCAGGGGCCCTAAACACAACATTTATGGAATGGTTAAAAGTGCATGAAAATGGCCAATTTACTCACTCTGAGTTCTCAAAAAGGGTTTCTTCACCCCGGGAAGTTAATTAAATACCATTTGGAGGCATTTAATGTTCGAGCAAAAATGGCTGATTTTCGACAAAAGAGATAACACCCCCCCATTACGTCATGCTTCAGAAATGTGGAAAATGGTCCGTTTTCAAATGTTTTATTTTTGAACGTCAGTTCACATTTGTAGGTGGATCATCAGTGTTAGAGCTAAAATTAGCATGTTTAAAGTGATTTTCATGCTTCCAGGGGCTCGGGAAGTGAATTAAATACTATTTGGAGGCATTTAATGTTCAAGCAAAAACAGCTGATTTTTGACAAAAGAGATAACACCCCCCCATTACGTCATGCTTCAGAAATGTGGAAAATGGTCCGTTTTCAAATGTTTTATTTTTGAACGTCAGTTCACATTTGTAGGTGGATCATCAGTGTTAGAGCTAAAATCAGCATGTTTAAAGTGATTTTCATGCTTCCAGGGGCCCTAAACACAAGATTTATGGAATGGGTAAAAGTGCATGAAAATGGCCAATTTACTCACTCTGAGTTCTCAAAAAGGGTTTCTTCACCCCGGGAAGTTACTTAAATACCATTTGGAGGCATTTAATGTTCGAGCAAAAACGGCTGATTTTCGAAAAAAGAGATAACACCCCCCCATTACGTCATGCTTCAGAAATGTGGAAAATGGTCCGTTTTCAAATGTTTTATTTTTGAACATCAGTTCACATTTGTAGGTGGATCATCAGTGTTAGAGCTAAAATTAGCATGTTTAAAGTGATTTTCATGCTTCCAGGGGCTCGGGAAGTGAATTAAATACTATTTGGAGGCATTTAATGTTCAATCAAAAACTGCTGATTTTTGACAAAAGAGATAACACCCCCCCATTACGTCATGCTTCAGAAATGTGGAAAATGGTCCGTTTTCAAATGTTTTATTTTTGAACGTCAGTTCACATTTGTAGGTGGATCATCAGTGTTAGAGCTAAAATTAGCATGTTTAAAGTGATTTTCATGCTTCCAGGGGCCCTAAACACAAGATTTATGGAATAGTTAAAAGTGCATGAAAATGGCCAATTTACTCACTCTGAGTTCTCAAAAAGGGTTTCTTCACCCCGGGAAGTTAATTAAATACCATTTGGAGGCATTTAATGTTCGAGCAAAAACGGCTGATTTTCGACAAAAGAGATAACACCCCCCCATTACGTCATGCTTCAGAAATGTGGAAAATGGCCCGTTTTCAAATGTTTTATTTTTGAACGTCAGTTCACATTTGTAGGTGGATCATCAGTGTTAGAGCTAAAATTAGCATGTTTAAAGTGATTTTCATGCTTCCAGGGGCTCGGGAAGTGAATTAAATACTATTTGGAGGCATTTAATGTTCAAGCAAAAACAGCAGATTTTTGACAAAAGAGATAACACCCCCCCATTACGTCATGCTTCAGAAATGTGGAAAATGGTCCGTTTTCAAATAATTTATTTTTAAACGTCAGTTCACATTTGTAGGTGGATCATCAGTGTTAGAGCTAAAATTAGCATGTTTAAAGTGATTTTCATGCTTCCAGGGGCCCTAAACACAAGATTTATGGAATGGTTAAAAGTGCATGAAAATGGCCAATTTAATCACTCTGAGTTCTCAAAAAGGGTTTCTTCACCCCGGGAAGTTAATTAAATACCATTTGGAGGCATTTAATGTTCGAGCAAAAACGGCTGATTTTTGACAAAAGAGATAACACCCCCCCATTACGTCATGCTTCAGAAATGTGGAAAATGGTCCGTTTTCAAATGTTTTATTTTTGAACGTCAGTTCACATTTGTAGGTGGATCATCAGTGTTAGAGCTAAAATTAGCATGTTTAAAGTGATTTTCATGCTTCCAGGGGCTCGGGAAGTGAATTAAATACTATTTGGAGGCATTTAATGTTCAAGCAAAAACAGCTGATTTTTTACAAAAGAGATAACACCCCCCATTACGTCATGCTTCAGAAATGTGGAAAATGGTCCGTTTTCAAATGTTTTATTTTTGAACGTCAGTTCACATTTGTAGGTGAATCATCAGTGTTAGAGCTAAAATTAGCATGTTTAAAGTGATTTTCATGCTTCCAGGGGCCCTAAACACAAGATTTATGGAATGGTTAAAAGTGCATGAAAATGGCCAATTTACTCACTCTGAGTTCTCAAAAAGGGTTTCTTCACCCCGGGATGTTAATTAAATACCATTTGGAGGCATTTAATGTTCGAGCAAAAATGGCTGATTTTCGACAAAAGAGATAACACCCCCCCATTACGTCATGCTTCAGAAATGTGGAAAATGGTCCGTTTTCAAATGTTTTATTTTTGAACGTCAGTTCACATTTGTAGGTGGATCATCAGTGTTAGAGCTAAAATTAGCATGTTTAAAGTGATTTTCATGCTTCCAGGGGCTCGGGAAGTGAATTAAATACTATTTGGAGGCATTTAATGTTCAATCAAAAACAGCTGATTTTTGACAAAAGAGATAACACCCCCCATTACGCCATGCTTCAGAAATGTGGAAAATGCTCCGTTTTCAAATGTTTTATTTTTGAACGTCAGTTCACATTTGTAGGTGGATCATCAGTGTTAGAGCTAAAATTAGCATGTTTAAAGTGATTTTCATGCTTCCAGGGGCTCGGGAAGTGAATTAAATACTATTTGGAGGCATTTAATGTTCAATCAAAAACAGCAGATTTTTGACAAAAGAGATAACACCCCCCCATTACATCATGCTTCAGAAATGTGGAAAATGGTCCGTTATCAAATGTTTTATTTTTGAACGTCAGTTCACATTTGTAGGTGGATCATCAGTGTTAGTGCTAAAATTAGCATGTTTAAAGTGATTTTCATGCTTCCAGGGGCCCTAAGCACAAGATTTATGGAAAGGTTAAAAGTGCATGAAAATGGCCAATTTACTCACTCTGAGTTCTCAAAAGGGGTTTCTTCACCCCGGGAAGTTAATTAAATACCATTTGGAGGCATTTAATGTTCGAGAAAAAACGGCTGATTTTCGACAAAAGAGATAACACCCCCCCCATTACGTCATGCTTCAGAAATGTGGAAAATGGTCCGTTTTCAAATGTTTTATTTTTGAACGTCAGTTCACATTTGTAGGTGGATCATCAGTGTTAGAGCTAAAATTAGCATGTTTAAAGTGATTTTCATGCTTCCAGGGGCTTGGGAAGTGAATTAAATATTTTTTGGAGGCATTTAATGTTCAAGCAAAAACAGCTGATTTTTGACAAAAGAGATAACACCCCCCCATTACGTCATGCTTCAGAAATGTGGAAAATGGTCCGTTTTCAAATGTTTTATTTTTGAACGTCAGTTCACATTTGTAGGTGGATCATCAGTGTTAGAGCTAAAATTAGCATGTTTAAAGTGATTTTCATGCTTCCAGGGGCCCTAAACACAAGATTTATGGAATGGTTAAAAGTGCATGAAAATGGCCAATTTACTCACTCTGAGTTCTCAAAAAGGGTTTCTTCACCCCGGGAAGTTAATTAAATACCATTTGGAGGCATTTAATGTTCGAGCAAAAACGGCTGATTTTCGACAAAAGAGATAACACCCCCCCATTACGGCATGCTTCAGAAATGTGGAAAATGGTCCGTTTTCGAATGTTTTATTTTTGAACGTCAGTTCACATTTGTAGGTGGATCATCAGTGTTAGAGCTAAAATTAGCATGTTTAAAGTGATTTTCATGCTTCCAGGGGCCCTAAACACAACATTTATGGAATGGTTAAAAGTGCATGAAAATGGCCAATTTACTCACTCTGAGTTCTCAAAAAGGGTTTCTTCACCCCGGGAAGTTAATTAAATACCATTTGGAGGCATTTAATGTTCGAGCAAAAATGGCTGATTTTCGACAAAAGAGATAACACCCCCCCATTACGTCATGCTTCAGAAATGTGGAAAATGGTCCGTTTTCAAATGTTTTATTTTTGAACGTCAGTTCACATTTGTAGGTGGATCATCAGTGTTAGAGCTAAAATTAGCATGTTTAAAGTGATTTTCATGCTTCCAGGGGCTCGGGAAGTGAATTAAATACTATTTGGAGGCATTTAATGTTCAAGCAAAAACAGCTGATTTTTGACAAAAGAGATAACACCCCCCCATTACGTCATGCTTCAGAAATGTGGAAAATGGTCCGTTTTCAAATGTTTTATTTTTGAACGTCAGTTCACATTTGTAGGTGGATCATCAGTGTTAGAGCTAAAATCAGCATGTTTAAAGTGATTTTCATGCTTCCAGGGGCCCTAAACACAAGATTTATGGAATGGGTAAAAGTGCATGAAAATGGCCAATTTACTCACTCTGAGTTCTCAAAAAGGGTTTCTTCACCCCGGGAAGTTAATTAAATACCATTTGGAGGCATTTAATGTTCGAGCAAAAACGGCTGATTTTCGAAAAAAGAGATAACACCCCCCCATTACGTCATGCTTCAGAAATGTGGAAAATGGTCCGTTTTCAAATGTTTTATTTTTGAACATCAGTTCACATTTGTAGGTGGATCATCAGTGTTAGAGCTAAAATTAGCATGTTTAAAGTGATTTTCATGCTTCCAGGGGCTCGGGAAGTGAATTAAATACTATTTGGAGGCATTTAATGTTCAATCAAAAACTGCTGATTTTTGACAAAAGAGATAACACCCCCCCATTACGTCATGCTTCAGAAATGTGGAAAATGGTCCGTTTTCAAATGTTTTATTTTTGAACGTCAGTTCACATTTGTAGGTGGATCATCAGTGTTAGAGCTAAAATTAGCATGTTTAAAGTGATTTTCATGCTTCCAGGGGCCCTAAACACAAGATTTATGGAATAGTTAAAAGTGCATGAAAATGGCCAATTTACTCACTCTGAGTTCTCAAAAAGGGTTTCTTCACCCCGGGAAGTTAATTAAATACCATTTGGAGGCATTTAATGTTCGAGCAAAAACGGCTGATTTTCGACAAAAGAGATAACACCCCCCCATTACGTCATGCTTCAGAAAAGTGGAAAATGGCCCGTTTTCAAATGTTTTATTTTTGAACGTCAGTTCACATTTGTAGGTGGATCATCAGTGTTAGAGCTAAAATTAGCATGTTTAAAGTGATTTTCATGCTTCCAGGGGCTCGGGAAGTGAATTAAATACTATTTGGAGGCATTTAATGTTCAAGCAAAAACAGCAGATTTTTGACAAAAGAGATAACACCCCCCCATTACGTCATGCTTCAGAAATGTGGAAAATGGTCCGTTTTCAAATAATTTATTTTTGAACGTCAGTTCACATTTGTAGGTGGATCATCAGTGTTAGAGCTAAAATTAGCATGTTTAAAGTGATTTTCATGCTTCCAGGGGCCCTAAACACAAGATTTATGGAATGGTTAAAAGTGCATGAAAATGGCCAATTTAATCACTCTGAGTTCTCAAAAAGGGTTTCTTCACCCCGGGAAGTTAATTAAATACCATTTGGAGGCATTTAATGTTCGAGCAAAAACGGCTGATTTTTGACAAAAGAGATAACACCCCCCCATTACGTCATGCTTCAGAAATGTGGAAAATGGTCCGTTTTCAAATGTTTTATTTTTGAACGTCAGTTCACATTTGTAGGTGGATCATCAGTGTTAGAGCTAAAATTAGCATGTTTAAAGTGATTTTCATGCTTCCAGGGGCTCGGGAAGTGAATTAAATACTATTTGGAGGCATTTAATGTTCAAGCAAAAACAGCTGATTTTTTACAAAAGAGATAACACCCCCCATTACGTCATGCTTCAGAAATGTGGAAAATGGTCCGTTTTCAAATGTTTTATTTTTGAACGTCAGTTCACATTTGTAGGTGAATCATCAGTGTTAGAGCTAAAATTAGCATGTTTAAAGTGATTTTCATGCTTCCAGGGGCCCTAAACACAAGATTTATGGAATGGTTAAAAGTGCATGAAAATGGCCAATTTACTCACTCTGAGTTCTCAAAAAGGGTTTCTTCACCCCGGGATGTTAATTAAATACCATTTGGAGGCATTTAATGTTCGAGCAAAAATGGCTGATTTTCGACAAAAGAGCTAACACCCCCCCATTACGTCATGCTTCAGAAATGTGGAAAATGGTCCGTTTTCAAATGTTTTATTTTTGAACGTCAGTTCACATTTGTAGGTGGATCATCAGTGTTAGAGCTAAAATTAGCATGTTTAAAGTGATTTTCATGCTTCCAGGGGCCCTAAACACAAGATTTATGGAATGATTAAAAGTGCATGAAAATGGCCAATTTACTCACTCTGAGTTCTCAAAAAGGGTTTCTTCACCCCGGGAAGTTAATTAAATACCATTTGGAGGCATTTAATGTTCGAGCAAAAACGGCTGATTTTCGACAAAAGAGATAACACCCCCCCATTACGTCATGCTTCAGAAATGTGGAAAATGGCCCGTTTTCAAATGTTTTATTTTTGAACGTCAGTTCACATTTGTAGGTGGATCATCAGTGTTAGAGCTAAAATTAGCATGTTTAAAGTGATTTTCATGCTTCCAGGGGCTCGGGAAGTGAATTAAATACTATTTGGAGGCATTTAATTTTCAAGCAAAAACAGCTGATTTTTGACAAAAGAGATAACACCCCCCATTACGTCATGCTTCAGAAATGTGGAAAATGGTCCGTTTTCAAATGTTTTATTTTTGAACGTCAGTTCACATTTGTAGGTGAATCATCAGTGTTAGAGCTAAAATTAGCATGTTTAAAGTGATTTTCATGCTTCCAGGGGCCCTAAACACAAGATTTATGGAATGGTTAAAAGTGCATGAAAATGGCCAATTTACTCACTCTGAGTTCTCAAAAAGGGTTTCTTCACCCCGGGATGTTAATTAAATACCATTTGGAGGCATTTAATGTTCGAGCAAAAACGGCTGATTTTCGACAAAAGAGCTAACACCCCCCCATTACGTCATGCTTCAGAAATGTGGAAAATGGTCCGTTTTCAAATGTTTTATTTTTGAACGTCAGTTCACATTTGTAGGTGGATCATCAGTGTTAGAGCTAAAATTAGCATGTTTAAAGTGATTTTCATGCTTCCAGGGGCTCGGGAAGTGACTCAAATACTATTTGGAGTCATTTAATGTTCAAGCAAAAACAGCTGATTTTTGACAAAAGAGATAACACCCCCCCATTACGTCATGCTTCAGAAATGTGGAAAATGGTCCGTTTTCAAATGTTTTATTTTTGAACGTCAGTTCACATTTGTAGGTGGATCATCAGTGTTAGAGCTAAAATTAGCATGTTTAAAGTGATTTTCATGCTTCCAGGGGCCCTAAACACAAGATTTATGGAATGGTTAAAAGTGCATGAAAATGGCCAATTTACTCACTCTGAGTTCTCAAAAAGGGTTTCTTCACCCCGGGAAGTTAATTAAATACCATTTGGAGGCATTTAATGTTCGAGCAAAAACGGCTGATTTTCGACAAAAGAGATAACACCCCCCCATTACGTCATGCTTCAGAAATGTGGAAAATGGTCCGTTTTCAAATGTTTTATTTTTGAACGTCAGTTCACATTTGTAGGTGGATCATCAGTGTTAGAGCTAAAATTAGCATGTTTAAAGTGATTTTCATGCTTCCAGGGGCTCGGGAAGTGAATTAAATACTATTTGGAGGCATTTAATGTTCAAGCAAAAACAGCAGATTTTTGACAAAAGAGATAACACCCCCCCCATTACGTCATGCTTCAGAAATGTGGAAAATGGTCCGTTTTCAAATGTTTTATTTTTGAACGTCAGTTCACATTTGTAGGTGGATCATCAGTGTTAGAGCTAAAATTTGCATGTTTAAAGTGATTTTCATGATTCCAGGGGCCCTAAACAAAAGATTTATGGAATGGTTAAAAGTGCATAAAATGGCCAATTTACTCACTCTGAGTTCTCAAAAAGGGTTTCTTCACCCAGGGAAGTTAATTAAATACCATTTGGAGGCATTTAATGTTCGAGCAAAAACGGCTGATTTTCGACAAAAGAGATAACACCCCCCCATTACTTCATGCTTCAGAAATGTGGAAAATGGTCCGTTTTCAAATGTTTTATTTTTGAATGTCAGTTCACATTTGTAGTTGGATCATCAGTGTTAGAGCTAAAATTAGCATGTTTAAAGTGATTTTCATGCTTCCAGGGGCTCGGGAAGTGAATTAAATACTATTTGGAGGCATTTAATGTTCAATCAAAAACAGCTGATTTTTGACAAAAGAGATAACACCCCCCCATTACGTCATGCTTCAGAAATGTGGAAAATGGTCAGTTTTCAAATGTTTTATTTTTGAACGTCAGTTCACATTTGTAGGTGGATCATCAGTGATAGAGCTAAAATTAGCATGTTTAAAGTGATTTTCATGCTTCCAGGGGCCCTAAACACAAGATTTATGGAATGGTTAAAAGTGCATGAAAATGGCCAATTTACTCACTCTGAGTTCTCAAAAAGGGTTTCTTCACCCCGGGAAGTTAATTAAATACCATTTGGAGGCATTTAATGTTCGAGCAAAAACGGCTGATTTTCGACAAAAGAGATAACACCCCCCCATTACGTCATGCTTCAGAAATGTGGAAAATGGTCCGTTTTCAAATGTTTTATTTTTGAACGTCAGTTCACATTTGTAGGTGGATCATCAGTGTTAGAGCTAAAATTAGCATGTTTAAAGTGATTTTCAGCCTTCCAGGGGCTCGGGAAGTGAATTAAATACTATTTGGAGGCTTTTAATGTTCAATCAAAAACAGCTGATTTTTGACAAAAGAGATAACACCCCCCCATTACGTCATGCTTCAGAAATGTGGATAATGGTCCGTTTTCAAATGTTTTATTTTTGAACGTCAGTTCACATTTGTAGGTGGATCATCAGTGTTAGAGATAAAATTACCATGTTTAAAGTGATTTTCATGCTTCCAGGGGCCCTAAACACAAGATTTATGGAATGGATAAAAGTGCATGAAAATGGCCAATTTACTCACTCTGAGTTCTCAAAAAGGGTTTCTTCACCCCGGGAAGTTAATTAAATACCATTTGGAGGCATTTAATGTTCGAGCAAAAACGGCTGATTTTCGACAAAAGAGATAACACCCCCCCATTACGTCATGCTTCAGAAATGTGGAAAATGGTCCGTTTTCAAATGTTTTATTTTTGAACGTCAGTTCACATTTGTAGGTGGATCATCAGTGTTAGAGCTAAAATTAGCATGTTTAAAGTGATTTTCATGCTTCCAGGGGCTCGGGAAGTGAATTAAATACTATTTGGAGGCATTTAATGTTCAATCAAAAACAGCTGATTTTTGACAAAAGAGATAACACCCCCCCATTACGGCATGCTTCAGAAATGTGGAAAATGGTCCGTTTTCAAATGTTTTATTTTTGAACGTCAGTTCACATTTGTAGGTGGATCATCAGTGTTAGAGCTAAAATTAGCATGTTTAAAGTGATTTTCATGCTTCCAGGGGCCCTAAACACAAGATTTATGGAATGGTTAAAAGTGCATTAAAATGGCCAATTTACTCACTCTGAGTTCTCAAAAAGGGTTTCTTCAACCCAGGAAGTTAATTAAATACCATTTGGAGGCATTTAATGTTCGAGCAAAAACGGCAGATTTTTGACAAAAGAGATAACACCCCCCCATTACGTCATGCTTCACTTTATGTGGAAAATGCTCCGTTTTCAAATGTTTTATTTTTTAACGTCAGTTCACATTTGTAGGTGGATCATCAGTGTTAGAGCTAAAATTAGCATGTTTAAAGTGATTTTCATGCTTCCAGGGGCTCGGGAAGTGAATTAAATACTATTTGGAGGCATTTAATGTTCAATCAAAAACAGCTGATTTTTGACAAAAGAGATAACACCCCCCCATTACATCATGCTTCAGAAATGTGGAAAATGGTCCGTTATCAAATGTTTTATTTTTGAACGTCAGTTCACATTTGTAGGTGGATCATCAGTGTTAGTGCTAAAATTAGCATGTTTAAAGTGATTTTCATGCTTCCAGGGGCCCTAAAC
The DNA here is from genome assembly GCF_964263255.1 of Lissotriton vulgaris. Lineage (NCBI taxonomy): Eukaryota > Metazoa > Chordata > Amphibia > Caudata > Salamandridae > Lissotriton > Lissotriton vulgaris. The sequence continues at coordinate 73,580 of NW_028249249.1, forward strand.
ACAAGATTTATGGAAAGGTCAAAAGTGCATGAAAATGGCCGATTTACTCACTCTGAGTTCTCAAAAAGGGTTTCTTCACCCCGGGAAGTTAATTAAATACCATTTGGAGGCATTTAATGTTCGAGCAAAAACGGCTGATTTTCGACAAAAGAGATAACACCCCCCCCCATTACGTCATGCTTCAGAAATGTGGAAAATGGTCCGTTTTCAAATGTTTTATTTTTGAACGTCAGTTCACATTTGTAGGTGGATCATCAGTGTTAGAGCTAAAATTAGCATGTTTAAAGTGATTTTCATGCTTCCAGGGGCTTGGGAAGTGAATTAAATATTTTTTGGAGGCATTTAATGTTCAAGCAAAAACAGCTGATTTTTGACAAAAGAGATAACACCCCCCCATTACGTCATGCTTCAGAAATGTGGAAAATGGTCCGTTTTCAAATGTTTTATTTTTGAACGTCAGTGCACATTTGTAGGTGGATCATCAGTGTTAGAGCTAAAATTAGCATGTTTAAAGTGATTTTCATGCTTCCAGGGGCCCTAAACACAAGATTTATGGAATGGTTAAAAGTGCATGAAAATGGCCAATTTACTCACTCTGAGTTCTCAAAAAGGGTTTCTTCACCCCGGGAAGTTAATTAAATACCATTTGGAGGCATTTAATGTTCGAGCAAAAACGGCTGATTTTCGACAAAAGAGATAACACCCCCCCATTACGGCATGCTTCAGAAATGTGGAAAATGGTCCGTTTTCAAATGTTTTATTTTTGAACGTCAGTTCACATTTGTAGGTGGATCATCAGTGTTAGAGCTAAAATTAGCATGTTTAAAGTGATTTTCATGCTTCCAGGGGCCCTAAACACAACATTTATGGAATGGTTAAAAGTGCATGAAAATGGCCAATTTACTCACTCTGAGTTCTCAAAAAGGGTTTCTTCACCCCGGGAAGTTAATTAAATACCATTTGGAGGCATTTAATGTTCGAGCAAAAATGGCTGATTTTCGACAAAAGAGATAACACCCCCCCATTACGTCATGCTTCAGAAATGTGGAAAATGGTCCGTTTTCAAATGTTTTATTTTTGAACGTCAGTTCACATTTGTAGGTGGATCATCAGTGTTAGAGCTAAAATTAGCATGTTTAAAGTGATTTTCATGCTTCCAGGGGCTCGGGAAGTGAATTAAATACTATTTGGAGGCATTTAATGTTCAAGCAAAAACAGCTGATTTTTGACAAAAGAGATAACACCCCCCCCATTACGTCATGCTTCAGAAATGTGGAAAATGGTCCGTTTTCAAATGTTTTATTTTTGAACGTCAGTTCACATTTGTAGGTGGATCATCAGTGTTAGAGCTAAAATTAGCATGTTTAAAGTGATTTTCATGCTTCCAGGGGCCCTAAACACAAGATTTATGGAATGGGTAAAAGTGCATGAAAATGGCCAATTTACTCACTCTGAGTTCTCAAAAAGGGTTTCTTCACCCCGGGATGTTAATTAAATACCATTTGGAGGCATTTAATGTTCGAGCAAAAATGGCTGATTTTCGACAAAAGAGCTAACACCCCCCCATTACGTCATGCTTCAGAAATGTGGAAAATGGTCCGTTTTCAAATGTTTTATTTTTGAACGTCAGTTCACATTTGTAGGTGGATCATCAGTGTTAGAGCTAAAATTAGCATGTTTAAAGTGATTTTCATGCTTCCAGGGGCCCTAAACACAAGATTTATGGAATGGTTAAAAGTGCATGAAAATGGCCAATTTACTCACTCTGAGTTCTCAAAAAGGGTTTCTTCACCCCGGGAAGTTAATTAAATACCATTTGGAGGCATTTAATGTTCGAGCAAAAACGGCTGATTTTCGACAAAAGAGATAACACCCCCCCATTACGTCATGCTTCAGAAATGTGGAAAATGGCCCGTTTTCAAATGTTTTATTTTTGAACGTCAGTTCACATTTGTAGGTGGATCATCAGTGTTAGAGCTAAAATTAGCATGTTTAAAGTGATTTTCATGCTTCCAGGGGCTCGGGAAGTGAATTAAATACTATTTGGAGGCATTTAATGTTCAAGCAAAAACAGCAGATTTTTGACAAAAGAGATAACACCCCCCCATTACGTCATGCTTCAGAAATGTGGAAAATGGTCCGTTTTCAAATGTTTTATTTTTGAACGTCAGTTCACATTTGTAGGTGGATCATCAGTGTTAGAGCTAAAATTAGCATGTTTAAAGTGATTTTCATGCTTCCAGGGGCCCTAAACACAAGATTTATGGAATGGTTAAAAGTGCATGAAAATGGCCAATTTAATCACTCTGAGTTCTCAAAAAGGGTTTCTTCACCCCGGGAAGTTAATTAAATACCATTTGGAGGCATTTAATGTTCGAGCAAAAACGGCTGATTTTTGACAAAAGAGATAACACCCCCCCATTACGTCATGCTTCAGAAATGTGGAAAATGGTCCGTTTTCAAATGTTTTATTTTTGAACGTCAGTTCACATTTGTAGGTGGATCATCAGTGTTAGAGCTAAAATTAGCATGTTCAAAGTGATTTTCATGCTTCCAGGGGCTCGGGAAGTGACTCAAATACTATTTGGAGGCATTTAATGTTCAAGCAAAAACAGCTGATTTTTGACAAAAGAGATAACACCCCCCCATTACGTCATGCTTCAGAAATGTGGAAAATGGTCCGTTTTCAAATGTTTTATTTTTGAACGTCAGTTCACATTTGTAGGTGGATCATCAGTGTTAGAGCTAAAATTAGCATGTTTAAAGTGATTTTCATGCTTCCAGGGGCCCTAAACACAAGATTTATGGAATGGTTAAAAGTGCATGAAAATGGCCAATTTACTCACTCTGAGTTCTCAAAAAGGGTTTCTTCACCCCGGGAAGTTAATTAAATACCATTTGGAGGCATTTAATGTTCGAGCGAAAATGGCTGATTTTCGACAAAAGAGATAACACCCCCCCATTACGTCATGCTTCAGAAATGTGGAAAATGGTCCGTTTTCAAATGTTTTATTTTTGAACGTCAGTTCACATTTGTAGGTGGATCATCAGTGTTAGAGCTAAAATGAGCATGTTTAAAGTGATTTTCATGCTTCCAGGGGCTCGGGAAGTGAATTAAATACTATTTGGAGGCATTTAATGTTCAAGCAAAAACAGCAGATTTTTGACAAAAGAGATAACACCCCCCCCATTACGTCATGCTTCAGAAATGTGGAAAATGGTCCGTTTTCAAATGTTTTATTTTTGAACGTCAGTTCACATTTGTAGGTGGATCATCAGTGTTAGAGCTAAAATTAGCATGTTTAAAGTGATTTTCATGATTCCAGGGGCCCTAAACAAAAGATTTATGGAATGGTTAAAAGTGCATAAAATGGCCAATTTACTCACTCTGAGTTCTCAAAAAGGGTTTCTTCACCCAGGGAAGTTAATTAAATACCATTTGGAGGCATTTAATGTTCGAGCAAAAACGGCTGATTTTCGACAAAAGAGATAACACCCCCCCATTACTTCATGCTTCAGAAATGTGGAAAATGGTCCGTTTTCAAATGTTTTATTTTTGAATGTCAGTTCACATTTGTAGTTGGATCATCAGTGTTAGAGCTAAAATTAGCATGTTTAAAGTGATTGTCATGCTTCCAGGGGCTCGGGAAGTGAATTAAATACTATTTGGAGGCATTTAATGTTCAATCAAAAACAGCTGATTTTTGACAAAAGAGATAACACCCCCCCATTACGTCATGCTTCAGAAATGTGGAAAATGGTCAGTTTTCAAATGTTTTATTTTTGAACGTCAGTTCACATTTGTGGGTGGATCATCAATGATAGAGCTAAAATTAGCATGTTTAAAGTGATTTTCATGCTTCCAGGGGCCCTAAACACAAGATTTATGGAATGGTTAAAAGTGCATGAAAATGGCCACTTTACTCACTCTGAGTTCTCAAAAAGGGTTTCTTCACCCCGGGAAGTTAATTAAATACCATTTGGAGGCATTTAATGTTCGAGCAAAAACGGCTGATTTTCGACAAAAGAGATAACACCCCCCCATTACGTCATGCTTCAGAAATGTGGAAAATGGTCCGTTTTCAAATGTTTTATTTTTGAACGTCAGTTCACATTTGTAGGTGGATCATCAGTGTTAGAGCTAAAATTAGCATGTTTAAAGTGATTTTCATGCTTCCAGGGGCTCGGGAAGTGAATTAAATACTATTTGGAGGCATTTAATGTTCAATCAAAAACAGCTGATTTTTGACAAAAGAGATAACACCCCCCCATTACGTCATGCTTCAGAAATGTGGATAATGGTCCGTTTTCAAATGTTTTATTTTTGAACGTCAGTTCACATTTGTAGGTGGATCATCAGTGTTAGAGCTAAAATTAGCATGTTTAAAGTGATTTTCATGCTTCCAGGGGCCCTAAACACAAGATTTATGGAATGGTTAAAAGTGCATTAAAATGGCCAATTTACTCACTCTGAGTTCTCAAAAAGGGTTTCTTCAACCCAGGAAGTTAATTAAATACCATTTGGAGGCATTTAATGTTCGAGCAAAAACGGCTGATTTTTGACAAAAGAGATAACACCCCCCCATTACGTCATGCTTCACTTTATGTGGAAAATGCTCCGTTTTCAAATGTTTTATTTTTGAACGTCAGTTCACATTTGTAGGTGGATCATCAGTGTTAGAGCTAAAATTAGCATGTTTAAAGTGATTTTCATGCTTCCAGGGGCCCTAAACACAAGATTTATGGAATGGTTAAAAGTGCATGAAAATGGCCAATTTACTCACTCTGAGTTCTCAAAAAGGGTTTCTTCACCCTGGGAAGTTAATTAAATACCATTTGGAGGCATTTAATGTTCGAGCAAAAACGGCTGATTTTCGACAAAAGAGATAACACCCCCCCATTACGTCATGCTTCAGAAATGTGGAAAATGGTCAGTTTTCAAATGTTTTATTTTTGAACGTCAGTTCACATTTGTAGGTGAATCATCAGTGTTAGAGCTAAAATTAGCATGTTTAAAGTGATTTTCATGCGTCCAGGGGCTCGGGAAGTGAATTAAATACTATTTGGAGGCATTTAATGTTCAAGCAAAAACAGCTGATTTTTGACAAAAGAGATAACACCCCCCCATTACGTCATGCTTCAGAAATGTGGAAAATGGTCCGTTTTCAAATGTTTTATTTTTGAACGTCAGTTCACATTTGTAGGTGGATCATCAGTGTTAGAGCTAAAATTAGCATGTTTAAAGTGATTTTCATGCTTCCAGGGGCCCTAAACACAAGATTTATGGAATGGGTAAAAGTGCATGAAAATGGCCAATTTACTCACTCTGAGTTCTCAAAAAGGGTTTCTTCACCCCGGGAAGTTATTAAATACCATTTGGAGGCATTTAATGTTCGAGCAAAAACGGCTGATTTTCGACAAAAGAGATAACACCCCCCCATTACGTCATGCTTCAGAAATGTGGAAAATGGTCCGTTTTCAAATGTTTTATTTTTGAACATCAGTTCACATTTGTAGGTGGATCATCAGTGTTAGAGCTAAAATTAGCATGTTTAAAGTGATTTTCATGCTTCCAGGGGCTCGGGAAGTGAATTAAATACTATTTGGAGGCATTTAATGTTCAATCAAAAACTGCTGATTTTTGACAAAAGAGATAACACCCCCCCATTACGTCAAGCTTCAGAAATGTGGAAAATGGTCCGTTTTCAAATGTTTTATTTTTGAACGTCAGTTCACATTTGTAGGTGGATCATCAGTGTTAGAGCTAAAATTAGCATGTTTAAAGTGATTTTCATGCTTCCAGGGGCCCTAAACACAAGATTTATGGAATAGTTAAAAGTGCATGAAAATGGCCAATTTACTCACTCTGAGTTCTCAAAAAGGGTTTCTTCACCCCGGGAAGTTAATTAAATACCATTTGGAGGCATTTAATGTTCGAGCAAAAACGGCAGATTTTCGACAAAAGAGATAACACCCCCCCATTACGTCATGCTTCAGAAATGTGGAAAATGGTCCGTTTTCAAATGTTTTATTTTTTAACGTCAGTTCACATTTGTAGGTGGATCATCAGTGTTAGAGCTAAAATTAGCATGTTTAAAGTGATTTTCATGCTTCCAGGGGCTTGGGAAGTGAATTAAATACTATTTGGAGGCATTTAATGTTCAAGCAAAAACAGCTGATTTTTGACAAAAGAGATAACACCCCCCCATTACGTCATGCTTCAGAAATGTGGAAAATGGTCCGTTTTCAAATGTTTTATTTTTGAACGTCAGTTCACATTTGTAGGTGGATCATCAGTGTTAGAGCTAAAATTAGCATGTTTAAAGTGATTTTCATGCTTCCATGGGCCCTAAACACAAGATTTATGGAATGGTTAAAAGTGCATGAAAATGGCCAATTTAATCACTCTGAGTTCTCAAAAAGGGTTTCTTCACCCCGGGAAGTTAATTAAATACCATTTGGAGGCATTTAATGTTCGAGCAAAAACGGCTGATTTTTGACAAAAGAGATAACACCCCCCCATTACGTCATGCTTCAGAAATGTGGAAAATGGTCCGTTTTCAAATGTTTTATTTTTGAACGTCAGTTCACATTTGTAGGTGGATCATCAGTGTTAGAGCTAAAATTAGCATGTTTAAAGTGATTTTCATGCTTCCAGGGGCTCGGGAAGTGAATTAAATACTATTTGGAGGCATTTAATGTTCAAGCAAAAACAGCTGATTTTTGACAAAAGAGATAACACCCCCCATTACGTCATGCTTCAGAAATGTGGAAAATGGTCAGTTTTCAAATGTTTTATTTTTGAACGTCAGTTCACATTTGTAGGTGAATCATCAGTGTTAGAGCTAAAATTAGCATGTTTAAAGTGATTTTCATGCTTCCAGGGGCCCTAAACACAAGATTTATGGAATGGTTAAAAGTGCATGAAAATGACCAATTTACTCACTCTGAGTTCTCAAAAAGGGTTTCTTCACCCCGGGATGTTAATTAAATACCATTTGGAGGCATTTAATGTTCGAGCAAAAACGGCTGATTTTCGACAAAAGAGCTAACACCCCCCCATTACGTCATGCTTCAGAAATGTGGAAAATGGTCCGTTTTCAAATGTTTTATTTTTGAACGTCAGTTCACATTTGTAGGTGGATCATCAGTGTTAGAGCTAAAATTAGCATGTTTAAAGTGATTTTCATGCTTCCAGGGGCTCGGGAAGTGACTCAAATACTATTTGGAGGCATTTAATGTTCAAGCAAAAACAGCTGATTTTTGACAAAAGAGATAACACCCCCCCATTACGTCATGCTTCAGAAATGTGGAAAATGGTCAGTTTTCAAATGTTTTATTTTTGAACGTCAGTTCACATTTGTAGGTGGATCATCAGTGTTAGAGCTAAAATTAGCATGTTTAAAGTGATTTTCATGCTTCCAGGGGCCCTAAACACAAGATTTATGGAATGGTTAAAAGTGCATGAAAATGGCCAATTTACTCACTCTGAGTTCTCAAAAAGGGTTTCTTCACCCCGGGAAGTTAATTAAATACCATTTGGAGGCATTTAATGTTCGAGCAAAAACGGCTGATTTTCGACAAAAGAGATAACACCCCCCCATTACGTCATGCTTCAGAAATGTGGAAAATGGTCCGTTTTCAAATGTTTTATTTTTGAACGTCAGTTCACATTTGTAGGTGGATCATCAGTGTTAGAGCTAAAATGAGCATGTTTAAAGTGATTTTCATGCTTCCAGGGGCTCGGGAAGTGAATTAAATACTATTTGGAGGCATTTAATGTTCAAGCAAAAACAGCAGATTTTTGACAAAAGAGATAACACCCCCCCATTACGTCATGCTTCAGAAATGTGGAAAATGGTCCGTTTTCAAATGTTTTATTTTTGAACGTCAGTTCACATTTGTAGGTGGATCATCAGTGTTAGAGCTAAAATTAGCATGTTTAAAGTGATTTTCATGATTCCAGGTGCCCTAAACAAAAGATTTATGGAATGGTTAAAAGTGCATAAAATGGCCAATTTACTCACTCTGAGTTCTCAAAAAGGGTTTCTTCACCCAGGGAAGTTAATTAAATACCATTTGGAGGCATTTAATGTTCGAGCAAAAACGGCTGATTTTCGACAAAAGAGATAACACCCCCCCATTACTTCATGCTTCAGAAATGTGGAAAATGGTCCGTTTTCAAATGTTTTATTTTTGAATGTCAGTTCACATTTGTAGTTGGATCATCAGTGTTAGAGCTAAAATTAGCATGTTTAAAGTGATTTTCATGCTTCCAGGGGCTCGGGAAGTGAATTAAATACTATTTGGAGGCATTTAATGTTCAATCAAAAACAGCTGATTTTTGACAAAAGAGATAACACCCCCCAATTACGTCATGCTTCAGAAATGTGGAAAATGGTCAGTTTTCAAATGTTTTATTTTTGAACGTCAGTTCACATTTGTGGGTGGATCATCAGTGATAGAGCTAAAATTAGCATGTTTAAAGTGATTTTCATGCTTCCAGGGGCCCTAAACACAAGATTTATGGAATGGTTAAAAGTGCATGAAAATGGCCAATTTACTCACTCTGAGTTCTCAAAAAGGGTTTCTTCACCCCGGGAAGTTAATTAAATACCATTTGGAGGCATTTAATGTTCGAGCAAAAACGGCTGATTTTCGACAAAAGAGATAACACCCCCCCATTACGTCATGCTTCAGAAATGTGGAAAATGGTCCGTTTTCAAATGTTTTATTTTTGAACGTCAGTTCACATTTGTAGGTGGATCATCAGTGTTAGAGCTAAAATTAGCATGTTTAAAGTGATTTTCAGCCTTCCAGGGGCTCGGGAAGTGAATTAAATACTATTTGGAGGCATTTAATGTTCAATCAAAAACAGCTGATTTTTGACAAAAGAGATAACACCCCCCCATTACGTCATGCTTCAGAAATGTGGATAATGGTCCGTTTTCAAATGTTTTATTTTTGAACGTCAGTTCACATTTGTAGGTGGATCATCAGTGTTAGAGCTAAAATTACCATGTTTAAAGTGATTTTCATGCTTCCAGGGGCCCTAAACACAAGATTTATGGAATGGATAAAAGTGCATGAAAATGGCCAATTTACTCACTCTGAGTTCTCAAAAAGGGTTTCTTCACCCCGGGAAGTTAATTAAATACCATTTGGAGGCATTTAATGTTCGAGCAAAAACGGCTGATTTTCGACAAAAGAGATAACACCCCCCCATTACGTCATGCTTCAGAAATGTGGAAAATGGTCCGTTTTCAAATGTTTTATTTTTGAACGTCAGTTCACATTTGTAGGTGGATCATCAGTGTTAGAGCTAAAATTAGCATGTTTAAAGTGATTTTCATGCTTCCAGGGGCCCTAAACACAAGATTTATGGAATGGTTAAAAGTGCATTAAAATGGCCAATTTACTCACTCTGAGTTCTCAAAAAGGGTTTCTTCAACCCAGGAAGTTAATTAAATACCATTTGGAGGCATTTAATGTTCGAGCAAAAACGGCTGATTTTTGACAAAAGAGATAACACCCCCCCATTACGTCATGCTTCACTTTATGTGGAAAATGCTCCGTTTTCAAATGTTTTATTTTTGAACGTCAGTTCACATTTGTAGGTGGATCATCAGTGTTAGAGCTAAAATTAGCATGTTTAAAGTGATTTTCATGCTTCCAGGGGCCCTAAACACAAGATTTATGGAATGGTTAAAAGTGCATGAAAATGGCCAATTTACTCACTCTGAGTTCTCAAAAAGGGTTTCTTCACCCTGGGAAGTTAATTAAATACCATTTGGAGGCATTTAATGTTCGAGCAAAAACGGCTGATTTTCGACAAAAGAGATAACACCCCCCCATTACGTCATGCTTCAGAAATGTGGAAAATGGTCAGTTTTCAAATGTTTTATTTTTGAACGTCAGTTCACATTTGTAGGTGAATCATCAGTGTTAGAGCTAAAATTAGCATGTTTAAAGTGATTTTCATGCTTCCAGGGGCTCGGGAAGTGAATTAAATACTATTTGGAGGCATTTAATGTTCAAGCAAAAACAGCTGATTTTTGACAAAAGAGATAACACCCCCCCATTACGTCATGCTTCAGAAATGTGGAAAATGGTCCGTTTTCAAATGTTTTATTTTTGAACGTCAGTTCACATTTGTAGGTGGATCATCAGTGTTAGAGCTAAAATTAGCATGTTTAAAGTGATTTTCATGCTTCCAGGGGCCCTAAACACAACATTTATGGAATGGGTAAAAGTGCATGAAAATGGCCAATTTACTCACTCTGAGTTCTCAAAAAGGGTTTCATCACCCCGGGAAGTTATTAAATACCATTTGGAGGCATTTAATGTTCGAGCAAAAACGGCTGATTTTCGACAAAAGAGATAACACCCCCCCATTACGTCATGCTTCAGAAATGTGGAAAATGGTCCGTTTTCAAATGTTTTATTTTTGAACGTCAGTTCACATTTGTAGGTGGATCATCAGTGTTAGAGCTAAAATTAGCATGTTTAAAGTGATTTTCATGCTTCCAGGGGCTCGGGAAGTGAATTAAATACTATTTGGAGGCATTTAATGTTCAATCAAAAACTGCTGATTTTTGACAAAAGAGATAACACCCCCCCATTACGTCAAGCTTCAGAAATGTGGAAAATGGTCCGTTTTCAAATGTTTTATTTTTGAACGTCAGTTCACATTTGTAGGTGGATCATCAGTGTTAGAGCTAACATTAGCATGTTTAAAGTGATTTTCATGCTTCCAGGGGCCCTAAACACAAGATTTATGGAATAGTTAAAAGTGCATGAAAATGGCCAATTTACTCACTCTGAGTTCTCAAAAAGGGTTTCTTCACCCCGGGAAGTTAATTAAATACCATTTGGAGGCATTTAATGTTCGAGCAAAAACGGCTGATTTTCGACAAAAGAGATAACACCCCCCCATTACGTCATGCTTCAGAAATGTGGAAAATGGTCCGTTTTCAAATGTTTTATTTTTTAACGTCAGTTCACATTTGTAGGTGGATCATCAGTGTTAGAGCTAAAATTAGCATGTTTAAAGTGATTTTCATGCTTCCAGGGGCTTGGGAAGTGAATTAAATACTATTTGGAGGCATTTAATGTTCAAGCAAAAACAGCTGATTTTTGACAAAAGAGATAACACCCCCCCATTACGTCATGCTTCAGAAATGTGGAAAATGGTCCGTTTTCAAATGTTTTATTTTTGAACGTCAGTTCACATTTGTAGGTGGATCATCAGTGTTAGAGCTAAAATTAGCATGTTTAAAGTGATTTTCATGCTTCCAGGGGCCCTAAACACAAGATTTATGGAATGGTTAAAAGTGCATGAAAATGACCAATTTACTCACTCTGAGTTCTCAAAAAGGGTTTCTTCACCCCGGGATGTTAATTAAATACCATTTGGAGGCATTTAATGTTCGAGCAAAAACGGCTGATTTTCGACAAAAGAGCTAACACCCCCCCATTACGTCATGCTTCAGAAATGTGGAAAATGGTCCGTTTTCAAATGTTTTATTTTTGAACGTCAGTTCACATTTGTAGGTGGATCATCAGTGTTAGAGCTAAAATTAGCATGTTTAAAGTGATTTTCATGCTTCCAGGGGCTCGGGAAGTGAATTAAATACTATTTGGAGGCATTTAATGTTCAATCAAAAACAGCTGATTTTTGACAAAAGAGATAACACCCCCCCATTACGTCATGCTTCAGAAATGTGGAAAATGGTCAGTTTTCAAATGTTTTATTTTTGAACGTCAGTTCACATTTGTAGGTGGATCATCAGTGATAGAGCTAAAATTAGCATGTTTAAAGTGATTTTCATGCTTCCAGGGGCCCTAAACACAAGATTTATGGAATGGTTAAAAGTGCATGAAAATGGCCAATTTACTCACTCTGAGTTCTCAAAAAGGGTTTCTTCACCCCGGGAAGTTAATTAAATACCATTTGGAGGCATTTAATGTTCGAGCAAAAACGGCTGATTTTCGACAAAAGAGATAACACCCCCCCCATAACGTCATGCTTCAGAAATGTGGAAAATGGTCCGTTTTCAAATGTTTTATTTTTGAACGTCAGTTCACATTTGTAGGTGGATCATCAGTGTTAGAGCTAAAATTAGCATGTTTAAAGTGATTTTCAGCCTTCCAGGGGCTCGGGAAGTGAATTAAATACTATTTGGAGGCATTTAATGTTCAATCAAAAACAGCTGATTTTTAACAAAAGAGATAACACCCCCCCATTACGTCATGCTTCAGAAATGTGGAAAATGGTCCGTTTTCAAATGTTTTATTTTTGAACGTCAGTTCACATTTGTAGGTGGATCATCAGTGTTAGAGCTAAAATTACCATGTTTAAAGTGATTTTCATGCTTCCAGGGGCCCTAAACACAAGATTTATGGAATGGATAAAAGTGCATGAAAATGGCCAATTTACTCACTCTTGGTTCTCAAAAAGGGTTTCTTCACCCCGGGAAGTTAATTAAATACCATTTGGAGGCATTTAATGTTCGAGCAAAAACGGCTTATTTTCGACAAAAGAGATAACACCCCCCCATTACGTCATGCTTCAGAAATGTGGAAAATGGTCAGTTTTCAAATGTTTTATTTTTGAACGTCAGTTCACATTTGTAGGTGGATCATCAGTGTTAGAGCTAAAATTAGCATGTTTAAAGTGATTTTCATGCTTCCAGGGGCTCGGGAAGTGAATTAAATACTATTTGGAGGCATTTAATGTTCAATCAAAAACAGCTGATTTTTGACAAAAGAGATAACACCCCCCCATTACGGCATGCTTCAGAAATGTGGAAAATGGTCCGTTTTCAAATGTTTTATTTTTGAACGTCAGTTCACATTTGTAGGTGGATCATCAGTGTTAGAGCTAAAATTAGCATGTTTAAAGTGATTTTCATGCTTCCAGGGGCCCTAAACACAAGATTTATGGAATGGTTAAAAGTGCATTAAAATGGCCAATTTACTCACTCTGAGTTCTCAAAAAGGGTTTCTTCAACCCAGGAAGTTAATTAAATACCATTTGGAGGCATTTAATGTTCGAGCAAAAACGGCTGATTTTTGACAAAAGAGATAACACCCCCCCATTACGTCATGCTTCACTTTATGTGGAAAATGCTCCGTTTTCAAATGTTTTATTTTTTAACGTCAGTTCACATTTGTAGGTGGATCATCAGTGTTAGAGCTAAAATTAACATGTTTAAAGTGATTTTCATGCTTCCAGGGGCTCGGGAAGTGAATTAAATACTATTTGGAGGCATTTAATATTCAATCAAAAACAGCTGATTTTTGACAAAAGAGATAACACCCCCCCATTACGTCATGCTTCAGAAATGTGGAAAATGGTCCGTTTTCAAATGTTTTATTTTTGAACGTCAGTTCACATTTGTAGGTGGATCATCAGTGTTAGAGCTAAAATTAGCATGTTTAAAGTGATTTTCATGCTTCCAGGGGCCCTAAACACAAGATTTATGGAATGGTTAAAAGTGCATGAAAATGGCCAATTTACTCACTCTGAGTTCTCAAAAAGGGTTTCTTCACCCCGGGAAGTTAATTAAATACCATTTGGAGGCATTTAATGTTCGAGCGAAAACGGCTGATTTTCGACAAAAGAGATAACACCCCCCCATTACGTCATGCTTCAGAAATGTGGAAAATGGTCCGTTTTCAAATGTTTTATTTTTGAACGTCAGTTCACATTTGTAGGTGGATCATCAGTGTTAGAGCTAAAATGAGCATGTTTAAAGTGATTTTCATGCTTCCAGGGGCTCGGGAAGTGAATTAAATACTATTTGGAGGCATTTAATGTTCAAGCAAAAACAGCAGATTTTTGACAAAAGAGATAACACCCCCCCCATTACGTCATGCTTCAGAAATGTGGAAAATGGTCCGTTTTCAAATGTTTTATTTTTGAACGTCAGTTCACATTTGTAGGTGGATCATCAGTGTTAGAGCTAAAATTAGCATGTTTAAAGTGATTTTCATGATTCCAGGGGCCCTAAACAAAAGATTTATGGAATGGTTAAAAGTGCATAAAATGGCCAATTTACTCACTCTGAGTTCTCAAAAAGGGTTTCTTCACCCAGGGAAGTTAATTAAATACCATTTGGAGGCATTTAATGTTCGAGCAAAAACGGCTGATTTTCGACAAAAGAGATAACACCCCCCCATTACTTCATGCTTCAGAAATGGGGAAAATGGTCCGTTTTCAAATGTTTTATTTTTGAATGTCAGTTCACATTTGTAGTTGGATCATCAGTGTTAGAGCTAAAATTAGCATGTTTAAAGTGATTGTCATGCTTCCAGGGGCTCGGGAAGTGAATTAAATACTATTTGGAGGCATTTAATGTTCAATCAAAAACAGCTGATTTTTGACAAAAGAGATAACACCCCCCCATTACGTCATGCTTCAGAAATGTGGAAAATGGTCAGTTTTCAAATGTTTTATTTTTGAACGTCAGTTCACATTTGTGGGTGGATCATCAATGATAGAGCTAAAATTAGCATGTTTAAAGTGATTTTCATGCTTCCAGGGGCCCTAAACACAAGATTTATGGAATGGTTAAAAGTGCATGAAAATGGCCACTTTACTCACTCTGAGTTCTCAAAAAGGGTTTCTTCACCCCGGGAAGTTAATTAAATACCATTTGGAGGCATTTAATGTTCGAGCAAAAACGGCTGATTTTCGACAAAAGAGATAACACCCCCCCATTACGTCATGCTTCAGAAATGTGGAAAATGGTCCGTTTTCAAATGTTTTATTTTTGAACGTCAGTTCACATTTGTAGGTGGATCATCAGTGTTAGAGCTAAAATTAGCATGTTTAAAGTGATTTTCATGCTTCCAGGGGCTCGGGAAGTGAATTAAATACTATTTGGAGGCATTTAATGTTCAATCAAAAACAGCTGATTTTTGACAAAAGAGATAACACCCCCCCATTACGTCATGCTTCAGAAATGTGGATAATGGTCCGTTTTCAAATGTTTTATTTTTGAACGTCAGTTCACATTTGTAGGTGGATCATCAGTGTTAGAGCTAAAATTAGCATGTTTAAAGTGATTTTCATGCTTCCAGGGGCCCTAAACACAAGATTTATGGAATGGTTAAAAGTGCATTAAAATGGCCAATTTACTCACTCTGAGTTCTCAAAAAGGGTTTCTTCAACCCAGGAAGTTAATTAAATACCATTTGGAGGCATTTAATGTTCGAGCAAAAACGGCTGATTTTTGACAAAAGAGATAACACCCCCCCATTACGTCATGCTTCACTTTATGTGGAAAATGCTCCGTTTTCAAATGTTTTATTTTTGAACGTCAGTTCACATTTGTAGGTGGATCATCAGTGTTAGAGCTAAAATTAGCATGTTTAAAGTGATTTTCATGCTTCCAGGGGCCCTAAACACAAGATTTATGGAATGGTTAAAAGTGCATGAAAATGGCCAATTTACTCACTCTGAGTTCTCAAAAAGGGTTTCTTCACCCTGGGAAGTTAATTAAATACCATTTGGAGGCATTTAATGTTCGAGCAAAAACGGCTGATTTTCGACAAAAGAGATAACACCCCCCCATTACGTCATGCTTCAGAAATGTGGAAAATGGTCAGTTTTCAAATGTTTTATTTTTGAACGTCAGTTCACATTTGTAGGTGAATCATCAGTGTTAGAGCTAAAATTAGCATGTTTAAAGTGATTTTCATGCGTCCAGGGGCTCGGGAAGTGAATTAAATACTATTTGGAGGCATTTAATGTTCAAGCAAAAACAGCTGATTTTTGACAAAAGAGATAACACCCCCCCATTACGTCATGCTTCAGAAATGTGGAAAATGGTCCGTTTTCAAATGTTTTATTTTTGAACGTCAGTTCACATTTGTAGGTGGATCATCAGTGTTAGAGCTAAAATTAGCATGTTTAAAGTGATTTTCATGCTTCCAGGGGCCCTAAACACAAGATTTATGGAATGGGTAAAAGTGCATGAAAATGGCCAATTTACTCACTCTGAGTTCTCAAAAAGGGTTTCTTCACCCCGGGAAGTTATTAAATACCATTTGGAGGCATTTAATGTTCGAGCAAAAACGGCTGATTTTCGACAAAAGAGATAACACCCCCCCATTACGTCATGCTTCAGAAATGTGGAAAATGGTCCGTTTTCAAATGTTTTATTTTTGAACGTCAGTTCACATTTGTAGGTGGATCATCAGTGTTAGAGCTAAAATTAGCATGTTTAAAGTGATTTTCATGCTTCCAGGGGCTCGGGAAGTGAATTAAATACTATTTGGAGGCATTTAATGTTCAATCAAAAACTGCTGATTTTTGACAAAAGAGATAACACCCCCCCATTACGTCAAGCTTCAGAAATGTGGAAAATGGTCCGTTTTCAAATGTTTTATTTTTGAACGTCAGTTCACATTTGTAGGTGGATCATCAGTGTTAGAGCTAAAATTAGCATGTTTAAAGTGATTTTCATGCTTCCAGGGGCCCTAAACACAAGATTTATGGAATAGTTAAAAGTGCATGAAAATGGCCAATTTACTCACTCTGAGTTCTCAAAAAGGGTTTCTTCACCCCGGGAAGTTAATTAAATACCATTTGGAGGCATTTAATGTTCGAGCAAAAACGGCAGATTTTCGACAAAAGAGATAACACCCCCCCATTACGTCATGCTTCAGAAATGTGGAAAATGGTCCGTTTTCAAATGTTTTATTTTTTAACGTCAGTTCACATTTGTAGGTGGATCATCAGTGTTAGAGCTAAAATTAGCATGTTTAAAGTGATTTTCATGCTTCCAGGGGCTTGGGAAGTGAATTAAATACTATTTGGAGGCATTTAATGTTCAAGCAAAAACAGCTGATTTTTGACAAAAGAGATAACACCCCCCCATTACGTCATGCTTCAGAAATGTGGAAAATGGTCCGTTTTCAAATGTTTTATTTTTGAACGTCAGTTCACATTTGTAGGTGGATCATCAGTGTTAGAGCTAAAATTAGCATGTTTAAAGTGATTTTCATGCTTCCATGGGCCCTAAACACAAGATTTATGGAATGGTTAAAAGTGCATGAAAATGGCCAATTTAATCACTCTGAGTTCTCAAAAAGGGTTTCTTCACCCCGGGAAGTTAATTAAATACCATTTGGAGGCATTTAATGTTCGAGCAAAAACGGCTGATTTTTGACAAAAGAGATAACACCCCCCCATTACGTCATGCTTCAGAAATGTGGAAAATGGTCCGTTTTCAAATGTTTTATTTTTGAACGTCAGTTCACATTTGTAGGTGGATCATCAGTGTTAGAGCTAAAATTAGCATGTTTAAAGTGATTTTCATGCTTCCAGGGGCTCGGGAAGTGAATTAAATACTATTTGGAGGCATTTAATGTTCAAGCAAAAACAGCTGATTTTTGACAAAAGAGATAACACCCCCCATTACGTCATGCTTCAGAAATGTGGAAAATGGTCAGTTTTCAAATGTTTTATTTTTGAACGTCAGTTCACATTTGTAGGTGAATCATCAGTGTTAGAGCTAAAATTAGCATGTTTAAAGTGATTTTCATGCTTCCAGGGGCCCTAAACACAAGATTTATGGAATGGTTAAAAGTGCATGAAAATGACCAATTTACTCACTCTGAGTTCTCAAAAAGGGTTTCTTCACCCCGGGATGTTAATTAAATACCATTTGGAGGCATTTAATGTTCGAGCAAAAACGGCTGATTTTCGACAAAAGAGCTAACACCCCCCCATTACGTCATGCTTCAGAAATGTGGAAAATGGTCCGTTTTCAAATGTTTTATTTTTGAACGTCAGTTCACATTTGTAGGTGGATCATCAGTGTTAGAGCTAAAATTAGCATGTTTAAAGTGATTTTCATGCTTCCAGGGGCTCGGGAAGTGACTCAAATACTATTTGGAGGCATTTAATGTTCAAGCAAAAACAGCTGATTTTTGACAAAAGAGATAACACCCCCCCATTACGTCATGCTTCAGAAATGTGGAAAATGGTCAGTTTTCAAATGTTTTATTTTTGAACGTCAGTTCACATTTGTAGGTGGATCATCAGTGTTAGAGCTAAAATTAGCATGTTTAAAGTGATTTTCATGGTTCCAGGGGCCCTAAACACAAGATTTATGGAATGGTTAAAAGTGCATGAAAATGGCCAATTTACTCACTCTGAGTTCTCAAAAAGGGTTTCTTCACCCCGGGAAGTTAATTAAATACCATTTGGAGGCATTTAATGTTCGAGCAAAAACGGCTGATTTTCGACAAAAGAGATAACACCCCCCCATTACGTCATGCTTCAGAAATGTGGAAAATGGTCCGTTTTCAAATGTTTTATTTTTGAACGTCAGTTCACATTTGTAGGTGGATCATCAGTGTTAGAGCTAAAATGAGCATGTTTAAAGTGATTTTCATGCTTCCAGGGGCTCGGGAAGTGAATTAAATACTATTTGGAGGCATTTAATGTTCAAGCAAAAACAGCAGATTTTTGACAAAAGAGATAACACCCCCCCATTACGTCATGCTTCAGAAATGTGGAAAATGGTCCGTTTTCAAATGTTTTATTTTTGAACGTCAGTTCACATTTGTAGGTGGATCATCAGTGTTAGAGCTAAAATTAGCATGTTTAAAGTGATTTTCATGATTCCAGGTGCCCTAAACAAAAGATTTATGGAATGGTTAAAAGTGCATAAAATGGCCAATTTACTCACTCTGAGTTCTCAAAAAGGGTTTCTTCACCCAGGGAAGTTAATTAAATACCATTTGGAGGCATTTAATGTTCGAGCAAAAACGGCTGATTTTCGACAAAAGAGATAACACCCCCCCATTACTTCATGCTTCAGAAATGTGGAAAATGGTCCGTTTTCAAATGTTTTATTTTTGAATGTCAGTTCACATTTGTAGTTGGATCATCAGTGTTAGAGCTAAAATTAGCATGTTTAAAGTGATTTTCATGCTTCCAGGGGCTCGGGAAGTGAATTAAATACTATTTGGAGGCATTTAATGTTCAATCAAAAACAGCTGATTTTTGACAAAAGAGATAACACCCCCCAATTACGTCATGCTTCAGAAATGTGGAAAATGGTCAGTTTTCAAATGTTTTATTTTTGAACGTCAGTTCACATTTGTGGGTGGATCATCAGTGATAGAGCTAAAATTAGCATGTTTAAAGTGATTTTCATGCTTCCAGGGGCCCTAAACACAAGATTTATGGAATGGTTAAAAGTGCATGAAAATGGCCAATTTACTCACTCTGAGTTCTCAAAAAGGGTTTCTTCACCCCGGGAAGTTAATTAAATACCATTTGGAGGCATTTAATGTTCGAGCAAAAACGGCTGATTTTCGACAAAAGAGATAACACCCCCCCATTACGTCATGCTTCAGAAATGTGGAAAATGGTCCGTTTTCAAATGTTTTATTTTTGAACGTCAGTTCACATTTGTAGGTGGATCATCAGTGTTAGAGCTAAAATTAGCATGTTTAAAGTGATTTTCAGCCTTCCAGGGGCTCGGGAAGTGAATTAAATACTATTTGGAGGCATTTAATGTTCAATCAAAAACAGCTGATTTTTGACAAAAGAGATAACACCCCCCCATTACGTCATGCTTCAGAAATGTGGATAATGGTCCGTTTTCAAATGTTTTATTTTTGAACGTCAGTTCACATTTGTAGGTGGATCATCAGTGTTAGAGCTAAAATTACCATGTTTAAAGTGATTTTCATGCTTCCAGGGGCCCTAAACACAAGATTTATGGAATGGATAAAAGTGCATGAAAATGGCCAATTTACTCACTCTGAGTTCTCAAAAAGGGTTTCTTCACCCCGGGAAGTTAATTAAATACCATTTGGAGGCATTTAATGTTCGAGCAAAAACGGCTGATTTTCGACAAAAGAGATAACACCCCCCCATTACGTCATGCTTCAGAAATGTGGAAAATGGTCCGTTTTCAAATGTTTTATTTTTGAACGTCAGTTCACATTTGTAGGTGGATCATCAGTGTTAGAGCTAAAATTAGCATGTTTAAAGTGATTTTCATGCTTCCAGGGGCCCTAAACACAAGATTTATGGAATGGTTAAAAGTGCATTAAAATGGCCAATTTACTCACTCTGAGTTCTCAAAAAGGGTTTCTTCAACCCAGGAAGTTAATTAAATACCATTTGGAGGCATTTAATGTTCGAGCAAAAACGGCTGATTTTTGACAAAAGAGATAACACCCCCCCATTACGTCATGCTTCACTTTATGTGGAAAATGCTCCGTTTTCAAATGTTTTATTTTTGAACGTCAGTTCACATTTGTAGGTGGATCATCAGTGTTAGAGCTAAAATTAGCATGTTTAAAGTGATTTTCATGCTTCCAGGGGCCCTAAACACAAGATTTATGGAATGGTTAAAAGTGCATGAAAATGGCCAATTTACTCACTCTGAGTTCTCAAAAAGGGTTTCTTCACCCTGGGAAGTTAATTAAATACCATTTGGAGGCATTTAATGTTCGAGCAAAAACGGCTGATTTTCGACAAAAGAGATAACACCCCCCCATTACGTCATGCTTCAGAAATGTGGAAAATGGTCAGTTTTCAAATGTTTTATTTTTGAACGT
The DNA here is from genome assembly GCF_964263255.1 of Lissotriton vulgaris. Lineage (NCBI taxonomy): Eukaryota > Metazoa > Chordata > Amphibia > Caudata > Salamandridae > Lissotriton > Lissotriton vulgaris. The sequence goes on from NW_028249249.1 coordinate 94,175, forward strand.
CAGTTCACATTTGTAGGTGAATCATCAGTGTTAGAGCTAAAATTAGCATGTTTAAAGTGATTTTCATGCTTCCAGGGGCTCGGGAAGTGAATTAAATACTATTTGGAGGCATTTAATGTTCAAGCAAAAACAGCTGATTTTTGACAAAAGAGATAACACCCCCCCATTACGTCATGCTTCAGAAATGTGGAAAATGGTCCGTTTTCAAATGTTTTATTTTTGAACGTCAGTTCACATTTGTAGGTGGATCATCAGTGTTAGAGCTAAAATTAGCATGTTTAAAGTGATTTTCATGCTTCCAGGGGCCCTAAACACAAGATTTATGGAATGGGTAAAAGTGCATGAAAATGGCCAATTTACTCACTCTGAGTTCTCAAAAAGGGTTTCATCACCCCGGGAAGTTATTAAATACCATTTGGAGGCATTTAATGTTCGAGCAAAAACGGCTGATTTTCGACAAAAGAGATAACACCCCCCCATTACGTCATGCTTCAGAAATGTGGAAAATGGTCCGTTTTCAAATGTTTTATTTTTGAACGTCAGTTCACATTTGTAGGTGGATCATCAGTGTTAGAGCTAAAATTAGCATGTTTAAAGTGATTTTCATGCTTCCAGGGGCTCGGGAAGTGAATTAAATACTATTTGGAGGCATTTAATGTTCAATCAAAAACTGCTGATTTTTGACAAAAGAGATAACACCCCCCCATTACGTCAAGCTTCAGAAATGTGGAAAATGGTCCGTTTTCAAATGTTTTATTTTTGAACGTCAGTTCACATTTGTAGGTGGATCATCAGTGTTAGAGCTAAAATTAGCATGTTTAAAGTGATTTTCATGCTTCCAGGGGCCCTAAACACAAGATTTATGGAATAGTTAAAAGTGCATGAAAATGGCCAATTTACTCACTCTGAGTTCTCAAAAAGGGTTTCTTCACCCCGGGAAGTTAATTAAATACCATTTGGAGGCATTTAATGTTCGAGCAAAAACGGCTGATTTTCGACAAAAGAGATAACACCCCCCCATTACGTCATGCTTCAGAAATGTGGAAAATGGTCCGTTTTCAAATGTTTTATTTTTTAACGTCAGTTCACATTTGTAGGTGGATCATCAGTGTTAGAGCTAAAATTAGCATGTTTAAAGTGATTTTCATGCTTCCAGGGGCTTGGGAAGTGAATTAAATACTATTTGGAGGCATTTAATGTTCAAGCAAAAACAGCTGATTTTTGACAAAAGAGATAACACCCCCCCATTACGTCATGCTTCAGAAATGTGGAAAATGGTCCGTTTTCAAATGTTTTATTTTTGAACGTCAGTTCACATTTGTAGGTGGATCATCAGTGTTAGAGCTAAAATTAGCATGTTTAAAGTGATTTTCATGCTTCCAGGGGCCCTAAACACAAGATTTATGGAATGGTTAAAAGTGCATGAAAATGACCAATTTACTCACTCTGAGTTCTCAAAAAGGGTTTCTTCACCCCGGGATGTTAATTAAATACCATTTGGAGGCATTTAATGTTCGAGCAAAAACGGCTGATTTTCGACAAAAGAGCTAACACCCCCCCATTACGTCATGCTTCAGAAATGTGGAAAATGGTCCGTTTTCAAATGTTTTATTTTTGAACGTCAGTTCACATTTGTAGGTGGATCATCAGTGTTAGAGCTAAAATTAGCATGTTTAAAGTGATTTTCATGCTTCCAGGGGCTCGGGAAGTGAATTAAATACTATTTGGAGGCATTTAATGTTCAATCAAAAACAGCTGATTTTTGACAAAAGAGATAACACCCCCCCATTACGTCATGCTTCAGAAATGTGGAAAATGGTCAGTTTTCAAATGTTTTATTTTTGAACGTCAGTTCACATTTGTAGGTGGATCATCAGTGATAGAGCTAAAATTAGCATGTTTAAAGTAATTTTCATGCTTCCAGGGGCCCTAAACACAAGATTTATGGAATGGTTAAAAGTGCATGAAAATGGCCAATTTACTCACTCTGAGTTCTCAAAAAGGGTTTCTTCACCCCGGGAAGTTAATTAAATACCATTTGGAGGCATTTAATGTTCGAGCAAAAACGGCTGATTTTCGACAAAAGAGATAACACCCCCCCCATAACGTCATGCTTCAGAAATGTGGAAAATGGTCCGTTTTCAAATGTTTTATTTTTGAACGTCAGTTCACATTTGTAGGTGGATCATCAGTGTTAGAGCTAAAATTAGCATGTTTAAAGTGATTTTCAGCCTTCCAGGGGCTCGGGAAGTGAATTAAATACTATTTGGAGGCATTTAATGTTCAATCAAAAACAGCTGATTTTTAACAAAAGAGATAACACCCCCCCATTACGTCATGCTTCAGAAATGTGGAAAATGGTCCGTTTTCAAATGTTTTATTTTTGAACGTCAGTTCACATTTGTAGGTGGATCATCAGTGTTAGAGCTAAAATTACCATGTTTAAAGTGATTTTCATGCTTCCAGGGGCCCTAAACACAAGATTTATGGAATGGATAAAAGTGCATGAAAATGGCCAATTTACTCACTCTTGGTTCTCAAAAAGGGTTTCTTCACCCCGGGAAGTTAATTAAATACCATTTGGAGGCATTTAATGTTCGAGCAAAAACGGCTGATTTTCGACAAAAGAGATAACACCCCCCCATTACGTCATGCTTCAGAAATGTGGAAAATGGTCAGTTTTCAAATGTTTTATTTTTGAACGTCAGTTCACATTTGTAGGTGGATCATCAGTGTTAGAGCTAAAATTAGCATGTTTAAAGTGATTTTCATGCTTCCAGGGGCTCGGGAAGTGAATTAAATACTATTTGGAGGCATTTAATGTTCAATCAAAAACAGCTGATTTTTGACAAAAGAGATAACACCCCCCCATTACGGCATGCTTCAGAAATGTGGAAAATGGTCCGTTTTCAAATGTTTTATTTTTGAACGTCAGTTCACATTTGTAGGTGGATCATCAGTGTTAGAGCTAAAATTAGCATGTTTAAAGTGATTTTCATGCTTCCAGGGGCCCTAAACACAAGATTTATGGAATGGTTAAAAGTGCATTAAAATGGCCAATTTACTCACTCTGAGTTCTCAAAAAGGGTTTCTTCAACCCAGGAAGTTAATTAAATACCATTTGGAGGCATTTAATGTTCGAGCAAAAACGGCTGATTTTTGACAAAAGAGATAACACCCCCCCATTACGTCATGCTTCACTTTATGTGGAAAATGCTCCGTTTTCAAATGTTTTATTTTTTAACGTCAGTTCACATTTGTAGGTGGATCATCAGTGTTAGAGCTAAAATTAACATGTTTAAAGTGATTTTCATGCTTCCAGGGGCTCGGGAAGTGAATTAAATACTATTTGGAGGCATTTAATATTCAATCAAAAACAGCTGATTTTTGACAAAAGAGATAACACCCCCCCATTACATCATGCTTCAGAAATGTGGAAAATGGTCCGTTATCAAATGTTTTATTTTTGAACGTCAGTTCACATTTGTAGGTGGATCATCAGTGTTAGTGCTAAAATTAGCATGTTTAAAGTGATTTTCATGCTTCCAGGGGCCCTAAACACAAGATTTATGGAAAGGTTAAAAGTGCATGAAAATGGCCGATTTACTCACTCTGAGTTCTCAAAAAGGGTTTCTTCACCCCGGGAAGTTAATTAAATACCATTTGGAGGCATTTAATGTTCGAGCAAAAACGGCAGATTTTCGACAAAAGAGATAACACCCCCCCCCATTACGTCATGCTTCAGAAATGTGGAAAATGGTCCGTTTTCAAATGTTTTATTTTTGAACGTCAGTTCACATTTGTAGGTGGATCATCAGTGTTAGAGCTAAAATTAGCATGTTTAAAGTGATTTTCATGCTTCCAGGGGCTTGGGAAGTGAATTAAATATTTTTTGGAGGCATTTAATGTTCAAGCAAAAACAGCTGATTTTTGACAAAAGAGATAACACCCCCCCATTACGTCATGCTTCAGAAATGTGGAAAATGGTCCGTTTTCAAATGTTTTATTTTTGAACGTCAGTTCACATTTGTAGGTGGATCATCAGTGTTAGAGCTAAAATTAGCATGTTTAAAGTGATTTTCATGCTTCCAGGGGCCCTAAACACAAGATTTATGGAATGGGTAAAAGTGCATGAAAATGGCCAATTTACTCACTCTGAGTTCTCAAAAAGGGTTTCTTCACCCCGGGAAGTTAATTAAATACCATTTGGAGGCATTTAATGTTCGAGCAAAAACGGCTGATTCTCGACAAAAGAGATAACACCCCCCCATTACGTCATGCTTCAGAAATGTGGAAAATGGTCCGTTTTCAAATGTTTTATTTTTGAACGTCAGTTCACATTTGTAGGTGGATCATCAGTGTTAGAGCTAAAATTAGCATGTTTAAAGTGATTTTCATGCTTCCAGGGGCTCGGGAAGTGAATTAAATACTATTTGGAGGCATTTAATGTTCAATCAAAAACTGCTGATTTTTGACAAAAGAGATAACACCCCCCCATTACGTCAAGCTTCAGAAATGTGGAAAATGGTCCGTTTTCAAATGTTTTATTTTTGAACGTAAGTTCACATTTGTAGGTGGATCATCAGTGTTAGAGCTAAAATTAGCATGTTTAAAGTGATTTTCATGCTTCCAGGGGCCCTAAACACAAGATTTATGGAATAGTTAAAAGTGCATGAAAATGGCCAATTTACTCACTCTGAGTTCTCAAAAAGGGTTTCTTCACCCCGGGAAGTTAATTAAATACCATTTGGAGGCATTTAATGTTCGAGCAAAAACGGCTGATTTTCGACAAAAGAGATAACACCCCCCCATTACGTCATGCTTCAGAAATGTGGAAAATGGTCCGTTTTCAAATGTTTTATTTTTGAACGCCAGTTCACATTTGTAGGTGGATCATCAGTGTTAGAGCTAAAATTAGCATGTTTAAAGTGATTTTCATGCTTCCAGGGGCTCGGGAAGTGAATTAAATACTATTTGGAGGCATTTAATGTTCAAGCAAAAACAGCTGATTTTTGACAAAAGAGATAACACCTCCCCATTACGTCATGCTTCAGAAATGTGGAAAATGGTCCGTTTTCAAATGTTTTATTTTTGAATGTCAGTTCTCATTTGTAGGTGGATCATCAGTGTTAGAGCTAAAATTAGCATGTTTAAAGTGATTTTCATGCTTCCAGGGGCCCTAAACACAAGATTTATGGAATGGTTAAAAGTGCATGAAAATGGCCAATTTACTCACTCTGAGTTCTCAAAAAGGGTTTCTTCACCCCGGGAAGTTAATTAAATACCATTTGGAGGCATTTAATGTTCGAGCAAAAACAGCTGATTTTCGACAAAAGAGATAACACCCCCCCATTACGTCATGCTTCAGAAATGTGGAAAATGGTCCGTTTTCAAATGTTTTATTTTTGAACGTCAGTTCACATTTGTAGGTGGATCATCAGTGTTAGAGCTAAAATTAGCATGTTTAAAGTGATTTTCATGCTTACAGGGGCTCGGGAAGTGAATTAAATACTATTTGGAGGCATTTAATGTTCAAGCAAAAACAGCTGATTTTTGACAAAAGAGATAACACCCCCCCATTTCGCCATGCTTCAGAAATGTGGAAAATGGTCCGTTTTCAAATGTTTTATTTTTGAACGTCAGTTCACATTTGTAGGTGGATCATCAGTGTTAGAGCTAAAATTAGCATGTTTAAAGTGATTTTCAGGCTTCCAGGGGCCCTAAACACAAGATTTATGGAATGGTTAAAAGTGCATGGAAATAGCCAATTTACTCACTCTGAGTTCTCAAAAAGGGTTTCTTCACCACAGGAAGTTAATTAAATACCATTTGGAGGCATTTAATGTTCGAGCAAAAACGGCTGATTTTCGACAAAAGAGATAACACCCTACCATTACGTCATGCTTCAGAAATGTGGAAAATGGTCCGTTTTCAAATGTTTTATTTTTGAACGTCAGTTCACATTTGTAGGTGGATCATCAGTGTTAGAGCTAAAATTAGCATGTTTAAAGTGATTTTCATGCTTCCAGGGGCTCGGGAAGTGAATTAAATACTATTTGGAGGCATTTAATGTTCAAGCAAAAACAGCTGATTTTTGACAAAAGAGATAACACCCCCCCATTTCGTCATGCTTCAGAAATGTGGAAAATGGTCAGTTTTCAAATGTTTTATTTTTGAACGTCAGTTCACATTTGTAGGTGGATCATCAGTGTTAGAGCTAAAATTAGCATGTTTAAAGTGATTTTCAGGCTTCCAGGGGCCCTAAACACAAGATTTATGGAATCGTTAAAAGTGCATGAAAATGGCCAATTTACTCACTCTGAGTTCTCAAAAAGGGTTTCTTCACCCCGGGAAGTTAATTAAATACCATTTGGAGGCATTTAATGTTCGAGCAAAAACGGCTGATTTTCGACAAAAGAGATAACACCCTACCATTACGTCATGCTTCAGAAATGTGGAAAATGGTCAGTTTTCAAATGTTTTATTTTTGAACGTCAGTTCACATTTGTAGGTGGATCAATAGTGTTAGAGCTAAAATTAGCATGTTTAAAGTGATTTTCATTCTTCCAGGGGCTCGGGAAATAAATTAAATACTATTTGGAGGCATTTAATGTTCAAGCGAAAAACAGCTGATTTTTGACAAAAGAGATAACACCCCCCCATTACGTCATGCTTCAGAAATGTGGAAAATGGTCCGTTTTCAAATGTTTTATTTTTGAACGTCAGTTCACAATTGTAGGTGGATCATCAGTGTTAGAGCTAAAATTAGCATGTTTAAAGTGATTTTCATGCTTCCAGGGGCCCTAAACACAACATTTATGGAATGGTTAAAAGTGCATGAAAATGGCCAATTTACTCACTCTGAGTTCTCAAAAAAGGGTTTCTTCACCCCAGGAAGTTAATTAAATACCATTTGGAGGCATTTAATGTTCGAGCAAAAACGGCTGATTTTCGACAAAAGAGATAACACCCCCCATTACGTCATGCTTCAGAAATGTGGAAAATGGTCCGTTTTCAAATGTTTTATTTTTGAACGTCAGTTCACATTTGTAGGTGGATCATCAGTGTTAGAGCTAAAATTAGTATGTTTAAAGTGATTTTCATGCTTCCAGGGGCTCGGGAAGTGAATTAAATACTATTTGGAGGCATTTAATGTTCAATCAAAAACAGCTGATTTTTGACAAAAGAGATAACACCCCCCCCATTACGTCATGCTTCAGAAATGTGGAAAATGGTCCGTTTTCAAATGTTTTATTTTTGAACGTCAGTTCACATTTGTAGGTGGATCATCAGTGTTAGAGCTAAAATTAGCATGTTTAAAGTGATTTTCATGCTTCCAGGGGCCCTAAACACAAGATTTATGGAATGGTTAAAAGTGCATGAAAATGGCCAATTTACTCACTCTGAGTTCTCAAAAAGGGTTTCTTCACCCCGGGAAGTTAATGAAATACCATTTGGAGGCATTTAATGTTCGAGCAAAAACGGCTGATTTTCGACAAAAGAGATAACACCCCCCCATTACGTCATGCTTCAGAAATGTGGAAAATGGTCCGTTTTCAAATGCTTTATTTTTGAACGTCAGTTCACATTTGTAGGTGGATCATCAGTGTTAGAGCTAAAATTAGCATGTTTAAAGTGAATTTCATGCTTCCAGGGGCTCGGGAAGTGAATTCAATACTATTTGGAGGCATTTAATCTTCAAGCAAAAACAGCTGATTTTTGACAAAAGAGATAACACCCCCCCATTACGTCATGCTTCAGAAATGTGGAAAATGGTCTGTTTTCAAATGTTTTATTTTTGAACGTCAGTTCTCATTTGTAGGTGGATCATCAGTGTTAGAGCTAAAATTAGCATGTTTAAAGTGATTTTCATGCTTCCAGGGGCCCTAAACACAAGATTTATGGAATGGTTAAAAGTGCATGAAAATGGCCAATTTACTCACTCTGAGTTCTCAAAAAGGGTTTCTTCACCCCGGGAAGTTAATTAAATACCATTTGGAGGCATTTAATGTTCGAGCAAAAACGGCTGATTTTCGACAAAAGAGATAACACCCCCCCATTACGTCATGCTTCAGAAATGTGGAAAATGGTCCGTTTTCAAATGCTTTATTTTTGAACGTCAGTTCACATTTGTAGGTGGATCATCAGTGTTAGAGCTAAAATTAGCATGTTTAAAGTGAATTTCATGCTTCCAGGGGCTCGGGAAGTGAATTAAATACTATTTGGAGGCATTTAATGTTCAATCAAAAACAGCTGATTTTTTACAAAAGAGATAACACCCCCCCATTACGTCATGCTTCAGAAATGTGGGAAATGGTCCGTTTTCAAATGTTTTATTTTTGAACGTCAGTTCACATTTGTAGGTGGATCATCTGTGTTAGAGCTAAAATTAGCATGTTTAAAGTGATTTTCATGCTTCCAGGGGCCCTAAACACAAGATTTATGGAATGGTTAAAAGTGCATGAAAATGGCCAATTTACTCACTCTGAGTTCTCAAAAAGGGTTTCTTCACCCCGGGAAGTTAATTAAATACCATTTGGAGGCATTTAATGTTCGAGCAAAAACGGCTGATTTTCGACAAAAGAGATAACACCCCCCCATTACGTCATGCTTCAGAAATGTGGAAAATGGTCCGTTTTCAAATGTTTTATTTTTGAACGTCAGTTCACATTTGTAGGTGGATCATCAGTGTTAGAGCTAAAATTAGCATGTTTAAAGTGATTTTCATGCTTCCAGGGGCTCGGGAAGTGAATTAAATACTATTTGGAGGCATTTAATGTTCAATCAAAAACAGCTGATTTTTGACAAAAGAGATAACACCCCCCATTACGTCATGCTTCAGAAATGTGGAAAATGGTCCGTTTTCAAATGTTTTATTTTTGAACGTCAGTTCACATTTGTAGGTGGATCATCTGTGTTAGAGCTAAAATTAGCATGTTTAAAGTGATTTTCATGCTTCCAGGGGCCCTAAACACAAGATTTATGGAATGGTTAAAAGTGCATGAAAATGGCCAATTTACTCACTCTGAGTTCTCAAAAAGGGTTTCTTCACCCCGGGAAGTTAATTAAATACCATTTGGAGGCATTTAATGTTCGAGCAAAAACGGCTGATTTTCGACAAAAGAGATAACACCCCCCCATTACGTCATGCTTCAGAAATGTGGAAAATTGTCCGTTTTCAAATGTTTTATTTTTGAACGTCAGTTCACATTTGTAGGTGGATCATCAGTGTTAGAGCTAAAATTAGCATGTTTAAAGTGATTTTCATGCTTCCAGGGGCTCGGGAAGTGAATTAAATACTATTTGGAGGCATTTAATGTTCAAGCAAAAACAGCCGATTTTTGACAAAAGAGATAACACCCCCCCATTACGTCATGCTTCAGAAATGTGGAAAATGGTCCGTTTTCAAATGTTTTATTTTTGAACGTCAGTTCACATTTGTAGGTGGATCATCAGTGTTAGAGCTAAAATGAGCATGTTTAAAGTGATTTTCATGCTTCCAGGGGCCCTAAACACAAGATTTATGGAATGGTTAAAAGTGCATGAAAATGGCCAATTTACTCACTCTGAGTGCTCAAAAAGGGTTTCTTCACCCCGGGAAGTTAATTAAATACCATTTGGAGGCATTTAATGTTCGAGCAAAAACGGCTGATTTTCGACAAAAGAGATAACTCCCCCTCATTACGTCATGCTTCAGAAATGTGGAAAATGGTCCGTTTTCAAATGTTTTATTTTTGAACGTCAGTTCACATTTGTAGGTGGATCATCAGTGTTAAAGCTAAAATTAGCATGTTTAAAGTGATTTTCATGCTTCCAGGGGCTCGGGAAGTGAATTAAATACTATTTGGAGGCATTTAATGTTCAAGCAAAAACAGCAGATTTTTGACAAAAGAGATAACACCCCCCCATTACATCATGCTTCAGAAATGTGGAAAATGGTCCGTTTTCAAATGTTTTATTTTTGAACGTCAGTTCACATTTGTAGGTGGATCATCAGTGTTAGAGCTAAAATTAGCATGTTTAAAGTGATTTTCATGCTTCCAGGGGCGCGGGAAGTGAATTAAATACTATTTGGAGGCATTTAATGTTCAAGCAAAAACAGTTGATTTTTGACAAAAGAGATAACCCCCCCCATTACGTCATGCTTCAGAAATGTGGAAAATGGTCCGTTTTCAAATGTTTTATTTTTGAACGTCAGTTCACATTTGTAGGTGGATCATCAGTGTTAGAGCTAAAATTAGCATGTTGAAAGTGATTTTCATGCTTCCAGGGGCCCTAAACACAAGATTTATGGAATGGTTAAAAGTGCATGAAAATGGCCAATTTACTCACTCTGAGTGCTCAAAAAGGGTTTCTTTACCCCGGGAAGTTAATTAAATACCATTTGGAGGCATTTAATGTTCAAGCAAAAACGGCTGATTTTCGACAAAAGAGATAACTCCCCCCATTACGTCATGCTTCAGAAATGTGGAAAATGGTCCGTTTTCAAATGTTTTATTTTTGAACGTCAGTTCACATTTGTAGGTGGATCATCAGTGTTAGAGCTAAAATTAGCATGTTTAAAGTGATTTTCATGCTTCCAGGGGCTCGGGAAGTGAATTAAATACTATTTGGAGGCATTTAATGTTCAAGCAAAAACAGCTGATTTTTGACAAAAGAGATAACACCCCCCCATTACGTCATGCTTCAGAAATGTGGAAAATGGTCCGTTTTCAAATGTTTTATTTTTGAACGTCAGTTCACATTTGTAGGTGGATCATCAGTGTTAGAGCTAAAATTAGCATGTTTAAAGTGATTTTCATGCTTCCAGGGGCTCGGGAAGTGAATTAAATACTATTTGGAGGCATTTAATGTTCAAGCAAAAACAGTTGATTTTTGACAAAAGAGATAACCCCCCCATTACGTCATGCTTCAAAAATGTGGAAAATGGTCCGTTTTCAAATGTTTTACTTTTGAACGTCAGTTCACATTTGTAGGTGGATCATCAGTGTTAGGGCTAAAATTAGCATGTTGAAAGTGATTTTCATGCTTCCAGGGGCCCTAAACACAAGATTTATGGAATGGTTAAAAGTGCATGAAAATGGCCAATTTACTCACTCTGAGTTCTCAAAAAGGGTTTCTTCACCCCGGGAAGTTAATTAAATACCATTTGGAGGCATTTAATGTTCGAGCAAAAACGGCTGATTTTCGACAAAAGAGATAACACCCCCCCCCATTACGTCATGCTTCAGAAATGTGGAAAATGGTCCGTTTTCAAATGTTTTATTTTTGAACGTCAGTTCACATTTGTAGGTGGATCATCAGTGTTAGAGCTAAAATTAGCATGTTTAAAGTGATTTTCATGCTTCCAGGGGCCCTAAACACAAGATTTATGGAATGGTTAAAAGTACATGAAAATGGCCAATTTACTCACTCTGAGTTCTCAAAAAGGGTTTCTTCACCCCGGGAAGTTAATTAACTACCATTTGGAGGCATTTAATGTTCGAGCAAAAACGGCTGATTTTCGACAAAAGAGATAACACCCCCCATTACGTCATGCTTCAGAAATGTGGAAAATGGTCCGTTTTCAAATGTTTTATTTTTGAACATCAGTTCACATTTGTAGGTGGATCATCAGTGTTAGAGCTAAAATTAGCATGTTTAAAGTGATTTTCATGCTTCCAGGGGCTCGGGAAGTGAATTAAATACTATTTGGAGGCATTTAATGTTCAAGCAAAAACAGCTGATTTTTGACAAAAGAGATAACACCCCCCCATTTCGTCATGCTTCAGAAATGTGGAAAATGGTCCGTTTTCAAATGTTTTATTTTTGAACGTCAGTTCACATTTGTAGGTGGATCATCAGTGTTAGAGCTAAAATTAGCATGTTTAGAGTGATTTTCAGGCTTCCAGGGGCCCTAAACACAAGATTTATGGAATGGTTAAAAGTGCATGAAAATGGCCAATTTACTCACTCTGAGTTCTCAAAAAGGGTTTCTTCACCCCGGGAAGTTAATTAAATACCATTTGGAGGCATTTAATGTTCGAGCAAAAACGGCTGATTTTCGACAAAAGAGATAACACCCTACCATTACGTCATGCTTCAGAAATGTGGAAAATGGTCCGTTTTCAAATGTTTTATTTTTGAACGTCAGTTCACATTTGTAGGTGGATCATCAGTGTTAGAGCTAAAATTAGCATGTTTAAAGTGATTTTCATGCTTCCAGGGGCTCGGGAAGTAAATTAAATACTATTTGGAGGCATTTAATGTTCAAGCAAAAACAGCTGATTTTTGACATAAGAGATAACACCGCCCCATTACGTCATGCTTCAGAAATGTGGAAAATGGTCCGTTTTCAAATGTTTTATTTTTGAACGTCAGTTCACATTTGTAGGTGGATCATCAGTGTTAGAGCTAAAATTAGCATGTTTAAAGTGATTTTCATGCTTCCAGGTGCCCTAAACACAACATTTATGGAATGGTTAAAAGTGCATGAAAATGGCCAATTTACTCACTCTGAGGTCTCAAAAAAAGGTTTCTTCACCCCAGGAAGTTAATTAAATACCATTTGGAGGCATTTAATGTTCGAGCAAAAACGGCTGATTTTCGACAAAAGAGATAACACCCCCCCATTACGTCATGCTTCAGAAATGTGGAAAATGGTCCGTTTTCAAATGTTTTATTTTTGAACGTCAGTTCACATTTGTAGGTGGATCATCAGTGTTAGAGCTAAAATTAGCATGTTTAAAGTGATTTTCATGCTTCCAGGGGCTCGGGAAGTGAATTAAATACTATTTGGAGGCATTTAATGTTCAATCAAAAACAGCTGATTTTTGACAAAAGAGATAACACCCCCCCATTACGTCATGCTTCAGAAATGTGGAAAATGGTCCGTTTTCAAATGTTTTATTTTTGAACGTCAGTTCACATTTGTAGGTGGATCATCAGTGTTAGAGCTAAAATTAGCATGTTTAAAGTGATTTTCATGCTTCCAGGGGCCCTAAACACAAGATTTATGGAATGGTTAAAAGTGCATGAAAATGGCCAATTTACTCACTCTGAGTTCTCAAAAAGGGTTTCTTCAGGCCGGGAAGTTAATTAAATACCATTTGGAGGCATTTAATGTTCGAGCAAAAACGGCTGATTTTCGACAAAAGAGATAACACCCCCCCATTACGTCATGCTTCAGAAATGTGGAAAATGGTCCATTTTCAAATGTTTTATTTTTGAACGTCAGTTCACATTTGTAGGTGGATCATCAGTGTTAGAGCTAAAATTAGCATGTTTAAAGTGATTTTCATGCTTCCAGGGGCTCGGGAAGTGAATTAAATATTATTTGGAGGCATTTAATGTTAAAGCAAAAACAGCTGATTTTTGACAAAAGAGATAACACCCCCCCATTTCGTCATGCTTCAGAAATGTGGAAAATGGTCCGTTTTCAAATGTTTTATTTTTGAACGTCAGTTCACATTTGTAGGTGGATCATCAGTGTTAGAGCTAAAATTAGCATGTTTAAAGTGATTTTCAGGCTTCCAGGGGCCCTAAACACAAGATTTATGGAATGGTTAAAAGTGCATGAAAATGGCCAAATTACTCACTCTGAGTTCTCAAAAAGGGTTTCTTCACCCCGGGAAGTTAATTAAATACCATTTGGAGGCATTTAATGTTCGAGCAAAAACGGCTGATTTTCGACAAAAGAGATAACACCCTACCATTACGTCATGCTTCAGAAATGTGGAAAATGGTCAGTTTTCAAATGTTTTATTTTTGAACGTCAGTTCACATTTGTAGGTGGATCATCAGTGTTAGAGCTAAAATTAGCATGTTTAAAGTGATTTTCATGCTTCCAGGGGCTCGGGAAGTAAATTAAATACTATTTGGAGGCATTTAATGTTCAAGCAAAAACAGCTGATTTTTGACAAAAGAGATAACACCCCCCCATTACGTCATGCTTCAGAAATGTGGAAAATGGTCCGTTTTCAAATGTTTTATTTTTGAACGTCAGTTCACATTTGTAGGTAGATCATCAGTGTTAGAGCTAAAATTAGCATGTTTAAAGTGATTTTCATGCTTCCAGGGGCCCTAAACACAAGATTTATGGAATGGTTAAAAGTGCATGAAAATGGCCAATTTACTCACTCTGAGTTCTCAAAAAGGGTTTCTTCACCCCGGGAAGTTAATTAAATACCATTTGGAGGCATTTAATGTTCGAGCAAAAACGGCTGATTTTCGACAAAAGAGATAACACCCCCCCATTACGTCATGCTTCAGAAATGTGGAAAATGGTCCGTTTTCAAATGCTTTATTTTTGAACGTCAGTTCACATTTGTAGGTGGATCATCAGTGTTAGAGCTAAAATTAGCATGTTTAAAGTGAATTTCATGCTTCCAGGGGCTTGGGAAGTGAATTCAATACTATTTGGAGGCATTTAATGTTCAAGCAAAAACAGCTGATTTTTGACAAAAGAGATAACATCCCCCCATTACGTCATGCTTCAGAAATGTGGAAAATGGTCCGTTTTCAAATGTTTTATTTTTGAACGTCAGTTCTCATTTGTAGGTGGATCATCAGTGTTAGAGCTAAAATTAGCATGTTTAAAGTGATTTTCATGCTTCCAGGGGCTCGGGAAGTAAATTAAATACTATTTGGAGGTATTTAATGTTCAAGCAAAAACAGCTGATTTTTGACAAAAGAGATAACACCCCCCCATTACGTCATGCTTCAGAAATGTGAAAAATGGTCCGTTTTCAAATGTTTTATTTTTGAACGTCAGTTCACATTTGTAGGTGGATCATCAGTGTTAAAGCTAAATTAGCATGTTTAAAGTGATTTTCATGCTTCCAGGGGCCCTAAACACAACATTTATGGAATGGTTAAAAGTGCATGAAAATGGCCAATTTACTCACTCTGAGGTCTCAAAAAAGGGTTTCTTCACCCCAGGAAGTTAATTAAATACCATTTGGAGGCATTTAATGTTCGAGCAAAAACGGCTGATTTTCGACAAAAGAGATAACACCCCCCATTACGTCATGCTTCAGAAATGTGGGAAATGGTCCGTTTTCAAATGTTTTATTTTTGAACGTCAGTTCACATTTGTAGGTGGATCATCAGTGTTAGAGCTAAAATTAGCATGTTTAAAGTGATTTTCATGCTTCCAGGGGCTCGGGAAGTGAATTAAATACTATTTGGAGGCATTTAATGTTCAATCAAAAACAGCTGATTTTTGACAAAAGAGATAACACCCCCCCATTACGTCATGCTTCAGAAATGTGGAAAATGGTCCGTTTTCAAATGGTTTATTTTTGAACGTCAGTTCACATTTGTAGGTGGATCATCAGTGTTAGAGCTAAAATTAGCATGTTTAAAGTGATTTTCAGGCTTCCAGGGGCCCTAAACACAAGATTTATGGAATGGTTAAAAGTGCATGAAAATGGCCAATTTACTCACTCTGAGTTCTCAAAAAGGGTTTCTTCACCCCGGGAAGTTAATTAAATACCATTTGGAGGCATTTAATGTTCGAGCAAAAACGGCTGATTTTCGACAAAAGATATAACACCCTACCATTACGTCATGCTTCAGAAATGTGGAAAATGGTCCGTTTTCAAATGTTTTATTTTTGAACGTCAGTTCACATTTGTAGGTGGATCATCAGTGTTAGAGCTAAAATTAGCATGTTTAAAGTGATTTTCATTCTTCCGGGGGCTCGGGAAGTAAATTAAATACTATTTGGAGGCATTTAATGTTCAAGCAAAAACAGCTGATTTTTGACAAAAGAGATAACATCCCCCCATTACGTCATGCTTCAGAAATGTGGAAAATGGTCCGTTTTCAAATGTTTTATTTTTGAACGTCAGTTCACATTTGTAGGTGGATCATCAGTGTTAGAGCTAAAATTAGCATGTTTAAAGTGATTTTCATGCTTCCAGGGGCCCTAAACACAACATTTATGGAATGGTTAAAAGTGCATGAAAATGGCCAATTTACTCACTCTGAGTTCTCAAAAAAGGGTTTCTTCACCCCAGGAAGTTAATTAAATACCATTTGGAGGCATTTAATGTTCGAGCAAAAACGGCTGATTTTCGACAAAAGAGATAACACCCCCCATTACGTCATGCTTCAGAAATGTGGAAAATGGTCCGTTTTCAAATGTTTTATTTTTGAACGTCAGTTCACATTTGTAGGTGGATCATCAGTGTTAGAGCTAAAATTAGCATGTTTAAAGTGATTTTCATGCTTCCAGGGGCTCGGGAAGTGAATTAAATACTATTTGGAGGCATTTAATGTTCAATCAAAAACAGCTGATTTTTGACAAAAGAGATAACACCCCCCCATTACGTCATGCTTCAGAAATGTGGAAAATGGTCCGTTTTCAAATGTTTTATTTTTGAACGTCAGTTCACATTTGTAGGTGGATCATCAGTGTTAGAGCTAAAATTAGCATGTTTAAAGTGATTTTCATGCTTCCAGGGGCCATAAACACAACATTTATGGAATGGTTAAAAGTGCATGAAAATGGCCAATTTACTCACTCTGAGTTCTCAAAAAAGGGTTTCTTCACCCCAGGAAGTTAATTAAATACCATTTGGAGGCATTTAATGTTCGAGCAAAAACGGCTGATTTTCGACAAAAGAGATAACACCCCCCATTACGTCATGCTTCAGAAATGTGGAAAATGGTCCGTTTTCAAATGTTTTATTTTTGAACGTCAGTTCACATTTGTAGGTGGATCATCAGTGTTAGAGCTAAAATTAGCATGTTTAAAGTGATTTTCATGCTTCCAGGGGCTCGGGAAGTGAATTAAATACTATTTGGAGGCATTTAATGTTCAATCAAAAACAGCTGATTTTTGACAAAAGAGATAACACCCCCCCCCATTACGTTATGCTTCAGAAATGTGGAAAATGGTCCGTTTTCAAATGTTTTATTTTTGAACGTCAGTTCACATTTGTAGGTGGATCATCAGTGTTAGAGCTAAAATTAGCATGTTTAAAGTGATTTTCATGCTTCCAGGGGCCCTAAACACAAGATTTATGGAATGGTTAAAAGTGCATGAAAATGGCCAATTTACTCACTCTGAGTTCTCAAAAAGGGTTTCTTCACCCCGGGAAGTTAATTAAATACCATTTGGAGGCATTTAATGTTCGAGCAAAAACGGCTGATTTTCGACAAAAGAGATAACATCCCCCCATTACGTCATGCTTCAGAAATGTGGAAAATGGTCCGTTTTCAAATGCTTTATTTTTGAACGTCAGTTCACATTTGTAGGTGGATCATCAGTGTTAGAGCTAAAATTAGCATGTTTAAAGTGAATTTCATGCTTCCAGGGGCTCGGGAAGTGAATTCAATACTATTTGGAGGCATTTAATGTTCAAGCAAAAACAGCTGATTGTTGACAAAAGAGATAACACCCCCCCATTACGTCATGCTTCAGAAATGTGGAAAATGGTCCGTTTTCAAATGTTTTATTTTTGAACGTCAGTTCACATTTGTAGGTGGATCATCAGTGTTAGAGCTAAAATTAGCATGTTTAAAGTGATTTTCATGCTTCCAGGGGCCCTAAACACAACATTTATGGAATGGTTAAAAGTGCATGAAAATGGCCAATTTACTCATTTTGAGTTCTCAAAAAAGGGTTTCTTCACCCCAGGAAGTTAATTAAATACCATTTGGAGGCATTTAATGTTCGAGCAAAAACGGCTGATTTTCGACAAAAGAGATAACACCCCCCATTACGTCATGCTTCAGAAATGTGGAAAATGGTCCGTTTTCAAATGTTTTATTTTTGAACGTCAGTTCACATTTGTAGGTGGATCATCAGTGTTAGAGCTAAAATTAGCATGTTTAAAGTGATTTTCATGCTTCCAGGGGCTCGGGAAGTGAATTAAATACTATTTGGAGGCATTTAATGTTCAATCAAAAACAGCTGATTTTTGACAAAAGAGATAACACCCCCCCCATTACGTCATGCTTCAGAAATGTGGAAAATGGTCCGTTTTCAAATGTTTTATTTTTGAACGTCAGTTCACATTTGTAGGTGGATCATCAGTGTTAGAGCTAAAATTAGCATGTTTAAAGTGATTTTCATGCTTCCAGGGGCCCTAAACACAAGATTTATGGAATGGTTAAAAGTGCATGAAAATGGCCAATTTACTCACTCTGAGTTCTCAAAAAGGGTTTCTTCACCCCGGGAAGTTAATTAAATACAATTTGGAGGCATTTAATGTTCGAGCAAAAACGGCTGATTTTCGACAAAAGAGATAACACCCCCCCATTACGTCATGCTTCAGAAATGTGGAAAATGGTCCGTTTTCAAATGCTTTATTTTTGAACGTCAGTTCACATTTGTAGGTGGATCATCAGTGTTAGAGCAAAAATTAGCATGTTTAAAGTGAATTTCATGCTTCCAGGGGCTCGGGAAGTGAATTCAATACTATTTGGAGGCATTTAATGTTCAAGCAAAAACAGCTGATTTTTGACAAAAGAGATAACACCCCCCCATTACGTCATGCTTCAGAAATGTGGAAAATGGTCCGTTTTCAAATGTTTTATTTTTGAACGTCAGTTCTCATTTGTAGGTGGATCATCAGTGTTAGAGCTAAAATTAGCATGTTTAAAGTGATTTTCATGCTTCCAGGGGCCCTAAACACAAGATTTATGGAATGGTTAAAAGTGCATGAAAATGGCCAATTTACTCACTCTGAGTTCTCAAAAAGGGTTTCTTCACCCCGGGAAGTTAATTAAATACCATTTGGAGGCATTTAATGTTCGAGCAAAAACAGCTGATTTTCGACAAAAGAGATAACACCCCCCCATTACGTCATGCTTCAGAAATGTGGAAAATGGTCCGTTTTCAAATGTTTTATTTTTGAACGTCAGTTCACATTTGTAGGTGGATCATCAGTGTTAGAGCTAAAATTAGCATGTTTAAAGTGATTTTCATGCTTACAGGGGCTCGGGAAGTGAATTAAAT
Organism: Lissotriton vulgaris; assembly: GCF_964263255.1. Lineage (NCBI taxonomy): Eukaryota > Metazoa > Chordata > Amphibia > Caudata > Salamandridae > Lissotriton > Lissotriton vulgaris. Next base: position 113,124 of record NW_028249249.1, read on the forward strand.
ACTATTTGGAGGCATTTAATGTTCAAGCAAAAACAGCTGATTTTTGACAAAAGAGATAACACCCCCCCATTTCGCCATGCTTCAGAAATGTGGAAAATGGTCCGTTTTCAAATGTTTTATTTTTGAACGTCAGTTCACATTTGTAGGTGGATCATCAGTGTTAGAGCTAAAATTAGCATGTTTAAAGTGATTTTCAGGCTTCCAGGGGCCCTAAACACAAGATTTATGGAATGGTTAAAAGTGCATGGAAATAGCCAATTTACTCACTCTGAGTTCTCAAAAAGGGTTTCTTCACCACAGGAAGTTAATTAAATACCATTTGGAGACATTTAATGTTCGAGCAAAAACGGCTGATTTTCGACAAAAGAGATAACACCCTACCATTACGTCATGCTTCAGAAATGTGGAAAACGGTCCGTATTCAAATGTTTTATTTTTGAACGTTAGTTCACATTTGTAGGTGGATCATCAGTGTTAGAGCTAAAATTAGCATGTTTAAAGTGATTTTCATGCTTCCAGGGGCTCGGGAAGTGAATTAAATACTATTTGGAGGCATTTAATGTTCAATCAAAAACAGCTGATTTTTGACAAAAGAGATAACACCCCCCCATTACGTCATGCTTCAGAAATGTGGAAAATGGTCCGTTTTCAAATGTTTTATTTTTGAACGTCAGTTCACATTTGTAGGTGGATCATCAGTGTTAGAGCTAAAATTAGCATGTTTAAAGTGATTTTCATGCTTCCAGGGGCCCTAAACACAACATTTATGGAATGGTTAAAAGTGCATGAAAATGGCCAATTTACTCACTCTGAGTTCTCAAAAAAGGGTTTCTTCACCCCAGGAAGTTAATTAAATACCATTTGGAGGCATTTAATGTTCGAGCAAAAACGGCTGATTTTCGACAAAAGAGATAACACCCCCCATTACGTCATGCTTCAGAAATGTGGAAAATGGTCCGTTTTCAAATGTTTTATTTTTGGACGTCAGTTCACATTTGTAGGTGGATCATCAGTGTTAGAGCTAAAATTAGCATGTTTAAAGTGATTTTCATGCTTCCAGGGGCTCGGGAAGTGAATTAAATACTATTTGGAGGCATTTAATGTTCAATCAAAAACAGCTGATTTTTGACAAAAGAGATAACACCCCCCCATTACGTCATGCTTCAGAAATGTGGAAAATGGTCCGTTTTCAAATGTTTTATTTTTGAACGTCAGTTCACATTTGTAGGTGGATCATCAGTGTTAGAGCTAAAATTAGCATGTTTAAAGTGATTTTCATGCTTCCAGGGGCCCTAAACACAACATTTATGGAATGGTTAAAAGTGCATGAAAATGGCCAATTTACTCACTCTGAGTTCTCAAAAAATGGTTTCTTCACCCCAGGAAGTTAATTAAATACCATTTGGAGGCATTTAATGTTCGAGCAAAAACGGCTGATTTTCGACAAAAGAGATAACACCCCCCATTACGTCATGCTTCAGAAATGTGGGAAATGGTCCGTTTTCAAATGTTTTATTTTTGAACGTCAGTTCACATTTGTAGGTGGATCATCAGTGTTAGAGCTAAAATTAGCATGTTTAAAGTGATTTTCATGCTTCCAGGGGCTCGGGAAGTGAATTAAATACTATTTGGAGGCATTTAATGTTCAATCAAAAACAGCTGATTTTTGACAAAAGAGATAACACCCCCCCATTACGTCATGCTTCAGAAATGTGGAAAATGGTCCGTTTTCAAATGGTTTATTTTTGAACGTCAGTTCACATTTGTAGGTGGATCATCAGTGTTAGAGCTAAAATTAGCATGTTTAAAGTGATTTTCAGGCTTCCAGGGGCCCTAAACACAAGATTTATGGAATGGTTAAAAGTGCATGAAAATGGCCAATTTACTCACTCTGAGTTCTCAAAAAGGGTTTCTTCACCCCGGGAAGTTAATTAAATACCATTTGGAGGCATTTAATGTTCGAGCAAAAACGGCTGATTTTCGACAAAAGATATAACACCCTACCATTACGTCATGCTTCAGAAATGTGGAAAATGGTCCGTTTTCAAATGTTTTATTTTTGAACGTCAGTTCACATTTGTAGGTGGATCATCAGTGTTAGAGCTAAAATTAGCATGTTTAAAGTGATTTTCATTCTTCCGGGGGCTCGGGAAGTAAATTAAATACTATTTGGAGGCATTTAATGTTCAAGCAAAAACAGCTGATTTTTGACAAAAGAGATAACATCCCCCCATTACGTCATGCTTCAGAAATGTGGAAAATGGTCCGTTTTCAAATGTTTTATTTTTGAACGTCAGTTCACATTTGTAGGTGGATCATCAGTGTTAGAGCTAAAATTAGCATGTTTAAAGTGATTTTCATGCTTCCAGGGGCCCTAAACACAACATTTATGGAATGGTTAAAAGTGCATGAAAATGGCCAATTTACTCACTCTGAGTTCTCAAAAAAGGGTTTCTTCACCCCAGGAAGTTAATTAAATACCATTTGGAGGCATTTAATGTTCGAGCAAAAACGGCTGATTTTCGACAAAAGAGATAACACCCCCCATTACGTCATGCTTCAGAAATGTGGAAAATGGTCCGTTTTCAAATGTTTTATTTTTGAACGTCAGTTCACATTTGTAGGTGGATCATCAGTGTTAGAGCTAAAATTAGCATGTTTAAAGTGATTTTCATGCTTCCAGGGGCTCGGGAAGTGAATTAAATACTATTTGGAGGCATTTAATGTTCAATCAAAAACAGCTGATTTTTGACAAAAGAGATAACACCCCCCCATTACGTCATGCTTCAGAAATGTGGAAAATGGTCCGTTTTCAAATGTTTTATTTTTGAACGTCAGTTCACATTTGTAGGTGGATCATCAGTGTTAGAGCTAAAATTAGCATGTTTAAAGTGATTTTCATGCTTCCAGGGGCCATAAACACAACATTTATGGAATGGTTAAAAGTGCATGAAAATGGCCAATTTACTCACTCTGAGTTCTCAAAAAAGGGTTTCTTCACCCCAGGAAGTTAATTAAATACCATTTGGAGGCATTTAATGTTCGAGCAAAAACGGCTGATTTTCGACAAAAGAGATAACACCCCCCATTACGTCATGCTTCAGAAATGTGGAAAATGGTCCGTTTTCAAATGTTTTATTTTTGAACGTCAGTTCACATTTGTAGGTGGATCATCAGTTTTAGAGCTAAAATTAGCATGTTTAAAGTGATTTTCATGCTTCCAGGGGCTCGGGAAGTGAATTAAAGACTATTTGGAGGCATTTAATGTTCAATCAAAAACAGCTGATTTTTGACAAAAGAGATAACACCCCCCCCCCATTACGTTATGCTTCAGAAATGTGGAAAATGGTCCGTTTTCAAATGTTTTATTTTTGAACGTCAGTTCACATTTGTAGGTGGATCATCAGTGTTAGAGCTAAAATTAGCATGTTTAAAGTGATTTTCATGCTTCCAGGGGCCCTAAACACAAGATTTATGGAATGGTTAAAAGTGCATGAAAATGGCCAATTTACTCACTCTGAGTTCTCAAAAAGGGTTTCTTCACCCCGGGAAGTTAATTAAATACCATTTGGAGGCATTTAATGTTCGAGCAAAAACGGCTGATTTTCGACAAAAGAGATAACATCCCCCCATTACGTCATGCTTCAGAAATGTGGAAAATGGTCCGTTTTCAAATGCTTTATTTTTGAACGTCAGTTCACATTTGTAGGTGGATCATCAGTGTTAGAGCTAAAATTAGCATGTTTAAAGTGAATTTCATGCTTCCAGGGGCTCGGGAAGTGAATTCAATACTATTTGGAGGCATTTAATGTTCAAGCAAAAACAGCTGATTGTTGACAAAAGAGATAACACCCCCCCATTACGTCATGCTTCAGAAATGTGGAAAATGGTCCGTTTTCAAATGTTTTATTTTTGAACGTCAGTTCACATTTGTAGGTGGATCATCAGTGTTAGAGCTAAAATTAGCATGTTTAAAGTGATTTTCATGCTTCCAGGGGCCCTAAACACAACATTTATGGAATGGTTAAAAGTGCATGAAAATGGCCAATTTACTCATTTTGAGTTCTCAAAAAAGGGTTTCTTCACCCCAGGAAGTTAATTAAATACCATTTGGAGGCATTTAATGTTCGAGCAAAAACGGCTGATTTTCGACAAAAGAGATAACACCCCCCATTACGTCATGCTTCAGAAATGTGGAAAATGGTCCGTTTTCAAATGTTTTATTTTTGAACGTCAGTTCACATTTGTAGGTGGATCATCAGTGTTAGAGCTAAAATTAGCATGTTTAAAGTGATTTTCATGCTTCCAGGGGCTCGGGAAGTGAATTAAATACTATTTGGAGGCATTTAATGTTCAATCAAAAACAGCTGATTTTTGACAAAAGAGATAACACCCCCCCCATTACGTCATGCTTCAGAAATGTGGAAAATGGTCCGTTTTCAAATGTTTTATTTTTGAACGTCAGTTCACATTTGTAGGTGGATCATCAGTGTTAGAGCTAAAATTAGCATGTTTAAAGTGATTTTCAGGCTTCCAGGGGCCCTAAACACAAGATTTATGGAATGGTTAAAAGTGCATGAAAATGGCCAATTTACTCACTCTGAGTTCTCAAAAAGGGTTTCTTCACCCCGGGAAGTTAATTAAATACCATTTGGAGGCATTTAATGTTCGAGCAAAAACGGCTGATTTTCGACAAAAGATATAACACCCTACCATTACGTCATGCTTCAGAAATGTGGAAAATGGTCCGTTTTCAAATGTTTTATTTTTGAACGTCAGTTCACATTTGTAGGTGGATCATCAGTGTTAGAGCTAAAATTAGCATGTTTAAAGTGATTTTCATTCTTCCGGGGGCTCGGGAAGTAAATTAAATACTATTTGGAGGCATTTAATGTTCAAGCAAAAACAGCTGATTTTTGACAAAAGAGATAACATCCCCCCATTACGTCATGCTTCAGAAATGTGGAAAATGGTCCGTTTTCAAATGTTTTATTTTTGAACGTCAGTTCACATTTGTAGGTGGATCATCAGTGTTAGAGCTAAAATTAGCATGTTTAAAGTGATTTTCATGCTTCCAGGGGCCCTAAACACAACATTTATGGAATGGTTAAAAGTGCATGAAAATGGCCAATTTACTCACTCTGAGTTCTCAAAAAAGGGTTTCTTCACCCCAGGAAGTTAATTAAATACCATTTGGAGGCATTTAATGTTCGAGCAAAAACGGCTGATTTTCGACAAAAGAGATAACACCCCCCATTACGTCATGCTTCAGAAATGTGGAAAATGGTCCGTTTTCAAATGTTTTATTTTTGAACGTCAGTTCACATTTGTAGGTGGATCATCAGTGTTAGAGCTAAAATTAGCATGTTTAAAGTGATTTTCATGCTTCCAGGGGCTCGGGAAGTGAATTAAATACTATTTGGAGGCATTTAATGTTCAATCAAAAACAGCTGATTTTTGACAAAAGAGATAACACCCCCCCATTACGTCATGCTTCAGAAATGTGGAAAATGGTCCGTTTTCAAATGTTTTATTTTTGAACGTCAGTTCACATTTGTAGGTGGATCATCAGTGTTAGAGCTAAAATTAGCATGTTTAAAGTGATTTTCATGCTTCCAGGGGCCATAAACACAACATTTATGGAATGGTTAAAAGTGCATGAAAATGGCCAATTTACTCACTCTGAGTTCTCAAAAAAGGGTTTCTTCACCCCAGGAAGTTAATTAAATACCATTTGGAGGCATTTAATGTTCGAGCAAAAACGGCTGATTTTCGACAAAAGAGATAACACCCCCCATTACGTCATGCTTCAGAAATGTGGAAAATGGTCCGTTTTCAAATGTTTTATTTTTGAACGTCAGTTCACATTTGTAGGTGGATCATCAGTGTTAGAGCTAAAATTAGCATGTTTAAAGTGATTTTCATGCTTCCAGGGGCTCGGGAAGTGAATTAAATACTATTTGGAGGCATTTAATGTTCAATCAAAAACAGCTGATTTTTGACAAAAGAGATAACACCCCCCCCCATTACGTTATGCTTCAGAAATGTGGAAAATGGTCCGTTTTCAAATGTTTTATTTTTGAACGTCAGTTCACATTTGTAGGTGGATCATCAGTGTTAGAGCTAAAATTAGCATGTTTAAAGTGATTTTCATGCTTCCAGGGGCCCTAAACACAAGATTTATGGAATGGTTAAAAGTGCATGAAAATGGCCAATTTACTCACTCTGAGTTCTCAAAAAGGGTTTCTTCACCCCGGGAAGTTAATTAAATACCATTTGGAGGCATTTAATGTTCGAGCAAAAACGGCTGATTTTCGACAAAAGAGATAACATCCCCCCATTACGTCATGCTTCAGAAATGTGGAAAATGGTCCGTTTTCAAATGCTTTATTTTTGAACGTCAGTTCACATTTGTAGGTGGATCATCAGTGTTAGAGCTAAAATTAGCATGTTTAAAGTGAATTTCATGCTTCCAGGGGCTCGGGAAGTGAATTCAATACTATTTGGAGGCATTTAATGTTCAAGCAAAAACAGCTGATTGTTGACAAAAGAGATAACACCCCCCCATTACGTCATGCTTCAGAAATGTGGAAAATGGTCCGTTTTCAAATGTTTTATTTTTGAACGTCAGTTCACATTTGTAGGTGGATCATCAGTGTTAGAGCTAAAATTAGCATGTTTAAAGTGATTTTCATGCTTCCAGGGGCCCTAAACACAACATTTATGGAATGGTTAAAAGTGCATGAAAATGGCCAATTTACTCATTTTGAGTTCTCAAAAAAGGGTTTCTTCACCCCAGGAAGTTAATTAAATACCATTTGGAGGCATTTAATGTTCGAGCAAAAACGGCTGATTTTCGACAAAAGAGATAACACCCCCCATTACGTCATGCTTCAGAAATGTGGAAAATGGTCCGTTTTCAAATGTTTTATTTTTGAACGTCAGTTCACATTTGTAGGTGGATCATCAGTGTTAGAGCTAAAATTAGCATGTTTAAAGTGATTTTCATGCTTCCAGGGGCTCGGGAAGTGAATTAAATACTATTTGGAGGCATTTAATGTTCAATCAAAAACAGCTGATTTTTGACAAAAGAGATAACACCCCCCCCATTACGTCATGCTTCAGAAATGTGGAAAATGGTCCGTTTTCAAATGTTTTATTTTTGAACGTCAGTTCACATTTGTAGGTGGATCATCAGTGTTAGAGCTAAAATTAGCATGTTTAAAGTGATTTTCATGCTTCCAGGGGCCCTAAACACAAGATTTATGGAATGGTTAAAAGTGCATGAAAATGGCCAATTTACTCACTCTGAGTTCTCAAAAAGGGTTTCTTCACCCCGGGAAGTTAATTAAATACCATTTGGAGGCATTTAATGTTCGAGCAAAAACAGCTGATTTTCGACAAAAGAGATAACACCCCCCCATTACGTCATGCTTCAGAAATGTGGAAAATGGTCCGTTTTCAAATGCTTTATTTTTGAACGTCAGTTCACATTTGTAGGTGGATCATCAGTGTTAGAGCAAAAATTAGCATGTTTAAAGTGAATTTCATGCTTACAGGGGCTCGGGAAGTGAATTAAATACTATTTGGAGGCATTTAATGTTCAAGCAAAAACAGCTGATTTTTGACAAAAGAGATAACACCCCCCCATTTCGCCATGCTTCAGAAATGTGGAAAATGGTCCGTTTTCAAATGTTTTATTTTTGAACGTCAGTTCACATTTGTAGGTGGATCATCAGTGTTAGAGCTAAAATTAGCATGTTTAAAGTGATTTTCAGGCTTCCAGGGGCCCTAAACACAAGATTTATGGAATGGTTAAAAGTGCATGGAAATAGCCAATTTACTCACTCTGAGTTCTCAAAAAGGGTTTCTTCACCACAGGAAGTTAATTAAATACCATTTGGAGACATTTAATGTTCGAGCAAAAACGGCTGATTTTCGACAAAAGAGATAACACCCTACCATTACGTCATGCTTCAGAAATGTGGAAAACGGTCCGTATTCAAATGTTTTATTTTTGAACGTCAGTTCACATTTGTAGGTGGATCATCAGTGTTAGAGCTAAAATTAGCATGTTTAAAGTGATTTTCATGCTTCCAGGGGCTCGGGAAGTGAATTAAATACTATTTGGAGGCATTTAATGTTCAATCAAAAACAGCTGATTTTTGACAAAAGAGATAACACCCCCCCATTACGTCATGCTTCAGAAATGTGGAAAATGGTCCGTTTTCAAATGTTTTATTTTTGAACGTCAGTTCACATTTGTAGGTGGATCATCAGTGTTAGAGCTAAAATTAGCATGTTTAAAGTGATTTTCATGCTTCCAGGGGCCCTAAACACAACATTTATGGAATGGTTAAAAGTGCATGAAAATGGCCAATTTACTCACTCTGAGTTCTCAAAAAAGGGTTTCTTCACCCCAGGAAGTTAATTAAATACCATTTGGAGGCATTTAATGTTCGAGCAAAAACGGCTGATTTTCGACAAAAGAGATAACACCCCCCATTACGTCATGCTTCAGAAATGTGGAAAATGGTCCGTTTTCAAATGTTTTATTTTTGGACGTCAGTTCACATTTGTAGGTGGATCATCAGTGTTAGAGCTAAAATTAGCATGTTTAAAGTGATTTTCATGCTTCCAGGGGCTCGGGAAGTGAATTAAATACTATTTGGAGGCATTTAATGTTCAATCAAAAACAGCTGATTTTTGACAAAAGAGATAACACCCCCCCATTACGTCATGCTTCAGAAATGTGGAAAATGGTCCGTTTTCAAATGTTTTATTTTTGAACGTCAGTTCACATTTGTAGGTGGATCATCAGTGTTAGAGCTAAAATTAGCATGTTTAAAGTGATTTTCATGCTTCCAGGGGCCCTAAACACAACATTTATGGAATGGTTAAAAGTGCATGAAAATGGCCAATTTACTCACTCTGAGTTCTCAAAAAAGGGTTTCTTCACCCCAGGAAGTTAATTAAATACCATTTGGAGGCATTTAATGTTCGAGCAAAAACGGCTGATTTTCGACAAAAGAGATAACACCCCCCATTACGTCATGCTTCAGAAATGTGGGAAATGGTCCGTTTTCAAATGTTTTATTTTTGAACGTCAGTTCACATTTGTAGGTGGATCATCAGTGTTAGAGCTAAAATTAGCATGTTTAAAGTGATTTTCATGCTTCCAGGGGCTCGGGAAGTGAATTAAATACTATTTGGAGGCATTTAATGTTCAATCAAAAACAGCTGATTTTTGACAAAAGAGATAACACCCCCCCATTACGTCATGCTTCAGAAATGTGGAAAATGGTCCGTTTTCAAATGGTTTATTTTTGAACGTCAGTTCACATTTGTAGGTGGATCATCAGTGTTAGAGCTAAAATTAGCATGTTTAAAGTGATTTTCAGGCTTCCAGGGGCCCTAAACACAAGATTTATGGAATGGTTAAAAGTGCATGAAAATGGCCAATTTACTCACTCTGAGTTCTCAAAAAGGGTTTCTTCACCCCGGGAAGTTAATTAAATACCATTTGGAGGCATTTAATGTTCGAGCAAAAACGGCTGATTTTCGACAAAAGATATAACACCCTACCATTACGTCATGCTTCAGAAATGTGGAAAATGGTCCGTTTTCAAATGTTTTATTTTTGAACGTCAGTTCACATTTGTAGGTGGATCATCAGTGTTAGAGCTAAAATTAGCATGTTTAAAGTGATTTTCATTCTTCCGGGGGCTCGGGAAGTAAATTAAATACTATTTGGAGGCATTTAATGTTCAAGCAAAAACAGCTGATTTTTGACAAAAGAGATAACATCCCCCCATTACGTCATGCTTCAGAAATGTGGAAAATGGTCCGTTTTCAAATGTTTTATTTTTGAACGTCAGTTCACATTTGTAGGTGGATCATCAGTGTTAGAGCTAAAATTAGCATGTTTAAAGTGATTTTCATGCTTCCAGGGGCCCTAAACACAACATTTATGGAATGGTTAAAAGTGCATGAAAATGGCCAATTTACTCACTCTGAGTTCTCAAAAAAGGGTTTCTTCACCCCAGGAAGTTAATTAAATACCATTTGGAGGCATTTAATGTTCGAGCAAAAACGGCTGATTTTCGACAAAAGAGATAACACCCCCCATTACGTCATGCTTCAGAAATGTGGAAAATGGTCCGTTTTCAAATGTTTTATTTTTGAACGTCAGTTCACATTTGTAGGTGGATCATCAGTGTTAGAGCTAAAATTAGCATGTTTAAAGTGATTTTCATGCTTCCAGGGGCTCGGGAAGTGAATTAAATACTATTTGGAGGCATTTAATGTTCAATCAAAAACAGCTGATTTTTGACAAAAGAGATAACACCCCCCCATTACGTCATGCTTCAGAAATGTGGAAAATGGTCCGTTTTCAAATGTTTTATTTTTGAACGTCAGTTCACATTTGTAGGTGGATCATCAGTGTTAGAGCTAAAATTAGCATGTTTAAAGTGATTTTCATGCTTCCAGGGGCCATAAACACAACATTTATGGAATGGTTAAAAGTGCATGAAAATGGCCAATTTACTCACTCTGAGTTCTCAAAAAAGGGTTTCTTCACCCCAGGAAGTTAATTAAATACCATTTGGAGGCATTTAATGTTCGAGCAAAAACGGCTGATTTTCGACAAAAGAGATAACACCCCCCATTACGTCATGCTTCAGAAATGTGGAAAATGGTCCGTTTTCAAATGTTTTATTTTTGAACGTCAGTTCTCATTTGTAGGTGGATCATCAGTGTTAGAGCTAAAATTAGCATGTTTAAAGTGATTTTCATGCTTCCAGGGGCCCTAAACACAAGATTTATGGAATGGTTAAAAGTGCATGAAAATGGCCAATTTACTCACTCTGAGTTCTCAAAAAGGGTTTCTTCACCCCGGGAAGTTAATTAAATACCATTTGGAGGCATTTAATGTTCGAGCAAAAACAGCTGATTTTCGACAAAAGAGATAACACCCCCCCATTACGTCATGCTTCAGAAATGTGGAAAATGGTCCGTTTTCAAATGTTTTATTTTTGAACGTCAGTTCACATTTGTAGGTGGATCATCAGTGTTAGAGCTAAAATTAGCATGTTTAAAGTGATTTTCATGCTTACAGGGGCTCGGGAAGTGAATTAAATACTATTTGGAGGCATTTAATGTTCAAGCAAAAACAGCTGATTTTTGACAAAAGAGATAACACCCCCCCATTTCGCCATGCTTCAGAAATGTGGAAAATGGTCCGTTTTCAAATGTTTTATTTTTGAACGTCAGTTCACATTTGTAGGTGGATCATCAGTGTTAGAGCTAAAATTAGCATGTTTAAAGTGATTTTCAGGCTTCCAGGGGCCCTAAACACAAGATTTATGGAATGGTTAAAAGTGCATGGAAATAGCCAATTTACTCACTCTGAGTTCTCAAAAAGGGTTTCTTCACCACAGGAAGTTAATTAAATACCATTTGGAGACATTTAATGTTCGAGCAAAAACGGCTGATTTTCGACAAAAGAGATAACACCCTACCATTACGTCATGCTTCAGAAATGTGGAAAACGGTCCGTATTCAAATGTTTTATTTTTGAACGTCAGTTCACATTTGTAGGTGGATCATCAGTGTTAGAGCTAAAATTAGCATGTTTAAAGTGATTTTCATGCTTCCAGGGGCTCGGGAAGTGAATTAAATACTATTTGGAGGCATTTAATGTTCAATCAAAAACAGCTGATTTTTGACAAAAGAGATAACACCCCCCCATTACGTCATGCTTCAGAAATGTGGAAAATGGTCCGTTTTCAAATGTTTTATTTTTGAACGTCAGTTCACATTTGTAGGTGGATCATCAGTGTTAGAGCTAAAATTAGCATGTTTAAAGTGATTTTCATGCTTCCAGGGGCCCTAAACACAACATTTATGGAATGGTTAAAAGTGCATGAAAATGGCCAATTTACTCACTCTGAGTTCTCAAAAAAGGGTTTCTTCACCCCAGGAAGTTAATTAAATACCATTTGGAGGCATTTAATGTTCGAGCAAAAACGGCTGATTTTCGACAAAAGAGATAACACCCCCCATTACGTCATGCTTCAGAAATGTGGAAAATGGTCCGTTTTCAAATGTTTTATTTTTGGACGTCAGTTCACATTTGTAGGTGGATCATCAGTGTTAGAGCTAAAATTAGCATGTTTAAAGTGATTTTCATGCTTCCAGGGGCTCGGGAAGTGAATTAAATACTATTTGGAGGCATTTAATGTTCAATCAAAAACAGCTGATTTTTGACAAAAGAGATAACACCCCCCCATTACGTCATGCTTCAGAAATGTGGAAAATGGTCCGTTTTCAAATGTTTTATTTTTGAACGTCAGTTCACATTTGTAGGTGGATCATCAGTGTTAGAGCTAAAATTAGCATGTTTAAAGTGATTTTCATGCTTCCAGGGGCCCTAAACACAACATTTATGGAATGGTTAAAAGTGCATGAAAATGGCCAATTTACTCACTCTGAGTTCTCAAAAAAGGGTTTCTTCACCCCAGGAAGTTAATTAAATACCATTTGGAGGCATTTAATGTTCGAGCAAAAACGGCTGATTTTCGACAAAAGAGATAACACCCCCCATTACGTCATGCTTCAGAAATGTGGGAAATGGTCCGTTTTCAAATGTTTTATTTTTGAACGTCAGTTCACATTTGTAGGTGGATCATCAGTGTTAGAGCTAAAATTAGCATGTTTAAAGTGATTTTCATGCTTCCAGGGGCTCGGGAAGTGAATTAAATACTATTTGGAGGCATTTAATGTTCAATCAAAAACAGCTGATTTTTGACAAAAGAGATAACACCCCCCCATTACGTCATGCTTCAGAAATGTGGAAAATGGTCCGTTTTCAAATGGTTTATTTTTGAACGTCAGTTCACATTTGTAGGTGGATCATCAGTGTTAGAGCTAAAATTAGCATGTTTAAAGTGATTTTCAGGCTTCCAGGGGCCCTAAACACAAGATTTATGGAATGGTTAAAAGTGCATGAAAATGGCCAATTTACTCACTCTGAGTTCTCAAAAAGGGTTTCTTCACCCCGGGAAGTTAATTAAATACCATTTGGAGGCATTTAATGTTCGAGCAAAAACGGCTGATTTTCGACAAAAGATATAACACCCTACCATTACGTCATGCTTCAGAAATGTGGAAAATGGTCCGTTTTCAAATGTTTTATTTTTGAACGTCAGTTCACATTTGTAGGTGGATCATCAGTGTTAGAGCTAAAATTAGCATGTTTAAAGTGATTTTCATTCTTCCGGGGGCTCGGGAAGTAAATTAAATACTATTTGGAGGCATTTAATGTTCAAGCAAAAACAGCTGATTTTTGACAAAAGAGATAACATCCCCCCATTACGTCATGCTTCAGAAATGTGGAAAATGGTCCGTTTTCAAATGTTTTATTTTTGAACGTCAGTTCACATTTGTAGGTGGATCATCAGTGTTAGAGCTAAAATTAGCATGTTTAAAGTGATTTTCATGCTTCCAGGGGCCCTAAACACAACATTTATGGAATGGTTAAAAGTGCATGAAAATGGCCAATTTACTCACTCTGAGTTCTCAAAAAAGGGTTTCTTCACCCCAGGAAGTTAATTAAATACCATTTGGAGGCATTTAATGTTCGAGCAAAAACGGCTGATTTTCGACAAAAGAGATAACACCCCCCATTACGTCATGCTTCAGAAATGTGGAAAATGGTCCGTTTTCAAATGTTTTATTTTTGAACGTCAGTTCACATTTGTAGGTGGATCATCAGTGTTAGAGCTAAAATTAGCATGTTTAAAGTGATTTTCATGCTTCCAGGGGCTCGGGAAGTGAATTAAATACTATTTGGAGGCATTTAATGTTCAATCAAAAACAGCTGATTTTTGACAAAAGAGATAACACCCCCCCATTACGTCATGCTTCAGAAATGTGGAAAATGGTCCGTTTTCAAATGTTTTATTTTTGAACGTCAGTTCACATTTGTAGGTGGATCATCAGTGTTAGAGCTAAAATTAGCATGTTTAAAGTGATTTTCATGCTTCCAGGGGCCATAAACACAACATTTATGGAATGGTTAAAAGTGCATGAAAATGGCCAATTTACTCACTCTGAGTTCTCAAAAAAGGGTTTCTTCACCCCAGGAAGTTAATTAAATACCATTTGGAGGCATTTAATGTTCGAGCAAAAACGGCTGATTTTCGACAAAAGAGATAACACCCCCCATTACGTCATGCTTCAGAAATGTGGAAAATGGTCCGTTTTCAAATGTTTTATTTTTGAACGTCAGTTCACATTTGTAGGTGGATCATCAGTTTTAGAGCTAAAATTAGCATGTTTAAAGTGATTTTCATGCTTCCAGGGGCTCGGGAAGTGAATTAAATACTATTTGGAGGCATTTAATGTTCAATCAAAAACAGCTGATTTTTGACAAAAGAGATAACACCCCCCCCCATTACGTTATGCTTCAGAAATGTGGAAAATGGTCCGTTTTCAAATGTTTTATTTTTGAACGTCAGTTCACATTTGTAGGTGGATCATCAGTGTTAGAGCTAAAATTAGCATGTTTAAAGTGATTTTCATGCTTCCAGGGGCCCTAAACACAAGATTTATGGAATGGTTAAAAGTGCATGAAAATGGCCAATTTACTCACTCTGAGTTCTCAAAAAGGGTTTCTTCACCCCGGGAAGTTAATTAAATACCATTTGGAGGCATTTAATGTTCGAGCAAAAACGGCTGATTTTCGACAAAAGAGATAACATCCCCCCATTACGTCATGCTTCAGAAATGTGGAAAATGGTCCGTTTTCAAATGCTTTATTTTTGAACGTCAGTTCACATTTGTAGGTGGATCATCAGTGTTAGAGCTAAAATTAGCATGTTTAAAGTGAATTTCATGCTTCCAGGGGCTCGGGAAGTGAATTCAATACTATTTGGAGGCATTTAATGTTCAAGCAAAAACAGCTGATTGTTGACAAAAGAGATAACACCCCCCCATTACGTCATGCTTCAGAAATGTGGAAAATGGTCCGTTTTCAAATGTTTTATTTTTGAACGTCAGTTCACATTTGTAGGTGGATCATCAGTGTTAGAGCTAAAATTAGCATGTTTAAAGTGATTTTCATGCTTCCAGGGGCCCTAAACACAACATTTATGGAATGGTTAAAAGTGCATGAAAATGGCCAATTTACTCATTTTGAGTTCTCAAAAAAGGGTTTCTTCACCCCAGGAAGTTAATTAAATACCATTTGGAGGCATTTAATGTTCGAGCAAAAACGGCTGATTTTCGACAAAAGAGATAACACCCCCCATTACGTCATGCTTCAGAAATGTGGAAAATGGTCCGTTTTCAAATGTTTTATTTTTGAACGTCAGTTCACATTTGTAGGTGGATCATCAGTGTTAGAGCTAAAATTAGCATGTTTAAAGTGATTTTCATGCTTCCAGGGGCTCGGGAAGTGAATTAAATACTATTTGGAGGCATTTAATGTTCAATCAAAAACAGCTGATTTTTGACAAAAGAGATAACACCCCCCCCATTACGTCATGCTTCAGAAATGTGGAAAATGGTCCGTTTTCAAATGTTTTATTTTTGAACGTCAGTTCACATTTGTAGGTGGATCATCAGTGTTAGAGCTAAAATTAGCATGTTTAAAGTGATTTTCATGCTTCCAGGGGCCCTAAACACAAGATTTATGGAATGGTTAAAAGTGCATGAAAATGGCCAATTTACTCACTCTGAGTTCTCAAAAAGGGTTTCTTCACCCCGGGAAGTTAATTAAATACAATTTGGAGGCATTTAATGTTCGAGCAAAAACGGCTGATTTTCGACAAAAGAGATAACACCCCCCCATTACGTCATGCTTCAGAAATGTGGAAAATGGTCCGTTTTCAAATGCTTTATTTTTGAACGTCAGTTCACATTTGTAGGTGGATCATCAGTGTTAGAGCAAAAATTAGCATGTTTAAAGTGAATTTCATGCTTCCAGGGGCTCGGGAAGTGAATTCAATACTATTTGGAGGCATTTAATGTTCAAGCAAAAACAGCTGATTTTTGACAAAAGAGATAACACCCCCCCATTACGTCATGCTTCAGAAATGTGGAAAATGGTCCGTTTTCAAATGTTTTATTTTTGAACGTCAGTTCTCATTTGTAGGTGGATCATCAGTGTTAGAGCTAAAATTAGCATGTTTAAAGTGATTTTCATGCTTCCAGGGGCCCTAAACACAAGATTTATGGAATGGTTAAAAGTGCATGAAAATGGCCAATTTACTCACTCTGAGTTCTCAAAAAGGGTTTCTTCACCCCGGGAAGTTAATTAAATACCATTTGGAGGCATTTAATGTTCGAGCAAAAACAGCTGATTTTCGACAAAAGAGATAACACCCCCCCATTACGTCATGCTTCAGAAATGTGGAAAATGGTCCGTTTTCAAATGTTTTATTTTTGAACGTCAGTTCACATTTGTAGGTGGATCATCAGTGTTAGAGCTAAAATTAGCATGTTTAAAGTGATTTTCATGCTTACAGGGGCTCGGGAAGTGAATTAAATACTATTTGGAGGCATTTAATGTTCAAGCAAAAACAGCTGATTTTTGACAAAAGAGATAACACCCCCCCATTTCGCCATGCTTCAGAAATGTGGAAAATGGTCCGTTTTCAAATGTTTTATTTTTGAACGTCAGTTCACATTTGTAGGTGGATCATCAGTGTTAGAGCTAAAATTAGCATGTTTAAAGTGATTTTCAGGCTTCCAGGGGCCCTAAACACAAGATTTATGGAATGGTTAAAAGTGCATGGAAATAGCCAATTTACTCACTCTGAGTTCTCAAAAAGGGTTTCTTCACCACAGGAAGTTAATTAAATACCATTTGGAGACATTTAATGTTCGAGCAAAAACGGCTGATTTTCGACAAAAGAGATAACACCCTACCATTACGTCATGCTTCAGAAATGTGGAAAACGGTCCGTATTCAAATGTTTTATTTTTGAACGTCAGTTCACATTTGTAGGTGGATCATCAGTGTTAGAGCTAAAATTAGCATGTTTAAAGTGATTTTCATGCTTCCAGGGGCTCGGGAAGTGAATTAAATACTATTTGGAGGCATTTAATGTTCAATCAAAAACAGCTGATTTTTGACAAAAGAGATAACACCCCCCCATTACGTCATGCTTCAGAAATGTGGAAAATGGTCCGTTTTCAAATGTTTTATTTTTGAACGTCAGTTCACATTTGTAGGTGGATCATCAGTGTTAGAGCTAAAATTAGCATGTTTAAAGTGATTTTCATGCTTCCAGGGGCCCTAAACACAACATTTATGGAATGGTTAAAAGTGCATGAAAATGGCCAATTTACTCACTCTGAGTTCTCAAAAAAGGGTTTCTTCACCCCAGGAAGTTAATTAAATACCATTTGGAGGCATTTAATGTTTGAGCAAAAACGGCTGATTTTCGACAAAAGAGATAACACCCCCCATTACGTCATGCTTCAGAAATGTGGAAAATGGTCCGTTTTCAAATGTTTTATTTTTGGACGTCAGTTCACATTTGTAGGTGGATCATCAGTGTTAGAGCTAAAATTAGCATGTTTAAAGTGATTTTCATGCTTCCAGGGGCTCGGGAAGTGAATTAAATACTATTTGGAGGCATTTAATGTTCAATCAAAAACAGCTGATTTTTGACAAAAGAGATAACACCCCCCCATTACGTCATGCTTCAGAAATGTGGAAAATGGTCCGTTTTCAAATGTTTTATTTTTGAACGTCAGTTCACATTTGTAGGTGGATCATCAGTGTTAGAGCTAAAATTAGCATGTTTAAAGTGATTTTCATGCTTCCAGGGGCCCTAAACACAACATTTATGGAATGGTTAAAAGTGCATGAAAATGGCCAATTTACTCACTCTGAGTTCTCAAAAAAGGGTTTCTTCACCCCAGGAAGTTAATTAAATACCATTTGGAGGCATTTAATGTTCGAGCAAAAACGGCTGATTTTCGACAAAAGAGATAACACCCCCCATTACGTCATGCTTCAGAAATGTGGAAAATGGTCCGTTTTCAAATGTTTTATTTTTGAACGTCAGTTCACATTTGTAGGTGGATCATCAGTGTTAGAGCTAAAATTAGCATGTTTAAAGTGATTTTCATGCTTCCAGGGGCTCGGGAAGTGAATTAAATACTATTTGGAGGCATTTAATGTTCAATCAAAAACAGCTGATTTTTGACAAAAGAGATAACACCCCCCCCATTACGTCATGCTTCAGAAATGTGGAAAATGGTCCGTTTTCAAATGTTTTATTTTTGAACGTCAGTTCACATTTGTAGGTGGATCATCAGTGTTAGAGCTAAAATTAGCATGTTTAAAGTGATTTTCATGCTTCCAGGGGCCCTAAACACAAGATTTATGGAATGGTTAAAAGTGCATGAAAATGGCCAATTTACTCACTCTGAGTTCTCAAAAAGGGTTTCTTCACCCCGGGAAGTTAATTAAATACCATTTGGAGGCATTTAATGTTCGAGCAAAAACGGCTGATTTTCGACAAAAGAGATAACACCCCCCCATTACGTCATGCTTCAGAAATGTGGAAAATGGTCCGTTTTTAAATGCTTTATTTTTGAACGTCAGTTCACATTTGTAGGTGGATCATCAGTGTTAGAGCTAAAATTAGCATGTTTAAAGTGAATTTCATGCTTCCAGGGGCTCGGGAAGTGAATTCAATACTATTTGGAGGCATTTAATGTTCAAGCAAAAACAGCTGATTTTTGACAAAAGAGATAACACCCCCCCATTACGTCATGCTTCAGAAATGTGGAAAATGGTCCGTTTTCAAATGTTTTATTTTTGAACGTCAGTTCACATTTGTAGGTGGATCATCAGTGTTAGAGCTAAAATTAGCATGTTTAAAGTGATTTTCATGCTTCCAGGGGCCCTAAACACAACATTTATGGAATGGTTAAAAGTGCATGAAAATGGCCAATTTACTCACTCTGAGTTCTCAAAAAAGGGTTTCTTCACCCCAGGACGTTAATTAAATACCATTTGGAGGCATTTAATGTTCGAGCAAAAACGGCTGATTTTCGACAAAAGAGATAACACCCCCCATTACGTCATGCTTCAGAAATGTGGAAAATGGTCCGTTTTCAAATGTTTTATTTTTGAACGTCAGTTCACATTTGTAGGTGGATCATCAGTGTTAGAGCTAAAATTAGCATGTTTAAAGTGATTTTCATGCTTCCAGGGGCTCGGGAAGTGAATTAAATACTATTTGGAGGC
Source organism: Lissotriton vulgaris (assembly GCF_964263255.1). NCBI lineage: Eukaryota > Metazoa > Chordata > Amphibia > Caudata > Salamandridae > Lissotriton > Lissotriton vulgaris. The sequence goes on from NW_028249249.1 coordinate 132,397, forward strand.
ATTTAATGTTCAATCAAAAACAGCTGATTTTTGACAAAAGAGATAACACCCCCCCCATTACGTCATGCTTCAGAAATGTGGAAAATGGTCCGTTTTCAAATGTTTTATTTTTGAACGTCAGTTCACATTTGTAGGTGGATCATCAGTGTTAGAGCTAAAATTAGCATGTTTAAAGTGATTTTCATGCTTCCAGGGGCCCTAAACACAAGATTTATGGAATGGTTAAAAGTGCATGAAAATGGCCAATTTACTCACTCTGAGTTCTCAAAAAGGGTTTCTTCACCCCGGGAAGTTAATTAAATACCATTTGGAGGCATTTAATGTTCGAGCAAAAACGGCTGATTTTCGACAAAAGAGATAACACCCCCCCATTACGTCATGCTTCAGAAATGTGGAAAATGGTCCGTTTTCAAATGCTTTATTTTTGAACGTCAGTTCACATTTGTAGGTGGATCATCAGTGTTAGAACTAAAATTAGCATGTTTAAAGTGAATTTCATGCTTCCAGGGGCTCGGGAAGTGAATTCAATACTATTTGGAGGCATTTAATGTTCAACCAAAAAACAGCTGATTTTTGACAAAAGAGATAACACCCCCCCATTACGTCATGCTTCAGAAATGTGGAAAATGGTCCGTTTTCAAATGTTTTATTTTTGAACGTCAGTTCTCATTTGTAGGTGGATCATCAGTGTTAGAGCTAAAATTAGCATGTTTAAAGTGATTTTCATGCTTCCAGGGGCCCTAAACACAAGATTTATGGAATGGTTAAAAGTGCATGAAAATGGCCAATTTACTCACTCTGAGTTCTCAAAAAGGGTTTCTTCACCCCGGGAAGTTAATTAAATACCATTTGGAGGCATTTAATGTTCGAGCAAAAACAGCTGATTTTCGACAAAAGAGATAACACCCCCCCATTAAGTCATGCTTCAGAAATGTGGAAAATGGTCCGTTTTCAAATGTTTTTTTTTTGAACGTCAGTTCACATTTGTAGGTGGATCATCAGTGTTAGAGCTAAAATTAGCATGTTTAAAGTGATTTTCATGCTTACAGGGGCTCGGGAAGTGAATTAAATACTATTTGGAGGCATTTAATGTTCAAGCAAAAACAGCTGATTTTTGACAAAAGAGATAACACCCCCCCATTTCGCCATGCTTCAGAAATGTGGAAAATGGTCCGTTTTCAAATGTTTTATTTTTGAACGTCAGTTCACATTTGTAGGTGGATCATCAGTGTTAGAGCTAAAATTAGCATGTTTAAAGTGATTTTCAGGCTTCCAGGGGCCCTAAACACAAGATTTATGGAATGGTTAAAAGTGCATGGAAATAGCCAATTTACTCACTCTGAGTTCTCAAAAAGGGTTTCTTCACCCCGGGAAGTTAATTAAATACCATTTGGAGGCATTTAATGTTCGAGCAAAAACGGCTGATTTTCGACAAAAGAGATAACACCCTACCATTACGTCATGCTTCAGAAATGTGGAAAATGGTCAGTTTTCAAATGTTTTATTTTTGAACGTCAGTTCACATTTGTAGGTGGATCATCAGTGTTAGAGCTAAAATTAGCATGTTTAAAGTGATTTTCACGCTTCCAGGGGCTCGGGAAGTGAATTAAATACTATTTGGAGGCATTTCATGTTCAAGCAAAAACAGCCGATTTTTGACAAAAGAGATAACACCCCCCCATTACGTCATGCTTCAGAAATGTGGAAAATGGTCCGTTTTCAAATGTTTTATTTTTGAACGTCAGTTCACATTTGTAGGAGGATCATCAGTGTTAGAGCTAAAATGAGCATGTTTAAAGTGATTTTCATGCTTCCAGGGGCCCTAAACACAAGATTTATGGAATGGTTAAAAGTGCATGAAAATGGCCAATTTACTCACTCTGAGTGCTCAAAAAGGGTTTCTTCACCCCGGGAAGTTAATTAAATACCATTTGGAGGCATTTAATGTTCGAGCAAAAACGGCTGATTTTCGACAAAAGAGATAACTCCCCCCCATTACGTCATGCTTCAGAAATGTGGAAAATGGTCCGTTTTCAAATGTTTTATTTTTGAACGTCAGTTCACATTTGTAGGTGGATCATCAGTGTTAGAGCTAAAATTAGCATGTTTAAAGTGATTTTCATGCTTCCAGGGGCTCGGGAAGTGAATTAAATACTATTTGGAGGCATTTAATGTTCAATCAAAAACAGATGATTTTTGACAAAAGAGATAACACCCCCCATTACGTCATGCTTCAGAAATGTGGAAAATGGTCCGTTTTCAAATGTTTTATTTTTGAACGTCAGTTCACATTTGTAGGTGGATCATCAGTGTTAGAGCTAAAATTAGCATGTTTAAAGTGATTTTCATGCTTCCAGGGGCCCTAAACACAACATTTATGGAATGGTTAAAAGTGCATGAAAATGGCCAATTTACTCACTCTGAGTTCTCAAAAAAGGGTTTCTTCACCCCAGGAAGTTAATTAAATACCATTTGGAGGCATTTAATGTTCGAGCAAAAACGGCTGATTTTCGACAAAAGAGATAACACCCCCCATTACGTCATGCTTCAGAAATGTGGAAAATGGTCCGTTTTCAAATGTTTTATTTTTGGACGTCAGTTCACATTTGTAGGTGGATCATCAGTGTTAGAGCTAAAATTAGCATGTTTAAAGTGATTTTCATGCTTCCAGGGGCTCGGGAAGTGAATTAAATACTATTTGGAGGCATTTAATGTTCAATCAAAAACAGCTGATTTTTGACAAAAGAGATAACACCCCCCCATTACGTCATGCTTCAGAAATGTGGAAAATGGTCCGTTTTCAAATGTTTTATTTTTGAACGTCAGTTCACATTTGTAGGTGGATCATCAGTGTTAGAGCTAAAATTAGCATGTTTAAAGTGATTTTCATGCTTCCAGGGGCCCTAAACACAACATTTATGGAATGGTTAAAAGTGCATGAAAATGGCCAATTTACTCACTCTGAGTTCTCAAAAAAGGGTTTCTTCACCCCAGGAAGTTAATTAAATACCATTTGGAGGCATTTAATGTTCGAGCAAAAACGGCTGATTTTCGACAAAAGAGATAACACCCCCCATTACGTCATGCTTCAGAAATGTGGAAAATGGTCCGTTTTCAAATGTTTTATTTTTGAACGTCAGTTCACATTTGTAGGTGGATCATCAGTGTTAGAGCTAAAATTAGCATGTTTAAAGTGATTTTCATGCTTCCAGGGGCTCGGGAAGTGAATTAAATACTATTTGGAGGCATTTAATGTTCAATCAAAAACAGCTGATTTTTGACAAAAGAGATAACACCCCCCCCATTACGTCATGCTTCAGAAATGTGGAAAATGGTCCGTTTTCAAATGTTTTATTTTTGAACGTCAGTTCACATTTGTAGGTGGATCATCAGTGTTAGAGCTAAAATTAGCATGTTTAAAGTGATTTTCATGCTTCCAGGGGCCCTAAACACAAGATTTATGGAATGGTTAAAAGTGCATGAAAATGGCCAATTTACTCACTCTGAGTTCTCAAAAAGGGTTTCTTCACCCCGGGAAGTTAATTAAATACCATTTGGAGGCATTTAATGTTCGAGCAAAAACGGCTGATTTTCGACAAAAGAGATAACACCCCCCCATTACGTCATGCTTCAGAAATGTGGAAAATGGTCCGTTTTCAAATGCTTTATTTTTGAACGTCAGTTCACATTTGTAGGTGGATCATCAGTGTTAGAGCTAAAATTAGCATGTTTAAAGTGAATTTCATGCTTCCAGGGGCTCGGGAAGTGAATTCAATACTATTTGGAGGCATTTAATGTTCAAGCAAAAACAGCTGATTTTTGACAAAAGAGATAACACCCCCCCATTACGTCATGCTTCAGAAATGTGGAAAATGGTCCGTTTTCAAATGTTTTATTTTTGAACGTCAGTTCACATTTGTAGGTGGATCATCAGTGTTAGAGCTAAAATTAGCATGTTTAAAGTGATTTTCATGCTTCCAGGGGCCCTAAACACAACATTTATGGAATGGTTAAAAGTGCATGAAAATGGCCAATTTACTCACTCTGAGTTCTCAAAAAAGGGTTTCTTCACCCCAGGAAGTTAATTAAATACCATTTGGAGGCATTTAATGTTCGAGCAAAAACGGCTGATTTTCGACAAAAGAGATAACACCCCCCATTACGTCATGCTTCAGAAATGTGGAAAATGGTCCGTTTTCAAATGTTTTATTTTTGAACGTCAGTTCACATTTGTAGGTGGATCATCAGTGTTAGAGCTAAAATTAGCATGTTTAAAGTGATTTTCATGCTTCCAGGGGCTCGGGAAGTGAATTAAATACTATTTGGAGGCATTTAATGTTCAATCAAAAACAGCTGATTTTTGACAAAAGAGATAACACCCCCCCCATTACGTCATGCTTCAGAAATGTGGAAAATGGTCCGTTTTCAAATGTTTTATTTTTGAACGTCAGTTCACATTTGTAGGTGGATCATCAGTGTTAGAGCTAAAATTAGCATGTTTAAAGTGATTTTCATGCTTCCAGGGGCCCTAAACACAAGATTTATGGAATGGTTAAAAGTGCATGAAAATGGCCAATTTACTCACTCTGAGTTCTCAAAAAGGGTTTCTTCACCCCGGGAAGTTAATTAAATACCATTTGGAGGCATTTAATGTTCGAGCAAAAACAGCTGATTTTCGACAAAAGAGATAACACCCCTCCATTACGTCATGCTTCAGAAATGTGGAAAATGGTCCGTTTTCAAATGTTTTATTTTTGAACGTCAGTTCACATTTGTAGGTGGATCATCAGTGTTAGAGCTAAAATTAGCATGTTTAAAGTGATTTTCATGCTTACAGGGGCTCGGGAAGTGAATTAAATACTATTTGGAGGCATTTAATGTTCAAGCAAAAACAGCTGATTTTTGACAAAAGAGATAACACCCCCCCATTTCGCCATGCTTCAGAAATGTGGAAAATGGTCCGTTTTCAAATGTTTTATTTTTGAACGTCAGTTCACATTTGTAGGTGGATCATCAGTGTTAGAGCTAAAATTAGCATGTTTAAAGTGATTTTCAGGCTTCCAGGGGCCCTAAACACAAGATTTATGGAATGGTTAAAAGTGCATGGAAATAGCCAATTTACTCACTCTGAGTTCTCAAAAAGGGTTTCTTCACCACAGGAAGTTAATTAAATACCATTTGGAGGCATTTAATGTTCGAGCAAAAACGGCTGATTTTCGACAAAAGAGATAACACCCTACCATTACGTCATGCTTCAGAAATGTGGAAAATGGTCCGTTTTCAAATGTTTTATTTTTGAACGTCAGTTCACATTTGTAGGTGGATCATCAGTGTTAGAGCTAAAATTAGCATGTTTAAAGTGATTTTCATGCTTCCAGGGGCTCGGGAAGTGAATTAAATACTATTTGGAGGCATTTAATGTTCAAGCAAAAACAGCTGATTTTTGACAAAAGAGATAACACCCCCCCATTTCGTCATGCTTCAGAAATGTGGAAAATGGTCAGTTTTCAAATGTTTTATTTTTGAACGTCAGTTCACATTTGTAGGTGGATCATCAGTGTTAGAGCTAAAATTAGCATGTTTAAAGTGATTTTCAGGCTTCCAGGGGCCCTAAACACAAGATTTATGGAATCGTTAAAAGTGCATGAAAATGGCCAATTTACTCACTCTGAGTTCTCAAAAAGGGTTTCTTCACCCCGGGAAGTTAATTAAATACCATTTGGAGGCATTTAATGTTCGAGCAAAAACGGCTGATTTTCGACAAAAGAGATAACACCCTACCATTACGTCATGCTTCAGAAATGTGGAAAATGGTCAGTTTTCAAATGTTTTATTTTTGAACGTCAGTTCACATTTGTAGGTGGATCATCAGTGTTAGAGCTAAAATTAGCATGTTTAAAGTGATTTTCATTCTTCCAGGGGCTCGGGAAATAAATTAAATACTATTTGGAGGCATTTAATGTTCAAGCAAAAACAGCTGATTTTTGACAAAAGAGATAACACCCCCCCATTACGTCATGCTTCAGAAATGTGGAAAATGGTCCGTTTTCAAATGTTTTATTTTTGAACGTCAGTTCACATTTGTAGGTGGATCATCAGTGTTAGAGCTAAAATTAGCATGTTTAAAGTGATTTTCATGCTTCCAGGGGCCCTAAACACAAGATTTATGGAATGGTTAAAAGTGCATGAAAATGGCCAATTTACTCACTCTGAGTTCTCAAAAAGGGTTTCTTCACCCCGGGAAGTTAATGAAATACCATTTGGAGGCATTTAATGTTCGAGCAAAAACGGCTGATTTTCGACAAAAGAGATAACACCCCCCCATTACGTCATGCTTCAGAAATGTGGAAAATGGTCCGTTTTCAAATGCTTTATTTTTGAACGTCAGTTCACATTTGTAGGTGGATCATCAGTGTTAGAGCTAAAATTAGCATGTTTAAAGTGAATTTCATGCTTCCAGGGGCTCGGGAAGTGAATTCAATACTATTTGGAGGCTTTTAATCTTCAAGCAAAAACAGCTGATTTTTGACAAAAGAGATAACACCCCCCCATTACGTCATGCTTCAGAAATGTGGAAAATGGTCCGTTTTCAAATGTTTTATTTTTGAACGTCAGTTCTCATTTGTAGGTGGATCATCAGTGTTAGAGCTAAAATTAGCATGTTTAAAGTGATTTTCATGCTTCCAGGGGCCCTAAACACAAGATTTATGGAATGGTTAAAAGTGCATGAAAATGGCCAATTTACTCACTCTGAGTTCTCAAAAAGGGTTTCTTCACCCCGGGAAGTTAATTAAATACCATTTGGAGGCATTTAATGTTCGAGCAAAAACGGCTGATTTTCGACAAAAGAGATAACACCCCCCCATTACGTCATGCTTCAGAAATGTGGAAAATGGTCCGTTTTCAAATGCTTTATTTTTGAACGTCAGTTCACATTTGTAGGTGGATCATCAGTGTTAGAGCTAAAATTAGCATGTTTAAAGTGAATTTCATGCTTCCAGGGGCTCGGGAAGTGAATTCAATACTATTTGGAGGCTTTTAATCTTCAAGCAAAAACAGCTGATTTTTGACAAAAGAGATAACACCCCCCCATTACGTCATGCTTCAGAAATGTGGAAAATGGTCCGTTTTCAAATGTTTTATTTTTGAACGTCAGTTCTCATTTGTAGGTGGATCATCAGTGTTAGAGCTAAAATTAGCATGTTTAAAGTGATTTTCATGCTTCCAGGGGCCCTAAACACAAGATTTATGGAATGGTTAAAAGTGCATGAAAATGGCCAATTTACTCACTCTGAGTTCTCAAAAAGGGTTTCTTCACCCCGGGAAGTTAATTAAATACCATTTGGAGGCATTTAATGTTCGAGCAAAAACGGCTGATTTTCGACAAAAGAGATAACACCCCCCCATTACGTCATGCTTCAGAAATGTGGAAAATGGTCCGTTTTCAGATGCTTTATTTTTGAACGTCAGTTCACATTTGTAGGTGGATCATCAGTGTTAGAGCTAAAATTAGCATGTTTAAAGTGAATTTCATGCTTCCAGGGGCTCGGGAAGTGAATTCAATACTATTTGGAGGCATTTAATGTTCAAGCAAAAACAGCTGATTTTTGACAAAAGAGATAACACCCCCCCATTACGTCATGCTTCAGAAATGTGGAAAATGGTCCGTTTTCAAATGTTTTATTTTTGAACGTCAGTTCTCATTTGTAGGTGGATCATCAGTGTTAGAGCTAAAATTAGCATGTTTAAAGTGATTTTCATGCTTCCAGGGGCCCTAAACACAAGATTTATGGAATGGTTAAAAGTGCATGAAAATGGCCAATTTACTCACTCTGAGTTCTCAAAAAGGGTTTCTTCACCCCGGGAAGTTAATTAAATACCATTTGGAGGCATTTAATGTTCGAGCAAAAACGGCTGATTTTCGACAAAAGAGATAACACCCCCCCATTACGTCATGCTTCAGAAATGTGGAAAATGGTCCGTTTTCAAATGTTTTATTTTTGAACGTCAGTTCACATTTGTAGGTGGATCATCAGTGTTAGAGCTAAAATTAGCATGTTTAAAGTGATTTTCATGCTTCCAGGGGCTCGGGAAGTGAATTAAATACTATTTGGAGGCATTTAATGCTCAATCAAAAACAGCTGATTTTTGACAAAAGAGATAACACCCCCCATTACGTCATGCTTCAGAAATGTGGAAAATGGTCCGTTTTCAAATGTTTTATTTTTGAACGTCAGTTCACATTTGTAGGTGGATCATCTGTGTTAGAGCTAAAATTAGCATGTTTAAAGTGATTTTCATGCTTCCAGGGGCCCTAAACACAAGATTTATGGAATGGTTAAAAGTGCATGAAAATGGCCAATTTACTCACTCTGAGTTCTCAAAAAGGGTTTCTTCACCCCGGGAAGTTAATTAAATACCATTTGGAGGCATTTAATGTTCGAGCAAAAACGGCTGATTTTCGACAAAAGAGATAACACCCCCTCATTACGTCATGCTTCAGAAATGTGGAAAATGGTCCGTTTTCAAATGTTTTATTTTTGAACGTCAGTTCACATTTGTAGGTGGATCATCAGTGTTAGAGCTAAAATTAGCATGTTTAAAGTGATTTTCACGCTTCCAGGGGCTCGGGAAGTGAATTAAATACTATTTGGAGGCATTTAATGTTCAAGCAAAAACAGCCGATTTTTGACAAAAGAGATAACACCCCCCCATTACGTCATGCTTCAGAAATGTGGAAAATGGTCCGTTTTCAAATGTTTTATTTTTGAACGTCAGTTCACATTTGTAGGTGGATCATCAGTGTTAGAGCTAAAATGAGCATGTTTAAAGTGATTTTCAGGCTTCCAGGGGCCCTAAACACAAGATTTATGGAATGGTTAAAAGTGCATGGAAATAGCCAATTTACTCACTCTGAGTTCTCAAAAAGGGTTTCTTCACCACAGGAAGTTAATTAAATACCATTTGGAGGCATTTAATGTTCGAGCAAAAACGGCTGATTTTCGACAAAAGAGATAACACCCTACCATTACGTCATGCTTCAGAAATGTGGAAAATGGTCCGTTTTCAAATGTTTTATTTTTGAACGTCAGTTCACATTTGTAGGTGGATCATCAGTGTTAGAGCTAAAATTAGCATGTTTAAAGTGATTTTCATGCTTCCAGGGGCTCGGGAAGTGAATTAAATACTATTTGGAGGCATTTAATGTTCAAGCAAAAACAGCTGATTTTTGACAAAAGAGATAACACCCCCCCATTTCGTCATGCTTCAGAAATGTGGAAAATGGTCAGTTTTCAAATGTTTTATTTTTGAACGTCAGTTCACATTTGTAGGTGGATCATCAGTGTTAGAGCTAAAATTAGCATGTTTAAAGTGATTTTCAGGCTTCCAGGGGCCCTAAACACAAGATTTATGGAATCGTTAAAAGTGCATGAAAATGGCCAATTTACTCACTCTGAGTTCTCAAAAAGGGTTTCTTCACCCCGGGAAGTTAATTAAATACCATTTGGAGGCATTTAATGTTCGAGCAAAAACGGCTGATTTTCGACAAAAGAGATAACACCCTACCATTACGTCATGCTTCAGAAATGTGGAAAATGGTCAGTTTTCAAATGTTTTATTTTTGAACGTCAGTTCACATTTGTAGGTGGATCATCAGTGTTAGAGCTAAAATTAGCATGTTTAAAGTGATTTTCATTCTTCCAGGGGCTCGGGAAATAAATTAAATACTATTTGGAGGCATTTAATGTTCAAGCAAAAACAGCTGATTTTTGACAAAAGAGATAACACCCCCCCATTTCGTCATGCTTCAGAAATGTGGAAAATGGTCAGTTTTCAAATGTTTTATTTTTGAATGTCAGTTCACATTTGTAGGTGGATCATCAGTGTTAGAGCTAAAATTAGCATGTTTAAAGTGATTTTCAGGCTTCCAGGGGCCCTAAACACAAGATTTATGGAATCGTTAAAAGTGCATGAAAATGGCCAATTTACTCACTCTGAGTTCTCAAAAAGGGTTTCTTCACCCCGGGAAGTTAATTAAATACCATTTGGAGGCATTTAATGTTCGAGCAAAAACGGCTGATTTTCGACAAAAGAGATAACACCCTACCATTACGTCATGCTTCAGAAATGTGGAAAATGGTCAGTTTTCAAATGTTTTATTTTTGAACGTCAGTTCACATTTGTAGGTGGATCATCAGTGTTAGAGCTAAAATTAGCATGTTTAAAGTGATTTTCATTCTTCCAGGGGCTCGGGAAATAAATTAAATACTATTTGGAGGCATTTAATGTTCAAGCAAAAACAGCTGATTTTTGACAAAAGAGATAACACCCCCCCATTACGTCATGCTTCAGAAATGTGGAAAATGGTCCGTTTTCAAATGTTTTATTTTTGAACGTCAGTTCACATTTGTAGGTGGATCATCAGTGTTAGAGCTAAAATTAGCATGTTTAAAGTGATTTTCATGCTTCCAGGGGCCCTAAACACAAGATTTATGGAATGGTTAAAAGTGCATGAAAATGGCCAATTTACTCACTCTGAGTTCTCAGAAAGGGTTTCTTCACCCCGGGAAGTTAATGAAATACCATTTGGAGGCATTTAATGTTCGAGCAAAAACGGCTGATTTTCGACAAAAGAGATAACATCCCCCCATTACGTCATGCTTCAGAAATGTGGAAAATGGTCCGTTTTCAAATGCTTTATTTTTGAACATCAGTTCACATTTGTAGGTGGATCATCAGTGTTAGAGCTAAAATTAGCATGTTTAAAGTGAATTTCATGCTTCCAGGGGCTCGGGAAGTGAATTCAATACTATTTGGAGGCTTTTAATCTTCAAGCAAAAACAGCTGATTTTTGACAAAAGAGATAACACCCCCCCATTACGTCATGCTTCAGAAATGTGGAAAATGGTCCGTTTTCAAATGTTTTATTTTTGAACGTCAGTTCTCATTTGTAGGTGGATCATCAGTGTTAGAGCTAAAATTAGCATGTTTAAAGTGATTTTCATGCTTCCAGGGGCCCTAAACACAAGATTTATGGAATGGTTAAAAGTGCATGAAAATGGCCAATTTACTCACTCTGAGTTCTCAAAAAGGGTTTCTTCACCCCGGGAAGTTAATTAAATACCATTTGGAGGCATTTAATGTTCGAGCAAAAACGGCTGATTTTCGACAAAAGAGATAACACCCCCCCATTACGTCATGCTTCAGAAATGTGGAAAATGGTCCGTTTTCAAATGCTTTATTTTTGAACGTCAGTTCACATTTGTAGGTGGATCATCAGTGTTAGAGCTAAAATTAGCATGTTTAAAGTGAATTTCATGCTTCCAGGGGCTCGGGAAGTGAATTCAATACTATTTGGAGGCATTTAATGTTCAAGCAAAAACAGCTGATTTTTGACAAAAGAGATAACACCCCCCCATTACGTCATGCTTCAGAAATGTGGAAAATGGTCCGTTTTCAAATGTTTTATTTTTGAACGTCAGTTCTCATTTGTAGGTGGATCATCAGTGTTAGAGCTAAAATTAGCATGTTTAAAGTGATTTTCATGCTTCCAGGGGCCCTAAACACAAGATTTATGGAATGGTTTAAAGTGCATGAAAATGGCCAATTTACTCACTCTGAGTTCTCAAAAAGGGTTTCTTCACCCCGGGAAGTTAATTAAATACCATTTGGAGGCATTTAATGTTCGAGCAAAAACGGCTGATTTTCGACAAAAGAGATAACACCCCCCCATTACGTCATGCTTCAGAAATGTGGAAAATGGTCCGTTTTCAAATGTTTTATTTTTGAACGTCAGTTCACATTTGTAGGTGGATCATCAGTGTTAGAGCTAAAATTAGCATGTTTAAAGTGATTTTCATGCTTCCAGGGGCTCGGGAAGTGAATTAAATACTATTTGGAGGCATTTAATGTTCAATCAAAAACAGCTGATTTTTGACAAAAGAGATAACACCCCCCATTACGTCATGCTTCAGAAATGTGGAAAATGGTCCGTTTTCAAATGTTTTATTTTTGAACGTCAGTTCACATTTGTAGGTGGATCATCTGTGTTAGAGCTAAAATTAGCATGTTTAAAGTGATTTTCATGCTTCCAGGGGCCCTAAACACAAGATTTATGGAATGGTTAAAAGTGCATGAAAATGGCCAATTTACTCACTCTGAGTTCTCAAAAAGGGTTTCTTCACCCCGGGAAGTTAATTAAATACCATTTGGAGGCATTTAATGTTCGAGCAAAAACGGCTGATTTTCGACAAAAGAGATAACACCCCCCCATTACGTCATGCTTCAGAAATGTGGAAAATGGTCCGTTTTCAAATGTTTTATTTTTGAACGTCAGTTCACATTTGTAGGTGGATCATCAGTGTTAGAGCTAAAATTAGCATGTTTAAAGTGATTTTCACGCTTCCAGGGGCTCGGGAAGTGAATTAAATACTATTTGGAGGCATTTAATGTTCAAGCAAAAACAGCCGATTTTTGACAAAAGAGATAACACCCCCCCATTACGTCATGCTTCAGAAATGTGGAAAATGGTCCGTTTTCAAATGTTTTATTTTTGAACGTCAGTTCACATTTGTAGGTGGATCATCAGTGTTAGAGCTAAAATGAGCATGTTTAAAGTGATTTTCATGCTTCCAGGGGCCCTAAACACAAGATTTATGGAATGGTTAAAAGTGCATGAAAATGGCCAATTTACTCACTCTGAGTGCTCAAAAAGGGTTTCTTCACCCCGGGAAGTTAATTAAATACCATTTGGAGGCATTTAATGTTCGAGCAAAAACGGCTGATTTTCGACAAAAGAGATAACTCCCCCCCATTACGTCATGCTTCAGAAATGTGGAAAATGGTCCGTTTTCAAATGTTTTATTTTTGAACGTCAGTTCACATTTGTAGGTGGATCATCAGTGTTAGAGCTAAAATTAGCATGTTTAAAGTGATTTTCATGCTTCCAGGGGCTCGGGAAGTGAATTAAATACTATTTGGAGGCATTTAATGTTCAAGCAAAAACAGTTGATTTTTGACAAAAGAGATAACCCCCCCATTACGTCATGCTTCAGAAATGTGGAAAATGGTCCGTTTTCAAATGTTTTATTTTTGAACGTCAGTTCACATTTGTAGGTGGATCATCAGTGTTAGAGCTAAAATTAGCATGTTGAAAGTGATTTTCATGCTTCCAGGGGCCCCAAACACAAGATTTATGGAATGGTTAAAAGTGCATGAAAATGGCCAATTTACTCACTCTGAGTTCTCAAAAAGGGTTTCTTCACCCCGGGAAGTTAATTAAATACCATTTGGAGGCATTTAATGTTCGTGCAAAAACGGCTGATTTTCCACAAAAGAGATAACACCCCCCCCCCATTTCGTCATGCTTTAGAAATGTGGAAAATGGTCCGTTTTCAAATGTTTTATTTTTGAACATCAGTTCACATTTGTAGGTGGATCATCAGTGTTAGAGCTAAAATTAGCATGTTTAAAGTGATTTTCATGCTTCCAGGGGCCCTAAACACAAAATTTATGGAATGGTTAAAAGTACATGAAAATGGCCAATTTACTCACTCTGAGTTCTCAAAAAGGGTTTCTTCACCCCGGGAAGTTAATTAAATACCATTTGGAGGCATTTAATGTTCGAGCAAAAACGGCTGATTTTCGACAAAAGAGATAACACCCCCCCATTACGTCATGCTTCAGAAATGTGGAAAATGGTCCGTTTTCAAATATTTTATTTTTGAACATCAGTTCACATTTGTAGGTGGATCATCAGTGTTAGAGCTAAAATTAGCATGTTTAAAGTGATTTTCATGCTTCCAGGGGCTCGGGAAGTGAATTAAATACTATTTGGAGGCATTTAATGTTCAAGCAAAAACAGCTGATTTTTGACAAAAGAGATAACACCCCCCCATTACGTCATGCTTCAGAAATGTGGAAAATGGTCCGTTTTCAAATGTTTTATTTTTGAACGTCAGTTCACATTTGTAGGTGGATCATCAGTGTTAGAGCTAAAATTAGCATGTTTAAAGTGATTTTCATGCTTCCAGGGGCCCTAAACACAAGATTTATGGAATGCTTAAAAGTGCATGAAAATGGCCAATTTACTCACTCTGAGTGCTCAAAAAGGGTTTCTTCACCCCGGGAAGTTAATTAAATACCATTTGGAGGCATTTAATGTTCAAGCAAAAACGGCTGATTCTAGACAAAAGAGATAACTCCCCCCCATTACGTCATGCTTCAGAAATGTGGAAAATGGTCCGTTTTCAAATGTTTTATTTTTGAACGTCAGTTCACATTTGTAGGTGGATCATCAGTGTTAGAGCTAAAATTAGCATGTTTAAAGTGATTTTCATGCTTCCAGGGGCTCGGGAAGTGAATTAAATACTATTTGGAGGCATTTAATGTTCAAGCAAAAACAGCTGATTTTTGACAAAAGAGATAACACCCCCCCATTACGTCATGCTTCAGAAATGTGGAAAATGGTCCGTTTTCAAATGTTTTATTTTTGAACGTCAGTTCACATTTGTAGGTGGATCATCAGTGTTAGAGCTAAAATTAGCATGTTGAAAGTGATTTTCATGCTTCCAGGGGCCCTAAACACAAGATTTATGGAATGGTTAAAAGTGCATGAAAATGGCCAATTTACTCACTCTGAGTTCTCAAAAAGGGTTTCTTCACCCCGGGAAGTTAATTAAATACCATTTGGAGGCATTTAATGTTCGAGCAAAAACGGCTGATTTTCGACAAAAGAGATAACACCCCCCCCCCATTACGTCATTCTTCAGAAATGTGGAAAATGGTCCGTTTTCAAATGTTTTATTTTTGAACGTCAGTTCACATTTGTAGGTGGATCATCAGTGTTAGAGCTAAAATTAGCATGTTTAAAGTGATTTTCATGCTTCCAGGGGCCCTAAACACAAGATTTATGGAATGGTTAAAAGTACATGAAAATGGCCAATTTACTCACTCTGAGTTCTCAAAAAGGGTTTCTTCACCCCGGGAAGTTAATTAAATACCATTTGGAGGCATTTATTGTTCGAGCAAAAACGGCTGATTTTCGACAAAAGAGATAACACCCCCCATTATGTCATGCTTCAGAAATGTGGAAAATGGTCCGTTTTCAAATGTTTTATTTTTGAACATCAGTTCACATTTGTAGGTGGATCATCAGTGTTAGAGCTAAAATTAGCATGTTTAAAGTGATTTTCATGCTTCCAGGGGCTCGGGAAGTGAATTAAATACTATTTGGAGGCATTTAATGTTCAAGCAAAAACAGCTGATTTTTGACAAAAGAGATAACACCCCCCCATTACGTCATGCTTCAGAAATGTGGAAAATGGTCCGTTTTCAAATGTTTTATTTTTGAACGTCAGTTCACATTTGTAAGTGGATCATCAGTGTTAGAGCTAAAATTAGCATGTTTAAAGTGATTTTCATGCTTCCAGGGGCCCTAAACACAAGATTTATGGAATAGTTAAAAGTGCATGAAAATGGCCAATTTACTCACTCTGAGTTCTCAAAAAGGGTTTCTTCACCCCGGGAAGTTAATTAAATACCATTTGGAGGCATTTAATGTTTGAGCAAAAACGGCTGATTTTCGACAAAAGAGATAACACCCCCCCATTACGTCATGCTTCAGAAATGTGGAAAATTGTCCATTTCAAATGTTTTATTTTTGAACGTCAGTTCACATTTGTAGGTGGATCATCAGTGTTCGAGCTAAAATTAGCATGTTTAAAGTGATTTTCATGCTTCCAGGGGCTCGGGAAGTGAATTAAATACTATTTGGAGGCATTTAATGTTCAAGCAAAAACAGCTGATTTTTGACAAAAGAGATAACACCCCCCCATTACGTCATGCTTCAGAAATGTGGAAAATGGTCCATTTTCAAATGTTTTATTTTTGAACGTCAGTTCACATTTGTAGGTGAATCATCAGTGTTAGAGCTAAAATTAGCATGTTTAAAGTGATTTTCATGCTTCCAGGGGCTCGGGAAGTGAATTAAATACTATTTGGAGGCATTTAGGGGCAGATTTATGTTAACTGGCGCATCCCCAGGGATGCGCCAGTTAACATGCGACACAGTGCGCCACAGCTCCGCCAGCCATGGTGCGCCGCATTTATAATGCAGCGCACCATGGTGCAAAAACGGCACAGATGCGTGACGCATCTGTGCCGGAAATGTGTCGCATTGCTGGAGTTGCGTCGCAAACGTGACGCAGCTCCAGCAAGGCTCGAGGGTGCCCCATTTTAACAATGCTGCGTCAAGACCTACGCCTGCTTCAAGCAGGCACAGGCTTTTGACGCAGCATTGGCTTAAAAGTGACTGAGTGAAATCTCATAGATTTCACTCAGCCACTTTTGCGAGGTGCACCTGCCCCGGAATGCCCACCCTGCGCCGGAACGCCCACTAGCGGCGCAGGGCTTTACAACGTGACGCATCTGCCTAGATGCGTCACGTTGTAAATCGTTCGTAGGGATGCGCCACGTTTACGCCGCCTTGCGTGACGCAACAGTGGCGTAAACGTGGCGCAAGGGCCTCATAAATCTGCCCCTTAATGTTCAAGCAAAAACAGTTGATTTTTGACAAAAGAGATACCCCCCCCCATTACGTCATGCTTCAGAAATGTGGAAAATGGTCCGTTTTCAAATGTTTTATTTTTGAACGTCAGTTCACATTTGTAGGTGGATCATCAGTGTTAGAGCTAAAATTAGCATGTTGAAAGTGATTTTCATGCTTCCAGGGGCCCTAAACACAAGATTTATGGAATGGTTAAAAGTGCATGAAAATGGCCAATTTACTCACTCTGAGTTCTCAAAAAGGGTTTCTTCACCCCGGGAAGTTAATTAAATACCATTTGGAGGCATTTAATGTTCGAGCAAAAACGGCTGATTTTCGACAAAAGAGATAACACCCCCCCATTACGTCATGCTTCAGAAATGTGGAAAATGGTCAGTTTTCAAATGTTTTATTTTTGAACATCAGTTCACATTTGTAGGTGGATCATCAGTGTTAGAGCTAAAATTAGCATGTTTAAAGTGATTTTCATGCTTCCAGGGGCTCGGGAAGTGAATTAAATACTATTTGGAGGCATTTAATGTTCAAGCAAAAACAGCTGATTTTTGACAAAAGAGATAACACCCCCCCATTACGTCATGCTTCAGAAATGTGGAAAATGGTCCGTTTTCAAATGTTTTATTTTTGAACGTCAGTTCACATTTGTAGGTGGATCATCAGTGTTAGAGCTAAAATTAGCATGTTTAAAGTGATTTTCATGCTTCCAGGGGCTCGGGAAGTGAATTAAATACTATTTGGAGGCATTTAATGTTCAATCAAAAACTGCTGATTTTTGACAAAAGAGATAACACCCCCCCATTACGTCATGCTTCAGAAATGTGGAAAATGGTCCGTTTTCAAATGTTTTATTTTTGAACGTCAGTTCACATTTGTAGGTGGATCATCAGTGTTAGAGCTAAAATTAGCATGTTTAAAGTGATTTTCATGCTTCCAGGGGCTCGGGAAGTGAATTAAATACTATTTGGAGGCATTTAATGTTCAAGCAAAAACAGCTGATTTTTGACAAAAGAGATAACACCCCCCCCCCCATTACGTCATGCTTCGGAAATGTTGAAAATGGTCCGTTTTCAAATGTTTTATTTTTGAACGTTAGTTCACATTTGTAGGTGGATCATCAGTGTTAGAGCTAAAATTAGCATGTTTTAAGTGATTTTCATGCTTCCAGGGGCCCTAAACACAAGATTTATGGAATGGTTAAAAGTGCATGAAAATGGCCAATTTACTCACTCTGAGTTCTCAAAAAGGGTTTCTTCACCCCGGGAAGTTAATTAAATACCATTTGGAGGCATTTATTGTTCGAGCAAAAACGGCTGATTTTCGACAAAAGAGATAACACCCCCCATTACGTCATGCTTCAGAAATGTGGAAAATGGTCCGTTTTCAAATGTTTTATTTTTGAACATCAGTTCACATTTGTAGGTGGATCATCAGTGTTAGAGCTAAAATTAGCATGTTTAAAGTGATTTTCATGCTTCCAGGGGCTCGGGAAGTGAATTAAATACTATTTGGAGGCATTTAATGTTCAAGCAAAAACAGCTGATTTTTGACAAAAGAGATAACACCCCCCCATTACGTCATGCTTCAGAAATGTGGAAAATGGTCCGTTTTCAAATGTTTTATTTTTGAACGTCAGTTCACATTTGTAGGTGGATCATCAGTGTTAGAGCTAAAATTAGCATGTTTAAAGTGATTTTCATGCTTCCAGGGGCCCTAAACACAAGATTTATGGAATAGTTAAAAGTGCATGAAAATGGCCAATTTACTCACTCTGAGTTCTCAAAAAGGGTTTCTTCACCCCGGGAAGTTAATTAAATACCATTTGGAGGCATTTAATGTTTGAGCAAAAACGGCTGATTTTCGACAAAAGAGATAACACCCCCCCATTACGTCATGCTTCAGAAATGTGGAAAATTGTCCATTTCAAATGTTTTATTTTTGAACGTCAGTTCACATTTGTAGGTGGATCATCAGTGTTCGAGCTAAAATTAGCATGTTTAAAGTGATTTTCATGCTTCCAGGGGCTCGGGAAGTGAATTAAATACTATTTGGAGGCATTTAATGTTCAAGCAAAAACAGCTGATTTTTGACTAAAGAGATAACACCCCCCCATTACGTCATGCTTCAGAAATGTGGAAAATGGTCCATTTTCAAATGTTTTATTTTTGAACGTCAGTTCACATTTGTAGGTGAATCATCAGTGTTAGAGCTAAAATTAGCATGTTTAAAGTGATTTTCATGCTTCCAGGGGCTCGGGAAGTGAATTAAATACTATTTGGAGGCATTTAATGTTCAAGCAAAAACAGTTGATTTTTGACAAAAGAGATACCCCCCCCCCATTACGTCATGCTTCAGAAATGTGGAAAATGGTCCGTTTTCAAATGTTTTATTTTTGAACGTCAGTTCACATTTGTAGGTGGATCATCAGTGTTAGAGCTAAAATTAGCATGTTGAAAGTGATTTTCATGCTTCCAGGGGCCCTAAACACAAGATTTATGGAATGGTTAAAAGTGCATGAAAATGGCCAATTTACTCACTCTGAGTTCTCAAAAAGGGTTTCTTCACCCCGGGAAGTTAATTAAATACCATTTGGAGGCATTTAATGTTCGAGCAAAAACGGCTGATTTTCGACAAAAGAGATAACACCCCCCCCATTACGTCATGCTTCAGAAATGTGGAAAATGGTCAGTTTTCAAATGTTTTATTTTTGAACATCAGTTCACATTTGTAGGTGGATCATCAGTGTTAGAGCTAAAATTAGCATGTTTAAAGTGATTTTCATGCTTCCAGGGGCTCGGGAAGTGAATTAAATACTATTTGGAGGCATTTAATGTTCAAGCAAAAACAGCTGATTTTTGACAAAAGAGATAACACCCCCCCATTACGTCATGCTTCAGAAATGTGGAAAATGGTCCGTTTTCAAATGTTTTATTTTTGAACGTCAGTTCACATTTGTAGGTGGATCATCAGTGTTAGAGCTAAAATTAGCATGTTTAAAGTGATTTTCATGCTTCCAGGGGCTCGGGAAGTGAATTAAATACTATTTGGAGGCATTTAATGTTCAATCAAAAACTGCTGATTTTTGACAAAAGAGATAACACCCCCCCATTACGTCATGCTTCAGAAATGTGGAAAATGGTCCGTTTTCAAATGTTTTATTTTTGAACGTCAGTTCACATTTGTAGGTGGATCATCAGTGTTAGAGCTAAAATTAGCATGTTTAAAGTGATTTTCATGCTTCCAGGGGCTCGGGAAGTGAATTAAATACTATTTGGAGGCATTTAATGTTCAAGCAAAAACAGCTGATTTTTGACAAAAGAGATAACACCCCCCCCCCATTACGTCATGCTTCGGAAATGTTGAAAATGGTCCGTTTTCAAATGTTTTATTTTTGAACGTTAGTTCACATTTGTAGGTGGATCATCAGTGTTAGAGCTAAAATTAGCATGTTTTAAGTGATTTTCATGCTTCCAGGGGCCCTAAACACAAGATTTATGGAATGGTTAAAAGTGCATGAAAATGGCCAATTTACTCACTCTGAGTTCTCAAAAAGGGTTTCTTCACCCCGGGAAGTTAATTAAATACCATTTGGAGGCATTTAATGTTCGAGCAAAAACGGCTGATTTTCGACAAAAGAGATAACACCCCCCCATTACGTCATGCTTCAGAAATGTGGAAAATGGTCCGTTTTCAAATGTTTTATTTTTGAACGTCAGTTCACATTTGTAGGTGGATCATCAGTGTTAGAGCTAAAATTAGCATGTTTAAAGTGATTTTCATGCTTCCAGGGGCTCGGGAAGTGAATTAAATACTATTTGGAGGCATTTAATGTTCAAGCAAAAACAGCTGATTTTTGACAAAAGAGATAACACCCCCCCATTACGTCATGCTTCAGAAATGTGGAAAATGGTCCGTTTTCAAATGTTTTATTTTTGAACGTCAGTTCACATTTGTAGGTGCATCATCAGTGTTAGAGCTAAAATTAGCATGTTTAAAGTGATTTTCATGCTTCCAGGGGCCCTAAACACAAGATTTATGGAATGGTTAAAAGTGCATGAAAATGGCCAATTTACTCACTCTGAGTTCTCAAAAAGGGTTTCTTCACCCCGGGAAGTTAATTAAATACCATTTGGAGGCATTTAATGTTCGAGCAAAAACTGCTGATTTTCGACAAAAGAGATAACACCCCCCCATTATGTCATGCTTCATAAATGTGGAAAATGGTCCGTTTTCAAATGTTTTATTTTTGAACGTCAGTTCACATTTGTAGGTGGATCATCAGTGTTAGAGCTAAAATTAGCATGTTTAAAGTGATTTTCATGCTTCCAGGGGCTCGGGAAGTGAATTAAATACTATTTGGAGGCATTTAATGTTCAATCAAAAACAGCTGATTTTTGACAAAAGAGATAACACCCCCCCATTACGTCATGCTTCAGAAATGTGGAAAATGGTCCGTTTTCAAATGTTTTATTTTTGAACGTCAGTTCACATTTGTAGGTGGATCATCAGTGTTAGAGCTAAAATTTGCATGTTTAAAGTGATTTTCATGTTTCCAGGGGCCCTAAACATAAGATTTATGGAATGGTTAAAAGTGCATGAAAATGGCCAATTTACTCACTCTGAGTTCTCAAAAAGGGTTTCTTCACCCCGGGAAGTTAATTAAATACCATTTGGAGGCATTTAATGTTCGAGCAAAAACGGCTGATTTTCAACAAAAGAGATAACACCCCCCCATTACGTCATGCTTCAGAAATTTGGAAAATGGTCCGTTTTCAAATGTTTTATTTTTGAACGTCAGTTCACATTTGTAGGTGGATCATCAGTGTTAGAGCTAAAATTAGCATGTTTAAAGTGATTTTCATGCTTCCAGGGGCCCTAAACACAAGATTTATGGAATGGTTAAAAGTGCATGAAAATGGCCAATTTACTCACTCTGAGTTCTCAAAAAGTGTTTCTTCACCCCGGGAAGTTAATTAAATACCATTTGGAGGCATTTAATGTTCGAGCAAAAACGGCTGATTTTCGACAAAAGAGATAACACCCCCCCATTACGTCATGCTTCAGAAATGTGGAAAATGGTCCGTTTTCAAATGTTTTATTTTTGAACATCAGTTCACATTTGTAGGTGGATCATCAGTGTTAGAGCTAAAATTAGCATGTTTAAAGTGATTTTCATGCTTCCAGGGGCTCGGGAAGTGAATTAAATACTATTTGGAGGCATTTAATGTTCAAGCAAAAACAGCTGATTTTTGACAAAAGAGATAACACCCCCCCATTACGTCATGCTTCAGAAATGTGGAAAATGGTCCGTTTTCAAATGTTTTATTTTTGAACGTCAGTTCACATTTGTAGGTGGATCATCAGTGTTAGAGCTAAAATTAGCATGTTTAAAGTGATTTTCATGCTTCCAGGGGCTCGGGAAGTGAATTAAATACTATTTGGAGGCATTTAATGTTCAAGCAAAAACTGCTGATTTTTGACAAAAGAGATAACACCCCCCCCATTACGTCATGCTTCAGAAATGTGGAAAATGGTCCGTTTTCAAATGTTTTATTTTTGAACGTCAGTTCACATTTGTAGGTGGATCATCAGTGTTAGAGCTAAAATTAGCATGTTTAAAGTGATTTTCATGCTTCCAGGGGCTCGGGAAGTGAATTAAATACTATTTGGAGGCATTTAATGTTCAAGCAAAAACAGCTGATTTTTGACAAAAGAGATAACACCCCCCCATTACGTCATGCTTCAGAAATGTTGAAAATGGTCCGTTTTCAAATGTTTTATTTTTGAACGTCAGTTCACATTTGTAGGTGGATCTTCAGTGTTAGAGCTAAAAATTAGCATGTTTTAAGTGATTTTCATGCTTCCAGGGGCCCTAAACATAAGATTTATGGAATGGTTAAAAGTGCATGAAAATGGCCAATTTACTCACTCTGAGTTCTCAAAAAGGGTTTCTTCACCCCGGGAAGTTAATTAAATACCATTTGGAGGCATTTAATGTTCGAGCAAAAACGGCTGATTTTCGACAAAAGAGATAACACCCCCCCATTACGTCATGCTTCAGAAATGTGGAAAATGGTCCGTTTTCAAATGTTTTATTTTTGAACGTCAGTTCACATTTGTAGGTGGATCATCAGTGTTAGAGCTAAAATTAGCATGTTTAAAGGGATTTTCATGCTTCCAGGGGCTCGGGAAGTGAATTAAATACTATTTGGAGGCATTTAATGTTCAAGCAAAAACAGCTGATTTTTGACAAAAGAGATAACACCCCCACCCCATTACGTCATGCTTCAGAAATGTGGAAAATGGTCCGTTTTCAAATGTTTTATTTTTGAACGTCAGTTCACATTTGTAGGTGGATCATCAGTGTTAGAGCTAAAATTAGCATGTTTAAAGTGATTTTCATGCTTCCAGGGGCCCTAAACACAAGATTTATGGAATGGTAAAAGTGCATGAAAATGGCCAATTTACTCACTCTGAGTTCTCAAAAAGGGTTTCTTCACCCCGGGAAGTTAATTAAATACCATTTGGAGGCATTTAATGTTCGAGCAAAAACGGCTGATTTTCGACAAAAGAGATAATACCCCCCCATTATGTGATGCTTCAGAAATGTGGAAAATGGTCAGTTTTCAAATGTTTTATTTTTGAACGTCAGTTCACATTTGTAGGTGGATCATCAGTGTTAGAGCTAAAATTAGCATGTTTAAAGTGATTTTCATGCTTCCAGGGGCTCGGGAAGTGAATTAAAGACTATTTGGAGGCATTTAATGTTCAAGCAAAAACAGCTGATTTTTGACAAAAGAGATAACACCCCCCCATTACGTCATGCTTCAGAAATGTGGAAAATGGTCCGTTTTCAAATGTTTTATTTTTGAAAGTCAGTTCACATTTGTAGGTGGATCATCAGTGTTAGAGCTAAAATTAGCATGTTTAAAGAGATTTTCATGCTTCCAGGGGCCCTAAACACAAGATTTATGGAATGGTTAAAAGTGCATGAAAATGGACAATTTACTCACTCTGAGTTCTCAAAAAGGGTTTCTTCACCCCGGGAAGTTAATTAAATACCATTTGGAGGCATTTAATGTTCGAGCAAAAACGGCTGATTTTCGACAAAAGAGATAATACCCCTCCATTCCGTCATGCTTCAGAAATGTGGAAAATGGTCCGTTTTCAAATGTTTTATTTTTGAACGTCAGTTCACATTTGTAGGTGGATCATCAGTGTTAGAGCTAAAATTAGCATGTTTAAAGTGATTTTCATGCTTCCAGGGGCTCGGGAAGTGAATTAAATACTATTTGGAGGTATTTAATGTTCAATCAAAAACAGCTGATTTTTGACAAAAGAGATAACACCCCCCCATTACGTCATGCTTCAGAAATGTGGAAAATGGTCCGTTTTCAAATGTTTTATTTTTGAACGTCAGTTCACATTTGTAGGTGGATCATCAGTGTTAGAGCTAAAATTAGCATGTTTAAAGTGATTTTAATTCTTCCAGGGGCTCGGGAAGTGAATTAAATACTATTTGGAGGCATTTAATGTTCAAGCAAAAACAGCTGATTTTTGACAAAAGAGACAACACCCCCCCATTACGTCATGCTTCAGAAATGTGGAAAATGGTCCGTTTTCAAATGTTTTATTTTTGAACGTCAGTTCACATTTGTAGGTGGATCATCAGTGTTAGAGCTAAAATTAGCATGTTTAAAGTGATTTTCAGGCTTCCAGGGGCCCTAAACACAAGATTTATGGAATGGTTAAAAGTGCATGAAAATGGCCAATTTACTCACTCTCAGTTCTCAAAAAGGGTTTCTTCACCCCGGGAAGTTAATTAAATACCATTTGGAGGCATTTAATGTTCGAGCAAAAACGGCTGATTTTCGACAAAAGAGATAACACCCCCCCTTTACGTCATGCTTCAGAAATGTGGAAAATGGTCCGTTTTCAAATGTTTTATTTTTGAACGTCAGTTCACATTTGTAGGTGGATCATAAGTGTTAGAGCTAAAATTAGCATGTTTAAAGTGATTTTCATGCTTCCAGGGGCTCTGGAAGTGAATTAAATACTATTTGGAGGCATTTAATGTTCAATCAAAAACTGCTGATTTTTGACAAAAGAGATAACACCCCCCCATTACGTCATGCTTCAGAAATGTGGAAAATGGTCCGTTTTCAAATGTTTTATTTTTGAACGTCAGTTCACATTTGTAGGTGGATCATCAGTGTTAGAGCTAAAATTAGCATGTTTAAAGTGATTTTCATGCTTCCAGGGGCCCTAAACACAAGATTTATGGAATGGTTAAAAGTGCATGAAAATGGCCAATTTACTCACTCTGAGTACTCAAAAAGGGTTTCTTCACCCCGGGAAGGTAATTAAATACCATTTGGAGGCATTTAATGTTCGAGCAAAAACGGCTGATTTTCGACAAAAGAGATAACACCCCCCCATTACGTCATGCTTCAGAAATGTGGAAAATGGTCCGTTTTCAAATGTTTTATTTTTGAACGTCAGTTCACATTTGTAGGTGGATCATCAGTGTTAGAGCTAAAATTAGCATGTTTAAAGTGATTTTCATGCTTCCAGGGGCTCGGGAAGTGAATTAAATGCTATTTGGAGGCAATTAAAGTTCAAGCAAAAACAGCTGATTTTTGGCAAAAGAGATAACACCCCCCCATTACGTCATGCTTCAGAAATGTGGAAAATGGTCCGTTTTCAAATGCTTTATTTTTGAACGTCAGTTCGCATTTGTAGGTGGATCATCAGTGTTAGAGCTAAAATTAGCATGTTTAAAGTGATGTTCATGCTTCCAGGGGCTTGGGAAGTGAATTAAATACTATTTGGAGGCATTTAATGTTCAAGCAAAAACAGCTGATTTTTGACAAAAGAGATAACACCCCCCCATTACGTCATGCTTCAGAAATGTGGAAAATGGTCCGTTTTCAAATGTTTTATTTTTGAACGTCAGTTCACATTTGTAGGTGGATCATCAGTGTTAGAGCTAAAATTAGCATGTTTAAAGTGATTTTCATGCTTCCATGGGCCCTAAACACAAGATTTATGGAATGGTTAAAAGTGCATGAAAATGGCCAATTTACTCACTCTGAGTTCTCAAAAAGGGTTTCTTCACCCCGGGAAGTTAATTAAATACCATTTGGAGGCATTTAATGTTCGAGCAAAAACGGCTGATTTTTGACAAAAGAGATAATACCCCCCCATTACGTCATGCTTCAGAAATGTGGAAAATGGTCCGTTTTCAAATGTTTTATTTTTGAACGTCAGTTCACATTTGTAGGTGGATCATCAGTGTTAGAGCTAAAATTAGCATGTTTAAAGTGATTTTCATGCTTCCAGGGGCTCGGGAAGTGAATTAAATACTATTTGGAGGCATTTAATGTTCAAGCAAAAACAGCTGATTTTTGAGAAAAGAGATAACACCCCCCATTACGTCATGCTTCAGAAATGTGGAAAATGGTCCGTTTTCAAATGTTTTATTTTTGAACGTCAGTTCACATTTGTAGGTGGATCATCAGTGTTAGAGCTAAAATTAGCATCTCTAAAGTGATTTTCATGCTTCCAGGGGCCCTAAACACAAGATTTATGGAATGGTTAAAAGTGCATGAAAATGGCCAATTTACTCACTCTGAGTTCTCAAAAAGGGTTTCTTCACCCCGGGAAGGTAATTAAATACCATTTGGAGGCATTTAATGTTCGAGCAAAAACGGCTGATTTTCGACAAAAGAGAAAACACCCCCCCATTACGTCATGCTTCAGAAATGTGGAAAATGGTCCGTTTTCAAATGTTTTATTTTTGAGCGTCAGTTCACATTTGTAGGTGGATCATCAGTGTTAGAGCTAAAATTAGCATGTTTAAAGTGATTTTCATGCTTCCAGGGGCTCGGGAAGTGAATTAAATACTATTTGGA
This sequence comes from Lissotriton vulgaris, assembly GCF_964263255.1. NCBI lineage: Eukaryota > Metazoa > Chordata > Amphibia > Caudata > Salamandridae > Lissotriton > Lissotriton vulgaris. Next base: position 158,872 of record NW_028249249.1, read on the forward strand.
GGCATTTAATGTTCAAGCAAAAACAGCAGATTTTTGACAAAAGAGATAACACCCCCCCATTACGTCATGCTTCAGAAATGTGGAAAATGGTCCGTTTTCAAATGTTTTATTTTTGAACGTCAGTTCACATTTGTAGGTGGATCATCAGTGTTAGAGCTAAAATTAGCATGTTTAAAGTGATTTTCATGCTTCCAGGGGCCCTAAACACAAGATTTATGGAATGGTTAAAAGTGCATGAAAATGGCCAATTTAATCACTCTGAGTTCTCAAAAAGGGTTTCTTCACCCCGGGAAGTTAATTAAATACCATTTGGAGGCATTTAATGTTCGAGCAAAAACGGCTGATTTTTGACAAAAGAGATAACACCCCCCCATTACGTCATGCTTCAGAAATGTGGAAAATGGTCCGTTTTCAAATGTTTTATTTTTGAACGTCAGTTCACATTTGTAGGTGGATCATCAGTGTTAGAGCTAAAATTAGCATGTTTAAAGTGATTTTCATGCTTCCAGGGGCTCGGGAAGTGAATTAAATACTATTTGGAGGCATTTAATGTTCAAGCAAAAACAGCTGATTTTTGACAAAAGAGATAACACCCCCCATTACGTCATGCTTCAGAAATGTGGAAAATGGTCCGTTTTCAAATAATTTATTTTTGAACGTCAGTTCACATTTGTAGGTGGATCATCAGTGTTAGAGCTAAAATTAGCATGTTTAAAGTGATTTTCATGCTTCCAGGGGCCCTAAACACAAGATTTATGGAATGGTTAAAAGTGCATGAAAATGGCCAATTTACTCACTCTGAGTTCTCAAAAAGGGTTTCTTCACCCCGGGAAGTTAATTAAATACCATTTGGAGGCATTTAATGTTCGAGCAAATACGGCTGATTTTCGACAAAAGAGATAACACCCCCCCCATTACGTCATGCTTCAGAATTGTGGAAAATGGTCCGTTTTCAAATGTTTTATTTTTGAACGTCAGTTCACATTTGTAGGTGGATCATCAGTGTTAGAGCTAAAATTAGCATGTTTAAAGTGATTTTCATGCTTCCAGGGGCTCGGGAAGTGAATTAAATACTATTTGGAGGCATTTAATGTTCAATCAAAAACAGCTGATTTTTGACAAAAGAGATAACACCCCCCATTACGTCATGCTTCAGAAATGTGGAAAATGGTCAGTTTTCAAATGTTTTATTTTTGAACGTCAGTTCACATTTGTAGGTGGATCATCAGTGATAGAGCTAAAATTAGCATGTTTAAAGTGATTTTCATGCTTCCAGGGGCCCTAAACACAAGATTTATGGAATGGTTAAAAGTGCATGAAAATGGCCAATTTACTCACTCTGAGTTCTCAAAAAGTGTTTCTTCACCCCGGGAAGTTAATTAAATACCATTTGGAGGCATTTAATGTTCGAGCAAAAACGGCTGATTTTCGACAAAAGAGATAACACCCCCCCATTACGTCATGCTTCAGAAATGTGGAAAATGGTCCGTTTTCAAATGTTTTATTTTTGAACATCAGTTCACATTTGTAGGTGGATCATCAGTGTTAGAGCTAAAATTAGCATGTTTAAAGTGATTTTCATGCTTCCAGGGGCTCGGGAAGTGAATTAAATACTATTTGGAGGCATTTAATGTTCAAGCAAAAACAGCTGATTTTTGACAAAAGAGATAACACCCCCCCATTACGTCATGCTTCAGAAATGTGGAAAATGGTCCGTTTTCAAATGTTTTATTTTTGAACGTCAGTTCACATTTGTAGGTGGATCATCAGTGTTAGAGCTAAAATTAGCATGTTTAAAGTGATTTTCATGCTTCCAGGGGCTCGGGAAGTGAATTAAATACTATTTGGAGGCATTTAATGTTCAATCAAAAACTGCTGATTTTTGACAAAAGAGATAACACCCCCCCCCCCATTACGTCATGCTTCAGAAATGTGGAAAATGGTCCGTTTTCAAATGTTTTATTTTTGAACGTCAGTTCACATTTGTAGGTGGATCATCAGTGTTAGAGCTAAAATTAGCATGTTTAAAGTGATTTTCATGCTTCCAGGGGCCCTAAACACAAGATTTATGGAATGGTTAAAAATGCATGAAAATGGCCAATTTACTCACTCTGAGTTCTCAAAAAGGGTTTCTTCACCCCCAGAAGTTAATTAAATACCATTTGGAGGCATTTAATATTCGAGCAAAAACGGCTGATTTTCGACAAAAGAGATAACACCACCCCATTACGTCATGCTTCAGAAATGTGGAAAATGGTCCGTTTTCAAATGTTTTATTTTTGAACGTCAGTTCACATTTGTAGGTGGATCATCAGTGTTAGAGCTAAAATTAGCATGTTTAAAGTGATTTTCATGCTTCCAGGGGCTCGGGAAGTGAATTAAATACTATTTGGAGGCATTTAATGTTCAAGCAAAAACAGCTGATTTTTGACAAAAGAGATAACACCCCCCCATTACGTCATGCTTCAGAAATGTTGAAAATGGTCCGTTTTCAAATGTTTTATTTTTGAACGTCAGTTCACATTTGTAGGTGGATCTTCAGTGTTAGAGCTAAAAATTAGCATGTTTTAAGTGATTTTCATGCTTCCAGGGGCCCTAAACATAAGATTTATGGAATGGTTAAAAGTGTATGAAAATGGCCAATTTACTCACTCTGAGTTCTCAAAAAGGGTTTCTTCACCCCGGGAAGTTAAATAAATACCATTTGGAGGCATTTAATGTTCGAGCAAAAACGGCTGATTTTCGACAAAAGAGATAACACCCCCCCATTAGGTCATGCTTCAGAAATGTGGAAAATGGTCCGTTTTCAAATGTTTTATTTTTGAACGTCAGTTCACATTTGTAGGTGGATCATCAGTGTTAGAGCTAAAATTAGCATGTTTAAAGGGATTTTCATGCTTCCAGGGGCTCGGGAAGTGAATTAAATACTATTTGGAGGCATTTAATGTTCAAGCAAAAACAGCTGATTTTTGACAAAAGAGATAACACCCCCACCCCATTACGTCATGCTTCAGAAATGTGGAAAATGGTCTGTTTTCAAATGTTTTATTTTTGAACATCAGTTCACATTTGTAGGTGGATCATCAGTGTTAGAGCTAAAATTAGCATGTTTAAAGTGATTTTCATGCTTCCAGGGGCCCTAAACACAAGATTTATGGAATGGTAAAAGTGCATGAAAATGGCCAATTTACTCACTCTGAGTTCTCAAAAAGGGTTTCTTCACCCCGGGAAGTTAATTAAATACCATTTGGAGGCATTTAATGTTCGAGCAAAAACGGCTGATTTTCGACAAAAGAGATAACACCCCCCCATTACGTGATGCTTCAGAAATGTGGAAAATGGTCAGTTTTCAAATGTTTTATTTTTGAACGTCAGTTCACATTTGTAGGTGGATCATCAGTGTTAGAGCTAAAATTAGCATGTTTAAAGTGATTTTCATGCTTCCAGGGGCTCGGGAAGTGAATTAAAGACTATTTGGAGGCATTTAATGTTCAAGCAAAAACAGCTGATTTTTGACAAAAGAGATAACACCCCCCCATTACGTCATGCTTCAGAAATGTGGAAAATGGTCCGTTTTCAAATGTTTTATTTTTGAACGTCAGTTCACATTTGTAGGTGGATCATCAGTGTTAGAGCTAAAATTAGCATGTTTAAAGAGATTTTCATGCTTCCAGGGGCCCTAAACACAAGATTTATGGAATGGTTAAAAGTGCATGAAAATGGACAATTTACTCACTCTGAGTTCTCAAAAAGGGTTTCTTCACCCCGGGAAGTTAATTAAATACCATTTGGAGGCATTTAATGTTCGAGCAAAAACGGCTGATTTTCGACAAAAGAGATAATACCCCTCCATTCCGTCATGCTTCAGAAATGTGGAAAATGGTCCGTTTTCAAATGTTTTATTTTTGAACGTCAGTTCACATTTGTAGGTGGATCATCAGTGTTAGAGCTAAAATTAGCATGTTTAAAGTGATTTTCATGCTTCCAGGGGCTCGGGAAGTGAATTAAATACTATTTGGAGGCATTTAATGTTCAATCAAAAACAGCTGATTTTTGACAAAAGAGATAACACCCCCCCATTACGTCATGCTTCAGAAATGTGGAAAATGGTCCGTTTTCAAATGTTTTATTTTTGAACGTCAGTTCACATTTGTAGGTGGATCATCAGTGTTAGAGCTAAAATTAGCATGTTTAAAGTGATTTTAATTCTTCCAGGGGCTCGGGAAGTGAATTAAATACTATTTGGAGGCATTTAATGTTCAAGCAAAAACAGCTGATTTTTGACAAAAGAGACAACACCCCCCCATTACGTCATGCTTCAGAAATGTGGAAAATGGTCCGTTTTCAAATGTTTTATTTTTGAACGTCAGTTCACATTTGTAGGTGGATCATCAGTGTTAGAGCTAAAATTAGCATGTTTAAAGTGATTTTCAGGCTTCCAGGGGCCCTAAACACAAGATTTATGGAATGGTTAAAAGTGCATGAAAATGGCCAATTTACTCACTCTCAGTTCTCAAAAAGGGTTTCTTCACCCCGGGAAGTTAATTAAATACCATTTGGAGGCATTTAATGTTCGAGCAAAAACGGCTGATTTTCGACAAAAGAGATAACACCCTACCATTACGTCATGCTTCAGAAATGTGGAAAATGGTCCGTTTTCAAATGTTTTATTTTTGAACGTCAGTTCACATTTGTAGGTGGATCATCAGTGTTAGAGCTAAAATTAGCATGTTTAAAGTGATTTTCATGCTTCCAGGGGCTCAGGAAGTGAATTAAATACTTTTTGGAGGCATTTAATGTTCAAGCAAAAACAGCTGATTTTTGACAAAAGAGATAACACCCCCCCATTTCGTCATGCTTCAGAAATGTGGAAAATGGTCCGTTTTCAAATGTTTTATTTTTGAACGTCAGTTCACATTTGTAGGTGGATCATCAGTGTTAGAGCTAAAATTAGCATGTTTAAAGTGATTTTCATGCTTCCAGGGGCTCGGGAAGTGAATTAAATACTATTTGGAGGCATTTAATGTTCAAGCAAAAACAGCTGATTTTTGACAAAAGAGATAACACCCCCCCATTACGTCATGCTTCAGAAATGTGGAAAATGGTCCGTTTTCAAATGTTTTATTTTTGAACGTCAGTTCACATTTGTAGGTGGATCATCAGTGTTAGAGCTAAAATTAGCATGTTTAAAGTGATTTTCATGCTTCCAGGGGCCCTAAACACAAGATTTATGGAATGGGTAAAAGTGCATGAAAATGGCCAATTTACTCACTCTGAGTTCTCAAAAAGGGTTTCTTCACCCCGGGAAGTTAATTAAATACCATTTGGAGGCATTTAATGTTCGAGCAAAAACGGCTGATTTTCGACAAAAGAGATAACACCCCCCCTTTACGTCATGCTTCAGAAATGTGGAAAATGGTCCGTTTTCAAATGTTTTATTTTTGAACGTCAGTTCACATTTGTAGGTGGATCATAAGTGTTAGAGCTAACATTAGCATGTTTAAAGTGATTTTCATGCTTCCAGGGGCTCTGGAAGTGAATTAAATACTATTTGGAGGCATTTAATGTTCAATCAAAAACTGCTGATTTTTGACAAAAGAGATAACACCCCCCCATTACGTCATGCTTCAGAAATGTGGAAAATGGTCCGTTTTCAAATGTTTTATTTTTGAACGTCAGTTCACATTTGTAGGTGGATCATCAGTGTTAGAGCTAAAATTAGCATGTTTAAAGTGATTTTCATGCTTCCAGGGGCCCTAAACACAAGATTTATGGAATGGTTAAAAGTGCATGAAAATGGCCAATTTACTCACTCTGAGTACTCAAAAAGGGTTTCTTCACCCCGGGAAGTTAATTAAATACCATTTGGAGGCATTTAATGTTCGAGCAAAAACGGCTGATTTTCGACAAAAGAGATAACACCCCCCCATTACGTCATGCTTCAGAAATGTGGAAAATGGTCCGTTTTCAAATGTTTTATTTTTGAACGTCAGTTCACATTTGTAGGTGGATCATCAGTGTTAGAGCTAAAATTAGCATGTTTAAAGTGATTTTCATGCTTCCAGGGGCTCGGGAAGTGAATTAAATGCTATTTGGAGGCAATTAAAGTTCAAGCAAAAACAGCTGATTTTTGGCAAAAGAGATAACACCCCCCCATTACGTCATGCTTCAGAAATGTGGAAAATGGTCCGTTTTCAAATGCTTTATTTTTGAACGTCAGTTCGCATTTGTAGGTGGATCATCAGTGTTAGAGCTAAAATTAGCATGTTTAAAGTGATGTTCATGCTTCCAGGGGCTTGGGAAGTGAATTAAATACTATTTGGAGGCATTTAATGTTCAAGCAAAAACAGCTGATTTTTGACAAAAGAGATAACACCCCCCCATTACGTCATGCTTCAGAAATGTGGAAAATGGTCCGTTTTCAAATGTTTTATTTTTGAACGTCAGTTCACATTTGTAGGTGGATCATCAGTGTTAGAGCTAAAATTAGCATGTTTAAAGTGATTTTCATGCTTCCATGGGCCCTAAACACAAGATTTATGGAATGGTTAAAAGTGCATGAAAATGGCCAATTTACTCACTCTGAGTTCTCAAAAAGGGTTTCTTCACCCCGGGAAGTTAATTAAATACCATTTGGAGGCATTTAATGTTCGAGCAAAAACGGCTGATTTTTGACAAAAGAGATAATACCCCCCCATTACGTCATGCTTCAGAAATGTGGAAAATGGTCCGTTTTCAAATGTTTTATTTTTGAACGTCAGTTCACATTTGTAGGTGGATCATCAGTGTTAGAGCTAAAATTAGCATGTTTAAAGTGATTTTCATGCTTCCAGGGGCTCGGGAAGTGAATTAAATACTATTTGGAGGCATTTAATGTTCAAGCAAAAACAGCTGATTTTTGAGAAAAGAGATAACACCCCCCATTACATCATGCTTCAGAAATGTGGAAAATGGTCCGTTTTCAAATGTTTTATTTTTGAACGTCAGTTCACATTTGTAGGTGGATCATCAGTGTTAGAGCTAAAATTAGCATCTTTAAAATGATTTTCATGCTTCCAGGGGCCCTAAACACAAGATTTATGGAATGGTTAAAAGTGCATGAAAATGGCCAATTTACTCACTCTGAGTTCTCAAAAAGGGTTTCTTCACCCCGGGAAGGTAATTAAATACCATTTGGAGGCATTTAATGTTCGAGCAAAAACGGCTGATTTTCGACAAAAGAGAAAACACCCCCCCATTACGTCATGCTTCAGAAATGTGGAAAATGGTCCGTTTTCAAATGTTTTATTTTTGAACGTCAGTTCACATTTGTAGGTGGATCATCAGTGTTAGAGCTAAAATTAGCATGTTTAAAGTGATTTTCATGCTTCCAGGGGCTCGGGAAGTGAATTAAATACTATTTGGAGGCATTTAATGTTCAAGCAAAAACAGCAGATTTTTGACAAAAGAGATAACACCCCCCCATTACGTCATGCTTCAGAAATGTGGAAAATGGTCCGTTTTCAAATGTTTTATTTTTGAACGTCAGTTCACATTTGTAGGTGGATCATCAGTGTTAGAGCTAAAATTAGCATGTTTAAAGTGATTTTCATGCTTCCAGGGGCCCTAAACACAAGATTTATGGAATGGTTAAAAGTGCATGAAAATGGCCAATTTAATCACTCTGAGTTCTCAAAAAGGGTTTCTTCACCCCGGGAAGTTAATTAAATACCATTTGGAGGCATTTAATGTTCGAGCAAAAACGGCTGATTTTTGACAAAAGAGATAACACCCCCCCATTACGTCATGCTTCAGAAATGTGGAAAATGGTCCGTTTTCAAATGTTTTATTTTTGAACGTCAGTTCACATTTGTAGGTGGATCATCAGTGTTAGAGCTAAAATTAGCATGTTTAAAGTGATTTTCATGCTTCCAGGGGCTCGGGAAGTGAATTAAATACTATTTGGAGGCATTTAATGTTCAAGCAAAAACAGCTGATTTTTGACAAAAGAGATAACACCCCCCATTACGTCATGCTTCAGAAATGTGGAAAATGGTCCGTTTTCAAATAATTTATTTTTGAACGTCAGTTCACATTTGTAGGTGGATCATCAGTGTTAGAGCTAAAATTAGCATGTTTAAAGTGATTTTCATGCTTCCAGGGGCCCTAAACACAAGATTTATGGAATGGTTAAAAGTGCATGAAAATGGCCAATTTACTCACTCTGAGTTCTCAAAAAGGGTTTCTTCACCCCGGGAAGTTAATTAAATACCATTTGGAGGCATTTAATGTTCGAGCAAATACGGCTGATTTTCGACAAAAGAGATAACACCCCCCCATTACGTCATGCTTCAGAATTGTGGAAAATGGTCCGTTTTCAAATGTTTTATTTTTGAACGTCAGTTCACATTTGTAGGTGGATCATCAGTGTTAGAGCTAAAATTAGCATGTTTAAAGTGATTTTCATGCTTCCAGGGGCGCGGGAAGTGAATTAAATACTATTTGGAGGCATTTAATGTTCAATCAAAAACAGCTGATTTTTGACAAAAGAGATAACACCCCCCATTACGTCATGCTTCAGAAATGTGGAAAATGGTCAGTTTTCAAATGTTTTATTTTTGAACGTCAGTTCACATTTGTAGGTGGATCATCAGTGATAGAGCTAAAATTAGCATGTTTAAAGTGATTTTCATGCTTCCAGGGGCCCTAAACACAAGATTTATGGAATGGTTAAAAGTGCATGAAAATGGCCAATTTACTCACTCTGAGTTCTCAAAAAGTGTTTCTTCACCCCGGGAAGTTAATTAAATACCATTTGGAGGCATTTAATGTTCGAGCAAAAACGGCTGATTTTCGACAAAAGAGATAACACCCCCCCCATTACGTCATGCTTCAGAAATGTGGAAAATGGTCCGTTTTCAAATGTTTTATTTTTGAACATCAGTTCACATTTGTAGGTGGATCATCAGTGTTAGAGCTAAAATTAGCATGTTTAAAGTGATTTTCATGCTTCCAGGGGCTCGGGAAGTGAATTAAATACTATTTGGAGGCATTTAATGTTCAAGCAAAAACAGCTGATTTTTGACAAAAGAGATAACACCCCCCCATTACGTCATGCTTCAGAAATGTGGAAAATGGTCCGTTTTCAAATGTTTTATTTTTGAACGTCAGTTCACATTTGTAGGTGGATCATCAGTGTTAGAGCTAAAATTAGCATGTTTAAAGTGATTTTCATGCTTCCAGGGGCTCGGGAAGTGAATTAAATACTATTTGGAGGCATTTAATGTTCAATCAAAAACTGCTGATTTTTGACAAAAGAGATAACACCCCCCCCCCCATTACGTCATGCTTCAGAAATGTGGAAAATGGTCCGTTTTCAAATGTTTTATTTTTGAACGTCAGTTCACATTTGTAGGTGGATCATCAGTGTTAGAGCTAAAATTAGCATGTTTAAAGTGATTTTCATGCTTCCAGGGGCCCTAAACACAAGATTTATGGAATGGTTAAAAATGCATGAAAATGGCCAATTTACTCACTCTGAGTTCTCAAAAAGGGTTTCTTCACCCCCAGAAGTTAATTAAATACCATTTGGAGGCATTTAATATTCGAGCAAAAACGGCTGATTTTCGACAAAAGAGATAACACCACCCCATTACGTCATGCTTCAGAAATGTGGAAAATGGTCCGTTTTCAAATGTTTTATTTTTGAACGTCAGTTCACATTTGTAGGTGGATCATCAGTGTTAGAGCTAAAATTAGCATGTTTAAAGTGATTTTCATGCTTCCAGGGGCTCGGGAAGTGAATTAAATACTATTTAGAGGCATTTAATGTTCAAGCAAAAACAGCTGATTTTTGACAAAAGAGATAACACCCCCCCATTACGTCATGCTTCAGAAATGTTGAAAATGGTCCGTTTTCAAATGTTTTATTTTTGAATGTCAGTTCACATTTGTAGGTGGATCTTCAGTGTTAGAGCTAAAAATTAGCATGTTTTAAGTGATTTTCATGCTTCCAGGGGCCCTAAACATAAGATTTATGGAATGGTTAAAAGTGTATGAAAATGGCCAATTTACTCACTCTGAGTTCTCAAAAAGGGTTTCTTCACCCCGGGAAGTTAATTAAATACCATTTGGAGGCATTTAATGTTCGAGCAAAAACGGCTGATTTTCGACAAAAGAGATAACACCCCCCCATTAGGTCATGCTTCAGAAATGTGGAAAATGGTCCGTTTTCAAATGTTTTATTTTTGAACGTCAGTTCACATTTGTAGGTGGATCATCAGTGTTAGAGCTAAAATTAGCATGTTTAAAGGGATTTTCATGCTTCCAGGGGCTCGGGAAGTGAATTAAATACTATTTGGAGGCATTTAATGTTCAAGCAAAAACAGCTGATTTTTGACAAAAGAGATAACACCCCCACCCCATTACGTCATGCTTCAGAAATGTGGAAAATGGTCTGTTTTCAAATGTTTTATTTTTGAACATCAGTTCACATTTGTAGGTGGATCATCAGTGTTAGAGCTAAAATTAGCATGTTTAAAGTGATTTTCATGCTTCCAGGGGCCCTAAACACAAGATTTATGGAATGGTAAAAGTGCATGAAAATGGCCAATTTACTCACTCTGAGTTCTCAAAAAGGGTTTCTTCACCCCGGGAAGTTAATTAAATACCATTTGGAGGCATTTAATGTTCGAGCAAAAACGGCTGATTTTCGACAAAAGAGATAACACCCCCCCATTACGTGATGCTTCAGAAATGTGGAAAATGGTCCGTTTTCAAATGTTTTATTTTTGAACATCAGTTCACATTTGTAGGTGGATCATCAGTGTTAGAGCTAAAATTAGCATGTTTAAAGTGATTTTCATGCTTCCAGGGGCTCGGGAAGTGAATTAAATACTATTTGGAGGCATTTAATGTTCAATCAAAAACAGCTGATTTTTGACAAAAGAGATAACACCCCCCCATTACGTCATGCTTCAGAAATGTGGAAAATGGTCCGTTTTCAAATGTTTTATTTTTGAACGTCAGTTCACATTTGTAGGTGGATCATCAGTGTTAGAGCTAAAATTAGCATGTTTAAAGTGATTTTAATTCTTCCAGGGGCTCGGGAAGTGAATTAAATACTATTTGGAGGCATTTAATGTTCAAGCAAAAACAGCTGATTTTTGACAAAAGAGACAACACCCCCCCATTACGTCATGCTTCAGAAATGTGGAAAATGGTCCGTTTTCAAATGTTTTATTTTTGAACGTCAGTTCACATTTGTAGGTGGATCATCAGTGTTAGAGCTAAAATTAGCATGTTTAAAGTGATTTTCATGCTTCCAGGGGCCCTAAACACAAGATTTATGGAATGGTTAAAAGTGCATGAAAATGGCCAATTTACTCACTCTGAGTTCTCAAAAAGGGTTTCTTCACCCCGGGAAGTTAATTAAATACCATTTGGAGGCATTTAATGTTCGAGCAAAAACGGCTGATTTTCGACAAAAGAGATAACACCCTACCATTACGTCATGCTTCAGAAATGTGGAAAATGGTCCGTTTTCAAATGTTTTATTTTTGAACGTCAGTTCACATTTGTAGGTGGATCATCAGTGTTAGAGCTAAAATTAGCATGTTTAAAGTGATTTTCATGCTTCCAGGGGCTCAGGAAGTGAATTAAATACTTTTTGGAGGCATTTAATGTTCAAGCAAAAACAGCTGATTTTTGACAAAAGAGATAACACCCCCCCATTTCGTCATGCTTCAGAAATGTGGAAAATGGTCCGTTTTCAAATGTTTTATTTTTGAACGTCAGTTCACATTTGTAGGTGGATCATCAGTGTTAGAGCTAAAATTAGCATGTTTAAAGTGATTTTCATGCTTCCAGGGGCTCGGGAAGTGAATTAAATACTATTTGGAGGCATTTAATGTTCAAGCAAAAACAGCTGATTTTTGACAAAAGAGATAACACCCCCCCCATTACGTCATGCTTCAGAAATGTGGAAAATGGTCCGTTTTCAAATGTTTTATTTTTGAACCATCAGTTCACATTTGTAGGTGGATCATCAGTGTTAGAGCTAAAATTAACATGTTTAAAGTGATTTTCATGCTTCCAGGGGCCCTAAACACAAGATTTATGGAATGGGTAAAAGTGCATGAAAATGGCCAATTTACTCACTCTGAGTTCTCAAAAAGGGTTTCTTCACCCCGGGAAGTTAATTAAATACCATTTGGAGGCATTTAATGTGCGAGCAAAAACGGCTGATTTTCGACAAAAGAGATAACACCCCCCCTTTTCGTCATGCTTCAGAAATGTGGAAAATGGTCCGTTTTCAAATGTTTTCTTTTTGAACGTCAGTTCACATTTGTAGGTGGATCATAAGTGTTAGAGCTAAAATTAGCATGTTTAAAGTGATTTTCATGCTTCCAGGGGCTCGGGAAGTGAATTAAATACTATTTGGAGGCATTTAATGTTCAATTAAAAACTGCTGATTTTTGACAAAAGAGATAACACCCCCCCATTACGTCATGCTTCAGAAATGTGGAAAATGGTCCGTTTTCAAATGTTTTATTTTTGAACGTCAGTTCACATTTGTAGGTGGATCATCAGTGTTAGAGCTAAAATTAGCATGTTTAAAGTGATTTTCATGCTTCCAGGGGCCCTAAACACAAGATTTATGGAATGGTTAAAAGTGCATGAAAATGGCCAATTTACTCACTCTGAGTTCTCAAAAAGGGTTTCTTCACCCCGGGAAGTTAATTAAATACCATTTGGAGGCATTTAATGTTCGAGCAAAAACGGCTGATTTTCGACAAAAGAGATAACACCCCCCCATTACGTCATGCTTCAGAAATGTGGAAAATGGTCCGTTTTCAAATGTTTTATTTTTGAACGTCAGTTCACATTTGTAGGTGGATCATCAGTGTTAGAGCTAAAATTAGCATGTTTAAAGTGATTTTCATGCTTCCAGGGGCTCGGGAAGTGAATTAAATACTATTTGGAGGCATTTAATGTTCAAGCAAAAACAGCTGATTTTTGACAAAAGAGATAACACCCCCCCATTACGTCATGCTTCAGAAATGTGGAAAATGGTCCGTTTTCAAATGTTTTATTTTTGAACGTCAGTTCACATTTGTAGGTGGATCATCAGTGTTAGAGCTAAAATTAGCATGTCTAAAGTGATTTTCATGCTTCCAGGGGCCCTAAACACAAGATTTATGGAATGGTTAAAAGTGCATGAAAATGGCCAATTTACTCACTCTGAGTTCTCAAAAGGGTTTCTTCACCCCGGGAAGTTAATTAAATACCATTTGGAGGCATTTAATGTTCGAGCAAAAACGGCTGATTTTCGACAAAAGAGATAACACCCCCCATTACGTCATGCTTCAGAAATGTGGAAAATGGTCCGTTTTCAAATGTTTTATTTTTGAACGTCAGTTCACATTTGTAGGTGGATCATCAGTTTTAGAGCTAAAATTAGCATGTTTAAAGTGATTTTCATGCTTCCAGGGGCTCGGGAAGTGAATTAAATACTATTTGGAGGCATTTAATGTTCAAGCAAAAACAGCAGATTTTTGACAAAAGAGATAACACCCCCCCATTACGTCATGCTTCAGAAATGTGGAAAATGGTCCGTTTTCAAATGTTTTATTTTTGAACGTCAGTTCACATTTGTAGGTGGATCATCAGTGTTAGAGCTAAAATTAGCATGTTTAAAGTGATTTTCATGCTTCTAGGGGCCCTAAACACAAGATTTATGGAATGGTTAAAAGTGCATGAAAATGGCCAATTTACTCACTCTGAGTTCTCAAAAAGGGTTTCTTCACCCCGGGAAGTTAATTAAATACCATTTGGAGGCATTTAATGTTCGAGCAAAAACGGCTGATTTTCGACAAAAGAGATAACACCCCCCCATTACGTCATGCTTCAGAAATGTGGAAAATGGTCCGTTTTCAAATGTTTTATTTTTGAACGTCAGTTCACATTTGTAGGTGGATCATCAGTGTTAGAGCTAAAATTAGCATGTTTAAAGGGATTTTCATGCTTCCAGGGGCTCGGGAAGTGAATTAAATGCTATTTGGAGGCAATTAAAGTTCAAGCAAAAACAGCTGATTTTTGGCAAAAGAGATAACACCCCCCCATTACGTCATGCTTCAGAAATGTGGAAAATGGTCCGTTTTCAAATGTTTTATTTTTGAACGTCAGTTCACATTTGTAGGTGGATCATCAGTGTTAGAGCTAAAATTAGCATGTTTAAAGTGATGTTCATGCTTCCAGGGGCTTGGGAAGTGAATTAAATACTATTTGGAGGCATTTAATGTTCAAGCAAAAACAGCTGATTTTTGACAAAAGAGATAACACCCCCCCCATTACGTCATGCTTCAGAAATGTGGAAAATGGTCCGTTTTCAAATGTTTTATTTTTGAACGTCAGTTCACATTTGTAGGTGGATCATCAGTGTTAGAGCTAAAATTAGCATGTTTAAAGTGATTTTCATGCTTCCATGGGCCCTAAACACAAGATTTATGGAATGGTTAAAAGTGCATGAAAATGGCCAATTTACTCACTCTGAGTTCTCAAAAAGGGTTTCTTCACCCCGGGAAGTTAATTAAATACCATTTGGAGGCATTTAATGTTCGAGCAAAAACGGCTGATTTTCGATAAAAGAGATAACACCCCCCATTACGTCATGCTTCTGAAATGTGGAAAATGGTCCGTTTTCAAATGTTTTATTTTTGAACGTCAGTTCACATTTGTAGGTGGATCATCAGTGTTAGAGCTAAAATTAGCATGTTTAAAGTGATTTTCATGCTTCCAGGGGCTCGGGAAGTGAATTAAATACTATTTGGAGGCATTTAATGTTCAAGAAAAACAGCAGATTTTTGACAAAAGAGATAACACCCCCCCATTACGTCATGCTTCAGAAATGTGGAAAATGGTCCGTTTTCAAATGTTTTATTTTTGAACGTCAGTTCACATTTGTAGGTGGATCATCAGTGTTAGAGCTAAAATTAGCATGTTTAAAGTGATTTTCATGCTTCCAGGGGCCCTAAACACAAGATTTATGGAATGGGTAAAAGTGCATGAAAATGGCCAATTTAATCACTCTGAGCTCTCAAAAAGGGTTTCTTCACCCCGGGAAGGTAATTAAATACCATTTGGAGGCATTTAATGTTCGAGCAAAAACGGCTGATTTTTGACAAAAGAGATAACACCCCCCCATTACGTCATGCTTCAGAAATGTGGAAAATGGTCCGTTTTCAAATGTTTTATTTTTGAACGTCAGTTCACATTTGTAGGTGGATCATCAGTGTTAGAGCTAAAATTAGCATGTTTAAAGTGATTTTCATGCTTCCAGGGGCTCGGGAAGTGAATTAAATACTATTTGGAGGCATTTAATGTTCAAGCAAAAACAGCTGATTTTTGACAAAAGAGATAACACCCCCCATTACGTCATGCTTCAGAAATGTGGAAAATGGTCCGTTTTCAAATGTTTTATTTTTGAACGTCAGTTCACATTTGTAGGTGGATCATCAGTGTTAGAGCTAAAATTAGCATCTTTAAAGTGATTTTCATGCTTCCAGGGGCCCTAAACACAAGATTTATGGAATGGTTAAAAGTGCATGAAAATGGCCAATTTACTCACTCTGAGTTCTCAAAAAGGGTTTCTTCACCCCGGGAAGGTAATTAAATACCATTTGGAGGCATTTAATGTTCGAGCAAAAACGGCTGATTTTCAACAAAAGAGATAACACCCCCCCATTACGTCATGCTTCAGAAATGTGGAAAATGGTCCGTTTTCAAATGTTTTATTTTTGAACGTCAGTTCACATTTGTAGGTGGATCATCAGTGTTAGAGCTAAAATTAGCATGTTTAAAGTGATTTTCATGCTTCCAGGGGCTCGGGAAGTGAATTAAATACTATTTGGAGGCATTTAATGTTCAAGCAAAAACAGCAGATTTTTGACAAAAGAGATAACACCCCCCCATTACGTCATGCTTCAGAAATGTGGAAAATGGTCCGTTTTCAAATGTTTTATTTTTGAACGTCAGTTCACATTTGTAGGTGGATCATCAGTGTTAGAGCTAAAATTAGCATGTTTAAAGTGATTTTCATGCTTCCAGGGGCCCTAAACACAAGATTTATGGAATGGTTAAAAGTGCATGAAAATGGGCAATTTAATCACTCTGAGTTCTCAAAAAGGGTTTCTTCACCCCGGGAAGTTAATTAAATACCATTTGGAGGCATTTAATGTTCGAGCAAAAACGGCTGATTTTTGACAAAAGAGATAACACCCCCCCATTACGTCATGCTTCAGAAATGTGGAAAATGGTCCGTTTTCAAATGTTTTATTTTTGAACGTCAGTTCACATTTGTAGGTGGATCATCAGTGTTAGAGCTAAAATTAGCATGTTTAAAGTGATTTTCATGCTTCCAGGGGCTCGGGAAGTGAATTAAAAACTATTTGGAGGCATTTAATGTTCAAGCAAAAACAGCTGATTTTTGACAAAAGAGATAACACCCCCCCATTACGTCATGCTTCAGAAATGTGGAAAATGGTCCGTTTTCAAATGTTTTATTTTTGAACGTCAGTTCACATTTGTACTGGATCATCAGTGTTAGAGCTAAAATTAGCATGTTTAAAGTGATTTTCATGCTTCCAGGGGCCCTAAACACAAGATTTATGGAATGGTTAAAAGTGCATGAAAATGGCCAATTTACTCACTCTGAGTTCTCAAAAAGGGTTTCTTCACCCCGGGAAGTTAATTAAATACCATTTGGAGGCATTTAATGTTCGAGCAAAAACGGCTGACTTTCGACAAAAGAGATAACACCCCCCCATTACGTCATGCTTCAGAAATGTGGAAAATGGTCCGTTTTCAAATGTTTTATTTTTGAACGTCAGTTCACATTTGTAGGTGGATCATCAGTGTTAGAGCTAAAATTAGCATGTTTAAAGTTATTTTCATGCTTCCAGGGGCTCGGGAAGTGAATTAAATACTATTTGAAGGCATTTAATGTTCGAGCAAAAACAGCTGATTTTTGACAAAAGAGATAACCCCCCCATTACGTCATGCTTCAGAAATGTGGAAAATGGTCCGTTTTCAAATGTTTTACTTTTTGAACGTCAGTTCACATTTGTAGGTGGATCATCAGTGTTAGAGCTAAAATTAGCATGTTTAAAGTGATTTTCATGCTTCCAGGGGCCCTAAACACAAGATTTATGGAATGGTTAAAAGTGCATGAAAATGGCCAATTTACTCACTCTGAGTTCTCAAAAAGGGTTTCTTCACCCCAGGAAGTTAATTAAATACCATTTGGAGGCATTTAATGTTCGAGCAAATACGGCTGATTTTCGACAAAAGAGATAACACCCCCCCATTACGTCATGCTTCAGAATTGTGGAAAATGGTCCGTTTTCAAATGTTTTATTTTTGAACGTCAGTTCACATTTGTAGGTGGATCATCAGTGTTAGAGCTAAAATTAGCATGTTTAAAGTGATTTTCATGCTTCCAGGGGCTTGGGAAGTGAATTAAATACTATTTGGAGGCACTTAAAGTTCAAGCAAAAACAGCAGATTTTTGGCAAAAGAGATAACACCCCCCATTACGTCATGCTTCAGAAATGTGGAAAATGGTCCGTTTTCAAATGTTTTATTTTTGAACGTCAGTTCACATTTGTAGGTGGATCATCAGTGTTAAAGCTAAAATTAGCATGTTTAAAGTGATTTTCATGATTCCAGGGGCCCTAAACAAAAGATTTATGGAATGGTTAAAAGTGCATAAAATGGCCAATTTACTCACTCTGAGTTCTCAAAAAGGGTTTCTTCACCCAGGGAAGTTAATTAAATACCATTTGGAGGCATTTAATGTTCGAGCAAAAACGGCTGATTTTCGACAAAAGAGATAACACCCCCCCATTACTTCATGCTTCAGAAATGTGGAAAATGGTCCGTTTTCAAATGTTTTATTTTTGAATGTCAGTTCACATTTGTAGTTGGATCATCAGTGTTAGAGCTAAAATTAGCATGTTTAAAGTGATTTTCATGCTTCCAGGGGCTCGGGAAGTGAATTAAATACTATTTGGAGGCATTTAATGTTCAATCAAAAACAGCTGATTTTTGACAAAAGAGATAACACCCCCCATTACGTCATGCTTCAGAAATGTGGAAAATGGTCAGTTTTCAAATGTTTTATTTTTGAACGTCAGTTCACATTTGTAGGTGGATCATCAGTGATAGAGCTAAAATTAGCATGTTTAAAGTGATTTTCATGCTTCCAGGGGCCCTAAACACAAGATTTATGGAATGGTTAAAAGTGCATGAAAATGGCCAATTTACTCACTCTGAGTTCTCAAAAAGGGTTTCTTCACCCGGGAAGTTAATTAAATACCATTTGGAGGCATTTAATGTTCGAGCAAAAACGGCTGATTTTCGACAAAAGAGATAACACCCCCCCATTACGTCATGCTTCAGAAATGTGGAAAATGGTCCGTTTTCAAATGTTTTATTTTTGAACGTCAGTTCACATTTGTAGGTGAATCATCAGTGTTAGAGCTAAAATTAGCATGTTTAAAGTGATTTTCATGCTTCCAGGGGCTCGGGAAGTGAATTAAAAACTATTTGGAGGCATTTAATGTTCAAGCAAAAACAGCTGATTTTTGACAAAAGAGATAACACCCCCCATTACGTCATGCTTCAGAAATGTGGAAAATGGTCCGTTTTCAAATGTTTTATTTTTGAACGTCAGTTCACATTTGTAGGTGAATCATCAGTGTTAGAGCTAAAATTAGCATGTTTAAAGTGATTTTCATGCTTCCAGGGGCCCTAAACACAAGATTTATGGAATGGTTAAAAGTGCATGAAAATGGCCAATTTACTCACTCTGAGTTCTCAAAAAGGGTTTCTTCACCCCGGGATGTTAATTAAATACCATTTGGAGGCATTTAATGTTCGAGCAAAAATGGCTGATTTTCGACAAAAGAGCTAACACCCCCCATTACGTCATGCTTCAGAAATGTGGAAAATGGTCCGTTTTCAAATGTTTTATTTTTGAACGTCAGTTCACATTTGTAGGTGGATCATCAGTGTTAGAGCTAAAATTAGCATGTTTAAAGGGATTTTCATGCTTCCAGGGGCTCGGGAAGTGACTCAAATACTATTTGGAGGCATTTAATGTTCAAGCAAAAACAGCTGATTTTTGACAAAAGAGATAACACCCCCCCATTACGTCATGCTTCAGAAATGTGGAAAATGGTCCGTTTTCAAATGTTTTATTTTTGAACGTCAGTTCACATTTGTACTGGATCATCAGTGTTAGAGCTAAAATTAGCATGTTTAAAGTGATTTTCATGCTTCCAGGGGCCCTAAACACAAGATTTATGGAATGGTTAAAAGTGCATGAAAATGGCCAATTTACTCACTCTGAGTTCTCAAAAAGGGTTTCTTCACCCCGGGAAGTTAATTAAATACCATTTGGAGGCATTTAATGTTCGAGCAAAAACGGCTGACTTTCGACAAAAGAGATAACACCCCCCCATTACGTCATGCTTCAGAAATGTGGAAAATGGTCCGTTTTCAAATGTTTTATTTTTGAACGTCAGTTCACATTTGTAGGTGGATCATCAGTGTTAGAGCTAAAATTAGCATGTTTAAAGTTATTTTCATGCTTCCAGGGGCTCGGGAAGTGAATTAAATACTATTTGAAGGCATTTAATGTTCGAGCAAAAACAGCTGATTTTTGACAAAAGAGATAACCCCCCCCATTACGTCATGCTTCAGAAATGTGGAAAATGGTCCGTTTTCAAATGTTTTATTTTTGAACGTCAGTTCACATTTGTAGGTGGATCATCAGTGTTAGAGCTAAAATTAGCATGTTTAAAGTGATTTTCATGCTTCCAGGGGCCCTAAACACAAGATTTATGGAATGGTTAAAAGTGCATGAAAATGGCCAATTTACTCACTCTGAGTTCTCAAAAAGGGTTTCTTCACCCCAGGAAGTTAATTAAATACCATTTGGAGGCATTTAATGTTCGAGCAAATACGGCTGATTTTCGACAAAAGAGATAACACCCCCCCATTACGTCATGCTTCAGAATTGTGGAAAATGGTCCGTTTTCAAATGTTTTATTTTTGAACGTCAGTTCACATTTGTAGGTGGATCATCAGTGTTAGAGCTAAAATTAGCATGTTTAAAGTGATTTTCATGCTTCCAGGGGCTTGGGAAGTGAATTAAATACTATTTGGAGGCACTTAAAGTTCAAGCAAAAACAGCTGATTTTTGGCAAAAGAGATAACACCCCCCATTACGTCATGCTTCAGAAATGTGGAAAATGGTCCGTTTTCAAATGTTTTATTTTTGAACGTCAGTTCACATTTGTAGGTGGATCATCAGTGTTAAAGCTAAAATTAGCATGTTTAAAGTGATTTTCATGATTCCAGGGGCCCTAAACAAAAGATTTATGGAATGGTTAAAAGTGCATGAAAATGGCCAATTTACTCACTCTGAGTTCTCAAAAGGGTTTCTTCACCCCGGGAAGTTAATTAAATACCATTTGGAGGCATTTAATGTTCGAGCAAAAACGGCTGATTTTCGACAAAAGAGATAACACCCCCCCATTACGTCATGCTTCAGAAATGTGGAAAATGGTCCGTTTTCAAATGTTTTATTTTTGAACGTCAGTTCACATTTGTAGGTGGATCATCAGTTTTAGAGCTAAAATTAGCATGTTTAAAGTGATTTTCATGCTTCCAGGGGCTCGGGAAGTGAATTAAATACTATTTGGAGGCATTTAATGTTCAAGCAAAAACAGCAGATTTTTGACAAAAGAGATAACACCCCCCCATTACGTCATGCTTCAGAAATGTGGAAAATGGTCCGTTTTCAAATGTTTTATTTTTGAACGTCAGTTCACATTTGTAGGTGGATCATCAGTGTTAGAGCTAAAATTAGCATGTTTAAAGTGATTTTCATGCTTCTAGGGGCCCTAAACACAAGATTTATGGAATGGTTAAAAGTGCATGAAAATGGCCAATTTACTCACTCTGAGTTCTCAAAAAGGGTTTCTTCACCCCGGGAAGTTAATTAAATACCATTTGGAGGCATTTAATGTTCGAGCAAAAACGGCTGATTTTCGACAAAAGAGATAACACCCCCCCATTACGTCATGCTTCAGAAATGTGGAAAATGGTCCGTTTTCAAATGTTTTATTTTTGAACGTCAGTTCACATTTGTAGGTGGATCATCAGTGTTAGAGCTAAAATTAGCATGTTTAAAGGGATTTTCATGCTTCCAGGGGCTCGGGAAGTGAATTAAATGCTATTTGGAGGCAATTAAAGTTCAAGCAAAAACAGCTGATTTTTGGCAAAAGAGATAACACCCCCCCATTACGTCATGCTTCAGAAATGTGGAAAATGGTCCGTTTTCAAATGTTTTATTTTTGAACGTCAGTTCACATTTGTAGGTGGATCATCAGTGTTAGAGCTAAAATTAGCATGTTTAAAGTGATGTTCATGCTTCCAGGGGCTTGGGAAGTGAATTAAATACTATTTGGAGGCATTTAATGTTCAAGCAAAAACAGCTGATTTTTGACAAAAGAGATAACACCCCCCCCATTACGTCATGCTTCAGAAATGTGGAAAATGGTCCGTTTTCAAATGTTTTATTTTTGAACGTCAGTTCACATTTGTAGGTGGATCATCAGTGTTAGAGCTAAAATTAGCATGTTTAAAGTGATTTTCATGCTTCCATGGGCCCTAAACACAAGATTTATGGAATGGTTAAAAGTGCATGAAAATGGCCAATTTACTCACTCTGAGTTCTCAAAAAGGGTTTCTTCACCCCGGGAAGTTAATTAAATACCATTTGGAGGCATTTAATGTTCGAGCAAAAACGGCTGATTTTCGATAAAAGAGATAACACCCCCCATTACGTCATGCTTCTGAAATGTGGAAAATGGTCCGTTTTCAAATGTTTTATTTTTGAACGTCAGTTCACATTTGTAGGTGGATCATCAGTGTTAGAGCTAAAATTAGCATGTTTAAAGTGATTTTCATGCTTCCAGGGGCTCGGGAAGTGAATTAAATACTATTTGGAGGCATTTAATGTTCAAGAAAAACAGCAGATTTTTGACAAAAGAGATAACACCCCCCCATTACGTCATGCTTCAGAAATGTGGAAAATGGTCCGTTTTCAAATGTTTTATTTTTGAACGTCAGTTCACATTTGTAGGTGGATCATCAGTGTTAGAGCTAAAATTAGCATGTTTAAAGTGATTTTCATGCTTCCAGGGGCCCTAAACACAAGATTTATGGAATGGGTAAAAGTGCATGAAAATGGCCAATTTAATCACTCTGAGCTCTCAAAAAGGGTTTCTTCACCCCGGGAAGGTAATTAAATACCATTTGGAGGCATTTAATGTTCGAGCAAAAACGGCTGATTTTTGACAAAAGAGATAACACCCCCCCATTACGTCATGCTTCAGAAATGTGGAAAATGGTCCGTTTTCAAATGTTTTATTTTTGAACGTCAGTTCACATTTGTAGGTGGATCATCAGTGTTAGAGCTAAAATTAGCATGTTTAAAGTGATTTTCATGCTTCCAGGGGCTCGGGAAGTGAATTAAATACTATTTGGAGGCATTTAATGTTCAAGCAAAAACAGCTGATTTTTGACAAAAGAGATAACACCCCCCATTACGTCATGCTTCAGAAATGTGGAAAATGGTCCGTTTTCAAATGTTTTATTTTTGAACGTCAGTTCACATTTGTAGGTGGATCATCAGTGTTAGAGCTAAAATTAGCATCTTTAAAGTGATTTTCATGCTTCCAGGGGCCCTAAACACAAGATTTATGGAATGGTTAAAAGTGCATGAAAATGGCCAATTTACTCACTCTGAGTTCTCAAAAAGGGTTTCTTCACCCCGGGAAGGTAATTAAATACCATTTGGAGGCATTTAATGTTCGAGCAAAAACGGCTGATTTTCAACAAAAGAGATAACACCCCCCCATTACGTCATGCTTCAGAAATGTGGAAAATGGTCCGTTTTCAAATGTTTTATTTTTGAACGTCAGTTCACATTTGTAGGTGGATCATCAGTGTTAGAGCTAAAATTAGCATGTTTAAAGTGATTTTCATGCTTCCAGGGGCTCGGGAAGTGAATTAAATACTATTTGGAGGCATTTAATGTTCAAGCAAAAACAGCAGATTTTTGACAAAAGAGATAACACCCCCCCATTACGTCATGCTTCAGAAATGTGGAAAATGGTCCGTTTTCAAATGTTTTATTTTTGAACGTCAGTTCACATTTGTAGGTGGATCATCAGTGTTAGAGCTAAAATTAGCATGTTTAAAGTGATTTTCATGCTTCCAGGGGCCCTAAACACAAGATTTATGGAATGGTTAAAAGTGCATGAAAATGGGCAATTTAATCACTCTGAGTTCTCAAAAAGGGTTTCTTCACCCCGGGAAGTTAATTAAATACCATTTGGAGGCATTTAATGTTCGAGCAAAAACGGCTGATTTTTGACAAAAGAGATAACACCCCCCCATTACGTCATGCTTCAGAAATGTGGAAAATGGTCCGTTTTCAAATGTTTTATTTTTGAACGTCAGTTCACATTTGTAGGTGGATCATCAGTGTTAGAGCTAAAATTAGCATGTTTAAAGTGATTTTCATGCTTCCAGGGGCTCGGGAAGTGAATTAAAAACTATTTGGAGGCATTTAATGTTCAAGCAAAAACAGCTGATTTTTGACAAAAGAGATAACACCCCCCCATTACGTCATGCTTCAGAAATGTGGAAAATGGTCCGTTTTCAAATGTTTTATTTTTGAACGTCAGTTCACATTTGTACTGGATCATCAGTGTTAGAGCTAAAATTAGCATGTTTAAAGTGATTTTCATGCTTCCAGGGGCCCTAAACACAAGATTTATGGAATGGTTAAAAGTGCATGAAAATGGCCAATTTACTCACTCTGAGTTCTCAAAAAGGGTTTCTTCACCCCGGGAAGTTAATTAAATACCATTTGGAGGCATTTAATGTTCGAGCAAAAACGGCTGACTTTCGACAAAAGAGATAACACCCCCCCATTACGTCATGCTTCAGAAATGTGGAAAATGGTCCGTTTTCAAATGTTTTATTTTTGAACGTCAGTTCACATTTGTAGGTGGATCATCAGTGTTAGAGCTAAAATTAGCATGTTTAAAGTTATTTTCATGCTTCCAGGGGCTCGGGAAGTGAATTAAATACTATTTGAAGGCATTTAATGTTCGAGCAAAAACAGCTGATTTTTGACAAAAGAGATAACCCCCCCATTACGTCATGCTTCAGAAATGTGGAAAATGGTCCGTTTTCAAATGTTTTATTTTTGAACGTCAGTTCACATTTGTAGGTGGATCATCAGTGTTAGAGCTAAAATTAGCATGTTTAAAGTGATTTTCATGCTTCCAGGGGCCCTAAACACAAGATTTATGGAATGGGTAAAAGTGCATGAAAATGGCCAATTTACTCACTCTGAGTTCTCAAAAAGGGTTTCTTCACCCCAGGAAGTTAATTAAATACCATTTGGAGGCATTTAATGTTCGAGCAAATACGGCTGATTTTCGACAAAAGAGATAACACCCCCCCCATTACGTCATGCTTCAGAATTGTGGAAAATGGTCCGTTTTCAAATGTTTTATTTTTGAACGTCAGTTCACATTTGTAGGTGGATCATCAGTGTTAGAGCTAAAATTAGCATGTTTAAAGTGATTTTCATGCTTCCAGGGGCTTGGGAAGTGAATTAAATACTATTTGGAGGCACTTAAAGTTCAAGCAAAAACAGCAGATTTTTGGCAAAAGAGATAACACCCCCCATTACGTCATGCTTCAGAAATGTGGAAAATGGTCCGTTTTCAAATGTTTTATTTTTGAACGTCAGTTCACATTTGTAGGTGGATCATCAGTGTTAAAGCTAAAATTAGCATGTTTAAAGTGATTTTCATGATTCCAGGGGCCCTAAACAAAAGATTTATGGAATGGTTAAAAGTGCATAAAATGGCCAATTTACTCACTCTGAGTTCTCAAAAAGGGTTTCTTCACCCAGGGAAGTTAATTAAATACCATTTGGAGGCATTTAATGTTCGAGCAAAAACGGCTGATTTTCGACAAAAGAGATAACACCCCCCCATTACTTCATGCTTCAGAAATGTGGAAAATGGTCCGTTTTCAAATGTTTTATTTTTGAATGTCAGTTCACATTTGTAGTTGGATCATCAGTGTTAGAGCTAAAATTAGCATGTTTAAAGTGATTTTCATGCTTCCAGGGGCTCGGGAAGTGAATTAAATACTATTTGGAGGCATTTAATGTTCAATCAAAAACAGCTGATTTTTGACAAAAGAGATAACACCCCCCATTACGTCATGCTTCAGAAATGTGGAAAATGGTCAGTTTTCAAATGTTTTATTTTTGAACGTCAGTTCACATTTGTAGGTGGATCATCAGTGATAGAGCTAAAATTAGCATGTTTAAAGTGATTTTCATGCTTCCAGGGGCCCTAAACACAAGATTTATGGAATGGTTAAAAGTGCATGAAAATGGCCAATTTACTCACTCTGAGTTCTCAAAAAGGGTTTCTTCACCCGGGAAGTTAATTAAATACCATTTGGAGGCATTTAATGTTCGAGCAAAAACGGCTGATTTTCGACAAAAGAGATAACACCCCCCCATTACGTCATGCTTCAGAAATGTGGAAAATGGTCCGTTTTCAAATGTTTTATTTTTGAACGTCAGTTCACATTTGTAGGTGAATCATCAGTGTTAGAGCTAAAATTAGCATGTTTAAAGTGATTTTCATGCTTCCAGGGGCTCGGGAAGTGAATTAAAAACTATTTGGAGGCATTTAATGTTCAAGCAAAAACAGCTGATTTTTGACAAAAGAGATAACACCCCCCATTACGTCATGCTTCAGAAATGTGGAAAATGGTCCGTTTTCAAATGTTTTATTTTTGAACGTCAGTTCACATTTGTAGGTGAATCATCAGTGTTAGAGCTAAAATTAGCATGTTTAAAGTGATTTTCATGCTTCCAGGGGCCCTAAACACAAGATTTATGGAATGGTTAAAAGTGCATGAAAATGGCCAATTTACTCACTCTGAGTTCTCAAAAAGGGTTTCTTCACCCCGGGATGTTAATTAAATACCATTTGGAGGCATTTAATGTTCGAGCAAAAATGGCTGATTTTCGACAAAAGAGCTAACACCCCCCATTACGTCATGCTTCAGAAATGTGGAAAATGGTCCGTTTTCAAATGTTTTATTTTTGAACGTCAGTTCACATTTGTAGGTGGATCATCAGTGTTAGAGCTAAAATTAGCATGTTTAAAGGGATTTTCATGCTTCCAGGGGCTCGGGAAGTGACTCAAATACTATTTGGAGGCATT
Organism: Lissotriton vulgaris; assembly: GCF_964263255.1. NCBI lineage: Eukaryota > Metazoa > Chordata > Amphibia > Caudata > Salamandridae > Lissotriton > Lissotriton vulgaris. The sequence continues at coordinate 185,253 of NW_028249249.1, forward strand.
TAATGTTCAAGCAAAAACAGCTGATTTTTGACAAAAGAGATAACACCCCCCCATTACGTCATGCTTCAGAAATGTGGAAAATGGTCCGTTTTCAAATGTTTTATTTTTGAACGTCAGTTCACATTTGTACTGGATCATCAGTGTTAGAGCTAAAATTAGCATGTTTAAAGTGATTTTCATGCTTCCAGGGGCCCTAAACACAAGATTTATGGAATGGTTAAAAGTGCATGAAAATGGCCAATTTACTCACTCTGAGTTCTCAAAAAGGGTTTCTTCACCCCGGGAAGTTAATTAAATACCATTTCGAGGCATTTAATGTTCGAGCAAAAACGGCTGACTTTCGACAAAAGAGATAACACCCCCCCATTACGTCATGCTTCAGAAATGTGGAAAATGGTCCGTTTTCAAATGTTTTATTTTTGAACGTCAGTTCACATTTGTAGGTGGATCATCAGTGTTAGAGCTAAAATTAGCATGTTTAAAGTTATTTTCATGCTTCCAGGGGCTCGGGAAGTGAATTAAATACTATTTGAAGGCATTTAATGTTCGAGCAAAAACAGCTGATTTTTGACAAAAGAGATAACCCCCCCCATTACGTCATGCCTCAGAAATGTGGAAAATGGTCAGTTTTCAAATGTTTTATTTTTGAACGTCAGTTCACATTTGTAGGTGGATCATCAGTGTTAGAGCTAAAATTAGCATGTTTAAAGTGATTTTCATGCTTCCAGGGGCCCTAAACACAAGATTTATGGAATGGTTAAAAGTGCATGAAAATGGCCAATTTACTCACTCTGAGTTCTCAAAAAGGGTTTCTTCACCCCAGGAAGTTAATTAAATACCATTTGGAGGCATTTAATGTTCGAGCAAATACGGCTGATTTTCGACAAAAGAGATAACACCCCCCCATTACGTCATGCTTCAGAATTGTGGAAAATGGTCCGTTTTCAAATGTTTTATTTTTGAACGTCAGTTCACATTTGTAGGTGGATCATCAGTGTTAGAGCTAAAATTAGCATGTTTAAAGTGATTTTCATGCTTCCAGGGGCTTGGGAAGTGAATTAAATACTATTTGGAGGCACTTAAAGTTCAAGCAAAAACAGCTGATTTTTGGCAAAAGAGATAACACCCCCCATTACGTCATGCTTCAGAAATGTGGAAAATGGTCCGTTTTCAAATGTTTTATTTTTGAACGTCAGTTCACATTTGTAGGTGGATCATCAGTGTTAAAGCTAAAATTAGCATGTTTAAAGTGATTTTCATGATTCCAGGGGCCCTAAACAAAAGATTTATGGAATGGTTAAAAGTGCATAAAATGGCCAATTTACTCACTCTGAGTTCTCAAAAAGGGTTTCTTCACCCAGGGAAGTTAATTAAATACCATTTGGAGGCATTTAATGTTCGAGCAAAAACGGCTGATTTTCGACAAAAGAGATAACACCCCCCCATTACTTCATGCTTCAGAAATGTGGAAAATGGTCCGTTTTCAAATGTTTTATTTTTGAATGTCAGTTCACATTTGTAGTTGGATCATCAGTGTTAGAGCTAAAATTAGCATGTTTAAAGTGATTTTCATGCTTCCAGGGGCTCGGGAAGTGAATTAAATACTATTTGGAGGCATTTAATGTTCAATCAAAAACAGCTGATTTTTGACAAAAGAGATAACACCCCCCATTACGTCATGCTTCAGAAATGTGGAAAATGGTCAGTTTTCAAATGTTTTATTTTTGAACGTCAGTTCACATTTGTAGGTGGATCATCAGTGATAGAGCTAAAATTAGCATGTTTAAAGTGATTTTCATGCTTCCAGGGGCCCTAAACACAAGATTTATGGAATGGTTAAAAGTGCATGAAAATGGCCAATTTACTCACTCTGAGTTCTCAAAAAGGGTTTCTTCACCCCGGGAAGTTAATTAAATACCATTTGGAGGCATTTAATGTTCGAGCAAAAACGGCTGATTTTCGACAAAAGAGATAACACCCCCCCATTACGTCATGCTTCAGAAATGTGGAAAATGGTCCGTTTTCAAATGTTTTATTTTTGAACGTCAGTTCACATTTGTAGGTGGATCATCAGTGTTAGAGCTAAAACTAGCATGTTTAAAGTGATTTTCATGCTTCCAGGGGCTCGGGAAGTGAATTAAATACTATTCGGAGGCATTTAATGTTCAATCAAAAACAGCTGATTTTTGACAAAAGAGATAACACCCCCCCATTACGTCATGCTTCAGAAATGTGGAAAATGGTCCGTTTTCAAATGTTTTATTTTTGAACGTCAGTTCACATTTGTAGGTGGATCATCAGTGTTAGAGCTAAAATTACCATGTTTAAAGTGATTTTCATGCTTCCAGGGGCCCTAAACACAAGATTTATGGAATGGATAAAAGTGCATGAAAATGGCCAATTTACTCACTCTGAGTTCTCAAAAAGGGTTTCTTCACCCCGGGAAGTTAATTAAATACCATTTGGAGGCATTTAATGTTCGAGCAAAAACGGCTGATTTTCGACAAAAGAGATAACACCCCCCCATTACGTCATGCTTCAGAAATGTGGAAAATGGTCCGTTTTCAAATGTTTTATTTTTGAACGTCAGTTCACATTTGTAGGTGGATCATCAGTGTTAGAGCTAAAATTAGCATGTTTAAAGTGATTTTCATGCTTCCAGGGGCTCGGGAAGTGAATTAAATACTATTTGGAGGCATTTAATGTTCAATCAAAAACAGCTGATTTTTGACAAAAGAGATAACACCCCCCATTACGCCATGCTTCAGAAATGTGGAAAATGCTCCGTTTTCAAATGTTTTATTTTTGAACGTCAGTTCACATTTGTAGGTGGATCATCAGTGTTAGAGCTAAAATTAGCATGTTTAAAGTGATTTTCATGCTTCCAGGGGCTCGGGAAGTGAATTAAATACTATTTGGAGGCATTTAATGTTCAATCAAAAACAGCAGATTTTTGACAAAAGAGATAACACCCCCCCATTACATCATGCTTCAGAAATGTGGAAAATGGTCCGTTATCAAATGTTTTATTTTTGAACGTCAGTTCACATTTGTAGGTGGATCATCAGTGTTAGTGCTAAAATTAGCATGTTTAAAGTGATTTTCATGCTTCCAGGGGCCCTAAACACAAGATTTATGGAAAGGTTAAAAGTGCATGAAAATGGCCAATTTACTCACTCTGAGTTCTCAAAAAGGGTTTCTTCACCCCGGGAAGTTAATTAAATACCATTTGGAGGCATTTAATGTTCGAGCAAAAACGGCTGATTTTCGACAAAAGAGATAACACCCCCCCCCCATTACGTCATGCTTCAGAAATGTGGAAAATGGTCCGTTTTCAAATGTTTTATTTTTGAACGTCAGTTCACATTTGTAGGTGGATCATCAGTGTTAGAGCTAAAATTAGCATGTTTAAAGTGATTTTCATGCTTCCAGGGGCTCGGGAAGTGAATTAAATACTATTTGGAGGCATTTAATGTTCAATCAAAAACAGCTGATTTTTGACAAAAGAGATAACACCCCCCCATTACGTCATGCTTCAGAAATGTGGAAAATGGTCCGTTTTCAAATGTTTTATTTTTGAACGTCAGTTCACATTTGTAGGTGGATCATCAGTGTTAGAGCTAAAATTAGCATGTTTAAAGTGATTTTCATGCTTCCAGGGGCCCTAAACACAACATTTATGGAATGGTTAAAAGTGCATGAAAATGGCCAATTTACTCACTCTGAGTTCTCAAAAAGGGTTTCTTCACCCCGGGAAGTTAATTAAATACCATTTGGAGGCATTTAATGTTCGAGCAAAAATGGCTGATTTTCGACAAAAGAGATAACACCCCCCCATTACGTCATGCTTCAGAAATGTGGAAAATGGTCCGTTTTCAAATGTTTTATTTTTGAACGTCAGTTCACATTTGTAGGTGGATCATCAGTGTTAGAGCTAAAATTAGCATGTTTAAAGTGATTTTCATGCTTCCAGGGGCTCGGGAAGTGAATTAAATACTATTTGGAGGCATTTAATGTTCAAGCAAAAACAGCTGATTTTTGACAAAAGAGATAACACCCCCCCATTACGTCATGCTTCAGAAATGTGGAAAATGGTCCGTTTTCAAATGTTTTATTTTTGAACGTCAGTTCACATTTGTAGGTGGATCATCAGTGTTAGAGCTAAAATCAGCATGTTTAAAGTGATTTTCATGCTTCCAGGGGCCCTAAACACAAGATTTATGGAATGGGTAAAAGTGCATGAAAATGGCCAATTTACTCACTCTGAGTTCTCAAAAAGGGTTTCTTCACCCCGGGAGGTTAATTAAATACCATTTGGAGGCATTTAATGTTCGAGCAAAAACGGCTGATTTTTGACAAAAGAGATAACACCCCCCCATTACGTCATGCTTCAGAAATGTGGAAAATGGTCCGTTTTCAAATGTTTTATTTTTGAACGTCAGTTCACATTTGTAGGTGGATCATCAGTGTTAGAGCTAAAATTAGCATGTTTAAAGTGATTTTCATGCTTCCAGGGGCTCGGGAAGTGAATTAAATACTATTTGGAGGCATTTAATGTTCAAGCAAAAACAGCTGATTTTTTACAAAAGAGATAACACCCCCCATTACGTCATGCTTCAGAAATGTGGAAAATGGTCCGTTTTCAAATGTTTTATTTTTGAACGTCAGTTCACATTTGTAGGTGAATCATCAGTGTTAGAGCTAAAATTAGCATGTTTAAAGTGATTTTCATGCTTCCAGGGGCCCTAAACACAAGATTTATGGAATGGTTAAAAGTGCATGAAAATGGCCAATTTACTCACTCTGAGTTCTCAAAAAGGGTTTCTTCACCCCGGGATGTTAATTAAATACCATTTGGAGGCATTTAATGTTCGAGCAAAAATGGCTGATTTTCGACAAAAGAGCTAACACCCCCCCATTACGTCATGCTTCAGAAATGTGGAAAATGGTCCGTTTTCAAATGTTTTATTTTTGAACGTCAGTTCACATTTGTAGGTGGATCATCAGTGTTAGAGCTAAAATTAGCATGTTTAAAGTGATTTTCATGCTTCCAGGGGCCCTAAACACAAGATTTATGGAATGGTTAAAAGTGCATGAAAATGGCCAATTTACTCACTCTGAGTTCTCAAAAAGGGTTTCTTCACCCCGGGAAGTTAATTAAATACCATTTGGAGGCATTTAATGTTCGAGCAAAAACGGCTGATTTTCGACAAAAGAGATAACACCCCCCCATTACGTCATGCTTCAGAAATGTGGAAAATGGCCCGTTTTCAAATGTTTTATTTTTGAACGTCAGTTCACATTTGTAGGTGGATCATCAGTGTTAGAGCTAAAATTAGCATGTTTAAGGTGATTTTCATGCTTCCAGGGGCTCGGGAAGTGAATTAAATACTATTTGGAGGCATTTAATGTTCAAGCAAAAACAGCTGATTTTTGACAAAAGAGATAACACCCCCCATTACGTCATGCTTCAGAAATGTGGAAAATGGTCCGTTTTCAAATGTTTTATTTTTGAACGTCAGTTCACATTTGTAGGTGGATCATCAGTGTTAGAGCTAAAATCAGCATGTTTAAAGTGATTTTCATGCTTCCAGGGGCCCTAAACACAAGATTTATGGAATGGGTAAAAGTGCATGAAAATGGCCAATTTACTCACTCTGAGTTCTCAAAAAGGGTTTCTTCACCCCGGGAAGTTAATTAAATACCATTTGGAGGCATTTAATGTTCGAGCAAAAACGGCTGATTTTCGACAAAAGAGATAACACCCCCCCATTACGTCATGCTTCAGAAATGTGGAAAATGGTCCGTTTTCAAATGTTTTATTTTTGAACGTCAGTTCACATTTGTAGGTGGATCATCAGTGTTAGAGCTAAAATTAGCATGTTTAAAGTGATTTTCATGCTTCCAGGGGCCCTAAACACAAGATTTATGGAATAGTTAAAAGTGCATGAAAATGGCCAATTTACTCACTCTGAGTTCTCAAAAAGGGTTTCTTCACCCCGGGAAGTTAATTAAATACCATTTGGAGGCATTTAATGTTCGAGCAAAAACGGCTGATTTTCGACAAAAGAGATAACACCCCCCCATTACGTCATGCTTCAGAAATGTGGAAAATGGCCAGTTTTCAAATGTTTTATTTTTGAACGTCAGTTCACATTTGTAGGTGGATCATCAGTGTTAGAGCTAAAATTAGCATGTTTAAAGTGATTTTCATGCTTCCAGGGGCTCGGGAAGTGAATTAAATACTATTTGGAGGCATTTAATGTTCAAGCAAAAACAGCTGATTTTTGACAAAAGAGATAACACCCCCCCCATTACGTCATGCTTCAGAAATGTGGAAAATGGTCCGTTTTCAAATGTTTTATTTTTGAACGTCAGTTCACATTTGTAGGTGGATCATCAGTGTTAGAGCTAAAATTAACATGTTTAAAGTGATTTTCATGCTTCCAGGGGCCCTAAACACAAGATTTATGGAATGGGTAAAAGTGCATGAAAATGGCCAATTTACTCACTCTGAGTTCTCAAAAAGGGTTTCTTCACCCCGGGAAGTTAATTAAATACCATTTGGAGGCATTTAATGTGCGAGCAAAAACGGCTGATTTTCGACAAAAGAGATAACACCCCCCCTTTACGTCATGCTTCAGAAATGTGGAAAATGGTCCGTTTTCAAATGTTTTCTTTTTGAACGTCAGTTCACATTTGTAGGTGGATCATAAGTGTTAGAGCTAAAATTAGCATGTTTAAAGTGATTTTCATGCTTCCAGGGGCTCGGGAAGTGAATTAAATACTATTTGGAGGCATTTAATGTTCAATTAAAAACTGCTGATTTTTGACAAAAGAGATAACACCCCCCCATTACCTCATGCTTCAGAAATGTGGAAAATGGTCCGTTTTCAAATGTTTTATTTTTGAACGTCAGTTCACATTTGTAGGTGGATCATCAGTGTTAGAGCTAAAATTAGCATGTCTAAAGTGATTTTCATGCTTCCAGGGGCCCTAAACACAAGATTTATGGAATGGTTAAAAGTGCATGAAAATGGCCAATTTACTCACTCTGAGTTCTCAAAAGGGTTTCTTCACCCCGGGAAGTTAATTAAATACCATTTGGAGGCATTTAATGTTCGAGCAAAAACGGCTGATTTTCGACAAAAGAGATAACACCCCCCCATTACGTCATGCTTCAGAAATGTGGAAAATGGTCCGTTTTCAAATGTTTTATTTTTGAACGTCAGTTCACATTTGTAGGTGGATCATCAGTTTTAGAGCTAAAATTAGCATGTTTAAAGTGATTTTCATGCTTCCAGGGGCTCGGGAAGTGAATTAAATACTATTTGGAGGCATTTAATGTTCAAGCAAAAACAGCAGATTTTTGACAAAAGAGATAACACCCCCCCATTACGTCATGCTTCAGAAATGTGGAAAATGGTCCGTTTTCAAATGTTTTATTTTTGAACGTCAGTTCACATTTGTAGGTGGATCATCAGTGTTAGAGCTAAAATTAGCATGTTTAAAGTGATTTTCATGCTTCTAGGGGCCCTAAACACAAGATTTATGGAATGGTTAAAAGTGCATGAAAATGGCCAATTTACTCACTCTGAGTTCTCAAAAAGGGTTTCTTCACCCCGGGAAGTTAATTAAATACCATTTGGAGGCATTTAATGTTCGAGCAAAAACGGCTGATTTTCGACAAAAGAGATAACACCCCCCATTACGTCATGCTTCAGAAATGTGGAAAATGGTCCGTTTTCAAATGTTTTATTTTTGAACGTCAGTTCACATTTGTAGGTGGATCATCAGTGTTAGAGCTAAAATTAGCATGTTTAAAGGGATTTTCATGCTTCCAGGGGCTCGGGAAGTGAATTAAATGCTATTTGGAGGCAATTAAAGTTCAAGCAAAAACAGCTGATTTTTGGCAAAAGAGATAACACCCCCCCATTACGTCATGCTTCAGAAATGTGGAAAATGGTCCGTTTTCAAATGTTTTATTTTTGAACGTCAGTTCACATTTGTAGGTGGATCATCAGTGTTAGAGCTAAAATTAGCATGTTTAAAGTGATGTTCATGCTTCCAGGGGCTTGGGAAGTGAATTAAATACTATTTGGAGGCATTTAATGTTCAAGCAAAAACAGCTGATTTTTGACAAAAGAGATAACACCCCCCCCATTACGTCATGCTTCAGAAATGTGGAAAATGGTCCGTTTTCAAATGTTTTATTTTTGAACGTCAGTTCACATTTGTAGGTGGATCATCAGTGTTAGAGCTAAAATTAGCATGTTTAAAGTGATTTTCATGCTTCCATGGGCCCTAAACACAAGATTTATGGAATGGTTAAAAGTGCATGAAAATGGCCAATTTACTCACTCTGAGTTCTCAAAAAGGGTTTCTTCACCCCGGGAAGTTAATTAAATACCATTTGGAGGCATTTAATGTTCGAGCAAAAACGGCTGATTTTCGATAAAAGAGATAACACCCCCCATTACGTCATGCTTCTGAAATGTGGAAAATGGTCCGTTTTCAAATGTTTTATTTTTGAACGTCAGTTCACATTTGTAGGTGGATCATCAGTGTTAGAGCTAAAATTAGCATGTTTAAAGTGATTTTCATGCTTCCAGGGGCTCGGGAAGTGAATTAAATACTATTTGGAGGCATTTAATGTTCAAGAAAAACAGCAGATTTTTGACAAAAGAGATAACACCCCCCCATTACGTCATGCTTCAGAAATGTGGAAAATGGTCCGTTTTCAAATGTTTTATTTTTGAACGTCAGTTCACATTTGTAGGTGGATCATCAGTGTTAGAGCTAAAATTAGCATGTTTAAAGTGATTTTCATGCTTCCAGGGGCCCTAAACACAAGATTTATGGAATGGGTAAAAGTGCATGAAAATGGCCTATTTAATCACTCTGAGCTCTCAAAAAGGGTTTCTTCACCCCGGGAAGGTAATTAAATACCATTTGGAGGCATTTAATGTTCGAGCAAAAACGGCTGATTTTTGACAAAAGAGATAACACCCCCCCATTACGTCATGCTTCAGAAATGTGGAAAATGGTCCGTTTTCAAATGTTTTATTTTTGAACGTCAGTTCACATTTGTAGGTGGATCATCAGTGTTAGAGCTAAAATTAGCATGTTTAAAGTGATTTTCATGCTTCCAGGGGCTCGGGAAGTGAATTAAATACTATTTGGAGGCATTTAATGTTCAAGCAAAAACAGCTGATTTTTGACAAAAGAGATAACACCCCCCATTACGTCATGCTTCAGAAATGTGGAAAATGGTCCGTTTTCAAATGTTTTATTTTTGAACGTCAGTTCACATTTGTAGGTGGATCATCAGTGTTAGAGCTAAAATTAGCATCTTTAAAGTGATTTTCATGCTTCCAGGGGCCCTAAACACAAGATTTATGGAATGGTTAAAAGTGCATGAAAATGGCCAATTTACTCACTCTGAGTTCTCAAAAAGGGTTTCTTCACCCCGGGAAGGTAATTAAATACCATTTGGAGGCATTTAATGTTCGAGCAAAAACGGCTGATTTTCAACAAAAGAGATAACACCCCCCCATTACGTCATGCTTCAGAAATGTGGAAAATGGTCCGTTTTCAAATGTTTTATTTTTGAACGTCAGTTCACATTTGTAGGTGGATCATCAGTGTTAGAGCTAAAATTAGCATGTTTAAAGTGATTTTCATGCTTCCAGGGGCTCGGGAAGTGAATTAAATACTATTTGGAGGCATTTAATGTTCAAGCAAAAACAGCAGATTTTTGACAAAAGAGATAACACCCCCCCATTACGTCATGCTTCAGAAATGTGGAAAATGGTCCGTTTTCAAATGTTTTATTTTTGAACGTCAGTTCACATTTGTAGGTGGATCATCAGTGTTAGAGCTAAAATTAGCATGTTTAAAGTGATTTTCATGCTTCCAGGGGCCCTAAACACAAGATTTATGGAATGGTTAAAAGTGCATGAAAATGGGCAATTTAATCACTCTGAGTTCTCAAAAAGGGTTTCTTCACCCCGGGAAGTTAATTAAATACCATTTGGAGGCATTTAATGTTCGAGCAAAAACGGCTGATTTTTGACAAAAGAGATAACACCCCCCCATTACGTCATGCTTCAGAAATGTGGAAAATGGTCCGTTTTCAAATGTTTTATTTTTGAACGTCAGTTCACATTTGTAGGTGGATCATCAGTGTTAGAGCTAAAATTAGCATGTTTAAAGTGATTTTCATGCTTCCAGGGGCTCGGGAAGTGAATTAAAAACTATTTGGAGGCATTTAATGTTCAAGCAAAAACAGCTGATTTTTGACAAAAGAGATAACACCCCCCATTACGTCATGCTTCAGAAATGTGGAAAATGGTCCGTTTTCAAATGTTTTATTTTTGAACGTCAGTTCACATTTGTAGGTGAATCATCAGTGTTAGAGCTAAAATTAGCATGTTTAAAGTGATTTTCATGCTTCCAGGGGCCCTAAACACAAGATTTATGGAATGGTTAAAAGTGCATGAAAATGGCCAATTTACTCACTCTGAGTTCTCAAAAAGGGTTTCTTCACCCCGGGATGTTAATTAAATACCATTTGGAGGCATTTAATGTTCGAGCAAAAATGGCTGATTTTCGACAAAAGAGCTAACACCCCCCATTACGTCATGCTTCAGAAATGTGGAAAATGGTCCGTTTTCAAATGTTTTATTTTTGAACGTCAGTTCACATTTGTAGGTGGATCATCAGTGTTAGAGCTAAAATTAGCATGTTTAAAGGGATTTTCATGCTTCCAGGGGCTCGGGAAGTGACTCAAATACTATTTGGAGGCATTTAATGTTCAAGCAAAAACAGCTCATTTTTGACAAAAGAGATAACACCCCCCCATTACGTCATGCTTCAGAAATGTGGAAAATGGTCCGTTTTCAAATGTTTTATTTTTGAACGTCAGTTCACATTTGTACTGGATCATCAGTGTTAGAGCTAAAATTAGCATGTTTAAAGTGATTTTCATGCTTCCAGGGGCCCTAAACACAAGATTTATGGAATGGTTAAAAGTGCATGAAAATGGCCAATTTACTCACTCTGAGTTCTCAAAAAGGGTTTCTTCACCCCGGGAAGTTAATTAAATACCATTTGGAGGCATTTAATGTTCGAGCAAAAACGGCTGACTTTCGACAAAAGAGATAACACCCCCCCATTACGTCATGCTTCAGAAATGTGGAAAATGGTCCGTTTTCAAATGCTTTATTTTTGAACGTCAGTTCACATTTGTAGGTGGATCATCAGTGTTAGAGCTAAAATTAGCATGTTTAAAGTTATTTTCATGCTTCCAGGGGCTCGGGAAGTGAATTAAATACTATTTGAAGGCATTTAATGTTCGAGCAAAAACAGCTGATTTTTGACAAAAGAGATAACCCCCCCATTACGTCATGCTTCAGAAATGTGGAAAATGGTCCGTTTTCAAATGTTTTATTTTTGAACGTCAGTTCACATTTGTAGGTGGATCATCAGTGTTAGAGCTAAAATTAGCATGTTTAAAGTGATTTTCATGCTTCCAGGGGCCCTAAACACAAGATTTATGGAATGGTTAAAAGTGCATGAAAATGGCCAATTTACTCACTCTGAGTTCTCAAAAAGGGTTTCTTCACCCCAGGAAGTTAATTAAATACCATTTGGAGGCATTTAATGTTCGAGCAAATACGGCTGATTTTCGACAAAAGAGATAACACCCCCCCCATTACGTCATGCTTCAGAATTGTGGAAAATGGTCCGTTTTCAAATGTTTTATTTTTGAACGTCAGTTCACATTTGTAGGTGGATCATCAGTGTTAGAGCTAAAATTAGCATGTTTAAAGTGATTTTCATGCTTCCAGGGGCTTGGGAAGTGAATTAAATACTATTTGGAGGCACTTAAAGTTCAAGCAAAAACAGCTGATTTTTGGCAAAAGAGATAACACCCCCCATTACGTCATGCTTCAGAAATGTGGAAAATGGTCCGTTTTCAAATGTTTTATTTTTGAACGTCAGTTCACATTTGTAGGTGGATCATCAGTGTTAAAGCTAAAATTAGCATGTTTAAAGTGATTTTCATGATTCCAGGGGCCCTAAACAAAAGATTTATGGAATGGTTAAAAGTGCATAAAATGGCCAATTTACTCACTCTGAGTTCTCAAAAAGGGTTTCTTCACCCAGGGAAGTTAATTAAATACCATTTGGAGGCATTTAATGTTCGAGCAAAAACGGCTGATTTTCGACAAAAGAGATAACACCCCCCCATTACTTCATGCTTCAGAAATGTGGAAAATGGTCCGTTTTCAAATGTTTTATTTTTGAATGTCAGTTCACATTTGTAGTTGGATCATCAGTGTTAGAGCTAAAATTAGCATGTTTAAAGTGATTTTCATGCTTCCAGGGGCTCGGGAAGTGAATTAAATACTATTTGGAGGCATTTAATGTTCAATCAAAAACAGCTGATTTTTGACAAAAGAGATAACACCCCCATTACGTCATGCTTCAGAAATGTGGAAAATGGTCAGTTTTCAAATGTTTTATTTTTGAACGTCAGTTCACATTTGTAGGTGGATCATCAGTGATAGAGCTAAAATTAGCATGTTTAAAGTGATTTTCATGCTTCCAGGGGCCCTAAACACAAGATTTATGGAATGGTTAAAAGTGCATGAAAATGGCCAATTTACTCACTCTGAGTTCTCAAAAAGGGTTTCTTCACCCCGGGAAGTTAATTAAATACCATTTGGAGGCATTTAATGTTCGAGCAAAAACGGCTGATTTTCGACAAAAGAGATAACACCCCCCCATTACGTCATGCTTCAGAAATGTGGAAAATTGTCCGTTTTCAAATGTTTTATTTTTGAACGTCAGTTCACATTTGTAGGTGGATCATCAGTGTTAGAGCTAAAATTAGCATGTTTAAAGTGATTTTCATGCTTCCAGGGGCTCGGGAAGTGAATTAAATACTATTCGGAGGCATTTAATGTTCAATCAAAAACAGCTGATTTTTGACAAAAGAGATAACACCCCCCCCATTACGTCATGCTTCAGAAATGTGGAAAATGGTCCGTTTTCAAATGTTTTATTTTTGAACGTCAGTTCACATTTGTAGGTGGATCATCAGTGTTAGAGCTAAAATTACCATGTTTAAAGTGATTTTCATGCTTCCAGGGGCCCTAAACACAAGATTTATGGAATGGATAAAAGTGCATGAAAATGGCCAATTTACTCACTCTGAGTTCTCAAAAAGGGTTTCTTCACCCCGGGAAGTTAATTAAATACCATTTGGAGGCATTTAATGTTCGAGCAAAAACGGCTGATTTTCGACAAAAGAGATAACACCCCCCCATTACGTCATGCTTCAGAAATGTGGAAAATGGTCCGTTTTCAAATGTTTTATTTTTGAACGTCAGTTCACATTTGTAGGTGGATCATCAGTGTTAGAGCTAAAATTAGCATGTTTAAAGTGATTTTCATGCTTCCAGGGGCTCGGGAAGTGAATTAAATACTATTTGGAGGCATTTAATGTTCAATCAAAAACAGCTGATTTTTGACAAAAGAGATAACACCCCCCATTACGCCATGCTTCAGAAATGTGGAAAATGCTCCGTTTTCAAATGTTTTATTTTTGAACGTCAGTTCACATTTGTAGGTGGATCATCAGTGTTAGAGCTAAAATTAGCATGTTTAAAGTGATTTTCATGCTTCCAGGGGCTCGGGAAGTGAATTAAATACTATTTGGAGGCATTTAATGTTCAATCAAAAACAGCAGATTTTTGACAAAAGAGATAACACCCCCCCATTACATCATGCTTCAGAAATGTGGAAAATGGTCCGTTATCAAATGTTTTATTTTTGAACGTCAGTTCACATTTGTAGGTGGATCATCAGTGTTAGTGCTAAAATTAGCATGTTTAAAGTGATTTTCATGCTTCCAGGGGCCCTAAACACAAGATTTATGGAAAGGTTAAAAGTGCATGAAAATGGCCAATTTACTCACTCTGAGTTCTCAAAAAGGGTTTCTTCACCCCGGGAAGTTAATTAAATACCATTTGGAGGCATTTAATGTTCGAGCAAAAACGGCTGATTTTCGACAAAAGAGATAACACCCCCCCCCATTACGTCATGCTTCAGAAATGTGGAAAATGGTCCGTTTTCAAATGTTTTATTTTTGAACGTCAGTTCACATTTGTAGGTGGATCATCAGTGTTAGAGCTAAAATTAGCATGTTTAAAGTGATTTTCATGCTTCCAGGGGCTTGGGAAGTGAATTAAATATTTTTTGGAGGCATTTAATGTTCAAGCAAAAACAGCTGATTTTTGAAAAAAGAGATAACACCCCCCCATTACGTCATGCTTCAGAAATGTGGAAAATGGTCCGTTTTCAAATGTTTTATTTTTGAACGTCAGTTCACATTTGTAGGTGGATCATCAGTGTTAGAGCTAAAATTAGCATGTTTAAAGTGATTTTCATGCTTCCAGGGGCCCTAAACACAAGATTTATGGAATGGTTAAAAGTGCATGAAAATGGCCAATTTACTCACTCTGAGTTCTCAAAAAGGGTTTCTTCACCCCGGGAAGTTAATTAAATACCATTTGGAGGCATTTAATGTTCGAGCAAAAACGGCTGATTTTCGACAAAAGAGATAACACCCCCCCATTACGGCATGCTTCAGAAATGTGGAAAATGGTCCGTTTTCGAATGTTTTATTTTTGAACGTCAGTTCACATTTGTAGGTGGATCATCAGTGTTAGAGCTAAAATTAGCATGTTTAAAGTGATTTTCATGCTTCCAGGGGCCCTAAACACAACATTTATGGAATGGTTAAAAGTGCATGAAAATGGCCAATTTACTCACTCTGAGTTCTCAAAAAGGGTTTCTTCACCCCGGGAAGTTAATTAAATACCATTTGGAGGCATTTAATGTTCGAGCAAAAATGGCTGATTTTCGACAAAAGAGATAACACCCCCCCATTACGTCATGCTTCAGAAATGTGGAAAATGGTCCGTTTTCAAATGTTTTATTTTTGAACGTCAGTTCACATTTGTAGGTGGATCATCAGTGTTAGAGCTAAAATTAGCATGTTTAAAGTGATTTTCATGCTTCCAGGGGCTCGGGAAGTGAATTAAATACTATTTGGAGGCATTTAATGTTCAAGCAAAAACAGCTGATTTTTGACAAAAGAGATAACACCCCCCCATTACGTCATGCTTCAGAAATGTGGAAAATGGTCCGTTTTCAAATGTTTTATTTTTGAACGTCAGTTCACATTTGTAGGTGGATCATCAGTGTTAGAGCTAAAATCAGCATGTTTAAAGTGATTTTCATGCTTCCAGGGGCCCTAAACACAAGATTTATGGAATGGGTAAAAGTGCATGAAAATGGCCAATTTACTCACTCTGAGTTCTCAAAAAGGGTTTCTTCACCCCGGGAAGTTAATTAAATACCATTTGGAGGCATTTAATGTTCGAGCAAAAACGGCTGATTTTCGACAAAAGAGATAACACCCCCCCATTACGTCATGCTTCAGAAATGTGGAAAATGGTCCGTTTTCAAATGTTTTATTTTTGAACATCAGTTCACATTTGTCGGTGGATCATCAGTGTTAGAGCTAAAATTAGCATGTTTAAAGTGATTTTCATGCTTCCAGGGGCTCGGGAAGTGAATTAAATACTATTTGGAGGCATTTAATGTTCAATCAAAAACTGCTGATTTTTGACAAAAGAGATAACACCCCCCCATTACGTCATGCTTCAGAAATGTGGAAAATGGTCCGTTTTCAAATGTTTTATTTTTGAACGTCAGTTCACATTTGTAGGTGGATCATCAGTGTTAGAGCTAAAATTAGCATGTTTAAAGTGATTTTCATGCTTCCAGGGGCCCTAAACACAAGATTTATGGAATAGTTAAAAGTGCATGAAAATGGCCAATTTACTCACTCTGAGTTCTCAAAAAGGGTTTTTTCACCCCAGGAAGTTAATTAAATACCAT
Source organism: Lissotriton vulgaris (assembly GCF_964263255.1). Lineage (NCBI taxonomy): Eukaryota > Metazoa > Chordata > Amphibia > Caudata > Salamandridae > Lissotriton > Lissotriton vulgaris. The sequence goes on from NW_028249249.1 coordinate 201,231, forward strand.
TTGGAGGCATTTAATGTTCGAGCAAAAACGGCTGATTTTCGACAAAAGAGATAACACCCCCCCATTACGTCATGCTTCAGAAATGTGGAAAATGGCCCGTTTTCAAATGTTTTATTTTTGAACGTCAGTTCACATTTGTAGGTGGATCATCAGTGTTAGAGCTAAAATTAGCATGTTTAAAGTGATTTTCATGCTTCCAGGGGCTCGGGAAGTGAATTAAATACTATTTGGAGGCATTTAATGTTCAAGCAAAAACAGCAGATTTTTGACAAAAGAGATAACACCCCCCCATTACGTCATGCTTCAGAAATGTGGAAAATGGTCCGTTTTCAAATAATTTATTTTTGAACGTCAGTTCACATTTGTAGGTGGATCATCAGTGTTAGAGCTAAAATTAGCATGTTTTAAGTGATTTTCATGCTTCCAGGGGCCCTAAACACAAGATTTATGGAATGGTTAAAAGTGCATGAAAATGGCCAATTTAATCACTCTGAGTTCTCAAAAAGGGTTTCTTCACCCCGGGAAGTTAATTAAATACCATTTGGAGGCATTTAATGTTCGAGCAAAAACGGCTGATTTTTGACAAAAGAGATAACACCCCCCATTTACGTCATGCTTCAGAAATGTGGAAAATGGTCCGTTTTCAAATGTTTTATTTTTGAACGTCAGTTCACATTTGTAGGTGGATCATCAGTGTTAGAGCTAAAATTAGCATGTTTAAAGTGATTTTCATGCTTCCAGGGGCTCGGGAAGTGAATTAAATACTATTTGGAGGCATTTAATGTTCAAGCAAAAACAGCTGATTTTTTACAAAAGAGATAACACCCCCCATTACGTCATGCTTCAGAAATGTGGAAAATGGTCCGTTTTCAAATGTTTTTTTTTGAACGTCAGTTCACATTTGTAGGTGAATCATCAGTGTTAGAGCTAAAATTAGCATGTTTAAAGTGATTTTCATGCTTCCAGGGGCCCTAAACACAAGATTTATGGAATGGTTAAAAGTGCATGAAAATGGCCAATTACTCACTCTGAGTTCTCAAAAAGGGTTTCTTCACCCCGGGATGTTAATTAAATACATTTGGGAGGCATTTAATGTTCGAGCAAAAATGGCTGATTTTCGACAAAAGAGCTAACACCCCCCCATTACGTCATGCTTCAGAAATGTGGAAAATGGTCCGTTTTCAAATGTTTTATTTTTGAACGTCAGTTCACATTTGTAGGTGGATCATCAGTGTTAGAGCTAAAATTAGCATGTTTAAAGTGATTTTCATGCTTCCAGGGGCCCTAAACACAAGATTTATGGAATGGTTAAAAGTGCATGAAAATGGCCAATTTACTCACTCTGAGTTCTCAAAAAGGGTTTCTTCACCCCGGGAAGTTAATTAAATACCATTTGGAGGCATTTAATGTTCGAGCAAAAACGGCTGATTTTCGACAAAAGAGATAACACCCCCCCATTACGTCATGCTTCAGAAATGTGGAAAATGGCCCGTTTTCAAATGTTTTATTTTTGAACGTCAGTTCACATTTGTAGGTGGATCATCAGTGTTAGAGCTAAAATTAGCATGTTTAAAGTGATTTTCATGCTTCCAGGGGCTCGGGAAGTGAATTAAATACTATTTGGAGGCATTTAATGTTCAAGCAAAAACAGCTGATTTTTGACAAAAGAGATAACACCCCCCATTACGTCATGCTTCAGAAATGTGGAAAATGGTCCGTTTTCAAATGTTTTATTTTTGAACGTCAGTTCACATTTGTAGGTGGATCATCAGTGTTAGAGCTAAAATCAGCATGTTTAAAGTGATTTTCATGCTTCCAGGGGCCCTAAACACAAGATTTATGGAATGGGTAAAAGTGCATGAAAATGGCCAATTTACTCACTCTGAGTTCTCAAAAAGGGTTTCTTCACCCCGGGAAGTTAATTAAATACCATTTGGAGGCATTTAATGTTCGAGCAAAAACGGCTGATTTTCGACAAAAGAGATAACACCCCCCCATTACGTCATGCTTCAGAAATGTGGAAAATGGTCCGTTTTCAAATGTTTTATTTTTGAACATCAGTTCACATTTGTCGGTGGATCATCAGTGTTAGAGCTAAAATTAGCATGTTTAAAGTGATTTTCATGCTTCCAGGGGCTCGGGAAGTGAATTAAATACTATTTGGAGGCATTTAATGTTCAATCAAAAACTGCTGATTTTTGACAAAAGAGATAACACCCCCCCATTACGTCATGCTTCAGAAATGTGGAAAATGGTCCGTTTTCAAATGTTTTATTTTTAAACGTCAGTTCACATTTGTAGGTGGATCATCAGTGTTAGAGCTAAAATTAGCATGTTTAAAGTGATTTTCATGCTTCCAGGGGCCCTAAACACAAGATTTATGGAATAGTTAAAAGTGCATGAAAATGGCCAATTTACTCACTCTGAGTTCTCAAAAAGGGTTTCTTCACCCCGGGAAGTTAATTAAATACCATTTGGAGGCATTTAATGTTCGAGCAAAAACGGCTGATTTTCGACAAAAGAGATAACACCCCCCCATTACGTCATGCTTCAGAAATGTGGAAAATGGCCCGTTTTCAAATGTTTTATTTTTGAACGTCAGTTCACATTTGTAGGTGGATCATCAGTGTTAGAGCTAAAATTAGCATGTTTAAAGTGATTTTCATGCTTCCAGGGGCTCGGGAAGTGAATTAAATACTATTTGGAGGCATTTAATGTTCAAGCAAAAACAGCAGATTTTTGACAAAAGAGATAACACCCCCCCATTACGTCATGCTTCAGAAATGTGGAAAATGGTCCGTTTTCAAATAATTTATTTTTGAACGTCAGTTCACATTTGTAGGTGGATCATCAGTGTTAGAGCTAAAATTAGCATGTTTAAAGTGATTTTCATGCTTCCAAGGGCCCTAAACACAAGATTTATGGAATGGTTAAAAGTGCATGAAAATGGCCAATTTAATCACTCTGAGTTCTCAAAAAGGGTTTCTTCACCCCGGGAAGTTAATTAAATACCATTTGGAGGCATTTAATGTTCGAGCAAAAACGGCTGATTTTTGACAAAAGAGATAACACCCCCCCATTACGTCATGCTTCAGAAATGTGGAAAATGGTCCGTTTTCAAATGTTTTATTTTTGAACGTCAGTTCACATTTGTAGGTGGATCATCAGTGTTAGAGCTAAAATTAGCATGTTTAAAGTGATTTTCATGCTTCCAGGGGCTCGGGAAGTGAATTAAATACTATTTGGAGGCATTTAATGTTCAAGCAAAAACAGCTGATTTTTTACAAAAGAGATAACACCCCCCATTACGTCATGCTTCAGAAATGTGGAAAATGGTCCGTTTTCAAATGTTTTATTTTTGAACGTCAGTTCACATTTGTAGGTGAATCATCAGTGTTAGAGCTAAAATTAGCATGTTTAAAGTGATTTTCATGCTTCCAGGGGCCCTAAACACAAGATTTATGGAATGGTTAAAAGTGCATGAAAATGGCCAATTTACTCACTCTGAGTTCTCAAAAAGGGTTTCTTCACCCCGGGATGTTAATTAAATACCATTTGGAGGCATTTAATGTTCGAGCAAAAATGGCTGATTTTCGACAAAAGAGCTAACACCCCCCCCTTACGTCATGCTTCAGAAATGTGGAAAATGGTCCGTTTTCAAATGTTTTATTTTTGAACGTCAGTTCATATTTGTAGGTGGATCATCAGTGTTAGAGCTAAAATTAGCATGTTTAAAGTGATTTTCATGCTTCCAGGGGCCCTAAACACAAGATTTATGGAATGGTTAAAAGTGCATGAAAATGGCCAATTTACTCACTCTGAGTTCTCAAAAAGGGTTTCTTCACCCCGGGAAGTTAATTAAATACCATTTGGAGGCATTTAATGTTCGAGCAAAAACGGCTGATTTTCGACAAAAGAGATAACACCCCCCCATTACGTCATGCTTCAGAAATGTGGAAAATGGCCCGTTTTCAAATGTTTTATTTTTGAACGTCAGTTCACATTTGTAGGTGGATCATCAGTGTTAGAGCTAAAATTAGCATGTTTAAAGTGATTTTCATGCTTCCAGGGGCTCGGGAAGTGAATTAAATACTATTTGGAGGCATTTAATGTTCAAGCAAAAACAGCTGATTTTTGACAAAAGAGATAACACCCCCCATTACGTCATGCTTCAGAAATGTGGAAAATGGTCCGTTTTCAAATGTTTTATTTTTGAACGTCAGTTCACATTTGTAGGTGAATCATCAGTGTTAGAGCTAAAATTAGCATGTTTAAAGTGATTTTCATGCTTCCAGGGGCCCTAAACACAAGATTTATGGAATGGTTAAAAGTGCATGAAAATGGCCAATTTACTCACTCTGAGTTCTCAAAAAGGGTTTCTTCACCCCGGGAAGTTAATTAAATACCATTTGGAGGCATTTAATGTTCGAGCAAAAACGGCTGATTTTCGACAAAAGAGATAACCCCCCCCCCATTACGTCATGCTTCAGAAATGTGGAAAATGGTCCGTTTTCAAATGTTTTATTTTTGAACGTCAGTTCACATTTGTAGGTGGATCATCAGTGTTAGAGCTAAAATTAGCATGTTTAAAGTGATTTTCATGCTTCCAGGGGCTCGGGAAGTGAATTAAATACTATTTGGAGGCATTTAATGTTCAAGCAAAAACAGCAGATTTTTGTCAAAAGAGATAACACCCCCCCATTACGTCATGCTTCAGAAATGTGGAAAATGGTCCGTTTTCAAATGTTTTATTTTTGAACGTCAGTTCACATTTGTAGGTGGATCATCAGTGTTAGAGCTAAAATTAGCATGTTTAAAGTGATTTTCATGATTCCAAGGGCCCTAAACAAAAGATTTATGGAATGGTTAAAAGTGCATAAAATGGCCAATTTACTCACTCTGAGTTCTCAAAAAGGGTTTCTTCACCCAGGGAAGTTAATTAAATACCATTTGGAGGCATTTAATGTTCGAGCAAAAACGGCTGATTTTCGACAAAAGAGATAACACCCCCCATTACTTCATGCTTCAGAAATGTGGAAAATGGTCCGTTTTCAAATGTTTTATTTTTGAATGTCAGTTCACATTTGTAGTTGGATCATCAGTGTTAGAGCTAAAATTAGCATGTTTAAAGTGATTTTCATGCTTCCAGGGGCTCGGGAAGTGAATTAAATACTATTTGGAGGCATTTAATGTTCAATCAAAAACAGCTGATTTTTGACAAAAGAGATAACACCCCCCCATTACGTCATGCTTCAGAAATGTGGAAAATGGTCAGTTTTCAAATGTTTTATTTTTGAACGTCAGTTCACATTTGTAGGTGGATCATCAGTGATAGAGCTAAAATTAGCATGTTTAAAGTGATTTTCATGCTTCCAGGGGCCCTAAACACAAGATTTATGGAATGGTTAAAAGTGCATGAAAATGGCCAATTTACTCACTCTGAGTTCTCAAAAAGGGTTTCTTCACCCCGGAAAGTTAATTAAATACCATTTGGAGGCATTTAATGTTCGAGCAAAAACGGCTGATTTTCGACAAAAGAGATAACACCCCCCCATTACGTCATGCTTCAGAAATGTGGAAAATGGTCCGTTTTCAAATGTTTTATTTTTGAACGTCAGTTCACATTTGTAGGTGGATCATCAGTGTTAGAGCTAAAATTAGCATGTTTAAAGTGATTTTCAGCCTTCCAGGGGCTCGGGAAGTGAATTAAATACTATTTGGAGGCATTTAATGTTCAATCAAAAACAGCTGATTTTTGACAAAAGAGATAACACCCCCCCATTATGTCATGCTCCAGAAATGTGGATAATGGTCCGTTTTCAAATGTTTTATTTTTGAACGTCAGTTCACATTTGTAGGTGGATCATCAGTGTTAGAGCTAAAATTACCATGTTTAAAGTGATTTTCATGCTTCCAGGGGCCCTAAACACAAGATTTATGGAATGGATAAAAGTGCATGAAAATGGCCAATTTACTCACTCTGAGTTCTCAAAAAGGGTTTCTTCACCCCGGGAAGTTAATTAAATACCATTTGGAGGCATTTAATGTTCGAGCAAAAACGGCTGATTTTCGACAAAAGAGATAACACCCCCCCATTACGGCATGCTTCAGAAATGTGGAAAATGGTCCGTTTTCAAATGTTTTATTTTTTAACGTCAGTTCACATTTGTAGGTGGATCATCAGTGTTAGAGCTAAAATTAGCATGTTTAAAGTGATTTTCATGCTTCCAGGGGCTCGGGAAGTGAATTAAATACTATTTGGAGGCATTTAATGTTCAATCAAAAACAGCTGATTTTCGACAAAAGAAATAACACCCCCCCCCATTACGTCATGCTTCAGAAATGTGGAAAATGGTCCGTTTTCGAATGTTTTATTTTTGAACGTCAGTTCACATTTGTAGGTGGATCATCAGTGTTAGAGCTAAAATTAGCATGTTTAAAGTGATTTTCATGCTTCCAGGGGCTTGGGAAGTGAATTAAATATTTTTTGGAGGCATTTAATGTTCAAGCAAAAACAGCTGATTTTTGACAAAAGAGATAACACCCCCCCATTACGTCATGCTTCAGAAATGTGGAAAATGGTCCGTTTTCAAATGTTTTATTTTTGAACGTCAGTTCACATTTGTAGGTGGATCATCAGTGTTAGAGCTAAAATTAGCATGTTTAAAGTGATTTTCATGCTTCCAGGGGCCCTAAACACAAGATTTATGGAATGGTTAAAAGTGCATGAAAATGGCCAATTTACTCACTCTGAGTTCTCAAAAAGGGTTTCTTCACCCCGGGAAGTTAATTAAATACCATTTGGAGGCATTTAATGTTCGAGCAAAAACGGCTGATTTTCGACAAAAGAGATAACACCCCCCCATTACGGCATGCTTCAGAAATGTGGAAAATGGTCCGTTTTCAAATGTTTTATTTTTGAACGTCAGTTCACATTTGTAGGTGGATCATCAGTGTTAGAGCTAAAATTAGCATGTTTAAAGTGATTTTCATGCTTCCAGGGGCCCTAAACACAACATTTATGGAATGGTTAAAAGTGCATGAAAATGGCCAATTTACTCACTCTGAGTTCTCAAAAAGGGTTTCTTCACCCCGGGAAGTTAATTAAATACCATTTGGAGGCATTTAATGTTCGAGCAAAAATGGCTGATTTTCGACAAAAGAGATAACACCCCCCCATTACGTCATGCTTCAGAAATGTGGAAAATGGTCCGTTTTCAAATGTTTTATTTTTGAACGTCAGTTCACATTTGTAGGTGGATCATCAGTGTTAGAGCTAAAATTAGCATGTTTAAAGTGATTTTCATGCTTCCAGGGGCTCGGGAAGTGAATTAAATACTATTTGGAGGCATTTAATGTTCAAGCAAAAACAGCTGATTTTTGACAAAAGAGATAACACCCCCCCATTACGTCATGCTTCAGAAATGTGGAAAATGGTCCGTTTTCAAATGTTTTATTTTTGAACGTCAGTTCACATTTGTAGGTGGATCATCAGTGTTAGAGCTAAAATTAGCATGTTTAAAGTGATTTTCATGCTTCCAGGGGCCCTAAACACAAGATTTATGGAATGGGTAAAAGTGCATGAAAATGGCCAATTTACTCACTCTGAGTTCTCAAAAAGGGTTTCTTCACCCCGGGATGTTAATTAAATACCATTTGGAGGCATTTAATGTTCGAGCAAAAATGGCTGATTTTCGACAAAAGAGCTAACACCCCCCCATTACGTCATGCTTCATAAATGTGGAAAATGGTCCGTTTTCAAATGTTTTATTTTTGAACGTCAGTTCACATTTGTAGGTGGATCATCAGTGTTAGAGCTAAAATTAGCATGTTTAAAGTGATTTTCATGCTTCCAGGGGCCCTAAACACAAGATTTATGGAATGGTTAAAAGTGCATGAAAATGGCCAATTTACTCACTCTGAGTTCTCAAAAAGGGTTTCTTCACCCCGGGAAGTTAATTAAATACCATTTGGAGGCATTTAATGTTCGAGCAAAAACGGCTGATTTTCGACAAAAGAGATAACACCCCCCCATTACGTCATGCTTCAGAAATGTGGAAAATGGCCCGTTTTCAAATGTTTTATTTTTGAACGTTAGTTCACATTTGTAGGTGGATCATCAGTGTTAGAGCTAAAATTAGCATGTTTAAAGTGATTTTCATGCTTCCAGGGGCTCGGGAAGTGAATTAAATACTATTTGGAGGCATTTAATGTTCAAGCAAAAACAGCAGATTTTTGACAAAAGAGATACCACCCCCCCATTACGTCATGCTTCAGAAATGTGGAAAATGGTCCATTTTCAAATGTTTTATTTTTGAACGTCAGTTCACATTTGTAGGTGGATCATCAGTGTTAGAGCTAAAATTAGCATGTTTAAAGTGATTTTCATGCTTCCAGGGGCCCTAAACACAAGATTTATGGAATGGTTAAAAGTGCATGAAAATGGCCAATTTAATCACTCTGAGTTCTCAAAAAGGGTTTCTTCACCCCGGGAAGTTAATTAAATACCATTTGGAGGCATTTAATGTTCGAGCAAAAACGGCTGATTTTTGACAAAAGAGATAACACCCCCCCATTATGTCATGCTTCAGAAATGTGGAAAATGGTCCGTTTTCAAATGTTTTATTTTTGAACGTCAGTTCACATTTGTAGGTGGATCATCAGTGTTAGAGCTAAAATTAGCATGTTTAAAGTGATTTTCATGCTTCCAGGGGCTTGGGAAGTGAATTAAATATTTTTTGGAGGCATTTAATGTTCAAGCAAAAACAGCTGATTTTTGACAAAAGAGATAACACCCCCCCATTACGTCATGCTTCAGAAATGTGGAAAATGGTCCGTTTTCAAATGTTTTATTTTTGAACGTCAGTTCACATTTGTAGGTGGATCATCAGTGTTAGAGCTAAAATTAGCATGTTTAAAGTGATTTTCATGCTTCCAGGGGCCCTAAACACAAGATTTATGGAATGGTTAAAAGTGCATGAAAATGGCCAATTTACTCACTCTGAGTTCTCAAAAAGGGTTTCTTCACCCCGGGAAGTTAATTAAATACCATTTGGAGGCATTTAATGTTCGAGCAAAAACGGCTGATTTTCGACAAAAGAGATAACACCCCCCCATCACGGCATGCTTCAGAAATGTGGAAAATGGTCCGTTTTCAAATGTTTTATTTTTGAATGTCAGTTCACATTTGTAGGTGGATCATCAGTGTTAGAGCTAAAATTAGCATGTTTAAAGTGATTTTCATGCTTCCAGGGGCCCTAAACACAACATTTATGGAATGGTTAAAAGTGCATGAAAATGGCCAATTTACTCACTCTGAGTTCTCAAAAAGGGTTTCTTCACCCCGGGAAGTTAATTAAATACCATTTGGAGGCATTTAATGTTCGAGCAAAAATGGCTGATTTTCGACAAAAGAGATAACACCCCCCCATTACGTCATGCTTCAGAAATGTGGAAAATGGTCCGTTTTCAAATGTTTTATTTTTGAACGTCAGTTCACATTTGTAGGTGGATCATCAGTGTTAGAGCTAAAATTAGCATGTTTAAAGTGATTTTCATGCTTCCAGGGGCTCGGGAAGTGAATTAAATACTATTTGGAGGCATTTAATGTTCAAGCAAAAACAGCTGATTTTTGACAAAAGAGATAACACCCCCCCATTACGTCATGCTTCAGAAATGTGGAAAATGGTCCGTTTTCAAATGTTTTATTTTTGAACGTCAGTTCACATTTGTAGGTGGATCATCAGTGTTAGAGCTAAAATTAGCATGTTTAAAGTGATTTTCATGCTTCCAGGGGCCCTAAACACAAGATTTATGGAATGGGTAAAAGTGCATGAAAATGGCCAATTTACTCACTCTGAGTTCTCAAAAAGGGTTTCTTCACCCCGGGATGTTAATTAAATACCATTTGGAGGCATTTAATGTTCGAGCAAAAATGGCTGATTTTCGACAAAAGAGCTAACACCCCCCCATTACGTCATGCTTCAGAAATGTGGAAAATGGTCCGTTTTCAAATGTTTTATTTTTGAACGTCAGTTCACATTTGTAGGTGGATCATCAGTGTTAGAGCTAAAATTAGCATGTTTAAAGTGATTTTCATGCTTCCAGGGGCCCTAAACACAAGATTTATGGAATGGTTAAAAGTGCATGAAAATGGCCAATTTACTCACTCTGAGTTCTCAAAAAGGGTTTCTTCACCCCGGGATGTTAATTAAATACCATTTGGAGGCATTTAATGTTCGAGCAAAAATGGCTGATTTTCGACAAAAGAGCTAACACCCCCCCCTTACGTCATGCTTCAGAAATGTGGAAAATGGTCCGTTTTCAAATGTTTTATTTTTGAACGTCAGTTCATATTTGTAGGTGGATCATCAGTGTTAGAGCTAAAATTAGCATGTTTAAAGTGATTTTCATGCTTCCAGGGGCCCTAAACACAAGATTTATGGAATGGTTAAAAGTGCATGAAAATGGCCAATTTACTCACTCTGAGTTCTCAAAAAGGGTTTCTTCACCCCGGGAAGTTAATTAAATACCATTTGGAGGCATTTAATGTTCGAGCAAAAACGGCTGATTTTCGACAAAAGAGATAACACCCCCCCATTACGTCATGCTTCAGAAATGTGGAAAATGGCCCGTTTTCAAATGTTTTATTTTTGAACGTCAGTTCACATTTGTAGGTGGATCATCAGTGTTAGAGCTAAAATTAGCATGTTTAAAGTGATTTTCATGCTTCCAGGGGCTCGGGAAGTGAATTAAATACTATTTGGAGGCATTTAATGTTCAAGCAAAAACAGCTGATTTTTGACAAAAGAGATAACACCCCCCATTACGTCATGCTTCAGAAATGTGGAAAATGGTCCGTTTTCAAATGTTTTATTTTTGAACGTCAGTTCACATTTGTAGGTGAATCATCAGTGTTAGAGCTAAAATTAGCATGTTTAAAGTGATTTTCATGCTTCCAGGGGCCCTAAACACAAGATTTATGGAATGGTTAAAAGTGCATGAAAATGGCCAATTTACTCACTCTGAGTTCTCAAAAAGGGTTTCTTCACCCCGGGAAGTTAATTAAATACCATTTGGAGGCATTTAATGTTCGAGCAAAAACGGCTGATTTTCGACAAAAGAGATAACACCCCCCCCATTACGTCATGCTTCAGAAATGTGGAAAATGGTCCGTTTTCAAATGTTTTATTTTTGAACGTCAGTTCACATTTGTAGGTGGATCATCAGTGTTAGAGCTAAAATTAGCATGTTTAAAGTGATTTTCATGCTTCCAGGGGCTCGGGAAGTGAATTAAATACTATTTGGAGGCATTTAATGTTCAAGCAAAAACAGCAGATTTTTGTCAAAAGAGATAACACCCCCCCATTACGTCATGCTTCAGAAATGTGGAAAATGGTCCGTTTTCAAATGTTTTATTTTTGAACGTCAGTTCACATTTGTAGGTGGATCATCAGTGTTAGAGCTAAAATTAGCATGTTTAAAGTGATTTTCATGATTCCAAGGGCCCTAAACAAAAGATTTATGGAATGGTTAAAAGTGCATAAAATGGCCAATTTACTCACTCTGAGTTCTCAAAAAGGGTTTCTTCACCCAGGGAAGTTAATTAAATACCATTTGGAGGCATTTAATGTTCGAGCAAAAACGGCTGATTTTCGACAAAAGAGATAACACCCCCCATTACTTCATGCTTCAGAAATGTGGAAAATGGTCCGTTTTCAAATGTTTTATTTTTGAATGTCAGTTCACATTTGTAGTTGGATCATCAGTGTTAGAGCTAAAATTAGCATGTTTAAAGTGATTTTCATGCTTCCAGGGGCTCGGGAAGTGAATTAAATACTATTTGGAGGCATTTAATGTTCAATCAAAAACAGCTGATTTTTGACAAAAGAGATAACACCCCCCCATTACGTCATGCTTCAGAAATGTGGAAAATGGTCAGTTTTCAAATGTTTTATTTTTGAACGTCAGTTCACATTTGTAGGTGGATCATCAGTGATAGAGCTAAAATTAGCATGTTTAAAGTGATTTTCATGCTTCCAGGGGCCCTAAACACAAGATTTATGGAATGGTTAAAAGTGCATGAAAATGGCCAATTTACTCACTCTGAGTTCTCAAAAAGGGTTTCTTCACCCCGGGAAGTTAATTAAATACCATTTGGAGGCATTTAATGTTCGAGCAAAAACGGCTGATTTTCGACAAAAGAGATAACACCCCCCCATTACGTCATGCTTCAGAAATGTGGAAAATGGCCCGTTTTCAAATGTTTTATTTTTGAACGTCAGTTCACATTTGTAGGTGGATCATCAGTGTTAGAGCTAAAATTAGCATGTTTAAAGTGATTTTCATGCTTCCAGGGGCTCGGGAAGTGAATTAAATACTATTTGGAGGCATTTAATGTTCAAGCAAAAACAGCAGATTTTTGACAAAAGAGATAACACCCCCCCATTACGTCATGCTTCAGAAATGTGGAAAATGGTCCGTTTTCAAATAATTTATTTTTGAACGTCAGTTCACATTTGTAGGTGGATCATCAGTGTTAGAGCTAAAATTAGCATGTTTAAAGTGATTTTCATGCTTCCAAGGGGCCCTAAACACAAGATTTATGGAATGGTTAAAAGTGCATGAAAATGGCCAATTTAATCACTCTGAGTTCTCAAAAAGGGTTTCTTCACCCCGGGAAGTTAATTAAATACCATTTGGAGGCATTTAATGTTCGAGCAAAAACGGCTGATTTTTGACAAAAGAGATAACACCCCCCCATTACGTCATGCTTCAGAAATGTGGAAAATGGTCCGTTTTCAAATGTTTTATTTTTGAACGTCAGTTCACATTTGTAGGTGGATCATCAGTGTTAGAGCTAAAATTAGCATGTTTAAAGTGATTTTCATGCTTCCAGGGGCTCGGGAAGTGAATTAAATACTATTTGGAGGCATTTAATGTTCAAGCAAAAACAGCTGATTTTTTACAAAAGAGATAACACCCCCCATTACGTCATGCTTCAGAAATGTGGAAAATGGTCCGTTTTCAAATGTTTTATTTTTGAACGTCAGTTCACATTTGTAGGTGAATCATCAGTGTTAGAGCTAAAATTAGCATGTTTAAAGTGATTTTCATGCTTCCAGGGGCCCTAAACACAAGATTTATGGAATGGTTAAAAGTGCATGAAAATGGCCAATTTACTCACTCTGAGTTCTCAAAAAGGGTTTCTTCACCACGGGATGTTAATTAAATACCATTTGGAGGCATTTAATGTTCGAGCAAAAATGGCTGATTTTCGACAAAAGAGCTAACACCCCCCCCTTACGTCATGCTTCAGAAATGTGGAAAATGGTCCGTTTTCAAATGTTTTATTTTTGAACGTCAGTTCATATTTGTAGGTGGATCATCAGTGTTAGAGCTAAAATTAGCATGTTTAAAGTGATTTTCATGCTTCCAGGGGCCCTAAACACAAGATTTATGGAATGGTTAAAAGTGCATGAAAATGGCCAATTTACTCACTCTGAGTTCTCAAAAAGGGTTTCTTCACCCCGGGAAGTTAATTAAATACCATTTGGAGGCATTTAATGTTCGAGCAAAAACGGCTGATTTTCGACAAAAGAGATAACACCCCCCCATTACGTCATGCTTCAGAAATGTGGAAAATGGCCCGTTTTCAAATGTTTTATTTTTGAACGTCAGTTCACATTTGTAGGTGGATCATCAGTGTTAGAGCTAAAATTAGCATGTTTAAAGTGATTTTCATGCTTCCAGGGGCTCGGGAAGTGAATTAAATACTATTTGGAGGCATTTAATGTTCAAGCAAAAACAGCTGATTTTTGACAAAAGAGATAACACCCCCCATTACGTCATGCTTCAGAAATGTGGAAAATGGTCCGTTTTCAAATGTTTTATTTTTGAACGTCAGTTCACATTTGTAGGTGAATCATCAGTGTTAGAGCTAAAATTAGCATGTTTAAAGTGATTTTCATGCTTCCAGGGGCCCTAAACACAAGATTTATGGAATGGTTAAAAGTGCATGAAAATGGCCAATTTACTCACTCTGAGTTCTCAAAAAGGGTTTCTTCACCCCGGGAAGTTAATTAAATACCATTTGGAGGCATTTAATGTTCGAGCAAAAACGGCTGATTTTCGACAAAAGAGATAACACCCCCCCCATTACGTCATGCTTCAGAAATGTGGAAAATGGTCCGTTTTCAAATGTTTTATTTTTGAACGTCAGTTCACATTTGTAGGTGGATCATCAGTGTTAGAGCTAAAATTAGCATGTTTAAAGTGATTTTCATGCTTCCAGGGGCTCGGGAAGTGAATTAAATACTATTTGGAGGCATTTAATGTTCAAGCAAAAACAGCAGATTTTTGTCAAAAGAGATAACACCCCCCCATTACGTCATGCTTCAGAAATGTGGAAAATGGTCAGTTTTCAAATGTTTTATTTTTGAACGTCAGTTCACATTTGTAGGTGGATCATCAGTGATAGAGCTAAAATTAGCATGTTTAAAGTGATTTTCATGCTTCCAGGGGCCCTAAACACAAGATTTATGGAATGGTTAAAAGTGCATGAAAATGGCCAATTTACTCACTCTGAGTTCTCAAAAAGGGTTTCTTCACCCCGGAAAGTTAATTAAATACCATTTGGAGGCATTTAATGTTCGAGCAAAAACGGCTGATTTTCGACAAAAGAGATAACACCCCCCCATTACGTCATGCTTCAGAAATGTGGAAAATGGTCCGTTTTCAAATGTTTTATTTTTGAACGTCAGTTCACATTTGTAGGTGGATCATCAGTGTTAGAGCTAAAATTAGCATGTTTAAAGTGATTTTCAGCCTTCCAGGGGCTCGGGAAGTGAATTAAATACTATTTGGAGGCATTTAATGTTCAATCAAAAACAGCTGATTTTTGACAAAAGAGATAACACCCCCCCATTACGTCATGCTCCAGAAATGTGGATAATGGTCCGTTTTCAAATGTTTTATTTTTGAACGTCAGTTCACATTTGTAGGTGGATCATCAGTGTTAGAGCTAAAATTACCATGTTTAAAGTGATTTTCATGCTTCCAGGGGCCCTAAACACAAGATTTATGGAATGGATAAAAGTGCATGAAAATGGCCAATTTACTCACTCTGAGTTCTCAAAAAGGGTTTCTTCACCCCGGGAAGTTAATTAAATACCATTTGGAGGCATTTAATGTTCGAGCAAAAACGGCTGATTTTCGACAAAAGAGATAACACCCCCCCATTACGGCATGCTTCAGAAATGTGGAAAATGGTCCATTTTCAAATGTTTTATTTTTTAACGTCAGTTCACATTTGTAGGTGGATCATCAGTGTTAGAGCTAAAATTAGCATGTTTAAAGTGATTTTCATGCTTCCAGGGGCTCGGGAAGTGAATTAAATACTATTTGGAGGCATTTAATGTTCAATCAAAAACAGCTGATTTTCGACAAAAGAGATAACACCCCCCCCCATTACGTCATGCTTCAGAAATGTGGAAAATGGTCCGTTTTCAAATGTTTTATTTTTGAACGTCAGTTCACATTTGTAGGTGGATCATCAGTGTTAGAGCTAAAATTAGCATGTTTAAAGTGATTTTCATGCTTCCAGGGGCTTGGGAAGTGAATTAAATATTTTTTGGAGGCATTTAATGTTCAAGCAAAAACAGCTGATTTTTGACAAAAGAGATAACACCCCCCCATTACGTCATGCTTCAGAAATGTGGAAAATGGTCCGTTTTCAAATGTTTTATTTTTGAACGTCAGTTCACATTTGTAGGTGGATCATCAGTGTTAGAGCTAAAATTAGCATGTTTAAAGTGATTTTCATGCTTCCAGGGGCCCTAAACACAAGATTTATGGAATGGTTAAAAGTGCATGAAAATGGCCAATTTACTCACTCTGAGTTCTCAAAAAGGGTTTCTTCACCCCGGGAAGTTAATTAAATACCATTTGGAGGCATTTAATGTTCGAGCAAAAACGGCTGATTTTCGACAAAAGAGATAACACCCCCCCATTACGGCATGCTTCAGAAATGTGGAAAATGGTCCGTTTTCAAATGTTTTATTTTTGAACGTCAGTTCACATTTGTAGGTGGATCATCAGTGTTAGAGCTAAAATTAGCATGTTTAAAGTGATTTTCATGCTTCCAGGGGCCCTAAACACAACATTTATGGAATGGTTAAAAGTGCATGAAAATGGCCAATTTACTCACTCTGAGTTCTCAAAAAGGGTTTCTTCACCCCGGGAAGTTAATTAAATACCATTTGGAGGCATTTAATGTTCGAGCAAAAATGGCTGATTTTCGACAAAAGAGATAACACCCCCCCATTACGTCATGCTTCAGAAATGTGGAAAATGGTCCGTTTTCAAATGTTTTATTTTTGAACGTCAGTTCACATTTGTAGGTGGATCATCAGTGTTAGAGCTAAAATTAGCATGTTTAAAGTGATTTTCATGCTTCCAGGGGCTCGGGAAGTGAATTAAATACTATTTGGAGGCATTTAATGTTCAAGCAAAAACAGCTGATTTTTGACAAAAGAGATAACACCCCCCCATTACGTCATGCTTCAGAAATGTGGAAAATGGTCCGTTTTCAAATGTTTTATTTTTGAACGTCAGTTCACATTTGTAGGTGGATCATCAGTGTTAGAGCTAAAATTAGCATGTTTAAAGTGATTTTCATGCTTCCAGGGGCCCTAAACACAAGATTTATGGAATGGGTAAAAGTGCATGAAAATGGCCAATTTACTCACTCTGAGTTCTCAAAAAGGGTTTCTTCACCCCGGGATGTTAATTAAATACCATTTGGAGGCATTTAATGTTCGAGCAAAAATGGCTGATTTTCGACAAAAGAGCTAACACCCCCCCATTACGTCATGCTTCAGAAATGTGGAAAATGGTCCGTTTTCAAATGTTTTATTTTTGAACGTCAGTTCACATTTGTAGGTGGATCATCAGTGTTAGAGCTAAAATTAGCATGTTTAAAGTGATTTTCATGCTTCCAGGGGCCCTAAACACAAGATTTATGGAATGGTTAAAAGTGCATGAAAATGGCCAATTTACTCACTCTGAGTTCTCAAAAAGGGTTTCTTCACCCCGGGAAGTTAATTAAATACCATTTGGAGGCATTTAATGTTCGAGCAAAAACGGCTGATTTTCGACAAAAGAGATAACACCCCCCCATTACGTCATGCTTCAGAAATGTGGAAAATGGCCCGTTTTCAAATGTTTTATTTTTGAACGTTAGTTCACATTTGTAGGTGGATCATCAGTGTTAGAGCTAAAATTAGCATGTTTAAAGTGATTTTCATGCTTCCAGGGGCTCGGGAAGTGAATTAAATACTATTTGGAGGCATTTAATGTTCAAGCAAAAACAGCAGATTTTTGACAAAAGAGATACCACCCCCCCATTACGTCATGCTTCAGAAATGTGGAAAATGGTCCGTTTTCAAATGTTTTATTTTTGAACGTCAGTTCACATTTGTAGGTGGATCATCAGTGTTAGAGCTAAAATTAGCATGTTTAAAGTGATTTTCATGCTTCCAGGGGCCCTAAACACAAGATTTATGGAATGGTTAAAAGTGCATGAAAATGGCCAATTTAATCACTCTGAGTTCTCAAAAAGGGTTTCTTCACCCCGGGAAGTTAATTAAATACCATTTGGAGGCATTTAATGTTCGAGCAAAAACGGCTGATTTTTGACAAAAGAGATAACACCCCCCCATTACGTCATGCTTCAGAAATGTGGAAAATGGTCCGTTTTCAAATGTTTTATTTTTGAACGTCAGTTCACATTTGTAGGTGGATCATCAGTGTTAGAGCTAAAATTAGCATGTTTAAAGTGATTTTCATGCTTCCAGGGGCTTGGGAAGTGAATTAAATATTTTTTGGAGGCATTTAATGTTCAAGCAAAAACAGCTGATTTTTGACAAAAGAGATAACACCCCCCCATTACGTCATGCTTCAGAAATGTGGAAAATGGTCCGTTTTCAAATGTTTTATTTTTGAACGTCAGTTCACATTTGTAGGTGGATCATCAGTGTTAGAGCTAAAATTAGCATGTTTAAAGTGATTTTCATGCTTCCAGGGGCCCTAAACACAAGATTTATGGAATGGTTAAAAGTGCATGAAAATGGCCAATTTACTCACTCTGAGTTCTCAAAAAGGGTTTCTTCACCCCGGGAAGTTAATTAAATACCATTTGGAGGCATTTAATGTTCGAGCAAAAACGGCTGATTTTCGACAAAAGAGATAACACCCCCCCATCACGGCATGCTTCAGAAATGTGGAAAATGGTCCGTTTTCAAATGTTTTATTTTTGAATGTCAGTTCACATTTGTAGGTGGATCATCAGTGTTAGAGCTAAAATTAGCATGTTTAAAGTGATTTTCATGCTTCCAGGGGCCCTAAACACAACATTTATGGAATGGTTAAAAGTGCATGAAAATGGCCAATTTACTCACTCTGAGTTCTCAAAAAGGGTTTCTTCACCCCGGGAAGTTAATTAAATACCATTTGGAGGCATTTAATGTTCGAGCAAAAATGGCTGATTTTCGACAAAAGAGATAACACCCCCCCATTACGTCATGCTTCAGAAATGTGGAAAATGGTCCGTTTTCAAATGTTTTATTTTTGAACGTCAGTTCACATTTGTAGGTGGATCATCAGTGTTAGAGCTAAAATTAGCATGTTTAAAGTGATTTTCATGCTTCCAGGGGCTCGGGAAGTGAATTAAATACTATTTGGAGGCATTTAATGTTCAAGCAAAAACAGCTGATTTTTGACAAAAGAGATAACACCCCCCCATTACGTCATGCTTCAGAAATGTGGAAAATGGTCCGTTTTCAAATGTTTTATTTTTGAACGTCAGTTCACATTTGTAGGTGGATCATCAGTGTTAGAGCTAAAATTAGCATGTTTAAAGTGATTTTCATGCTTCCAGGGGCCCTAAACACAAGATTTATGGAATGGGTAAAAGTGCATGAAAATGGCCAATTTACTCACTCTGAGTTCTCAAAAAGGGTTTCTTCACCCCGGGATGTTAATTAAATACCATTTGGAGGCATTTAATGTTCGAGCAAAAATGGCTGATTTTCGACAAAAGAGCTAACACCCCCCCATTACGTCATGCTTCAGAAATGTGGAAAATGGTCCGTTTTCAAATGTTTTATTTTTGAACGTCAGTTCACATTTGTAGGTGGATCATCAGTGTTAGAGCTAAAATTAGCATGTTTAAAGTGATTTTCATGCTTCCAGGGGCCCTAAACACAAGATTTATTGAATGGTTTAAAATGCATGAAAATGGCCAATTTACTCACTCTGAGTTCTCAAAAAGGGTTTCTTCACCCCGGGAAGTTAATTAAATACCATTTGGAGGCATTTAATGTTCGAGCAAAAACGGCTGATTTTCGACAAAAGAGATAACACCCCCCCATTACGTCATGCTTCAGAAATGTGGAAAATGGCCCGTTTTCAAATGTTTTATTTTTGAACGTCAGTTCACATTTGTAGGTGGATCATCAGTGTTAGAGCTAAAATTAGCATGTTTAAAGTGATTTTCATGCTTCCAGGGGCTCGGGAAGTGAATTAAATACTATTTGGAGGCATTTAATGTTCAAGCAAAAACAGCAGATTTTTGACAAAAGAGATAACACCCCCCCATTACGTCATGCTTCAGAAATGTGGAAAATGGTCCGTTTTCAAATGTTTTATTTTTGAACGTCAGTTCACATTTGTAGGTGGATCATCAGTGTTAGAGCTAAAATTAGCATGTTTAAAGTGATTTTCATGCTTCCAGGGGCCCTAAACACAAGATTTATGGAATGGTTAAAAGTGCATGAAAATGGCCAATTTAATCACTCTGAGTTCTCAAAAAGGGTTTCTTCACCCCGGGAAGTTAATTAAATACCATTTGGAGGCATTTAATGTTCGAGCAAAAACGGCTGATTTTCGATAAAAGAGATAACACCCCCCATTACGTCATGCTTCTGAAATGTGGAAAATGGTCCGTTTTCAAATGTTTTATTTTTGAACGTCAGTTCACATTTGTAGGTGGATCATCAGTGTTAGAGCTAAAATTAGCATGTTTAAAGTGATTTTCATGCTTCCAGGGGCTCGGGAAGTGAATTAAATACTATTTGGAGGCATTTAATGTTCAAGAAAAACAGCAGATTTTTGACAAAAGAGATAACACCCCCCCATTACGTCATGCTTCAGAAATGTGGAAAATGGTCCGTTTTCAAATGTTTTATTTTTGAACGTCAGTTCACATTTGTAGGTGGATCATCAGTGTTAGAGCTAAAATTAGCATGTTTAAAGTGATTTTCATGCTTCCAGGGGCTTGGGAAGTGAATTAAATATTTTTTGGAGGCATTTAATGTTCAAGCAAAAACAGCTGATTTTTGACAAAAGAGATAACACCCCCCCATTACGTCATGCTTCAGAAATGTGGAAAATGGTCCGTTTTCAAATGTTTTATTTTTGAACGTCAGTTCACATTTGTAGGTGGATCATCAGTGTTAGAGCTAAAATTAGCATGTTTAAAGTGATTTTCATGCTTCCAGGGGCCCTAAACACAAGATTTATGGAATGGTTAAAAGTGCATGAAAATGGCCAATTTACTCACTCTGAGTTCTCAAAAAGGGTTTCTTCACCCCGGGAAGTTAATTAAATACCATTTGGAGGCATTTAATGTTCGAGCAAAAACGGCTGATTTTCGACAAAAGAGATAACACCCCCCCATCACGGCATGCTTCAGAAATGTGGAAAATGGTCCGTTTTCAAATGTTTTATTTTTGAATGTCAGTTCACATTTGTAGGTGGATCATCAGTGTTAGAGCTAAAATTAGCATGTTTAAAGTGATTTTCATGCTTCCAGGGGCCCTAAACACAACATTTATGGAATGGTTAAAAGTGCATGAAAATGGCCAATTTACTCACTCTGAGTTCTCAAAAAGGGTTTCTTCACCCCGGGAAGTTAATTAAATACCATTTGGAGGCATTTAATGTTCGAGCAAAAATGGCTGATTTTCGACAAAAGAGATAACACCCCCCCATTACGTCATGCTTCAGAAATGTGGAAAATGGTCCGTTTTCAAATGTTTTATTTTTGAACGTCAGTTCACATTTGTAGGTGGATCATCAGTGTTAGAGCTAAAATTAGCATGTTTAAAGTGATTTTCATGCTTCCAGGGGCTCGGGAAGTGAATTAAATACTATTTGGAGGCATTTAATGTTCAAGCAAAAACAGCTGATTTTTGACAAAAGAGATAACACCCCCCATTACGTCATGCTTCAGAAATGTGGAAAATGGTCCGTTTTCAAATGTTTTATTTTTGAACGTCAGTTCACATTTGTAGGTGGATCATCAGTGTTAGAGCTAAAATTAGCATGTTTAAAGTGATTTTCATGCTTCCAGGGGCCCTAAACACAAGATTTATGGAATGGGTAAAAGTGCATGAAAATGGCCAATTTACTCACTCTGAGTTCTCAAAAAGGGTTTCTTCACCCCGGGATGTTAATTAAATACCATTTGGAGGCATTTAATGTTCGAGCAAAAATGGCTGATTTTCGACAAAAGAGCTAACACCCCCCCATTACGTCATGCTTCAGAAATGTGGAAAATGGTCCGTTTTCAAATGTTTTATTTTTGAACGTCAGTTCACATTTGTAGGTGGATCATCAGTGTTAGAGCTAAAATTAGCATGTTTAAAGTGATTTTCATGCTTCCAGGGGCCCTAAACACAAGATTTATTGAATGGTTTAAAATGCATGAAAATGGCCAATTTACTCACTCTGAGTTCTCAAAAAGGGTTTCTTCACCCCGGGAAGTTAATTAAATACCATTTGGAGGCATTTAATGTTCGAGCAAAAACGGCTGATTTTCGACAAAAGAGATAACACCCCCCCATTACGTCATGCTTCAGAAATGTGGAAAATGGCCCGTTTTCAAATGTTTTATTTTTGAACGTCAGTTCACATTTGTAGGTGGATCATCAGTGTTAGAGCTAAAATTAGCATGTTTAAAGTGATTTTCATGCTTCCAGGGGCTCGGGAAGTGAATTAAATACTATTTGGAGGCATTTAATGTTCAAGCAAAAACAGCAGATTTTTGACAAAAGAGATAACACCCCCCCATTACGTCATGCTTCAGAAATGTGGAAAATGGTCCGTTTTCAAATGTTTTATTTTTGAACGTCAGTTCACATTTGTAGGTGGATCATCAGTGTTAGAGCTAAAATTAGCATGTTTAAAGTGATTTTCATGCTTCCAGGGGCCCTAAACACAAGATTTATGGAATGGTTAAAAGTGCATGAAAATGGCCAATTTAATCACTCTGAGTTCTCAAAAAGGGTTTCTTCACCCCGGGAAGTTAATTAAATACCATTTGGAGGCATTTAATGTTCGAGCAAAAACGGCTGATGTTTGACAAAAGAGATAACACCCCCCCATTACGTCATGCTTCAGAAATGTGGAAAATGGTCCGTTTTCAAATGTTTTATTTTTGAACGTCAGTTCACATTTGTAGGTGGATCATCAGTGTTAGAGCTAAAATTAGCATGTTTAAAGTGATTTTCATGCTTCCAGGGGCTCGGGAAGTGACTCAAATACTATTTGGAGGCATTTAATGTTCAAGCAAAAACAGCTGATTTTTGACAAAAGAGATAACACCCCCCCATTACGTCATGCTTCAGAAATGTGGAAAATGGTCCGTTTTCAAATGTTTTATTTTTGAACGTCAGTTCACATTTGTAGGTGGATCATCAGTGTTAGAGCTAAAATTAGCATGTTTAAAGTGATTTTCATGCTTCCAGGGGCCCTAAACACAAGATTTATGGAATGGTTAAAAGTGCATGAAAATGGCCAATTTACTCACTCTGAGTTCTCAAAAAGGGTTTCTTCACCCCGGGAAGTTAATTAAATACCATTTGGAGGCATTTAATGTTCGAGCAAAAACGGCTGATTTTCGACAAAAGAGATAACACCCCCCCATTACGTCATGCTTCAGAAATGTGGAAAATGGTCCGTTTTCAAATGTTTTATTTTTGAACGTCAGTTCACATTTGTAGGTGGATCATCAGTGTTAGAGCTAAAATGAGCATGTTTAAAGTGATTTTCATGCTTCCAGGGGCTCGGGAAGTGAATTAAATACTATTTGGAGGCATTTAATGTTCAAGCAAAAACAGCAGATTTTTGACAAAAGAGATAACACCCCCCCATTACGTCATGCTTCAGAAATGTGGAAAATGGTCCGTTTTCAAATGTTTTATTTTTGAACGTCAGTTCACATTTGTAGGTGGATCATCAGTGTTAGAGCTAAAATTAGCATGTTTAAAGTGATTTTCATGATTCCAGGGGCCCTAAACAAAAGATTTATGGAATGGTTAAAAGTGCATAAAATGGCCAATTTACTCACTCTGAGTTCTCAAAAAGGGTTTCTTCACCCAGGGAAGTTAATTAAATACCATTTGGAGGCATTTAATGTTCGAGCAAAAACGGCTGATTTTCGACAAAAGAGATAACACCCCCCCATTACTTCATGCTTCAGAAATGTGGAAAATGGTCCGTTTTCAAATGTTTTATTTTTGAATGTCAGTTCACATTTGTAGTTGGATCATCAGTGTTAGAGCTAAAATTAGCATGTTTAAATTGATTTTCATGCTTCCAGGGGCTCGGGAAGTGAATTAAATACTATTTGGAGGCATTTAATGTTCAATCAAAAACAGCTGATTTTTGACAAAAGAGATAACACCCCCCCATTACGTCATGCTTCAGAAATGTGGAAAATGGTCAGTTTTCAAATGTTTTATTTTTGAACGTCAGTTCACATTTGTGGGTGGATCATCAGTGATAGAGCTAAAATTAGCATGTTTAAAGTGATTTTCATGCTTCCAGGGGCCCTAAACACAAGATTTATGGAATGGTTAAAAGTGCATGAAAATGGCCAATTTACTCACTCTGAGTTCTCAAAAAGGGTTTCTTCACCCCGGGAAGTTAATTAAATACCATTTGGAGGCATTTAATGTTCGAGCAAAAACGGCTGATTTTCGACAAAAGAGATAACACCCCCCCCATTACGTCATGCTTCAGAAATGTGGAAAATGGTCCGTTTTCAAATGTTTTATTTTTGAACGTCAGTTCACATTTGTAGGTGGATCATCAGTGTTAGAGCTAAAATTAGCATGTTTAAAGTGATTTTCAGCCTTCCAGGGGCTCGGGAAGTGAATTAAATACTATTTGGAGGCATTTAATGTTCAATCAAAAACAGCTGATTTTTGACAAAAGAGATAACACCCCCCCATTACGTCATGCTTCAGAAATGTGGATAATGGTCCGTTTTCAAATGTTTTATTTTTGAACGTCAGTTCACATTTGTAGGTGGATCATCAGTGTTAGAGCTAAAATTACCATGTTTAAAGTGATTTTCATGCTTCCAGGGGCCCTAAACACAAGATTTATGGAATGGATAAAAGTGCATGAAAATGGCCAATTTACTCACTCTGAGTTCTCAAAAAGGGTTTCTTCACCCCGGGAAGTTAATTAAATACCATTTGGAGGCATTTAATGTTCGAGCAAAAACGGCTGATTTTCGACAAAAGAGATAACACCCCCCCATTACGTCATGCTTCAGAAATGTGGAAAATGGTCCGTTTTCAAATGTTTTATTTTTGAACGTCAGTTCACATTTGTAGGTGGATCATCAGTGTTAGAGCTAAAATTAGCATGTTTAAAGTGATTTTCATGCTTCCAGGGGCTCGGGAAGTGAATTAAATACTATTTGGAGGCATTTAATGTTCAATCAAAAACAGCTGATTTTTGACAAAAGAGATAACACCCCCCCATTACGTCATGCTTCAGAAATGTGGATAATGGTCCGTTTTCAAATGTTTTATTTTTGAACGTCAGTTCACATTTGTAGGTGGATCATCAGTGTTAGAGCTAAAATTAGCACGTTTAAAGTGATTTTCATGCTTCCAGGGTCCCTAAACACAAGATTTATGGAATGGTTAAAAGTGCATGAAAATGGCCAATTTACTCACTCTGAGTTCTCAAAAAGGGTTTCTTCACCCCGGGAAGTTAATTAAATACCATTTGGAGGCATTTAATGTTCGAGCAAAAACGGCTGATTTTCGACAAAAGAGATAACACCCCCCGTTACGGCATGCTTCAGAAATGTGGAAAATGGTCCGTTTTCAAATGTTTTATTTTTGAACGTCAGTTCACATTTGTAGGTGGATCATCAGTGTTAGAGCTAAAATTAGCATGTTTAAAGTGATTTTCATGCTTCCAGGGGCCCTAAACACAAGATTTATGGAATGGTTAAAAGTGCATGAAAATGGCCAATTTACTCACTCTGAGTTCTCAAAAAGGGTTTCTTCACCCCGGGAAGTTAATTAAATACCATTTGGAGGCATTTAATGTTCGAGCAAAAACGGCTGATTTTCGACAAAAGAGATAACACCCCCCCATTACGTCATGCTTCAGAAATGTGGAAAATGGCCCGTATTCAAATGTTTTATTTTTGAACGTTAGTTCACATTTGTAGGTGGATCATCAGTGTTAGAGCTAAAATTAGCATGTTTAAAGTGATTTTCATGCTTCCAGGGGCTCGGGAAGTGAATTAAATACTATTTGGAGGCATTTAATGTTCAAGCAAAAACAGCAGATTTTTGACAAAAGAGATACCACCCCCCCATTACGTCA
This sequence comes from Lissotriton vulgaris, assembly GCF_964263255.1. Lineage (NCBI taxonomy): Eukaryota > Metazoa > Chordata > Amphibia > Caudata > Salamandridae > Lissotriton > Lissotriton vulgaris. The sequence continues at coordinate 226,929 of NW_028249249.1, forward strand.
TGCTTCAGAAATGTGGAAAATGGTCCGTTTTCAAATGTTTTATTTTTGAACGTCAGTTCACATTTGTAGGTGGATCATCAGTGTTAGAGCTAAAATTAGCATGTTTAAAGTGATTTTCATGCTTCCAGGGGCCCTAAACACAAGATTTATGGAATGGTTAAAAGTGCATGAAAATGGCCAATTTAATCACTCTGAGTTCTCAAAAAGGGTTTCTTCACCCCGGGAAGTTAATTAAATACCATTTGGAGGCATTTAATGTTCGAGCAAAAACGGCTGATTTTTGACAAAAGAGATAACACCCCCCCATTACGTCATGCTTCAGAAATGTGGAAAATGGTCCGTTTTCAAATGTTTTATTTTTGAACGTCAGTTCACATTTGTAGGTGGATCATCAGTGTTAGAGCTAAAATTAGCATGTTTAAAGTGATTTTCATGCTTCCAGGGGCTTGGGAAGTGAATTAAATATTTTTTGGAGGCATTTAATGTTCAAGCAAAAACAGCTGATTTTTGACAAAAGAGATAACACCCCCCCATTACGTCATGCTTCAGAAATGTGGAAAATGGTCCGTTTTCAAATGTTTTATTTTTGAACGTCAGTTCACATTTGTAGGTGGATCATCAGTGTTAGAGCTAAAATTAGCATGTTTAAAGTGATTTTCATGCTTCCAGGGGCCCTAAACACAAGATTTATGGAATGGTTAAAAGTGCATGAAAATGGCCAATTTACTCACTCTGAGTTCTCAAAAAGGGTTTCTTCACCCCGGGAAGTTAATTAAATACCATTTGGAGGCATTTAATGTACGAGCAAAAACGGCTGATTTTCGACAAAAGAGATAACACCCCCCCATCACGGCATGCTTCAGAAATGTGGAAAATGGTCCGTTTTCAAATGTTTTATTTTTGAATGTCAGTTCACATTTGTAGGTGGATCATCAGTGTTAGAGCTAAAATTAGCATGTTTAAAGTGATTTTCATGCTTCCAGGGGCCCTAAACACAACATTTATGGAATGGTTAAAAGTGCATGAAAATGGCCAATTTACTCACTCTGAGTTCTCAAAAAGGGTTTCTTCACCCCGGGAAGTTAATTAAATACCATTTGGAGGCATTTAATGTTCGAGCAAAAATGGCTGATTTTCGACAAAAGAGATAACACCCCCCCATTACGTCATGCTTCAGAAATGTGGAAAATGGTCCGTTTTCAAATGTTTTATTTTTGAACGTCAGTTCACATTTGTAGGTGGATCATCAGTGTTAGAGCTAAAATTAGCATGTTTAAAGTGATTTTCATGCTTCCAGGGGCTCGGGAAGTGAATTAAATACTATTTGGAGGCATTTAATGTTCAAGCAAAAACAGCTGATTTTTGACAAAAGAGATAACACCCCCCCATTACGTCATGCTTCAGAAATGTGGAAAATGGTCCGTTTTCAAATGTTTTATTTTTGAACGTCAGTTCACATTTGTAGGTGGATCATCAGTGTTAGAGCTAAAATTAGCATGTTTAAAGTGATTTTCATGCTTCCAGGGGCCCTAAACACAAGATTTATGGAATGGGTAAAAGTGCATGAAAATGGCCAATTTACTCACTCTGAGTTCTCAAAAAGGGTTTCTTCACCCCGGGATGTTAATTAAATACCATTTGGAGGCATTTAATGTTCGAGCAAAAATGGCTGATTTTCGACAAAAGAGCTAACACCCCCCCATTACGTCATGCTTCAGAAATGTGGAAAATGGTCCGTTTTCAAATGTTTTATTTTTGAACGTCAGTTCACATTTGTAGGTGGATCATCAGTGTTAGAGCTAAAATTAGCATGTTTAAAGTGATTTTCATGCTTCCAGGGGCCCTAAACACAAGATTTATGGAATGGTTAAAAGTGCATGAAAATGGCCAATTTACTCACTCTGAGTTCTCAAAAAGGGTTTCTTCACCCCGGGAAGTTAATTAAATACCATTTGGAGGCATTTAATGTTCGAGCAAAAACGGCTGATTTTCGACAAAAGAGATAACACCCCCCCATTACGTCATGCTTCAGAAATGTGGAAAATGGCCCGTTTTCAAATGTTTTATTTTTGAACGTCAGTTCACATTTGTAGGTGGATCATCAGTGTTAGAGCTAAAATTAGCATGTTTGAAGTGATTTTCATGCTTCCAGGGGCTCGGGAAGTGAATTAAATACTATTTGGAGGCATTTAATGTTCAAGCAAAAACAGCAGATTTTTGACAAAAGAGATAACACCCCCCCATTACGTCATGCTTCAGAAATGTGGAAAATGGTCCGTTTTCAAATGTTTTATTTTTGAACGTCAGTTCACATTTGTAGGTGGATCATCAGTGTTAGAGCTAAAATTAGCATGTTTAAAGTGATTTTCATGCTTCCAGGGGCCCTAAACACAAGATTTATGGAATGGTTAAAAGTGCATGAAAATGGCCAATTTAATCACTCTGAGTTCTCAAAAAGGGTTTCTTCACCCCGGGAAGTTAATTAAATACCATTTGGAGGCATTTAATGTTCGAGCAAAAACGGCTGATTTTTGACAAAAGAGATAACACCCCCCCATTACGTCATGCTTCAGAAATGTGGAAAATGGTCCGTTTTCAAATGTTTTATTTTTGAACGTCAGTTCACATTTGTAGGTGGATCATCAGTGTTAGAGCTAAAATTAGCATGTTTAAAGTGATTTTCATGCTTCCAGGGGCTCGGGAAGTGACTCAAATACTATTTGGAGGCATTTAATGTTCAAGCAAAAACAGCTGATTTTTGACAAAAGAGATAACACCCCCCCATTACGTCATGCTTCAGAAATGTGGAAAATGGTCCGTTTTCAAATGTTTTATTTTTGAACGTCAGTTCACATTTGTAGGTGGATCATCAGTGTTAGAGCTAAAATTAGCATGTTTAAAGTGATTTTCATGCTTCCAGGGGCCCTAAACACAAGATTTATGGAATGGTTAAAAGTGCATGAAAATGGCCAATTTACTCACTCTGAGTTCTCAAAAAGGGTTTCTTCACCCCGGGAAGTTAATTAAATACCATTTGGAGGCATTTAATGTTCGAGCAAAAACGGCTGATTTTCGACAAAAGAGATAACACCCCCCCATTACGTCATGCTTCAGAAATGTGGAAAATGGTCCGTTTTCACATGTTTTATTTTTGAACGTCAGTTCACATTTGTAGGTGGATCATCAGTGTTAGAGCTAAAATGAGCATGTTTAAAGTGATTTTCATGCTTCCAGGGGCTCGGGAAGTGAATTAAATACTATTTGGAGGCATTTAATGTTCAAGCAAAAACAGCAGATTTTTGACAAAAGAGATAACACCCCCCCATTACGTCATGCTTCAGAAATGTGGAAAATGGTCCGTTTTCAAATGTTTTATTTTTGAACGTCAGTTCACATTTGTAGGTGGATCATCAGTGTTAGAGCTAAAATTAGCATGTTTAAAGTGATTTTCATGATTCCAGGGGCCCTAAACAAAAGATTTATGGAATGGTTAAAAGTGCATAAAATGGCCAATTTACTCACTCTGAGTTCTCAAAAAGGGTTTCTTCACCCAGGGAAGTTAATTAAATACCATTTGGAGGCATTTAATGTTCGAGCAAAAACGGCTGATTTTCGACAAAAGAGATAACACCCCCCCATTACTTCATGCTTCAGAAATGTGGAAAATGGTCCGTTTTCAAATGTTTTATTTTTGAATGTCAGTTCACATTTGTAGTTGGATCATCAGTGTTAGAGCTAAAATTAGCATGTTTAAATTGATTTTCATGCTTCCAGGGGCTCGGGAAGTGAATTAAATACTATTTGGAGGCATTTAATGTTCAATCAAAAACAGCTGATTTTTGACAAAAGAGATAACACCCCCCCATTACGTCATGCTTCAGAAATGTGGAAAATGGTCAGTTTTCAAATGTTTTATTTTTGAACGTCAGTTCACATTTGTGGGTGGATCATCAGTGATAGAGCTAAAATTAGCATGTTTAAAGTGATTTTCATGCTTCCAGGGGCCCTAAACACAAGATTTATGGAATGGTTAAAAGTGCATGAAAATGGCCAATTTACTCACTCTGAGTTCTCAAAAAGGGTTTCTTCACCCCGGGAAGTTAATTAAATACCATTTGGAGGCATTTAATGTTCGAGCAAAAACGGCTGATTTTCGACAAAAGAGATAACACCCCCCCATTACGTCATGCTTCAGAAATGTGGAAAATGGTCCGTTTTCAAATGTTTTATTTTTGAACGTCAGTTCACATTTGTAGGTGGATCATCAGTGTTAGAGCTAAAATTAGCATGTTTAAAGTGATTTTCAGCCTTCCAGGGGCTCGGGAAGTGAATTAAATACTATTTGGAGGCATTTAATGTTCAATCAAAAACAGCTGATTTTTGACAAAAGAGATAACACCCCCCCATTACGTCATGCTTCAGAAATGTGGATAATGGTCCGTTTTCAAATGTTTTATTTTTGAACGTCAGTTCACATTTGTAGGTGGATCATCAGTGTTAGAGCTAAAATTACCATGTTTAAAGTGATTTTCATGCTTCCAGGGGCCCTAAACACAAGATTTATGGAATGGATAAAAGTGCATGAAAATGGCCAATTTACTCACTCTGAGTTCTCAAAAAGGGTTTCTTCACCCCGGGAAGTTAATTAAATACCATTTGGAGGCATTTAATGTTCGAGCAAAAACGGCTGATTTTCGACAAAAGAGATAACACCCCCCCATTACGTCATGCTTCAGAAATGTGGAAAATGGTCCGTTTTCAAATGTTTTATTTTTGAACGTCAGTTCACATTTGTAGGTGGATCATCAGTGTTAGAGCTAAAATTAGCATGTTTAAAGTGATTTTCATGCTTCCAGGGGCTCGGGAAGTGAATTAAATACTATTTGGAGGCATTTAATGTTCAATCAAAAACAGCTGATTTTTGACAAAAGAGATAACACCCCCCCATTACGTCATGCTTCAGAAATGTGGATAATGGTCCGTTTTCAAATGTTTTATTTTTGAACGTCAGTTCACATTTGTAGGTGGATCATCAGTGTTAGAGCTAAAATTAGCATGTTTAAAGTGATTTTCATGCTTCCAGGGGCCCTAAACACAAGATTTATGGAATGGTTAAAAGTGCATTAAAATGGCCAATTTACTCACTCTGAGTTCTCAAAAAGGGTTTCTTCAACCCAGGAAGTTAATTAAATACCATTTGGAGGCATTTAATGTTCGAGCAAAAACGGCTGATTTTTGACAAAAGAGATAACACCCCCCCCATTACGTCATGCTTCACTTTATGTGGAAAATGCTCCGTTTTCAAATGTTTTATTTTTGAACGTCAGTTCACATTTGTAGGTGGATCATCGGTGTTAGAGCTAAAATTAGCATGTTTAAAGTGATTTTCATGCTTCCAGGGGCCCTAAACACAAGATTTATGGAATGGTTAAAAGTGCATGAAAATGGCCAATTTACTCACTCTGAGTTCTCAAAAAGGGTTTCTTCACCCTGGGAAGTTAATTAAATACCATTTGGAGGCATTTAATGTTCGAGCAAAAACGGCTGATTTTCGACAAAAGAGATAACACCCCCCCATTACGTCATGCTTCAGAAATGTGGAAAATGGTCAGTTTTCAAATGTTTTATTTTTGAACGTCAGTTCACATTTGTAGGTGAATCATCAGTGTTAGAGCTAAAATTAGCATGTTTAAAGTGATTTTCATGCTTCCAGGGGCTCGGGAAGTGAATTAAATACTATTTGGAGGCATTTAATGTTCAAGCAAAAACAGCTGATTTTTGACAAAAGAGATAACACCCCCCCATTACGTCATGCTTCAGAAATGTGGAAAATGGTCCGTTTTCAAATGTTTTATTTTTGAACGTCAGTTCACATTTGTAGGTGGATCATCAGTGTTAGAGCTAAAATTAGCATGTTTAAAGTGATTTTCATGCTTCCAGGGGCCCTAAACACAAGATTTATGGAATGGGTAAAAGTGCATGAAAATGGCCAATTTACTCACTCTGAGTTCTCAAAAAGGGTTTCTTCACCCCGGGAAGTTATTAAATACCATTTGGAGGCATTTAATGTTCGAGCAAAAACGGCTGATTTTCGACAAAAGAGATAACACCCCCCCATTACGTCATGCTTCAGAAATGTGGAAAATGGTCCGTTTTCAAATGTTTTATTTTTGAACGTCAGTTCACATTTGTAGGTGGATCATCAGTGTTAGAGCTAAAATTAGCATGTTTAAAGTGATTTTCATGCTTCCAGGGGCTCGGGAAGTGAATTAAATTCTATTTGGAGGCATTTAATGTTCAATCAAAAACTGCTGATTTTTGACAAAAGAGATAACACCCCCCCATTACGTCAAGCTTCAGAAATGTGGAAAATGGTCCGTTTTCAAATGTTTTATTTTTGAACGTCAGTTCACATTTGTAGGTGGATCATCAGTGTTAGAGCTAAAATTAGCATGTTTAAAGTGATTTTCATGCTTCCAGGGGCCCTAAACACAAGATTTATGGAATAGTTAAAAGTGCATGAAAATGGCCAATTTACTCACTCTGAGTTCTCAAAAAGGGTTTCTTCACCCCGGGAAGTTAATTAAATACCATTTGGAGGCATTTAATGTTCGAGCAAAAACGGCTGATTTTCGACAAAAGAGATAACACCCCCCCATTACGTCATGCTTCAGAAATGTGGAAAATGGTCCGTTTTCAAATGTTTTATTTTTTAACGTCAGTTCACATTTGTAGGTGGATCATCAGTGTTAGAGCTAAAATTAGCATGTTTAAAGTGATTTTCATGCTTCCAGGGGCTTGGGAAGTGAATTAAATACTATTTGGAGGCATTTAATGTTCAAGCAAAAACAGCTGATTTTTGACAAAAGAGATAACACCCCCCCATTACGTCATGCTTCAGAAATGTGGAAAATGGTCCGTTTTCAAATGTTTTATTTTTGAACGTCAGTTCACATTTGTAGGTGGATCATCAGTGTTAGAGCTAAAATTAGCATGTTTAAAGTGATTTTCATGCTTCCAGGGGCCCTAAACACAAGATTTATGGAATGGTTAAAAGTGCATGAAAATGGCCAATTTAATCACTCTGAGTTCTCAAGAAGGGTTTCTTCACCCCGGGAAGTTAATTAAATACCATTTGGAGGCATTTAATGTTCGAGCAAAAACGGCTGATTTTTGACAAAAGAGATAACACCCCCCCATTACGTCATGCTTCAGAAATGTGGAAAATGGTCCGTTTTCAAATGTTTTATTTTTGAACGTCAGTTCACATTTGTAGGTGGATCATCAGTGTTAGAGCTAAAATTAGCATGTTTAAAGTGATTTTCATGCTTCCAGGGGCTCGGGAAGTGAATTAAATACTATTTGGAGGCATTTAATGTTCAAGCAAAAACAGCTGATTTTTGACAAAAGAGATAACACCCCCCATTACGTCATGCTTCAGAAATGTGGAAAATGGTCAGTTTTCAAATGTTTTATTTTTGAACGTCAGTTCACATTTGTAGGTGAATCATCAGTGTTAGAGCTAAAATTAGCATGTTTAAAGTGATTTTCATGCTTCCAGGGGCCCTAAACACAAGATTTATGGAATGGTTAAAAGTGCATGAAAATGACCAATTTACTCACTCTGAGTTCTCAAAAAGGGTTTCTTCACCCCGGGATGTTAATTAAATACCATTTGGAGGCATTTAATGTTCGAGCAAAAACGGCTGATTTTCGACAAAAGAGCTAACACCCCCCCATTACGTCATGCTTCAGAAATGTGGAAAATGGTCCGTTTTCAAATGTTTTATTTTTGAACGTCAGTTCACATTTGTAGGTGGATCATCAGTGTTAGAGCTAAAATTAGCATGTTTAAAGTGATTTTCATGCTTCCAGGGGCTCGGGAAGTGACTCAAATACTATTTGGAGGCATTTAATGTTCAAGCAAAAACAGCTGATTTTTGACAAAAGAGATAACACCCCCCCATTACGTCATGCTTCAGAAATGTGGAAAATGGTCCGTTTTCAAATGTTTTATTTTTGAACGTCAGTTCACATTTGTAGGTGGATCATCAGTGTTAGAGCTAAAATTAGCATGTTTAAAGTGATTTTCATGCTTCCAGGGGCCCTAAACACAAGATTTATGGAATGGTTAAAAGTGCATGAAAATGGCCAATTTACTCACTCTGAGTTCTCAAAAAGGGTTTCTTCACCCCGGGAAGTTAATTAAATACCATTTGGATGCATTTAATGTTCGAGCAAAAACGGCTGATTTTCGACAAAAGAGATAACACCCCCCCATTACGTCATGCTTCAGAAATGTGGAAAATGGTCCGTTTTCAAATGTTTTATTTTTGAACGTCAGTTCACATTTGTAGGTGGATCATCAGTGTTAGAGCTAAAATGAGCATGTTTAAAGTGATTTTCATGCTTCCAGGGGCTCGGGAAGTGAATTAAATACTATTTGGAGGCATTTAATGTTCAAGCAAAAACAGCAGATTTTTGACAAAAGAGATAACACCCCCCCATTACGTCATGCTTCAGAAATGTGGAAAATGGTCCGTTTTCAAATGTTTTATTTTTGAACGTCAGTTCACATTTGTAGGTGGATCATCAGTGTTAGAGCTAAAATTAGCATGTTTAAAGTGATTTTCATGATTCCAGGGGCCCTAAACAAAAGATTTATGGAATGGTTAAAAGTGCATAAAATGGCCAATTTACTCACTCTGAGTTCTCAAAAAGGGTTTCTTCACCCAGGGAAGTTAATTAAATACCATTTGGAGGCATTTAATGTTCGAGCAAAAACGGCTGATTTTCGACAAAAGAGATAACACCCCCCCATTACTTCATGCTTCAGAAATGTGGAAAATGGTCCGTTTTCAAATGTTTTATTTTTGAATGTCAGTTCACATTTGTAGTTGGATCATCAGTGTTAGAGCTAAAATTAGCATGTTTAAAGTGATTTTCATGCTTCCAGGGGCTCGGGAAGTGAATTAAATACTATTTGGAGGCATTTAATGTTCAATCAAAAACAGCTGATTTTTGACAAAAGAGATAACACCCCCCCATTACGTCATGCTTCAGAAATGTGGATAATGGTCCGTTTTCAAATGTTTTATTTTTGAACGTCAGTTCACATTTGTAGGTGGATCATTAGTGTTAGAGCTAAAATTACCATGTTTAAAGTGATTTTCATGCTTCCAGGGGCCCTAAACACAAGATTTATGGAATGGATAAAAGTGCATGAAAATGGCCAATTTACTCACTCTGAGTTCTCAAAAAGGGTTTCTTCACCCCGGGAAGTTAATTAAATACCATTTGGAGGCATTTAATGTTCGAGCAAAAACGGCTGATTTTCGACAAAAGAGATAACACCCCCCCATTACGGCATGCTTCAGAAATGTGGAAAATGGTCCGTTTTCAAATGTTTTATTTTTGAACGTCAGTTCACATTTGTAGGTGGATCATCAGTGTTAGAGCTAAAATTAGCATGTTTAAAGTGATTTTCATGCTTCCAGGGGCCCTAAACACAACATTTATGGAATGGTTAAAAGTGCATGAAAATGGCCAATTTACTCACTCTGAGTTCTCAAAAAGGGTTTCTTCACCCCGGGAAGTTAATTAAATACCATTTGGAGGCATTTAATGTTCGAGCAAAAATGGCTGATTTTCGACAAAAGAGATAACACCCCCCCATTACGTCATGCTTCAGAAATGTGGAAAATGGTCCGTTTTCAAATGTTTTATTTTTGAACGTCAGTTCACATTTGTAGGTGGATCATCAGTGTTAGAGCTAAAATTAGCATGTTTAAAGTGATTTTCATGCTTCCAGGGGCTCGGGAAGTGAATTAAATACTATTTGGAGGCATTTAATGTTCAAGCAAAAACAGCTGATTTTTGACAAAAGAGATAACACCCCCCCATTACGTCATGCTTCAGAAATGTGGAAAATGGTCCGTTTTCAAATGTTTTATTTTTGAACGTCAGTTCACATTTGTAGGTGGATCATCAGTGTTAGAGCTAAAATTAGCATGTTTAAAGTGATTTTCATGCTTCCAGGGGCCCTAAACACAAGATTTATGGAATGGGTAAAAGTGCATGAAAATGGCCAATTTACTCACTCTGAGTTCTCAAAAAGGGTTTCTTCACCCCGGGATGTTAATTAAATACCATTTGGAGGCATTTAATGTTCGAGCAAAAATGGCTGATTTTCGACAAAAGAGCTAACACCCCCCATTACGTCATGCTTCATAAATGTGGAAAATGGTCCGTTTTCAAATGTTTTATTTTTGAACGTCAGTTCACATTTGTAGGTGGATCATCAGTGTTAGAGCTAAAATTAGCATGTTTAAAGTGATTTTCATGCTTCCAGGGGCCCTAAACACAAGATTTATGGAATGGTTAAAAGTGCATGAAAATGGCCAATTTACTCACTCTGAGTTCTCAAAAAGGGTTTCTTCACCCCGGGAAGTTAATTAAATACCATTTGGAGGCATTTAATGTTCGAGCAAAAACGGCTGATTTTCGACAAAAGAGATAACACCCCCCCATTACGTCATGCTTCAGAAATGTGGAAAATGGCCCGTTTTCAAATGTTTTATTTTTGAACGTCAGTTCACATTTGTAGGTGGATCATCAGTGTTAGAGCTAAAATTAGCATGTTTAAAGTGATTTTCATGCTTCCAGGGGCTCGGGAAGTGAATTAAATACTATTTGGAGGCATTTAATGTTCAAGCAAAAACAGCAGATTTTTGACAAAAGAGATAACACCCCCCCATTACGTCATGCTTCAGAAATGTGGAAAATGGTCCGTTTTCAAATGTTTTATTTTTGAACGTCAGTTCACATTTGTAGGTGGATCATCAGTGTTAGAGCTAAAATTAGCATGTTTAAAGTGATTTTCATGCTTCCAGGGGCCCTAAACACAAGATTTATGGAATGGTTAAAAGTGCATGAAAATGGCCAATTTAATCACTCTGAGTTCTCAAAAAGGGTTTCTTCACCCCGGGAAGTTAATTAAATACCATTTGGAGGCATTTAATGTTCGAGCAAAAACGGCTGATTTTTGACAAAAGAGATAACACGTCCCCATTACGTCATGCTTCAGAAATGTGGAAAATGGTCCGTTTTCAAATGTTTTATTTTTGAACGTCAGTTCACATTTGTAGGTGGATCATCAGTGTTAGAGCTAAAATTAGCATGTTTAAAGTGATTTTCATGCTTCCAGGGGCCCTAAACACAAGATTTATGGAATGGTTAAAAGTGCATGAAAATGGCCAATTTACTCACTCTGAGTTCTCAAAAAGGGTTTCTTCACCCCGGGAAGTTAATTAAATACCATTTGGAGGCATTTAATGTTCGAGCAAAAACGGCTGATTTTCGACAAAAGAGATAACACCCCCCATTACGTCATGCTTCAGAAATGTGGAAAATGGCCCGTTTTCAAATGTTTTATTTTTGAACGTCAGTTCACATTTGTAGGTGGATCATCAGTGTTAGAGCTAAAATTAGCATGTTTAAAGTGATTTTCATGCTTCCAGGGGCTCGGGAAGTGAATTAAATACTATTTGGAGGCATTTAATGTTCAAGCAAAAACAGCAGATTTTTGACAAAAGAGATAACACCCCCCCATTACGTCATGCTTCAGAAATGTGGAAAATGGTCCGTTTTCAAATGTTTTATTTTTGAACGTCAGTTCACATTTGTAGGTGGATCATCAGTGTTAGAGCTAAAATTAGCATGTTTAAAGTGATTTTCATGCTTCCAGGGGCCCTAAACACAAGATTTATGGAATGGTTAAAAGTGCATGAAAATGGCCAATTTAATCACTCTGAGTTCTCAAAAAGGGTTTCTTCACCCCGGGAAGTTAATTAAATACCATTTGGAGGCATTTAATGTTCGAGCAAAAACGGCTGATTTTTGACAAAAGAGATAACACGTCCCCATTACGTCATGCTTCAGAAATGTGGAAAATGGTCCGTTTTCAAATGTTTTATTTTTGAACGTCAGTTCACATTTGTAGGTGGATCATCAGTGTTAGAGCTAAAATTAGCATGTTTAAAGTGATTTTCATGCTTCCAGGGGCTCGGGAAGTGACTCAAATACTATTTGGAGGCATTTAATGTTCAAGCAAAAACAGCTGATTTTTGACAAAAGAGATAACACCCCCCCCCATTACGTCATGCTTCAGAAATGTGGAAAATGGTCCGTTTTCAAATGTTTTATTTTTGAACGTCAGTTCACATTTGTAGGTGGATCATCAGTGTTAGAGCTAAAATTAGCATGTTTAAAGTGATTTTCATGCTTCCAGGGGCTTGGGAAGTGAATTAAATATTTTTTGGAGGCATTTAATGTTCAAGCAAAAACAGCAGATTTTTGACAAAAGAGATAACACCCCCCCATTACGTCATGCTTCAGAAATGTGGAAAATGGTCCGTTTTCAAATGTTTTATTTTTGAACGTCAGTTCACATTTGTAGGTGGATCATCAGTGTTAGAGCTAAAATTAGCATGTTTAAAGTGATTTTCATGCTTCCAGGGGCCCTAAACACAAGATTTATGGAATGGTTAAAAGTGCATGAAAATGGCCAATTTAATCACTCTGAGTTCTCAAAAAGGGTTTCTTCACCCCGGGAAGTTAATTAAATACCATTTGGAGGCATTTAATGTTCGAGCAAAAACGGCTGATTTTTGACAAAAGAGATAACACCCCCCCATTACGTCATGCTTCAGAAATGTGGAAAATGGTCCGTTTTCAAATGTTTTATTTTTGAACGTCAGTTCACATTTGTAGGTGGATCATCAGTGTTAGAGCTAAAATTAGCATGTTTAAAGTGATTTTCATGCTTCCAGGGGCTCGGGAAGTGACTCAAATACTATTTGGAGGCATTTAATGTTCAAGCAAAAACAGCTGATTTTTGACAAAAGAGATAACACCCCCCCATTACGTCATGCTTCAGAAATGTGGAAAATGGTCCGTTTTCAAATGTTTTATTTTTGAACGTCAGTTCACATTTGTAGGTGGATCATCAGTGTTAGAGCTAAAATTAGCATGTTTAAAGTGATTTTCATGCTTCCAGGGGCCCTAAACACAAGATTTATGGAATGGGTAAAAGTGCATGAAAATGGCCAATTTACTCACTCTGAGTTCTCAAAAAGGGTTTCTTCACCCCGGGAAGTTAATTAAATACCATTTGGAGGCATTTAATGTTCGAGCAAAAACGGCTGATTTTCGACAAAAGAGATAACACCCCCCCATTACGTCATGCTTCAGAAATGTGGAAAATGGTCCGTTTTCAAATGTTTTATTTTTGAACGTCAGTTCACATTTGTAGGTGGATCATCAGTGTTAGAGCTAAAATGAGCATGTTTAAAGTGATTTTCATGCTTCCAGGGGCTCGGGAAGTGAATTAAATACTATTTGGAGGCATTTAATGTTCAAGCAAAAACAGCAGATTTTTGACAAAAGAGATAACACCCCCCCATTACGTCATGCTTCAGAAATGTGGAAAATGGTCCGTTTTCAAATGTTTTATTTTTGAACGTCAGTTCACATTTGTAGGTGGATCATCAGTGTTAGAGCTAAAATTAGCATGTTTAAAGTGATTTTCATGATTCCAGGGGCCCTAAACAAAAGATTTATGGAATGGTTAAAAGTGCATAAAATGGCCAATTTACTCACTCTGAGTTCTCAAAAAGGGTTTCTTCACCCAGGGAAGTTAATTAAATACCATTTGGAGGCATTTAATGTTCGAGCAAAAACGGCTGATTTTCGACAAAAGAGATAACACCCCCCCATTACTTCATGCTTCAGAAATGTGGAAAATGGTCCGTTTTCAAATGTTTTATTTTTGAATGTCAGTTCACATTTGTAGTTGGATCATCAGTGTTAGAGCTAAAATTAGCATGTTTAAATTGATTTTCATGCTTCCAGGGGCTCGGGAAGTGAATTAAATACTATTTGGAGGCATTTAATGTTCAATCAAAAACAGCTGATTTTTGACAAAAGAGATAACACCCCCCCATTACGTCATGCTTCAGAAATGTGGAAAATGGTCAGTTTTCAAATGTTTTATTTTTGAATGTCAGTTCACATTTGTGGGTGGATCATCAGTGTAGAGCTAAAATTAGCATGTTTAAAGTGATTTTCATGCTTCCAGGGGCCCTAAACACAAGATTTATGGAATGGTTAAAAGTGCATGAAAATGGCCAATTTACTCACTCTGAGTTCTCAAAAAGGGTTTCTTCACCCCGGGAAGTTAATTAAATACCATTTGGAGGCATTTAATGTTCGAGCAAAAACGGCTGATTTTCGACAAAAGAGATAACACCCCCCCATTACGTCATGCTTCAGAAATGTGGAAAATGGTCCGTTTTCAAATGTTTTATTTTTGAACGTCAGTTCACATTTGTAGGTGGATCATCAGTGTTAGAGCTAAAATTAGCATGTTTAAAGTGATTTTCAGCCTTCCAGGGGCTCGGGAAGTGAATTAAATACTATTTGGAGGCATTTAATGTTCAATCAAAAACAGCTGATTTTTGACAAAAGAGATAACACCCCCCCATTACGTCATGCTTCAGAAATGTGGATAATGGTCCGTTTTCAAATGTTTTATTTTTGAACGTCAGTTCACATTTGTAGGTGGATCATCAGTGTTAGAGCTAAAATTACCATGTTTAAAGTGATTTTCATGCTTCCAGGGGCCCTAAACACAAGATTTATGGAATGGGTAAAAGTGCATGAAAATGGCCAATTTACTCACTCTGAGTTCTCAAAAAGGGTTTCTTCACCCCGGGAAGTTAATTAAATACCATTTGGAGGCATTTAATGTTCGAGCAAAAACGGCTGATTTTCGACAAAAGAGATAACACCCCCCCATTACGTCATGCTTCAGAAATGTGGAAAATGGTCCGTTTTCAAATGTTTTATTTTTGAACGTCAGTTCACATTTGTAGGTGGATCATCAGTGTTAGAGCTAAAATTAGCATGTTTAAAGTGATTTTCATGCTTCCAGGGGCTCGGGAAGTGAATTAAATACTATTTGGAGGCATTTAATGTTCAATCAAAAACAGCTGATTTTTGACAAAAGAGATAACACCCCCCCATTACGTCATGCTTCAGAAATGTGGATAATGGTCCGTTTTCAAATGTTTTATTTTTGAACGTCAGTTCACATTTGTAGGTGGATCATCAGTGTTAGAGCTAAAATTAGCATGTTTAAAGTGATTTTCATGCTTCCAGGGGCCCTAAACACAAGATTTATGGAATGGTTAAAAGTGCATTAAAATGGCCAATTTACTCACTCTGAGTTCTCAAAAAGGGTTTCTTCAACCCAGGAAGTTAATTAAATACCATTTGGAGGCATTTAATGTTCGAGGAAAAACGGCTGATTTTTGACAAAAGAGATAACACCCCCCCATTACGTCATGCTTCACTTTATGTGGAAAATGCTCCGGTTTCAAATGTTTTATTTTTGAACGTCAGTTTACATTTGTAGGTGGATCATCGGTGTTAGAGCTAAAATTAGCATGTTTAAAGTGATTTTCATGCTTCCAGGGGCCCTAAACACAAGATTTATGGAATGGTTAAAAGTGCATGAAAATGGCCAATTTACTCACTCTGAGTTCTCAAAAAGGGTTTCTTCACCCTGGGAAGTTAATTAAATACCATTTGGAGGCATTTAATGTTCGAGCAAAAACGGCTGATTTTCGACAAAAGAGATAACACCCCCCCATTACGTCATGCTTCAGAAATGTGGAAAATGGTCAGTTTTCAAATGTTTTATTTTTGAACGTCAGTTCACATTTGTAGGTGAATCATCAGTGTTAGAGCTAAAATTAGCATGTTTAAAGTGATTTTCATGCTTCCAGGGGCTCGGGAAGTGAATTAAATACTATTTGGAGGCATTTAATGTTCAAGCAAAAACAGCTGATTTTTGACAAAAGAGATAACACCCCCCATTACGTCATGCTTCAGAAATGTGGAAAATGGTCAGTTTTCAAATGTTTTATTTTTGAACGTCAGTTCACATTTGTAGGTGAATCATCAGTGTTAGAGCTAAAATTAGCATGTTTAAAGTGATTTTCATGCTTCCAGGGGCCCTAAACACAAGATTTATGGAATGGTTAAAAGTGCATGAAAATGACCAATTTACTCACTCTGAGTTCTCAAAAAGGGTTTCTTCACCCCGGGATGTTAATTAAATACCATTTGGAGGCATTTAATGTTCGAGCAAAAACGGCTGATTTTCGACAAAAGAGCTAACACCCCCCCATTACGTCATGCTTCAGAAATGTGGAAAATGGTCCGTTTTCAAATGTTTTATTTTTGAACGTCAGTTCACATTTGTAGGTGGATCATCAGTGTTAGAGCTAAAATTAGCATGTTTAAAGTGATTTTCATGCTTCCAGGGGCTCGGGAAGTGACTCAAATACTATTTGGAGGCATTTAATGTTCAAGCAAAAACAGCTGATTTTTGACAAAAGAGATAACACCCCCCCATTACGTCATGCTTCAGAAATGTGGAAAATGGTCCGTTTTCAAATGTTTTATTTTTGAACGTCAGTTCACATTTGTAGGTGGATCATCAGTGTTAGAGCTAAAATTAGCATGTTTAAAGTGATTTTCATGCTTCCAGGGGCCCTAAACACAAGATTTATGGAATGGTTAAAAGTGCATGAAAATGGCCAATTTACTCACTCTGAGTTCTCAAAAAGGGTTTCTTCACCCCGGGAAGTTAATTAAATACCATTTGGATGCATTTAATGTTCGAGCAAAAACGGCTGATTTTCGACAAAAGAGATAACACCCCCCCATTACGTCATGCTTCAGAAATGTGGAAAATGGTCCGTTTTCAAATGTTTTATTTTTGAACGTCAGTTCACATTTGTAGGTGGATCATCAGTGTTAGAGCTAAAATGAGCATGTTTAAAGTGATTTTCATGCTTCCAGGGGCTCGGGAAGTGAATTAAATACTATTTGGAGGCATTTAATGTTCAAGCAAAAACAGCAGATTTTTGACAAAAGAGATAACACCCCCCCATTACGTCATGCTTCAGAAATGTGGAAAATGGTCCGTTTTCAAATGTTTTATTTTTGAACGTCAGTTCACATTTGTAGGTGGATCATCAGTGTTAGAGCTAAAATTAGCATGTTTAAAGTGATTTTCATGATTCCAGGGGCCCTAAACAAAAGATTTATGGAATGGTTAAAAGTGCATAAAATGGCCAATTTACTCACTCTGAGTTCTCAAAAAGGGTTTCTTCACCCAGGGAAGTTAATTAAATACCATTTGGAGGCATTTAATGTTCGAGCAAAAACGGCTGATTTTCGACAAAAGAGATAACACCCCCCCATTACTTCATGCTTCAGAAATGTGGAAAATGGTCCGTTTTCAAATGTTTTATTTTTGAATGTCAGTTCACATTTGTAGTTGGATCATCAGTGTTAGAGCTAAAATTAGCATGTTTAAAGTGATTTTCATGCTTCCAGGGGCTCGGGAAGTGAATTAAATACTATTTGGAGGCATTTAATGTTCAATCAAAAACAGCTGATTTTTGACAAAAGAGATAACACCCCCCCCATTACGTCATGCTTCAGAAATGTGGATAATGGTCCGTTTTCAAATGTTTTATTTTTGAACGTCAGTTCACATTTGTAGGTGGATCATTAGTGTTAGAGCTAAAATTACCATGTTTAAAGTGATTTTCATGCTTCCAGGGGCCCTAAACACAAGATTTATGGAATGGATAAAAGTGCATGAAAATGGCCAATTTACTCACTCTGAGTTCTCAAAAAGGGTTTCTTCACCCCGGGAAGTTAATTAAATACCATTTGGAGGCATTTAATGTTCGAGCAAAAACGGCTGATTTTCGACAAAAGAGATAACACCCCCCCATTACGGCATGCTTCAGAAATGTGGAAAATGGTCCGTTTTCAAATGTTTTATTTTTGAACGTCAGTTCACATTTGTAGGTGGATCATCAGTGTTAGAGCTAAAATTAGCATGTTTAAAGTGATTTTCATGCTTCCAGGGGCCCTAAACACAACATTTATGGAATGGTTAAAAGTGCATGAAAATGGCCAATTTACTCACTCTGAGTTCTCAAAAAGGGTTTCTTCACCCCGGGAAGTTAATTAAATACCATTTGGAGGCATTTAATGTTCGAGCAAAAATGGCTGATTTTCGACAAAAGAGATAACACCCCCCCATTACGTCATGCTTCAGAAATGTGGAAAATGGTCCGTTTTCAAATGTTTTATTTTTGAACGTCAGTTCACATTTGTAGGTGGATCATCAGTGTTAGAGCTAAAATTAGCATGTTTAAAGTGATTTTCATGCTTCCAGGGGCTCGGGAAGTGAATTAAATACTATTTGGAGGCATTTAATGTTCAAGCAAAAACAGCTGATTTTTGACAAAAGAGATAACACCCCCCCATTACGTCATGCTTCAGAAATGTGGAAAATGGTCCGTTTTCAAATGTTTTATTTTTGAACGTCAGTTCACATTTGTAGGTGGATCATCAGTGTTAGAGCTAAAATTAGCATGTTTAAAGTGATTTTCATGCTTCCAGGGGCCCTAAACACAAGATTTATGGAATGGGTAAAAGTGCATGAAAATGGCCAATTTACTCACTCTGAGTTCTCAAAAAGGGTTTCTTCACCCCGGGATGTTAATTAAATACCATTTGGAGGCATTTAATGTTCGAGCAAAAATGGCTGATTTTCGACAAAAGAGCTAACACCCCCCATTACGTCATGCTTCATAAATGTGGAAAATGGTCCGTTTTCAAATGTTTTATTTTTGAACGTCAGTTCACATTTGTAGGTGGATCATCAGTGTTAGAGCTAAAATTAGCATGTTTAAAGTGATTTTCATGCTTCCAGGGGCCCTAAACACAAGATTTATGGAATGGTTAAAAGTGCATGAAAATGGCCAATTTACTCACTCTGAGTTCTCAAAAAGGGTTTCTTCACCCCGGGAAGTTAATTAAATACCATTTGGAGGCATTTAATGTTCGAGCAAAAACGGCTGATTTTCGACAAAAGAGATAACACCCCCCCATTACGTCATGCTTCAGAAATGTGGAAAATGGCCCGTTTTCAAATGTTTTATTTTTGAACGTCAGTTCACATTTGTAGGTGGATCATCAGTGTTAGAGCTAAAATTAGCATGTTTAAAGTGATTTTCATGCTTCCAGGGGCTCGGGAAGTGAATTAAATACTATTTGGAGGCATTTAATGTTCAAGCAAAAACAGCAGATTTTTGACAAAAGAGATAACACCCCCCCATTACGTCATGCTTCAGAAATGTGGAAAATGGTCCGTTTTCAAATGTTTTATTTTTGAACGTCAGTTCACATTTGTAGGTGGATCATCAGTGTTAGAGCTAAAATTAGCATGTTTAAAGTGATTTTCATGCTTCCAGGGGCCCTAAACACAAGATTTATGGAATGGTTAAAAGTGCATGAAAATGGCCAATTTAATCACTCTGAGTTCTCAAAAAGGGTTTCTTCACCCCGGGAAGTTAATTAAATACCATTTGGAGGCATTTAATGTTCGAGCAAAAACGGCTGATTTTTGACAAAAGAGATAACACGTCCCCATTACGTCATGCTTCAGAAATGTGGAAAATGGTCCGTTTTCAAATGTTTTATTTTTGAACGTCAGTTCACATTTGTAGGTGGATCATCAGTGTTAGAGCTAAAATTAGCATGTTTAAAGTGATTTTCATGCTTCCAGGGGCCCTAAACACAAGATTTATGGAATGGTTAAAAGTGCATGAAAATGGCCAATTTACTCACTCTGAGTTCTCAAAAAGGGTTTCTTCACCCCGGGAAGTTAATTAAATACCATTTGGAGGCATTTAATGTTCGAGCAAAAACGGCTGATTTTCGACAAAAGAGATAACACCCCCCATTACGTCATGCTTCAGAAATGTGGAAAATGGCCCGTTTTCAAATGTTTTATTTTTGAACGTCAGTTCACATTTGTAGGTGGATCATCAGTGTTAGAGCTAAAATTAGCATGTTTAAAGTGATTTTCATGCTTCCAGGGGCTCGGGAAGTGAATTAAATACTATTTGGAGGCATTTAATGTTCAAGCAAAAACAGCAGATTTTTGACAAAAGAGATAACACCCCCCCATTACGTCATGCTTCAGAAATGTGGAAAATGGTCCGTTTTCAAATGTTTTATTTTTGAACGTCAGTTCACATTTGTAGGTGGATCATCAGTGTTAGAGCTAAAATTAGCATGTTTAAAGTGATTTTCATGCTTCCAGGGGCCCTAAACACAAGATTTATGGAATGGTTAAAAGTGCATGAAAATGGCCAATTTAATCACTCTGAGTTCTCAAAAAGGGTTTCTTCACCCCGGGAAGTTAATTAAATACCATTTGGAGGCATTTAATGTTCGAGCAAAAACGGCTGATTTTTGACAAAAGAGATAACACGTCCCCATTACGTCATGCTTCAGAAATGTGGAAAATGGTCCGTTTTCAAATGTTTTATTTTTGAACGTCAGTTCACATTTGTAGGTGGATCATCAGTGTTAGAGCTAAAATTAGCATGTTTAAAGTGATTTTCATGCTTCCAGGGGCTCGGGAAGTGACTCAAATACTATTTGGAGGCATTTAATGTTCAAGCAAAAACAGCTGATTTTTGACAAAAGAGATAACACCCCCCCCCATTACGTCATGCTTCAGAAATGTGGAAAATGGTCCGTTTTCAAATGTTTTATTTTTGAACGTCAGTTCACATTTGTAGGTGGATCATCAGTGTTAGAGCTAAAATTAGCATGTTTAAAGTGATTTTCATGCTTCCAGGGGCTTGGGAAGTGAATTAAATATTTTTTGGAGGCATTTAATGTTCAAGCAAAAACAGCAGATTTTTGACAAAAGAGATAACACCCCCCCATTACGTCATGCTTCAGAAATGTGGAAAATGGTCCGTTTTCAAATGTTTTATTTTTGAACGTCAGTTCACATTTGTAGGTGGATCATCAGTGTTAGAGCTAAAATTAGCATGTTTAAAGTGATTTTCATGCTTCCAGGGGCCCTAAACACAAGATTTATGGAATGGTTAAAAGTGCATGAAAATGGCCAATTTAATCACTCTGAGTTCTCAAAAAGGGTTTCTTCACCCCGGGAAGTTAATTAAATACCATTTGGAGGCATTTAATGTTCGAGCAAAAACGGCTGATTTTTGACAAAAGAGATAACACCCCCCCATTACGTCATGCTTCAGAAATGTGGAAAATGGTCCGTTTTCAAATGTTTTATTTTTGAACGTCAGTTCACATTTGTAGGTGGATCATCAGTGTTAGAGCTAAAATTAGCATGTTTAAAGTGATTTTCATGCTTCCAGGGGCTCGGGAAGTGACTCAAATACTATTTGGAGGCATTTAATGTTCAAGCAAAAACAGCTGATTTTTGACAAAAGAGATAACACCCCCCCATTACGTCATGCTTCAGAAATGTGGAAAATGGTCCGTTTTCAAATGTTTTATTTTTGAACGTCAGTTCACATTTGTAGGTGGATCATCAGTGTTAGAGCTAAAATTAGCATGTTTAAAGTGATTTTCATGCTTCCAGGGGCCCTAAACACAAGATTTATGGAATGGGTAAAAGTGCATGAAAATGGCCAATTTACTCACTCTGAGTTCTCAAAAAGGGTTTCTTCACCCCGGGAAGTTAATTAAATACCATTTGGAGGCATTTAATGTTCGAGCAAAAACGGCTGATTTTCAACAAAAGAGATAACACCCCCCCATTACGTCATGCTTCAGAAATGTGGAAAATGGTCCGTTTTCAAATGTTTTATTTTTGAACGTCAGTTCACATTTGTAGGTGGATCATCAGTGTTAGAGCTAAAATGAGCATGTTTAAAGTGATTTTCATGCTTCCAGGGGCTCGGGAAGTGAATTAAATACTATTTGGAGGCATTTAATGTTCAAGCAAAAACAGCAGATTTTTGACAAAAGAGATAACACCCCCCCATTACGTCATGCTTCAGAAATGTGGAAAATGGTCCGTTTTCAAATGTTTTATTTTTGAACGTCAGTTCACATTTGTAGGTGGATCATCAGTGTTAGAGCTAAAATTAGCATGTTTAAAGTGATTTTCATGATTCCAGGGGCCCTAAACAAAAGATTTATGGAATGGTTAAAAGTGCATAAAATGGCCAATTTACTCACTCTGAGTTCTCAAAAAGGGTTTCTTCACCCAGGGAAGTTAATTAAATACCATTTGGAGGCATTTAATGTTCGAGCAAAAACGGCTGATTTTCGACAAAAGAGATAACACCCCCCCATTACTTCATGCTTCAGAAATGTGGAAAATGGTCCGTTTTCAAATGTTTTATTTTTGAATGTCAGTTCACATTTGTAGTTGGATCATCAGTGTTAGAGCTAAAATTAGCATGTTTAAATTGATTTTCATGCTTCCAGGGGCTCGGGAAGTGAATTAAATACTATTTGGAGGCATTTAATGTTCAATCAAAAACAGCTGATTTTTGACAAAAGAGATAACACCCCCCCATTACGTCATGCTTCAGAAATGTGGAAAATGGTCAGTTTTCAAATGTTTTATTTTTGAATGTCAGTTCACATTTGTGGGTGGATCATCAGTGTAGAGCTAAAATTAGCATGTTTAAAGTGATTTTCATGCTTCCAGGGGCCCTAAACACAAGATTTATGGAATGGTTAAAAGTGCATGAAAATGGCCAATTTACTCACTCTGAGTTCTCAAAAAGGGTTTCTTCACCCCGGGAAGTTAATTAAATACCATTTGGAGGCATTTAATGTTCGAGCAAAAACGGCTGATTTTCGACAAAAGAGATAACACCCCCCCATTACGTCATGCTTCAGAAATGTGGAAAATGGTCCGTTTTCAAATGTTTTATTTTTGAACGTCAGTTCACATTTGTAGGTGGATCATCAGTGTTAGAGCTAAAATTAGCATGTTTAAAGTGATTTTCAGCCTTCCAGGGGCTCGGGAAGTGAATTAAATACTATTTGGAGGCATTTAATGTTCAATCAAAAACAGCTGATTTTTGACAAAAGAGATAACACCCCCCCATTACGTCATGCTTCAGAAATGTGGATAATGGTCCGTTTTCAAATGTTTTATTTTTGAACGTCAGTTCACATTTGTAGGTGGATCATCAGTGTTAGAGCTAAAATTACCATGTTTAAAGTGATTTTCATGCTTCCAGGGGCCCTAAACACAAGATTTATGGAATGGGTAAAAGTGCATGAAAATGGCCAATTTACTCACTCTGAGTTCTCAAAAAGGGTTTCTTCACCCCGGGAAGTTAATTAAATACCATTTGGAGGCATTTAATGTTCGAGCAAAAACGGCTGATTTTCGACAAAAGAGATAACACCCCCCCATTACGTCATGCTTCAGAAATGTGGAAAATGGTCCGTTTTCAAATGTTTTATTTTTGAACGTCAGTTCACATTTGTAGGTGGATCATCAGTGTTAGAGCTAAAATTAGCATGTTTAAAGTGATTTTCATGCTTCCAGGGGCTCGGGAAGTGAATTAAATACTATTTGGAGGCATTTAATGTTCAATCAAAAACAGCTGATTTTTGACAAAAGAGATAACACCCCCCCATTACGTCATGCTTCAGAAATGTGGATAATGGTCCGTTTTCAAATGTTTTATTTTTGAACGTCAGTTCACATTTGTAGGTGGATCATCAGTGTTAGAGCTAAAATTAGCATGTTTAAAGTGATTTTCATGCTTCCAGGGGCCCTAAACACAAGATTTATGGAATGGTTAAAAGTGCATTAAAATGGCCAATTTACTCACTCTGAGTTCTCAAAAAGGGTTTCTTCAACCCAGGAAGTTAATTAAATACCATTTGGAGGCATTTAATGTTCGAGGAAAAACGGCTGATTTTTGACAAAAGAGATAACACCCCCCCATTACGTCATGCTTCACTTTATGTGGAAAATGCTCCGGTTTCAAATGTTTTATTTTTGAACGTCAGTTTACATTTGTAGGTGGATCATCGGTGTTAGAGCTAAAATTAGCATGTTTAAAGTGATTTTCATGCTTCCAGGGGCCCTAAACACAAGATTTATGGAATGGTTAAAAGTGCATGAAAATGGCCAATTTACTCACTCTGAGTTCTCAAAAAGGGTTTCTTCACCCTGGGAAGTTAATTAAATACCATTTGGAGGCATTTAATGTTCGAGCAAAAACGGCTGATTTTCGACAAAAGAGATAACACCCCCCCATTACGTCATGCTTCAGAAATGTGGAAAATGGTCAGTTTTCAAATGTTTTATTTTTGAACGTCAGTTCACATTTGTAGGTGAATCATCAGTGTTAGAGCTAAAATTAGCATGTTTAAAGTGATTTTCATGCTTCCAGGGGCTCGGGAAGTGAATTAAATACTATTTGGAGGCATTTAATGTTCAAGCAAAAACAGCTGATTTTTGACAAAAGAGATAACACCCCCCCATTACGTCATGCTTCAGAAATGTGGAAAATGGTCCGTTTTCAAATGTTTTATTTTTGAACGTCAGTTCACATTTGTAGGTGGATCATCAGTGTTAGAGCTAAAATTAGCATGTTTAAAGTGATTTTCATGCTTCCAGGGGCCCTAAACACAAGATTTATGGAATGGGTAAAAGTGCATGAAAATGGCCAATTTACTCACTCTGAGTTCTCAAAAAGGGTTTCTTCACCCCGGGAAGTTATTAAATACCATTTGGAGGCATTTAATGTTCGAGCAAAAACGGCTGATTTTCGACAAAAGAGATAACACCCCCCCATTACGTCATGCTTCAGAAATGTGGAAAATGGTCCGTTTTCAAATGTTTTATTTTTGAACGTCAGTTCACATTTGTAGGTGGATCATCAGTGTTAGAGCTAAAATTAGCATGTTTAAAGTGATTTTCATGCTTCCAGGGGCTCGGGAAGTGAATTAAATACTATTTGGAGGCATTTAATGTTCAATCAAAAACTGCTGATTTTTGACAAAAGAGATAACACCCCCCCATTACGTCAAGCTTCAGAAATGTGGAAAATGGTCCGTTTTCAAATGTTTTATTTTTGAACGTCAGTTCACATTTGTAGGTGGATCATCAGTGTTAGAGCTAAAATTAGCATGTTTAAAGTGATTTTCATGCTTCCAGGGGCCCTAAACACAAGATTTATGGAATAGTTAAAAGTGCATGAAAATGGCCAATTTACTCACTCTGAGTTCTCAAAAAGGGTTTCTTCACCCCGGGAAGTTAATTAAATACCATTTGGAGGCATTTAATGTTCGAGCAAAAACGGCTGATTTTCGACAAAAGAGATAACACCCCCCCATTACGTCATGCTTCAGAAATGTGGAAAATGGTCCGTTTTCAAATGTTTTATTTTTTAACGTCAGTTCACATTTGTAGGTGGATCATCAGTGTTAGAGCTAAAATTAGCATGTTTAAAGTGATTTTCATGCTTCCAGGGGCTTGGGAAGTGAATTAAATACTATTTGGAGGCATTTAATGTTCAAGCAAAAACAGCTGATTTTTGACAAAAGAGATAACACCCCCCCATTACGTCATGCTTCAGAAATGTGGAAAATGGTCCGTTTTCAAATGTTTTATTTTTGAACGTCAGTTCACATTTGTAGGTGGATCATCAGTGTTAGAGCTAAAATTAGCATGTTTAAAGTGATTTTCATGCTTCCAGGGGCCCTAAACACAAGATTTATGGAATGGTTAAAAGTGCATGAAAATGGCCAATTTAATCACTCTGAGTTCTCAAAAAGGGTTTCTTCACCCCGGGAAGTTAATTAAATACCATTTGGAGGCATTTAATGTTCGAGCAAAAACGGCTGATTTTTGACAAAAGAGATAACACCCCCCCATTACGTCATGCTTCAGAAATGTGGAAAATGGTCCGTTTTCAAATGTTTTATTTTTGAACGTCAGTTCACATTTGTAGGTGGATCATCAGTGTTAGAGCTAAAATTAGCATGTTTAAAGTGATTTTCATG
Organism: Lissotriton vulgaris; assembly: GCF_964263255.1. NCBI lineage: Eukaryota > Metazoa > Chordata > Amphibia > Caudata > Salamandridae > Lissotriton > Lissotriton vulgaris. The sequence goes on from NW_028249249.1 coordinate 252,906, forward strand.
CTTCCAGGGGCTCGGGAAGTGAATTAAATACTATTTGGAGGCATTTAATGTTCAAGCAAAAACAGCTGATTTTTGACAAAAGAGATAACACCCCCCATTACGTCATGCTTCAGAAATGTGGAAAATGGTCAGTTTTCAAATGTTTTATTTTTGAACGTCAGTTCACATTTGTAGGTGAATCATCAGTGTTAGAGCTAAAATTAGCATGTTTAAAGTGATTTTCATGCTTCCAGGGGCCCTAAACACAAGATTTATGGAATGGTTAAAAGTGCATGAAAATGACCAATTTACTCACTCTGAGTTCTCAAAAAGGGTTTCTTCACCCCGGGATGTTAATTAAATACCATTTGGAGGCATTTAATGTTCGAGCAAAAACGGCTGATTTTCGACAAAAGAGCTAACACCCCCCCATTACGTCATGCTTCAGAAATGTGGAAAATGGTCCGTTTTCAAATGTTTTATTTTTGAACGTCAGTTCACATTTGTAGGTGGATCATCAGTGTTAGAGCTAAAATTAGCATGTTTAAAGTGATTTTCATGCTTCCAGGGGCTCGGGAAGTGACTCAAATACTATTTGGAGGCATTTAATGTTCAAGCAAAAACAGCTGATTTTTGACAAAAGAGATAACACCCCCCCATTACGTCATGCTTCAGAAATGTGGAAAATGGTCCGTTTTCAAATGTTTTATTTTTGAACGTCAGTTCACATTTGTAGGTGGATCATCAGTGTTAGAGCTAAAATTAGCATGTTTAAAGTGATTTTCATGCTTCCAGGGGCCCTAAACACAAGATTTATGGAATGGGTAAAAGTGCATGAAAATGGCCAATTTACTCACTCTGAGTTCTCAAAAAGGGTTTCTTCACCCCGGGAAGTTATTAAATACCATTTGGAGGCATTTAATGTTCGAGCAAAAACGGCTGATTTTCGACAAAAGAGATAACACCCCCCCATTACGTCATGCTTCAGAAATGTGGAAAATGGTCCGTTTTCAAATGTTTTATTTTTGAACGTCAGTTCACATTTGTAGGTGGATCATCAGTGTTAGAGCTAAAATTAGCATGTTTAAAGTGATTTTCATGCTTCCAGGGGCTCGGGAAGTGAATTAAATACTATTTGGAGGCATTTAATGTTCAATCAAAAACTGCTGATTTTTGACAAAAGAGATAACACCCCCCCATTACGTCAAGCTTCAGAAATGTGGAAAATGGTCCGTTTTCAAATGTTTTATTTTTGAACGTCAGTTCACATTTGTAGGTGGATCATCAGTGTTAGAGCTAAAATTAGCATGTTTAAAGTGATTTTCATGCTTCCAGGGGCCCTAAACACAAGATTTATGGAATGGTTAAAAGTGCATGAAAATGGCCAATTTACTCACTCTGAGTTCTCAAAAAGGGTTTCTTCACCCCGGGAAGTTAATTAAATACCATTTGGAGGCATTTAATGTTCGAGCAAAAACGGCTGATTTTCGACAAAAGAGATAACACCCCCCCCATTACGTCATGCTTCAGAAATGTGGAAAATGGTCCGTTTTCAAATGTTTTATTTTTGAACGTCAGTTCACATTTGTAGGTGGATCATCAGTGTTAGAGCTAAAATGAGCATGTTTAAAGTGATTTTCATGCTTCCAGGGGCTCGGGAAGTGAATTAAATACTATTTGGAGGCATTTAATGTTCAAGCAAAAACAGCAGATTTTTGACAAAAGAGATAACACCCCCCCATTACGTCATGCTTCAGAAATGTGGAAAATGGTCCGTTTTCAAATGTTTTATTTTTGAACGTCAGTTCACATTTGTAGGTGGATCATCAGTGTTAGAGCTAAAATTAGCATGTTTAAAGTGATTTTCATGATTCCAGGGGCCCTAAACAAAAGATTTATGGAATGGTTAAAAGTGCATAAAATGGCCAATTTACTCACTCTGAGTTCTCAAAAAGGGTTTCTTCACCCAGGGAAGTTAATTAAATACCATTTGGAGGCATTTAATGTTCGAGCAAAAACGGCTGATTTTCGACAAAAGAGATAACACCCCCCCATTACTTCATGCTTCAGAAATGTGGAAAATGGTCCGTTTTCAAATGTTTTATTTTTGAATGTCAGTTCACATTTGTAGTTGGATCATCAGTGTTAGAGCTAAAATTAGCATGTTTAAAGTGATTTTCATGCTTCCAGGGGCTCGGGAAGTGAATTAAATACTATTTGGAGGCATTTAATGTTCAATCAAAAACAGCTGATTTTTGACAAAAGAGATAACACCCCCCCATTACGTCATGCTTCAGAAATGTGGAAAATGGTCAGTTTTCAAATGTTTTATTTTTGAACGTCAGTTCACATTTGTGGGTGGATCATCAGTGATAGAGCTAAAATTAGCATGTTTAAAGTGATTTTCATGCTTCCAGGGGCCCTAAACACAAGATTTATGGAATGGTTAAAAGTGCATGAAAATGGCCAATTTACTCACTCTGAGTTCTCAAAAAGGGTTTCTTCACCCCGGGAAGTTAATTAAATACCATTTGGAGGCATTTAATGTTCGAGCAAAAACGGCTGATTTTCGACAAAAGAGATAACACCCCCCCATTACGTCATGCTTCAGAAATGTGGAAAATGGTCCGTTTTCAAATGTTTTATTTTTGAACGTCAGTTCACATTTGTAGGTGGATCATCAGTGTTAGAGCTAAAATTAGCATGTTTAAAGTGATTTTCAGCCTTCCAGGGGCTCGGGAAGTGAATTAAATACTATTTGGAGGCATTTAATGTTCAATCAAAAACAGCTGATTTTTGACAAAAGAGATAACACCCCCCCATTACGTCATGCTTCAGAAATGTGGATAATGGTCCGTTTTCAAATGTTTTATTTTTGAACGTCAGTTCACATTTGTAGGTGGATCATCAGTGTTAGAGCTAAAATTACCATGTTTAAAGTGATTTTCATGCTTCCAGGGGCCCTAAACACAAGATTTATGGAAGGGATAAAAGTGCATGAAAATGGCCAATTTACTCACTCTGAGTTCTCAAAAAGGGTTTCTTCACCCCGGGAAGTTAATTAAATACCATTTGGAGGCATTTAATGTTCGAGCAAAAACGGCTGATTTTCGACAAAAGAGATAACACCCCCCCATTACGGCATGCTTCAGAAATGTGGAAAATGGTCCGTTTTCAAATGTTTTATTTTTGAACGTCAGTTCACATTTGTAGGTGGATCATCAGTGTTAGAGCTAAAATTAGCATGTTTAAAGTGATTTTCATGCTTCCAGGGGCCCTAAACACAACATTTATGGAATGGTTAAAAGTGCATGAAAATGGCCAATTTACTCACTCTGAGTTCTCAAAAAGGGTTTCTTCACCCCGGGAAGTTAATTAAATACCATTTGGAGGCATTTAATGTTCGAGCAAAAATGGCTGATTTTCGACAAAAGAGATAACACCCCCCCATTACGTCATGCTTCAGAAATGTGGAAAATGGTCCGTTTTCAAATGTTTTATTTTTGAACGTCAGTTCACATTTGTAGGTGGATCATCAGTGTTAGAGCTAAAATTAGCATGTTTAAAGTGATTTTCATGCTTCCAGGGGCTCGGGAAGTGAATTAAATACTATTTGGAGGCATTTAATGTTCAAGCAAAAACAGCTGATTTTTGACAAAAGAGATAACACCCCCCCATTACGTCATGCTTCAGAAATGTGGAAAATGGTCCGTTTTCAAATGTTTTATTTTTGAACGTCAGTTCACATTTGTAGGTGGATCATCAGTGTTAGAGCTAAAATTAGCATGTTTAAAGTGATTTTCATGCTTCCAGGGGCCCTAAACACAAGATTTATGGAATGGGTAAAAGTGCATGAAAATGGCCAATTTACTCACTCTGAGTTCTCAAAAAGGGTTTCTTCACCCCGGGATGTTAATTAAATACCATTTGGAGGCATTTAATGTTCGAGCAAAAATGGCTGATTTTCGACAAAAGAGCTAACACCCCCCATTACGTCATGCTTCATAAATGTGGAAAATGGTCCGTTTTCAAATGTTTTATTTTTGAACGTCAGTTCACATTTGTAGGTGGATCATCAGTGTTAGAGCTAAAATTAGCATGTTTAAAGTGATTTTCATGCTTCCAGGGGCCCTAAACACAAGATTTATGGAATGGTTAAAAGTGCATGAAAATGGCCAATTTACTCACTCTGAGTTCTCAAAAAGGGTTTCTTCACCCCGGGAAGTTAATTAAATACCATTTGGAGGCATTTAATGTTCGAGCAAAAACGGCTGATTTTCGACAAAAGAGATAACACCCCCCCATTACGTCATGCTTCAGAAATGTGGAAAATGGCCCGTTTTCAAATGTTTTATTTTTGAACGTCAGTTCACATTTGTAGGTGGATCATCAGTGTTAGAGCTAAAATTAGCATGTTTAAAGTGATTTTCATGCTTCCAGGGGCTCGGGAAGTGAATTAAATACTATTTGGAGGCATTTAATGTTCAAGCAAAAACAGCAGATTTTTGACAAAAGAGATAACACCCCCCCATTACGTCATGCTTCAGAAATGTGGAAAATGGTCCGTTTTCAAATGTTTTATTTTTGAACGTCAGTTCACATTTGTAGGTGGATCATCAGTGTTAGAGCTAAAATTAGCATGTTTAAAGTGATTTTCATGCTTCCAGGGGCCCTAAACACAAGATTTATGGAATGGTTAAAAGTGCATGAAAATGGCCAATTTAATCACTCTGAGTTCTCAAAAAGGGTTTCTTCACCCCGGGAAGTTAATTAAATACCATTTGGAGGCATTTAATGTTCGAGCAAAAACGGCTGATTTTTGACAAAAGAGATAACACCCCCCCATTACGTCATGCTTCAGAAATGTGGAAAATGGTCCGTTTTCAAATGTTTTATTTTTGAACGTCAGTTCACATTTGTAGGTGGATCATCAGTGTTAGAGCTAAAATTAGCATGTTTAAAGTGATTTTCATGCTTCCAGGGGCTCGGGAAGTGACTCAAATACTATTTGGAGGCATTTAATGTTCAAGCAAAAACAGCTGATTTTTGACAAAAGAGATAACACCCCCCCCATTACGTCATGCTTCAGAAATGTGGAAAATGGTCCGTTTTCAAATGTTTTATTTTTGAACGTCAGTTCACATTTGTAGGTGGATCATCAGTGTTAGAGCTAAAATTAGCATGTTTAAAGTGATTTTCATGCTTCCAGGGGCTTGGGAAGTGAATTAAATATTTTTTGGAGGCATTTAATGTTCAAGCAAAAACAGCTGATTTTTGACAAAAGAGATAACACCCCCCCATTACGTCATGCTTCAGAAATGTGGAAAATGGTCCGTTTTCAAATGTTTTTTTTTTGAACGTCAGTTCACATTTGTAGGTGGATCATCAGTGTTAGAGCTAAAATTAGCATGTTTAAAGTGATTTTCATGCTTCCAGGGGCCCTAAACACAAGATTTATGGAATGGTTAAAAGTGCATGAAAATGGCCAATTTACTCACTCTGAGTTCTCAAAAAGGGTTTCTTCACCCCAGGGAAGTTAATTAAATACCATTTGGAGGCATTTAATGTTCGAGCAAAAACGGCTGATTTTCGACAAAAGAGATAACACCCCCCCATTACGGCATGCTTCAGAAATGTGGAAAATGGTCCGTTTTCAAATGTTTTATTTTTGAACGTCAGTTCACATTTGTAGGTGGATCATCAGTGTTAGAGCTAAAATTAGCATGTTTAAAGTGATTTTCATGCTTCCAGGGGCCCTAAACACAACATTTATGGAATGGTTAAAAGTGCATGAAAATGGCCAATTTACTCACTCTGAGTTCTCAAAAAGGGTTTCTTCACCCCGGGAAGTTAATTAAATACCATTTGGAGGCATTTAATGTTCGAGCAAAAATGGCTGATTTTCGACAAAAGAGATAACACCCCCCCATTACGTCATGCTTCAGAAATGTGGAAAATGGTCCGTTTTCAAATGTTTTATTTTTGAACGTCAGTTCACATTTGTAGGTGGATCATCAGTGTTAGAGCTAAAATTAGCATGTTTAAAGTGATTTTCATGCTTCCAGGGGCTCGGGAAGTGAATTAAATACTATTTGGAGGCATTTAATGTTCAAGCAAAAACAGCTGATTTTTGACAAAAGAGATAACACCCCCCCATTACGTCATGCTTCAGAAATGTGGAAAATGGTCCGTTTTCAAATGTTTTATTTTTGAACGTCAGTTCACATTTGTAGGTGGATCATCAGTGTTAGAGCTAAAATTAGCATGTTTAAAGTGATTTTCATGCTTCCAGGGGCCCTAAACACAAGATTTATGGAATGGGTAAAAGTGCATGAAAATGGCCAATTTACTCACTCTGAGTTCTCAAAAAGGGTCTCTTCACCCCGGGATGTTAATTAAATACCATTTGGAGGCATTTAATGTTCGAGCAAAAATGGCTGATTTTCGACAAAAGAGCTAACACCCCCCCATTACGTCATGCTTCAGAAATGTGGAAAATGGTCCGTTTTCAAATGTTTTATTTTTGAACGTCAGTTCACATTTGTAGGTGGATCATCAGTGTTAGAGCTAAAATTAGCATGTTTAAAGTGATTTTCATGCTTCCAGGGGCCCTAAACACAAGATTTATGGAATGGTTAAAAGTGCATGAAAATGGCCAATTTACTCACTCTGAGTTCTCAAAAAGGGTTTCTTCACCCCGGGAAGTTAATTAAATACCATTTGGAGGCATTTAATGTTCGAGCAAAAACGGCTGATTTTCGACAAAAGAGATAACACCCCCCCATTACGTCATGCTTCAGAAATGTGGAAAATGGCCCGTTTTCAAATGTTTTATTTTTGAACGTCAGTTCACATTTGTAGGTGGATCATCAGTGTTAGAGCTAAAATTAGCATGTTTAAAGTGATTTTCATGCTTCCAGGGGCTCGGGAAGTGAATTAAATACTATTTGGAGGCATTTAATGTTCAAGCAAAAACAGCAGATTTTTGACAAAAGAGATAACACCCCCCCATTACGTCATGCTTCAGAAATGTGGAAAATGGTCCGTTTTCAAATGTTTTATTTTTGAACGTCAGTTCACATTTGTAGGTGGATCATCAGTGTTAGAGCTAAAATTAGCATGTTTAAAGTGATTTTCATGCTTCCAGGGGCCCTAAACACAAGATTTATGGAATGGTTAAAAGTGCATGAAAATGGCCAATTTAATCACTCTGAGTTCTCAAAAAGGGTTTCTTCACCCCGGGAAGTTAATTAAATACCATTTGGAGGCATTTAATGTTCGAGCAAAAACGGCTGATTTTTGACAAAAGAGATAACACCCCCCCATTACGTCATGCTTCAGAAATGTGGAAAATGGTCCGTTTTCAAATGTTTTATTTTTGAACGTCAGTTCACATTTGTAGGTGGATCATCAGTGTTAGAGCTAAAATTAGCATGTTTAAAGTGATTTTCATGCTTCCAGGGGCTCGGGAAGTGACTCAAATACTATTTGGAGGCATTTAATGTTCAAGCAAAAACAGCTGATTTTTGACAAAAGAGATAACACCCCCCCATTACGTCATGCTTCAGAAATGTGGAAAATGGTCCGTTTTCAAATGTTTTATTTTTGAACGTCAGTTCACATTTGTAGGTGGATCATCAGTGTTAGAGCTAAAATTAGCATGTTTAAAGTGATTTTCATGCTTCCAGGGGCCCTAAACACAAGATTTATGGAATGGGTAAAAGTGCATGAAAATGGCCAATTTACTCACTCTGAGTTCTCAAAAAGGGTTTCTTCACCCCGGGAAGTTAATTAAATACCATTTGGAGGCATTTAATGTTCGAGCAAAAACGGCTGATTTTCGACAAAAGAGATAACACCCCCCCATTACGTCATGCTTCAGAAATGTGGAAAATGGTCCGTTTTCAAATGTTTTATTTTTGAACGTCAGTTCACATTTGTAGGTGGATCATCAGTGTTAGAGCTAAAATGAGCATGTTTAAAGTGATTTTCATGCTTCCAGGGGCTCGGGAAGTGAATTAAATACTATTTGGAGGCATTTAATGTTCAAGCAAAAACAGCAGATTTTTGACAAAAGAGATAACACCCCCCCATTACGTCATGCTTCAGAAATGTGGAAAATGGTCCGTTTTCAAATGTTTTATTTTTGAACGTCAGTTCACATTTGTAGGTGGATCATCAGTGTTAGAGCTAAAATTAGCATGTTTAAAGTGATTTTCATGATTCCAGGGGCCCTAAACAAAAGATTTATGGAATGGTTAAAAGTGCATAAAATGGCCAATTTACTCACTCTGAGTTCTCAAAAAGGGTTTCTTCACCCAGGGAAGTTAATTAAATACCATTTGGAGGCATTTAATGTTCGAGCAAAAACGGCTGATTTTCGACAAAAGAGATAACACCCCCCCATTACTTCATGCTTCAGAAATGTGGAAAATGGTCCGTTTTCAAATGTTTTATTTTTGAATGTCAGTTCACATTTGTAGTTGGATCATCAGTGTTAGAGCTAAAATTAGCATGTTTAAATTGATTTTCATGCTTCCAGGGGCTCGGGAAGTGAATTAAATACTATTTGGAGGCATTTAATGTTCAATCAAAAACAGCTGATTTTTGACAAAAGAGATAACACCCCCCATTACGTCATGCTTCAGAAATGTGGAAAATGGTCAGTTTTCAAATGTTTTATTTTTGAACGTCAGTTCACATTTGTGGGTGGATCATCAGTGATAGAGCTAAAATTAGCATGTTTAAAGTGATTTTCATGCTTCCAGGGGCCCTAAACACAAGATTTATGGAATGGTTAAAAGTGCATGAAAATGGCCAATTTACTCACTCTGAGTTCTCAAAAAGGGTTTCTTCACCCCGGGAAGTTAATTAAATACCATTTGGAGGCATTTAATGTTCGAGCAAAAACGGCTGATTTTCGACAAAAGAGATAACACCCCCCCATTACGTCATGCTTCAGAAATGTGGAAAATGGTCCGTTTTCAAATGTTTTATTTTTGAACGTCAGTTCACATTTGTAGGTGGATCATCAGTGTTAGAGCTAAAATTAGCATGTTTAAAGTGATTTTCAGCCTTCCAGGGGTTCGGGAAGTGAATTAAATACTATTTGGAGGCATTTAATGTTCAATCAAAAACAGCTGATTTTTGACAAAAGAGATAACACCCCCCCATTACGTCATGCTTCAGAAATGTGGATAATGGTCCGTTTTCAAATGTTTTATTTTTGAACGTCAGTTCACATTTGTAGGTGGATCATCAGTGTTAGAGCTAAAATTACCATGTTTAAAGTGATTTTCATGCTTCCAGGGGCCCTAAACACAAGATTTATGGAATGGATAAAAGTGCATGAAAATGGCCAATTTACTCACTCTGAGTTCTCAAAAAGGGTTTCTTCACCCCGGGAAGTTAATTAAATACCATTTGGAGGCATTTAATGTTCGAGCAAAAACGGCTGATTTTTGACAAAAGAGATAACACCCCCCCATTACGTCATGCTTCAGAAATGTGGAAAATGGTCCGTTTTCAAATGTTTTATTTTTGAACGTCAGTTCACATTTGTAGGTGGATCATCAGTGTTAGAGCTAAAATTAGCATGTTTAAAGTGATTTTCATGCTTCCAGGGGCTCGGGAAGTGACTCAAATACTATTTGGAGGCATTTAATGTTCAAGCAAAAACAGCTGATTTTTGACAAAAGAGATAACACCCCCCCCATTACGTCATGCTTCAGAAATGTGGAAAATGGTCCGTTTTCAAATGTTTTATTTTTGAACGTCAGTTCACATTTGTAGGTGGATCATCAGTGTTAGAGCTAAAATTAGCATGTTTAAAGTGATTTTCATGCTTCCAGGGGCTTGGGAAGTGAATTAAATATTTTTTGGAGGCATTTAATGTTCAAGCAAAAACAGCTGATTTTTGACAAAAGAGATAACACCCCCCCATTACGTCATGCTTCAGAAATGTGGAAAATGGTCCGTTTTCAAATGTTTTTTTTTTGAACGTCAGTTCACATTTGTAGGTGGATCATCAGTGTTAGAGCTAAAATTAGCATGTTTAAAGTGATTTTCATGCTTCCAGGGGCCCTAAACACAAGATTTATGGAATGGTTAAAAGTGCATGAAAATGGCCAATTTACTCACTCTGAGTTCTCAAAAAGGGTTTCTTCACCCCGGGAAGTTAATTAAATACCATTTGGAGGCATTTAATGTTCGAGCAAAAACGGCTGATTTTCGACAAAAGAGATAACACCCCCCCATTACGGCATGCTTCAGAAATGTGGAAAATGGTCCGTTTTCAAATGTTTTATTTTTGAACGTCAGTTCACATTTGTAGGTGGATCATCAGTGTTAGAGCTAAAATTAGCATGTTTAAAGTGATTTTCATGCTTCCAGGGGCCCTAAACACAACATTTATGGAATGGTTAAAAGTGCATGAAAATGGCCAATTTACTCACTCTGAGTTCTCAAAAAGGGTTTCTTCACCCCGGGAAGTTAATTAAATACCATTTGGAGGCATTTAATGTTCGAGCAAAAATGGCTGATTTTCGACAAAAGAGATAACACCCCCCCATTACGTCATGCTTCAGAAATGTGGAAAATGGTCCGTTTTCAAATGTTTTATTTTTGAACGTCAGTTCACATTTGTAGGTGGATCATCAGTGTTAGAGCTAAAATTAGCATGTTTAAAGTGATTTTCATGCTTCCAGGGGTTCGGGAAGTGAATTAAATACTATTTGGAGGCATTTAATGTTCAAGCAAAAACAGCTGATTTTTGACAAAAGAGATAACACCCCCCCATTACGTCATGCTTCAGAAATGTGGAAAATGGTCCGTTTTCAAATGTTTTATTTTTGAACATCAGTTCACATTTGTAGGTGGATCATCAGTGTTAGAGCTAAAATTAGCATGTTTAAAGTGATTTTCATGCTTCCAGGGGCCCTAAACACAAGATTTATGGAATGGGTAAAAGTGCATGAAAATGGCCAATTTACTCACTCTGAGTTCTCAAAAAGGGTTTCTTCACCCCGGGATGTTAATTAAATACCATTTGGAGGCATTTAATGTTCGAGCAAAAATGGCTGATTTTCGACAAAAGAGCTAACACCCCCCCATTACGTCATGCTTCAGAAATGTGGAAAATGGTCCGTTTTCAAATGTTTTATTTTTGAACGTCAGTTCACATTTGTAGGTGGATCATCAGTGTTAGAGCTAAAATTAGCATGTTTAAAGTGATTTTCATGCTTCCAGGGGCCCTAAACACAAGATTTATGGAATGGTTAAAAGTGCATGAAAATGGCCAATTTACTCACTCTGAGTTCTCAAAAAGGGTTTCTTCACCCCGGGAAGTTAATTAAATACCATTTGGAGGCATTTAATGTTCGAGCAAAAACGGCTGATTTTCGACAAAAGAGATAACACCCCCCCATTACGTCATGCTTCAGAAATGTGGAAAATGGCCCGTTTTCAAATGTTTTATTTTTGAACGTCAGTTCACATTTGTAGGTGGATCATCAGTGTTAGAGCTAAAATTAGCATGTTTAAAGTGATTTTCATGCTTCCAGGGGCTCGGGAAGTGAATTAAATACTATTTGGAGGCATTTAATGTTCAAGCAAAAACAGCAGATTTTTGACAAAAGAGATAACACCCCCCCATTACGTCATGCTTCAGAAATGTGGAAAATGGTCCGTTTTCAAATGTTTTATTTTTGAACGTCAGTTCACATTTGTAGGTGGATCATCAGTGTTAGAGCTAAAATTAGCATGTTTAAAGTGATTTTCATGCTTCCAGGGGCCCTAAACACAAGATTTATGGAATGGTTAAAAGTGCATGAAAATGGCCAATTTAATCACTCTGAGTTCTCAAAAAGGGTTTCTTCACCCCGGGAAGTTAATTAAATACCATTTGGAGGCATTTAATGTTCGAGCAAAAACGGCTGATTTTTGACAAAAGAGATAACACCCCCCCATTACGTCATGCTTCAGAAATGTGGAAAATGGTCCGTTTTCAAATGTTTTATTTTTGAACGTCAGTTCACATTTGTAGGTGGATCATCAGTGTTAGAGCTAAAATTAGCATGTTTAAAGTGATTTTCATGCTTCCAGGGGCTCGGGAAGTGACTCAAATACTATTTGGAGGCATTTAATGTTCAAGCAAAAACAGCTGATTTTTGACAAAAGAGATAACACCCCCCATTACGTCATGCTTCAGAAATGTGGAAAATGGTCCGTTTTCAAATGTTTTATTTTTGAACGTCAGTTCACATTTGTAGGTGGATCATCAGTGTTAGAGCTAAAATTAGCATGTTTAAAGTGATTTTCATGCTTCCAGGGGCCCTAAACACAAGATTTATGGAATGGGTAAAAGTGCATGAAAATGGCCAATTTACTCACTCTGAGTTCTCAAAAAGGATTTCTTCACCCCGGGAAGTTAATTAAATACCATTTGGAGGCATTTAATGTTCGAGCAAAAACGGCTGATTTTCGACAAAAGAGATAACACCCCCCCATTACGTCATGCTTCAGAAATGTGGAAAATGGTCCGTTTTCAAATGTTTTATTTTTGAACGTCAGTTCACATTTGTAGGTGGATCATCAGTGTTAGAGCTAAAATGAGCATGTTTAAAGTGATTTTCATGCTTCCAGGGGCTCGGGAAGTGAATTAAATACTATTTGGAGGCATTTAATGTTCAAGCAAAAACAGCAGATTTTTGACAAAAGAGATAACACCCCCCCATTACGTCATGCTTCAGAAATGTGGAAAATGGTCCGTTTTCAAATGTTTTATTTTTGAACTTCAGTTCACATTTGTAGGTGGATCATCAGTGTTAGAGCTAAAATTAGCATGTTTAAAGTGATTTTCATGATTCCAGGGGCCCTAAACAAAAGATTTATGGAATGGTTAAAAGTGCATAAAATGGCCAATTTACTCACTCTGAGTTCTCAAAAAGGGTTTCTTCACCCAGGGAAGTTAATTAAATACCATTTGGAGGCATTTAATGTTCGAGCAAAAACGGCTGATTTTCGTCAAAAGAGATAACACCCCCCCATTACTTCATGCTTCAGAAATGTGGAAAATGGTCCGTTTTCAAATGTTTTATTTTTGAATGTCAGTTCACATTTGTAGTTGGATCATCAGTGTTAGAGCTAAAATTAGCATGTTTAAATTGATTTTCATGCTTCCAGGGGCTCGGGAAGTGAATTAAATACTATTTGGAGGCATTTAATGTTCAATCAAAAACAGCTGATTTTTGACAAAAGAGATAACACCCCCCATTACGTCATGCTTCAGAAATGTGGAAAATGGTCAGTTTTCAAATGTTTTATTTTTGAACGTCAGTTCACATTTGTGGGTGGATCATCAGTGATAGAGCTAAAATTAGCATGTTTAAAGTGATTTTCATGCTTCCAGGGGCCCTAAACACAAGATTTATGGAATGGTTAAAAGTGCATGAAAATGGCCAATTTACTCACTCTGAGTTCTCAAAAAGGGTTTCTTCACCCCGGGAAGTTAATTAAATACCATTTGGAGGCATTTAATGTTCGAGCAAAAACGGCTGATTTTCGACAAAAGAGATAACACCCCCCCATTACGTCATGCTTCAGAAATGTGGAAAATGGTCCGTTTTCAAATGTTTTATTTTTGAACGTCAGTTCACATTTGTAGGTGGATCATCAGTGTTAGAGCTAAAATTAGCATGTTTAAAGTGATTTTCAGCCTTCCAGGGGCTCGGGAAGTGAATTAAATACTATTTGGAGGCATTTAATGTTCAATCAAAAACAGCTGATTTTTGACAAAAGAGATAACACCCCCCCATTACGTCATGCTTCAGAAATGTGGATAATGGTCCGTTTTCAAATGTTTTATTTTTGAACGTCAGTTCACATTTGTAGGTGGATCATCAGTGTTAGAGCTAAAATTACCATGTTTAAAGTGATTTTCATGCTTCCAGGGGCCCTAAACACAAGATTTATGGAATGGATAAAAGTGCATGAAAATGGCCAATTTACTCACTCTGAGTTCTCAAAAAGGGTTTCTTCACCCCGGGAAGTTAATTAAATACCATTTGGAGGCATTTAATGTTCGAGCAAAAACGGCTGATTTTCGACAAAAGAGATAACACCCCCCCATTACGTCATGCTTCAGAAATGTGGAAAATGGTCCGTTTTCAAATGTTTTATTTTTGAACGTCAGTTCACATTTGTAGGTGGATCATCAGTGTTAGAGCTAAAATTAGCATGTTTAAAGTGATTTTCATGCTTCCAGGGGCTCGGGAAGTGAATTAAATACTATTTGGAGGCATTTAATGTTCAATCAAAAACAGCTGATTTTTGACAAAAGAGATAACACCCCCCCATTACGTCATGCTTCAGAAATGTGGATAATGGTCCGTTTTCAAATGTTTTATTTTTGAACGTCAGTTCACATTTGTAGGTGGATCATCAGTGTTAGAGCTAAAATTAGCATGTTTAAAGTGATTTTCATGCTTCCAGGGGCCCTAAACACAAGATTTATGGAATGGTTAAAAGTGCATTAAAATGGCCAATTTACTCACTCTGAGTTCTCAAAAAGGGTTTCTTCAACCCAGGAAGTTAATTAAATACCATTTGGAGGCATTTAATGTTCGAGCAAAAACGGCTGATTTTTGACAAAAGAGATAACACCCCCCCATTACGTCATGCTTCACTTTATGTGGAAAATGCTCCGGTTTCAAATGTTTTATTTTTGAACGTCAGTTCACATTTGTAGGTGGATCATCGGTGTTAGAGCTAAAATTAGCATGTTTAAAGTGATTTTCATGCTTCCAGGGGCCCTAAACACAAGATTTATGGAATGGTTAAAAGTGCATGAAAATGGCCAATTTACTCACTCTGAGTTCTCAAAAAGGGTTTCTTCACCCTGGGAAGTTAATTGAATACCATTTGGAGGCATTTAATGTTCGAGCAAAAACGGCTGATTTTCGACAAAAGAGATAACACCCCCCCATTACGTCATGCTTCAGAAATGTGGAAAATGGTCAGTTTTCAAATGTTTTATTTTTGAACGTCAGTTCACATTTGTAGGTGAATCATCAGTGTTAGAGCTAAAATTAGCATGTTTAAAGTGATTTTCATGCTTCCAGGGGCTCGGGAAGTGAATTAAATACTATTTGGAGGCATTTAATGTTCAAGCAAAAACAGCTGATTTTTGACAAAAGAGATAACACCCCCCCATTACGTCATGCTTCAGAAATGTGGAAAATGGTCCGTTTTCAAATGTTTTATTTTTGAACGTCAGTTCACATTTGTAGGTGGATCATCAGTGTTAGAGCTAAAATTAGCATGTTTAAAGTGATTTTCATGCTTCCAGGGGCCCTAAACACAAGATTTATGGAATGGGTAAAAGTGCATGAAAATGGCCAATTTACTCACTCTGAGTTCTCAAAAAGGGTTTCTTCACCCCGGGAAGTTATTAGATACCATTTGGAGGCATTTAATGTTCGAGCAAAAACGGCTGATTTTCGACAAAAGAGATAACACCCCCCCATTACGTCATGCTTCAGAAATGTGGAAAATGGTCCGTTTTCAAATGTTTTATTTTTGAACGTCAGTGCACATTTGTAGGTGGATCATCAGTGTTAGAGCTAAAATTAGCATGTTTAAAGTGATTTTCATGCTTCCAGGGGCTCGGGAAGTGAATTAAATACTATTTGGAGGCATTTAATGTTCAATCAAAAACTGCTGATTTTTGACAAAAGAGATAACACCCCCCCATTACGTCAAGCTTCAGAAATGTGGAAAATGGTCCGTTTTCAAATGTTTTATTTTTGAACGTCAGTTCACATTTGTAGGTGGATCATCAGTGTTAGAGCTAAAATTAGCATGTTTAAAGTGATTTTCATGCTTCCAGGGGCCCTAAACACAAGATTTATGGAATAGTTAAAAGTGCATGAAAATGGCCAATTTACTCACTCTGAGTTCTCAAAAAGGGTTTCTTCACCCCGGGAAGTTAATTAAATACCATTTGGAGGCATTTAATGTTCGAGCAAAAACGGCTGATTTTCGACAAAAGAGATAACACCCCCCCATTACGTCATGCTTCAGAAATGTGGAAAATGGTCCGTTTTCAAATGTTTTATTTTTTAACGTCAGTTCACATTTGTAGGTGGATCATCAGTGTTAGAGCTAAAATTAGCATGTTTAAAGTGATTTTCATGCTTCCAGGGGCTTGGGAAGTGAATTAAATACTATTTGGAGGCATTTAATGTTCAAGCAAAAACAGCTGATTTTTGACAAAAGAGATAACACCCCCCCATTACGTCATGCTTCAGAAATGTGGAAAATGGTCCGTTTTCAAATGTTTTATTTTTGAACGTCAGTTCACATTTGTAGGTGGATCATCAGTGTTAGAGCTAAAATTAGCATGTTTAAAGTGATTTTCATGCTTCCAGGGGCCCTAAACACAACATTTATGGAATGGTTAAAAGTGCATGAAAATGGCCAATTTACTCACTCTGAGTTCTCAAAAAGGGTTTCTTCACCCCGGGAAGTTAATTAAATACCATTTGGAGGCATTTAATGTTCGAGCAAAAATGGCTGATTTTCGACAAAAGAGATAACACCCCCCCATTACGTCATGCTTCAGAAATGTGGAAAATGGTCCGTTTTCAAATGTTTTATTTTTGAACGTCAGTTCACATTTGTAGGTGGATCATCAGTGTTAGAGCTAAAATTAGCATGTTTAAAGTGATTTTCATGCTTCCAGGGGCTCGGGAAGTGAATTAAATACTATTTGGAGGCATTTAATGTTCAAGCAAAAACAGCTGATTTTTGACAAAAGAGATAACACCCCCCCATTACGTCATGCTTCAGAAATGTGGAAAATGGTCCGTTTTCAAATGTTTTATTTTTGAACGTCAGTTCACATTTGTAGGTGGATCATCAGTGTTAGAGCTAAAATTAGCATGTTTAAAGTGATTTTCATGCTTCCAGGGGCCCTAAACACAAGATTTATGGAATGGGTAAAAGTGCATGAAAATGGCCAATTTACTCACTCTGAGTTCTCAAAAAGGGTTTCTTCACCCCGGGATGTTAATTAAATACCATTTGGAGGCATTTAATGTTCGAGCAAAAATGGCTGATTTTCGACAAAAGAGCTAACACCCCCCCATTACGTCATGCTTCAGAAATGTGGAAAATGGTCCGTTTTCAAATGTTTTATTTTTGAACGTCAGTTCACATTTGTAGGTGGATCATCAGTGTTAGAGCTAAAATTAGCATGTTTAAAGTGATTTTCATGCTTCCAGGGGCCCTAAACACAAGATTTATGGAATGGTTAAAAGTGCATGAAAATGGCCAATTTACTCACTCTGAGTTCTCAAAAAGGGTTTCTTCACCCCGGGAAGTTAATTAAATACCATTTGGAGGCATTTAATGTTCGAGCAAAAACGGCTGATTTTCGACAAAAGAGATAACACCCCCCCATTACGTCATGCTTCAGAAATGTGGAAAATGGCCCGTTTTCAAATGTTTTATTTTTGAACGTCAGTTCACATTTGTAGGTGGATCATCAGTGTTAGAGCTAAAATTAGCATGTTTAAAGTGATTTTCATGCTTCCAGGGGCTCGGGAAGTGAATTAAATACTATTTGGAGGCATTTAATGTTCAAGCAAAAACAGCAGATTTTTGACAAAAGAGATAACACCCCCCCATTACGTCATGCTTCAGAAATGTGGAAAATGGTCCGTTTTCAAATGTTTTATTTTTGAACGTCAGTTCACATTTGTAGGTGGATCATCAGTGTTAGAGCTAAAATTAGCATGTTTAAAGTGATTTTCATGCTTCCAGGGGCCCTAAACACAAGATTTATGGAATGGTTAAAAGTGCATGAAAATGGCCAATTTAATCACTCTGAGTTCTCAAAAAGGGTTTCTTCACCCCGGGAAGTTAATTAAATACCATTTGGAGGCATTTAATGTTCGAGCAAAAACGGCTGATTTTTGACAAAAGAGATAACACCCCCCCATTACGTCATGCTTCAGAAATGTGGAAAATGGTCCGTTTTCAAATGTTTTATTTTTGAACGTCAGTTCACATTTGTAGGTGGATCATCAGTGTTAGAGCTAAAATTAGCATGTTTAAAGTGATTTTCATGCTTCCAGGGGCTCGGGAAGTGACTCAAATACTATTTGGAGGCATTTAATGTTCAAGCAAAAACAGCTGATTTTTGACAAAAGAGATAACACCCCCCCATTACGTCATGCTTCAGAAATGTGGAAAATGGTCCGTTTTCAAATGTTTTATTTTTGAACGTCAGTTCACATTTGTAGGTGGATCATCAGTGTTAGAGCTAAAATTAGCATGTTTAAAGTGATTTTCATGCTTCCAGGGGCCCTAAACACAAGATTTATGGAATGGGTAAAAGTGCATGAAAATGGCCAATTTACTCACTCTGAGTTCTCAAAAAGGGTTTCTTCACCCCGGGAAGTTAATTAAATACCATTTGGAGGCATTTAATGTTCGAGCAAAAACGGCTGATTTTCGACAAAAGAGATAACACCCCCCCATTACGTCATGCTTCAGAAATGTGGAAAATGGTCCGTTTTCAAATGTTTTATTTTTGAACGTCAGTTCACATTTGTAGGTGGATCATCAGTGTTAGAGCTAAAATGAGCATGTTTAAAGTGATTTTCATGCTTCCAGGGGCTCGGGAAGTGAATTAAATACTATTTGGAGGCATTTAATGTTCAAGCAAAAACAGCAGATTTTTGACAAAAGAGATAACACCCCCCCATTACGTCATGCTTCAGAAATGTGGAAAATGGTCCGTTTTCAAATGTTTTATTTTTGAACGTCAGTTCACATTTGTAGGTGGATCATCAGTGTTAGAGCTAAAATTAGCATGTTTAAAGTGATTTTCATGATTCCAGGGGCCCTAAACAAAAGATTTATGGAATGGTTAAAAGTGCATAAAATGGCCAATTTACTCACTCTGAGTTCTCAAAAAGGGTTTCTTCACCCAGGGAAGTTAATTAAATACCATTTGGAGGCATTTAATGTTCGAGCAAAAACGGCTGATTTTCGACAAAAGAGATAACACCCCCCCATTACTTCATGCTTCAGAAATGTGGAAAATGGTCCGTTTTCAAATGTTTTATTTTTGAATGTCAGTTCACATTTGTAGTTGGATCATCAGTGTTAGAGCTAAAATTAGCATGTTTAAATTGATTTTCATGCTTCCAGGGGCTCGGGAAGTGAATTAAATACTATTTGGAGGCATTTAATGTTCAATCAAAAACAGCTGATTTTTGACAAAAGAGATAACACCCCCCATTACGTCATGCTTCAGAAATGTGGAAAATGGTCAGTTTTCAAATGTTTTATTTTTGAACGTCAGTTCACATTTGTGGGTGGATCATCAGTGATAGAGCTAAAATTAGCATGTTTAAAGTGATTTTCATGCTTCCAGGGGCCCTAAACACAAGATTTATGGAATGGTTAAAAGTGCATGAAAATGGCCAATTTACTCACTCTGAGTTCTCAAAAAGGGTTTCTTCACCCCGGGAAGTTAATTAAATACCATTTGGAGGCATTTAATGTTCGAGCAAAAACGGCTGATTTTCGACAAAAGAGATAACACCCCCCCATTACGTCATGCTTCAGAAATGTGGAAAATGGTCCGTTTTCAAATGTTTTATTTTTGAACGTCAGTTCACATTTGTAGGTGGATCATCAGTGTTAGAGCTAAAATTAGCATGTTTAAAGTGATTTTCAGCCTTCCAGGGGCTCGGGAAGTGAATTAAATACTATTTGGAGGCATTTAATGTTCAATCAAAAACAGCTGATTTTTGACAAAAGAGATAACACCCCCCCATTACGTCATGCTTCAGAAATGTGGATAATGGTCCGTTTTCAAATGTTTTATTTTTGAACGTCAGTTCACATTTGTAGGTGGATCATCAGTGTTAGAGCTAAAATTACCATGTTTAAAGTGATTTTCATGCTTCCAGGGGCCCTAAACACAAGATTTATGGAATGGATAAAAGTGCATGAAAATGGCCAATTTACCCACTCTGAGTTCTCAAAAAGGGTTTCTTCACCCCGGGAAGTTAATTAAATACCATTTGGAGGCATTTAATGTTCGAGCAAAAACGGCTGATTTTCGACAAAAGAGATAACACCCCCCCATTACGTCATGCTTCAGAAATGTGGAAAATGGTCCGTTTTCAAATGTTTTATTTTTGAACGTCAGTTCACATTTGTAGGTGGATCATCAGTGTTAGAGCTAAAATTAGCATGTTTAAAGTGATTTTCATGCTTCCAGGGGCTCGGGAAGTGAATTAAATACTATTTGGAGGCATTTAATGTTCAATCAAAAACAGCTGATTTTTGACAAAAGAGATAACACCCCCCCATTACGTCATGCTTCAGAAATGTGGATAATGGTCCGTTTTCAAATGTTTTATTTTTGAACGTCAGTTCACATTTGTAGGTGGATCATCAGTGTTAGAGCTAAAATTAGCATGTTTAAAGTGATTTTCATGCTTCCAGGGGCCCTAAACACAAGATTTATGGAATGGTTAAAAGTGCATTAAAATGGCCAATTTACTCACTCTGAGTTCTCAAAAAGGGTTTCTTCAACCCAGGAAGTTAATTAAATACCATTTGGAGGCATTTAATGTTCGAGCAAAAACGGCTGATTTTTGACAAAAGAGATAACACCCCCCCATTACGTCATGCTTCACTTTATGTGGAAAATGCTCCGGTTTCAAATGTTTTATTTTTGAACGTCAGTTCACATTTGTAGGTGGATCATCGGTGTTAGAGCTAAAATTAGCATGTTTAAAGTGATTTTCATGCTTCCAGGGGCCCTAAACACAAGATTTATGGAATGGTTAAAAGTGCATGAAAATGGCCAATTTACTCACTCTGAGTTCTCAAAAAGGGTTTCTTCACCCTGGGAAGTTAATTAAATACCATTTGGAGGCATTTAATGTTCGAGCAAAAACGGCTGATTTTCGACAAAAGAGATAACACCCCCCCATTACGTCATGCTTCAGAAATGTGGAAAATGGTCAGTTTTCAAATGTTTTATTTTTGAACGTCAGTTCACATTTGTAGGTGAATCATCAGTGTTAGAGCTAAAATTAGCATGTTTAAAGTGATTTTCATGCTTCCAGGGGCTCGGGAAGTGAATTAAATACTATTTGGAGGCATTTAATGTTCAAGCAAAAACAGCTGATTTTTGACAAAAGAGATAACACCCCCCCATTACGTCATGCTTCAGAAATGTGGAAAATGGTCCGTTTTCAAATGTTTTATTTTTGAACGTCAGTTCACATTTGTAGGTGGATCATCAGTGTTAGAGCTAAAATTAGCATGTTTAAAGTGATTTTCATGCTTCCAGGGGCCCTAAACACAAGATTTATGGAATGGGTAAAAGTGCATGAAAATGGCCAATTTACTCACTCTGAGTTCTCAAAAAGGGTTTCTTCACCCCGGGAAGTTATTAAATACCATTTGGAGGCATTTAATGTTCGAGCAAAAACGGCTGATTTTCGACAAAAGAGATAACACCCCCCCATTACGTCATGCTTCAGAAATGTGGAAAATGGTCCGTTTTCAAATGTTTTATTTTTGAACGTCAGTTCACATTTGTAGGTGGATCATCAGTGTTAGAGCTAAAATTAGCATGTTTAAAGTGATTTTCATGCTTCCAGGGGCTCGGGAAGTGAATTAAATACTATTTGGAGGCATTTAATGTTCAATCAAAAACTGCTGATTTTTGACAAAAGAGATAACACCCCCCCATTACGTCAAGCTTCAGAAATGTGGAAAATGGTCCGTTTTCAAATGTTTTATTTTTGAACGTCAGTTCACATTTGTAGGTGGATCATCAGTGTTAGAGCTAAAATTAGCATGTTTAAAGTGATTTTCATGCTTCCAGGGGCCCTAAACACAAGATTTATGGAATAGTTAAAAGTGCATGAAAATGGCCAATTTACTCACTCTGAGTTCTCAAAAAGGGTTTCTTCACCCCGGGAAGTTAATTAAATACCATTTGGAGGCATTTAATGTTCGAGCAAAAACGGCTGATTTTCGACAAAAGAGATAACACCCCCCCCCATTACGTCATGCTTCAGAAATGTGGAAAATGGTCCGTTTTCAAATGTTTTATTTTTTAACGTCAGTTCACATTTGTAGGTGGATCATCAGTGTTAGAGCTAAAATTAGCATGTTTAAAGTGATTTTCATGCTTCCAGGGGCTTGGGAAGTGAATTAAATACTATTTGGAGGCATTTAATGTTCAAGCAAAAACAGCTGATTTTTGACAAAAGAGATAACACCCCCCCATTACGTCATGCTTCAGAAATGTGGAAAATGGTCCGTTTTCAAATGTTTTATTTTTGAACGTCAGTTCACATTTGTAGGTGGATCATCAGTGTTAGAGCTAAAATTAGCATGTTTAAAGTGATTTTCATGCTTCCAGGGGCCCTAAACACAAGATTTATGGAATGGTTAAAAGTGCATGAAAATGGCCAATTTAATCACTCTGAGTTCTCAAAAAGGGTTTCTTCACCCCGGGAAGTTAATTAAATACCATTTGGAGGCATTTAATGTTCGAGCAAAAACGGCTGATTTTTGACAAAAGAGATAACACCCCCCCATTACGTCATGCTTCAGAAATGTGGAAAATGGTCCGTTTTCAAATGTTTTATTTTTGAACGTCAGTTCACATTTGTAGGTGGATCATCAGTGTTAGAGCTAAAATTAGCATGTTTAAAGTGATTTTCATGCTTCCAGGGGCTCGGGAAGTGAATTAAATACTATTTGGAGGCATTTAATGTTCAAGCAAAAACAGCTGATTTTTGACAAAAGAGATAACACCCCCCATTACGTCATGCTTCAGAAATGTGGAAAATGGTCAGTTTTCAAATGTTTTATTTTTGAACGTCAGTTCACATTTGTAGGTGAATCATCAGTGTTAGAGCTAAAATTAGCATGTTTAAAGTGATTTTCATGCTTCCAGGGGCCCTAAACACAAGATTTATGGAATGGTTAAAAGTGCATGAAAATGACCAATTTACTCACTCTGAGTTCTCAAAAAGGGTTTCTTCACCCCGGGATGTTAATTAAATACCATTTGGAGGCATTTAATGTTCGAGCAAAAACGGCTGATTTTCGACAAAAGAGCTAACACCCCCCCATTACGTCATGCTTCAGAAATGTGGAAAATGGTCCGTTTTCAAATGTTTTATTTTTGAACGTCAGTTCACATTTGTAGGTGGATCATCAGTGTTAGAGCTAAAATTAGCATGTTTAAAGTGATTTTCATGCTTCCAGGGGCTCGGGAAGTGACTCAAATACTATTTGGAGGCATTTAATGTTCAAGCAAAAACAGCTGATTTTTGACAAAAGAGATAACACCCCCCCATTACGTCATGCTTCAGAAATGTGGAAAATGGTCCGTTTTCAAATGTTTTATTTTTGAACGTCAGTTCACATTTGTAGGTGGATCATCAGTGTTAGAGCTAAAATTAGCATGTTTAAAGTGATTTTCATGCTTCCAGGGGCCCTAAACACAAGATTTATGGAATGGTTAAAAGTGCATGAAAATGGCCAATTTAATCACTCTGAGTTCTCAAAAAGGGTTTCTTCACCCCGGGAAGTTAATTAAATACCATTTGGAGGCATTTAATGTTCGAGCAAAAACGGCTGATTTTTGACAAAAGAGATAACACCCCCCCATTACGTCATGCTTCAGAAATGTGGAAAATGGTCCGTTTTCAAATGTTTTATTTTTGAACGTCAGTTCACATTTGTAGGTGGATCATCAGTGTTAGAGCTAAAATTAGCATGTTTAAAGTGATTTTCATGCTTCCAGGGGCTCGGGAAGTGAATTAAATACTATTTGGAGGCATTTAATGTTCAAGCAAAAACAGCTGATTTTTGACAAAAGAGATAACACCCCCCATTACGTCATGCTTCAGAAATGTGGAAAATGGTCAGTTTTCAAATGTTTTATTTTTGAACGTCAGTTCACATTTGTAGGTGAATCATCAGTGTTAGAGCTAAAATTAGCATGTTTAAAGTGATTTTCATGCTTCCAGGGGCCCTAAACACAAGATTTATGGAATGGTTAAAAGTGCATGAAAATGACCAATTTACTCACTCTGAGTTCTCAAAAAGGGTTTCTTCACGCCGGGATGTTAATTAAATACCATTTGGAGGCATTTAATGTTCGAGCAAAAACGGCTGATTTTCGACAAAAGAGCTAACACCCCCCCATTACGTCATGCTTCAGAAATGTGGAAAATGGTCCGTTTTCAAATGTTTTATTTTTGAACGTCAGTTCACATTTGTAGGTGGATCATCAGTGTTAGAGCTAAAATTAGCATGTTTAAAGTGATTTTCATGCTTCCAGGGGCTCGGGAAGTGACTCAAATACTATTTGGAGGCATTTAATGTTCAAGCAAAAACAGCTGATTTTTGACAAAAGAGATAACACCCCCCCATTACGTCATGCTTCAGAAATGTGGAAAATGGTCCGTTTTCAAATGTTTTATTTTTGAACGTCAGTTCACATTTGTAGGTGGATCATCAGTGTTAGAGCTAAAATTAGCATGTTTAAAGTGATTTTCATGCTTCCAGGGGCCCTAAACACAAGATTTATGGAATGGTTAAAAGTGCATGAAAATGGCCAATTTACTCACTCTGAGTTCTCAAAAAGGGTTTCTTCACCCCGGGAAGTTAATTAAATACCATTTGGAGGCATTTAATGTTCGAGCAAAAACGGCTGATTTTCGACAAAAGAGATAACACCCCCCCATTACGTCATGCTTCAGAAATGTGGAAAATGGTCAGTTTTCAAATGTTTTATTTTTGAACGTCAGTTCACATTTGTAGGTGAATCATCAGTGTTAGAGCTAAAATTAGCATGTTTAAAGTGATTTTCATGCTTCCAGGGGCTCGGGAAGTGAATTAAATACTATTTGGAGGCATTTAATGTTCAAGCAAAAACAGCTGATTTTTGACAAAAGAGATAACACCCCCCCATTACGTCATGCTTCAGAAATGTGGAAAATGGTCCGTTTTCAAATGTTTTATTTTTGAACGTCAGTTCACATTTGTAGGTGGATCATCAGTGTTAGAGCTAAAATTAGCATGTTTAAAGTGATTTTCATGCTTCCAGGGGCCCTAAACACAAGATTTATGGAATGGGTAAAAGTGCATGAAAATGGCCAATTTACTCACTCTGAGTTCTCAAAAAGGGTTTCTTCACCCCGGGAAGTTATTAAATACCATTTGGAGGCATTTAATGTTCGAGCAAAAACGGCTGATTTTCGACAAAAGAGATAACACCCCCCCATTACGTCATGCTTCAGAAATGTGGAAAATGGTCCGTTTTCAAATGTTTTATTTTTGAACGTCAGTTCACATTTGTAGGTGGATCATCAGTGTTAGAGCTAAAATTAGCATGTTTAAAGTGATTTTCATGCTTCCAGGGGCTCGGGAAGTGAATTAAATACTATTTGGAGGCATTTAATGTTCAATCAAAAACTGCTGATTTTTGACAAAAGAGATAACACCCCCCCATTACGTCAAGCTTCAGAAATGTGGAAAATGGTCCGTTTTCAAATGTTTTATTTTTGAACGTCAGTTCACATTTGTAGGTGGATCATCAGTGTTAGAGCTAAAATTAGCATGTTTAAAGTGATTTTCATGCTTCCAGGGGCCCTAAACACAAGATTTATGGAATAGTTAAAAGTGCATGAAAATGGCCAATTTACTCACTCTGAGTTCTCAAAAAGGGTTTCTTCACCCCGGGAAGTTAATTAAATACCATTTGGAGGCATTTAATGTTCGAGCAAAAACGGCTGATTTTCGACAAAAGAGATAACACCCCCCCATTACGTCATGCTTCAGAAATGTGGAAAATGGTCCGTTTTCAAATGTTTTATTTTTTAACGTCAGTTCACATTTGTAGGTGGATCATCAGTGTTAGAGCTAAAATTAGCATGTTTAAAGTGATTTTCATGCTTCCAGGGGCTTGGGAAGTGAATTAAATACTATTTGGAGGCATTTAATGTTCAAGCAAAAACAGCTGATTTTTGACAAAAGAGATAACACCCCCCCATTACGTCATGCTTCAGAAATGTGGAAAATGGTCCGTTTTCAAATGTTTTATTTTTGAACGTCAGTTCACATTTGTAGGTGGATCATCAGTGTTAGAGCTAAAATTAGCATGTTTAAAGTGATTTTCATGCTTCCAGGGGCCCTAAACACAAGATTTATGGAATGGTTAAAAGTGCATGAAAATGGCCAATTTAATCACTCTGAGTTCTCAAAAAGGGTTTCTTCACCCCGGGAAGTTAATTAAATACCATTTGGAGGCATTTAATGTTCGAGCAAAAACGGCTGATTTTTTACAAAAGAGATAACACCCCCCCATTACGTCATGCTTCAGAAATGTGGAAAATGGTCCGTTTTCAAATGTTTTATTTTTGAACGTCAGTTCACATTTGTAGGTGGATCATCAGTGTTAGAGCTAAAATTAGCATGTTTAAAGTGATTTTCATGCTTCCAGGGGCTCGGGAAGTGAATTAAATACTATTTGGAGGCATTTAATGTTCAAGCAAAAACAGCTGATTTTTGACAAAAGAGATAACACCCCCCATTACGTCATGCTTCAGAAATGTGGAAAATGGTCAGTTTTCAAATGTTTTATTTTTGAACGTCAGTTCACATTTGTAGGTGAATCATCAGTGTTAGAGCTAAAATTAGCATGTTTAAAGTGATTTTCATGCTTCCAGGGGCCCTAAACACAAGATTTATGGAATGGTTAAAAGTGCATGAAAATGACCAATTTACTCACTCTGAGTTCTCAAAAAGGGTTTCTTCACCCCGGGATGTTAATTAAATACCATTTGGAGGCATTTAATGTTCGAGCAAAAACGGCTGATTTTCGACAAAAGAGCTAACACCCCCCCATTACGTCATGCTTCAGAAATGTGGAAAATGGTCCGTTTTCAAATGTTTTATTTTTGAACGTCAGTTCACATTTGTAGGTGGATCATCAGTGTTAGAGCTAAAATTAGCATGTTTAAAGTGATTTTCATGCTTCCAGGGGCTCGGGAAGTGACTCAAATACTATTTGGAGGCATTTAATGTTCAAGCAAAAACAGCTGATTTTTGACAAAAGAGATAACACCCCCCCATTACGTCATGCTTCAGAAATGTGGAAAATGGTCCGTTTTCAAATGTTTTATTTTTGAACGTCAGTTCACATTTGTAGGTGGATCATCAGTGTTAGAGCTAAAATTAGCATGTTTAAAGTGATTTTCATGCTTCCAGGGGCCCTAAACACAAGATTTATGGAATGGTTAAAAGTGCATGAAAATGGCCAATTTACTCACTCTGAGTTCTCAAAAAGGGTTTCTTCACCCCGGGAAGTTAATTAAATACCATTTGGAGGCATTTAATGTTCGAGCAAAAACGGCTGATTTTCGACAAAAGAGATAACACCCCCCCATTACGTCATGCTTCAGAAATGTGGAAAATGGTCCGTTTTCAAATGTTTTATTTTTGAACGTCAGTTCACATTTGTAGGTGGATCATCAGTGTTAGAGCTAAAATGAGCATGTTTAAAGTGATTTTCATGCTTCCAGGGGCTCGGGAAGTGAATTAAATACTATTTGGAGGCATTTAATGTTCAAGCAAAAACAGCAGATTTTTGACAAAAGAGATAACACCCCCCCATTACGTCATGCTTCAGAAATGTGGAAAATGGTCCGTTTTCAAATGTTTTATTTTTGAACGTCAGTTCACATTTGTAGGTGGATCATCAGTGTTAGAGCTAAAATTAGCATGTTTAAAGTGATTTTCATGATTCCAGGGGCCCTAAACAAAAGATTTATGGAATGGTTAAAAGTGCATAAAATGGCCAATTTACTCACTCTGAGTTCTCAAAAAGGGTTTCTTCACCCAGGGAAGTTAATTAAATACCATTTGGAGGCATTTAATGTTCGAGCAAAAACGGCTGATTTTCGACAAAAGAGATAACACCCCCCCATTACTTCATGCTTCAGAAATGTGGAAAATGGTCCGTTTTCAAATGTTTTATTTTTGAATGTCAGTTCACATTTGTAGTTGGATCATCAGTGTTAGAGCTAAAATTAGCATGTTTAAAGTGATTTTCATGCTTCCAGGGGCTCGGGAAGTGAATTAAATACTATTTGGAGGCATTTAATGTTCAATCAAAAACAGCTGATTTTTGACAAAAGAGATAACACCCCCCCATTACGTCATGCTTCAGAAATGTGGAAAATGGTCAGTTTTCAAATGTTTTATTTTTGAACGTCAGTTCACATTTGTGGGTGGATCATCAGTGATAGAGCTAAAATTAGCATGTTTAAAGTGATTTTCATGCTTCCAGGGGCCCTAAACACAAGATTTATGGAATGGTTAAAAGTGCATGAAAATGGCCAATTTACTCACTCTGAGTTCTCAAAAAGGGTTTCTTCACCCCGGGAAGTTAATTAAATACCATTTGGAGGCATTTAATGTTCGAGCAAAAACGGCTGATTTTCGACAAAAGAGATAACACCCCCCCATTACGTCATGCTTCAGAAATGTGGAAAATGGTCCGTTTTCAAATGTTTTATTTTTGAACGTCAGTTCACATTTGTAGGTGGATCATCAGTGTTAGAGCTAAAATTAGCATGTTTAAAGTGATTTTCAGCCTTCCAGGGGCTCGGGAAGTGAATTAAATACTATTTGGAGGCATTTAATGTTCAATCAAAAACAGCTGATTTTTGACAAAAGAGATAACACCCCCCCATTACGTCATGCTTCAGAAATGTGGATAATGGTCCGTTTTCAAATGTTTTATTTTTGAACGTCAGTTCACATTTGTAGGTGGATCATCAGTGTTAGAGCTAAAATTACCATGTTTAAAGTGATTTTCATGCTTCCAGGGGCCCTAAACACAAGATTTATGGAATGGATAAAAGTGCATGAAAATGGCCAATTTACTCACTCTGAGTTCTCAAAAAGGGTTTCTTCACCCCGGGAAGTTAATTAAATACCATTTGGAGGCATTTAATGTTCGAGCAAAAACGGCTGATTTTCGACAAAAGAGATAACACCCCCCCATTACGTCATGCTTCAGAAATGTGGAAAATGGTCCGTTTTCAAATGTTTTATTTTTGAACGTCAGTTCACATTTGTAGGTGGATCATCAGTGTTGGAGCTAAAATTAGCATGTTTAAAGTGATTTTCATGCTTCCAGGGGCTCGGGAAGTGAATTAAATACTATTTGGAGGCATTTAATGTTCAATCAAAAACAGCTGATTTTAGACAAAAGAGATAACACCCCCCCATTACGTCATGCTTCAGAAATGTGGATAATGGTCCGTTTTCAAATGTTTTATTTTTGAACGTCAGTTCACATTTGTAGGTGGATCATCAGTGTTAGAGCTAAAATTAGCATGTTTAAAGTGATTTTCATGCTTCCAGGGGCCCTAAACACAAGATTTATGGAATGGTTAAAAGTGCATTAAAATGGCCAATTTACTCACTCTGAGTTCTCAAAAAGGGTTTCTTCAACCCAGGAAGTTAATTAAATACCATTTGGAGGCATTTAATGTTCGAGCAAAAACGGCTGATTTTTGACAAAAGAGATAACACCCCCCCATTACGTCATGCTTCACTTTATGTGGAAAATGCTCCGTTTTCAAATGTTTTATTTTTGAACGTCAGTTCACATTTGTAGGTGGATCATCAGTGTTAGAGCTAAAATTAGCATGTTTAAAGTGATTTTCATGCTTCCAGGGGCCCTAAACACAAGATTTATGGAATGGTTAAAAGTGCATGAAAATGGCCAATTTACTCACTCTGAGTTCTCAAAAAGGGTTTCTTCACCCTGGGAAGTTAATTAAATACCATTTGGAGGCATTTAATGTTCGAGCAAAAACGGCTGATTTTCGACAAAAGAGATAACACCCCCCCATTACGTCATGCTTCAGAAATGTGGAAAATGGTCAGTTTTCAAATGTTTTATTTTTGAACGTCAGTTCACATTTGTAGGTGAATCATCAGTGTTAGAGCTAAAATTAGCATGTTTAAAGTGATTTTCATGCTTCCAGGGGCTCGGGAAGTGAATTAAATACTATTTGGAGGCATTTAATGTTCAAGCAAAAACAGCTGATTTTTGACAAAAGAGATAACACCCCCCCATTACGTCATGCTTCAGAAATGTGGAAAATGGTCCGTTTTCAAATGTTTTATTTTTGAACGTCAGTTCACATTTGTAGGTGGATCATCAGTGTTAGAGCTAAAATTAGCATGTTTAAAGTGATTTTCATGCTTCCAGGGGCCCTAAACACAAGATTTATGGAATGGGTAAAAGTGCATGAAAATGGCCAATTTACTCACTCTGAGTTCTCAAAAAGGGTTTCTTCACCCCGGGAAGTTATTAAATACCATTTGGAGGCATTTAATGTTCGAGCAAAAACGGCTGATTTTCGACAAAAGAGATAACACCCCCCCATTACGTCATGCTTCAGAAATGTGGAAAATGGTCCGTTTTCAAATGTTGTATTTTTTAACGTCAGTTCACATTTGTAGGTGGATCATCAGTGTTAGAGCTAAAATTAGCATGTTTAAAGTGATTTTCATGCTTCCAGGGGCTTGGGAAGTGAATTAAATACTATTTGGAGGCATTTAATGTTCAAGCAAAAACAGCTGATTTTTGACAAAAGAGATAACACCCCCCCATTACGTCATGCTTCAGAAATGTGGAAAATGGTCCGTTTTCAAATGTTTTATTTTTGAACGTCAGTTCACATTTGTAGGTGGATCATCAGTGTTAGAGCTAAAATTAGCATGTTTAAAGTGATTTTCATGCTTCCAGGGGCCCTAAACACAAGATTTATGGAATGGTTAAAAGTGCATGAAAATGGCCAATTTAATCACTCTGAGTTCTCAAAAAGGGTTTCTTCACCCCGGGAAGTTAATTAAATACCATTTGGAGGCATTTAATGTTCGAGCAAAAACGGCTGATTTTTGACAAAAGAGATAACACCCCCCATTACGTCATGCTTCAGAAATGTGGAAAATGGTCCGTTTTCAAATGTTTTATTTTTGAACGTCAGTTCACATTTGTAGGTGGATCATCAGTGTTAGAGCTAAAATTAGCATGTTTAAAGTGATTTTCATGCTTCCAGGGGCTCGGGAAGTGAATTAAATACTATTTGGAGGCATTTAATGTTCAAGCAAAAACAGCTGATTTTTGACAAAAGAGATAACACCCCCCATTACGTCATGCTTCAGAAATGTGGAAAATGGTCAGTTTTCAAATGTTTTATTTTTGAACGTCAGTTCACATTTGTAGGTGAATCATCAGTGTTAGAGCTAAAATTAGCATGTTTAAAGTGATTTTCATGCTTCCAGGGGCCCTAAACACAAGATTTATGGAATGGTTAAAAGTGCATGAAAATGACCAATTTACTCACTCTGAGTTCTCAAAAAGGGTTTCTTCACCCCGGGATGTTAATTGAATACCATTTGGAGGCATTTAATGTTCGAGCAAAAACGGCTGATTTTCGACAAAAGAGCTAACACCCCCCCATTACGTCATGCTTCAGAAATGTGGAAAATGGTCCGTTTTCAAATGTTTTATTTTTGAACGTCAGTTCACATTTGTAGGTGGATCATCAGTGTTAGAGCTAAAATTAGCATGTTTAAAGTGATTTTCATGCTTCCAGGGGCTCGGGAAGTGACTCAAATACTATTTGGAGGCATTTAATGTTCAAGCAAAAACAGCTGATTTTTGACAAAAGAGATAACACCCCCCCATTACGTCATGCTTCAGAAATGTGGAAAATGGTCCGTTTTCAAATGTTTTATTTTTGAACGTCAGTTCACATTTTTAGGTGGATCATCAGTGTTAGAGCTAAAATTAGCATGTTTAAAGTGATTTTCATGCTTCCAGGGGCCCTAAACACAAGATTTATGGAATGGTTAAAAGTGCATGAAAATGGCCAATTTACTCACTCTGAGTTCTCAAAAAGGGTTTCTTCACCCCGGGAAGTTAATTAAATACCATTTGGAGGCATTTAATGTTCGAGCAAAAACGGCTGATTTTCGACAAAAGAGATAACACCCCCCCATTACGTCATGCTTCAGAAATGTGGAAAATGGTCCGTTTTCAAATGTTTTATTTTTGAACGTCAGTTCACATTTGTAGGTGGATCATCAGTGTTAGAGCTAAAATTAGCATGTTTAAAGTGATTTTCATGATTCCAGGGGCCCTAAACAAAAGATTTATGGAATGGTTAAAAGTGCATAAAATGGCCAATTTACTCACTCTGAGTTCTCAAAAAGGGTTTCTTCACCCAGGGAAGTTAATTAAATACCATTTGGAGGCATTTAATGTTCGAGCAAAAACGGCTGATTTTCAAAAAAGAGATAACACCCCCCCATTACTTCATGCTTCAGAAATGTGGAAAATGGTCCGTTTTCAAATGTTTTATTTTTGAATGTCAGTTCACATTTGTAGTTGGATCATCAGTGTTAGAGCTAAAATTAGCATGTTTAAAGTGATTTTCATGCTTCCAGGGGCTCGGGAAGTGAATTAAATACTATTTGGAGGCATTTAATGTTCAAGCAAAAATAGCAGATTTTTGACAAAAGAGATAACACCCCCCCATTACGTCATGCTTCAGAAATGTGGAAAATGGTCCGTTTTCAAATGTTTTATTTTTGAACGTCAGTTCACATTTGTAGGTGGATCATCAGTGTTAGAGCTAAAATTAGCATGTTTAAAGTGATTTTCATGATTCCAGGGGCCCTAAACAAAAGATTTATGGAATGGTTAAAAGTGCATAAAATGGCCAATTTACTCACTCTGAGTTCTCAAAAAGGGTTTCTTCACCCAGGGAAGTTAATTAAATACCATTTGGAGGCATTTAATGTTCGAGCAAAAACGGCTGATTTTCAAAAAAGAGATAACACCCCCCCATTACTTCATGCTTCAGAAATGTGGAAAATGGTCCGTTTTCAAATGTTTTATTTTTGAATGTCAGTTCACATTTGTAGTTGGATCATCAGTGTTAGAGCTAAAATTAGCATGTTTAAAGTGATTTTCATGCTTCCAGGGGCTCGGGAAGTGAATTAAATACTATTTGGAGGCATTTAATGTTCAATCAAAAACAGCTGATTTTTGACAAAAGAGATAACACCCCCCCATTACGTCATGCTTCAGAAATGTGGAAAATGGTCAGTTTTCAAATGTTTTATTTTTGAACGTCAGTTCACATTTGTAGGTGGATCATCAGTGATAGAGCTAAAATTAGCATGTTTAAAGTGATTTTCATGCTTCCAGGGGCCCTAAACACAAGATTTATGGAATGGTTAAAAGTGCATGAAAATGGCCAATTTACTCACTCTGAGTTCTCAAAAAGGGTTTCTTCACCCCGGGAAGTTAATTAAATACCATTTGGAGGCATTTAATGTTCGAGCAAAAACGGCTGATTTTCGACAAAAGAGATAACACCCCCCCATTACGTCATGCTTCAGAAATGTGGAAAATGGTCCGTTTTCAAATGTTTTATTTTTGAACGTCAGTTCACATTTGTAGGTGGATCATCAGTGTTAGAGCTAAAATTAGCATGTTTAAAGTGATTTTCAGCCTTCCAGGGGCTCGGGAAGTGAATTAAATACTATTTGGAGGCATTTAATGTTCAATCAAAAACAGCTGATTTTTGACAAAAGAGATAACACCCCCCCATTACGTCATGCTTCAGAAATGTGGAAAATGGTCCGTTTTCAAATGTTTTATTTTTGAACGTCAGTTCACATTTGTAGGTGGATCATCAGTGTTAGAGCTAAAATTACCATGTTTAAAGTGATTTTCATGCTTCCAGGGGCCCTAAACACAAGATTTATGGAATGGATAAAAGTGCATGAAAATGGCCAATTTACTCACTCTGAGTTCTCAAAAAGGGTTTCTTCACCCCGGGAAGTTAATTAAATACCATTTGGAGGCATTTAATGTTCGAGCAAAAACGGCTGATTTTCGACAAAAGAGATAACACCCCCCCATTACGTCATGCTTCAGAAATGTGGAAAATGGTCAGTTTTCAAATGTTTTATTTTTGAACGTCAGTTCACATTTGTAGGTGGATCATCAGTGTTAGAGCTAAAATTAGCATGTTTAAAGTGATTTTCATGCTTCCAGGGGCTCGGGAAGTGAATTAAATACTATTTGGAGGCATTTAATGTTCAATCAAAAACAGCTGATTTTTGACAAAAGAGATAACACCCCCCCATTACGGCATGCTTCAGAAATGTGGAAAATGGTCCGTTTTCAAATGTTTTATTTTTGAACGTCAGTTCACATTTGTAGGTGGATCATCAGTGTTAGAGCTAAAATTAGCATGTTTAAAGTGATTTTCATGCTTCCAGGGGCTCGGGAAGTGAATTAAATACTATTTGGAGGCATTTAATGTTCAATCAAAAACAGCTGATTTTTGACACAAGAGATAACACCCCCCCATTACGTCATGCTTCAGAAATGTGGAAAATGGTCAGTTTTCAAATGTTTTATTTTTGAACGTCAGTTCACATTTGTAGGTGGATCATCAGTGATAGAGCTAAAATTAGCATGTTTAAAGTGATTTTCATGCTTCCAGGGGCCCTAAACACAAGATTTATGGAATGGTTAAAAGTGCATGAAAATGGCCAATTTACTCACTCTGAGTTCTCAAAAAGGGTTTCTTCACCCCGGGAAGTTAATTAAATACCATTTGGAGGCATTTAATGTTCGAGCAAAAACGGCTGATTTTCGACAAAAGAGATAACACCCCCCCATTACGTCATGCTTCAGAAATGTGGAAAATGGTCCGTTTTCAAATGTTTTATTTTTGAACGTCAGTTCACATTTGTAGGTGGATCATCAGTGTTAGAGCTAAAATTAGCATGTTTAAAGTGATTTTCAGCCTTCCAGGGGCTCGGGAAGTGAATTAAATACTATTTGGAGGCATTTAATGTTCAATCAAAAACAGCTGATTTTTGACAAAAGAGATAACACCCCCCCATTACGTCATGCTTCAGAAATGTGGAAAATGGTCCGTTTTCAAATGTTTTATTTTTGAACGTCAGTTCACATTTGTAGGTGGATCATCAGTGTTAGAGCTAAAATTACCATGTTTAAAGTGATTTTCATGCTTCCAGGGGCCCTAAACACAAGATTTATGGAATGGATAAAAGTGCATGAAAATGGCCAATTTACTCACTCTGAGTTCTCAAAAAGGGTTTCTTCACCCCGGGAAGTTAATTAAATACCATTTGGAGGCATTTAATGTTCGAGCAAAAACGGCTGATTTTCGACAAAAGAGATAACACCCCCCCATTACGTCATGCTTCAGAAATGTGGAAAATGGTCAGTTTTCAAATGTTTTATTTTTGAACGTCAGTTCACATTTGTAGGTGGATCATCAGTGTTAGAGCTAAAATTAGCATGTTTAAAGTGATTTTCATGCTTCCAGGGGCTCGGGAAGTGAATTAAATACTATTTGGAGGCATTTAATGTTCAATCAAAAACAGCTGATTTTTGACAAAAGAGATAACACCCCCCCATTACGGCATGCTTCAGAAATGTGGAAAATGGTCCGTTTTCAAATGTTTTATTTTTGAACGTCAGTTCACATTTGTAGGTGGATCATCAGTGTTAGAGCTAAAATTAGCATGTTTAAAGTGATTTTCATGCTTCCAGGGGCCCTAAACACAAGATTTATGGAATGGTTAAAAGTGCATTAAAATGGCCAATTTACTCACTCTGAGTTCTCAAAAAGGGTTTCTTCAACCCAGGAAGTTAATTAAATACCATTTGGAGGCATTTAATGTTCGAGCAAAAACGGCTGATTTTTGACAAAAGAGATAACACCCCCCCATTACGTCATGCTTCACTTTATGTGGAAAATGCTCCGTTTTCAAATGTTTTATTTTTTAACGTCAGTTCACATTTGTAGGTGGATCATCAGTGTTAGAGCTAAAATTAACATGTTTAAAGTGATTTTCATGCTTCCAGGGGCTCGGGAAGTGAATTAAATACTATTTGGAGGCATTTAATATTCAATCAAAAACAGCTGATTTTTGACAAAAGAGATAACACCCCCCCATTACATCATGCTTCAGAAATGTGGAAAATGGTCCGTTATCAAATGTTTTATTTTTGAACGTCAGTTCACATTTGTAGGTGGATCATCAGTGTTAGTGCTAAAATTAGCATGTTTAAAGTGATTTTCATGCTTCCAGGGGCCCTAAACACAAGATTTATGGAAAGGTTAAAAGTGCATGAAAATGGTCGATTTACTCACTCTGAGTTCTCAAAAAGGGTTTCTTCACCCCGGGAAGTTAATTAAATACCATTTGGAGGCATTTAATGTTCGAGCAAAAACGGCAGATTTTCGACAAAAGAGATAACACCCCCCCCCCATTACGTCATGCTTCAGAAATGTGGAAAATGGTCCGTTTTCAAATGTTTTATTTTTGAACGTCAGTTCACATTTGTAGGTGGATCATCAGTGTTAGAGCTAAAATTAGCATGTTTAAAGTGATTTTCATGCTTCCAGGGGCTTGGGAAGTGAATTAAATATTTTTTGGAGGCATTTAATGTTCAAGCAAAAACAGCTGATTTTTGACAAAAGAGATAACACCCCCCCATTACGTCATGCTTCAGAAATGTGGAAAATGGTCCGTTTTCAAATGTTTTATTTTTGAACGTCAGTTCACATTTGTAGGTGGATCATCAGTGTTAGAGCTAAAATTAGCATGTTTAAAGTGATTTTCATGCTTCCAGGGGCCCTAAACACAAGATTTATGGAATGGGTAAAAGTGCATGAAAATGGCCAATTTACTCACTCTGAGTTCTCAAAAAGGGTTTCTTCACCCCGGGAAGTTAATTAAATACCATTTGGAGGCATTTAATGTTCGAGCAAAAACGGCTGATTTTCGACAAAAGAGATAACACCCCCCCATTACGTCATGCTTCAGAAATGTGGAAAATGGTCCGTTTTCAAATGTTTTATTTTTGAACGTCAGTTCACATTTGTAGGTGGATCATCAGTGTTAGAGCTAAAATTAGCATGTTTAAAGTGATTTTCATGCTTCCAGGGGCTCGGGAAGTGAATTAAATACTATTTGGAGGCATTTAATGTTCAATCAAAAACTGCTGATTTTTGACAAAAGAGATAACACCCCCCCATTACGTCAAGCTTCAGAAATGTGGAAAATGGTCCGTTTTCAAATGTTTTATTTTTGAACGTCAGTTCACATTTGTAGGTGGATCATCAGTGTTAGAGCTAAAATTAGCATGTTTAAAGTGATTTTCATGCTTCCAGGGGCCCTAAACACAAGATTTATGGAATAGTTAAAAGTGCATGAAAATGGCCAATTTACTCACTCTGAGTTCTCAAAAAGGGTTTCTTCACCCCGGGAAGTTAATTAAATACCATTTGGAGGCATTTAATGTTCGAGCAAAAACGGCTGATTTTCGACAAAAGAGATAACACCCCCCCATTACGTCATGCTTCAGAAATGTGGAAAATGGTCCGTTTTCAAATGTTTTATTTTTGAACGTCAGTTCACATTTGTAGGTGGATCATCAGTGTTAGAGCTAAAATTAGCATGTTTAAAGTGATTTTCATGCTTCCAGGGGCTCGGGAAGTGACTCAAATACTATTTGGAGGCATTTAATGTTCAAGCAAAAACAGCTGATTTTTGACAAAAGAGATAACACCCCCCCATTACGTCATGCTTCAGAAATGTGGAAAATGGTCCGTTTTCAAATGTTTTATTTTTGAACGTCAGTTCACATTTGTAGGTGGATCATCAGTGTTAGAGCTAAA
This sequence comes from Lissotriton vulgaris, assembly GCF_964263255.1. NCBI lineage: Eukaryota > Metazoa > Chordata > Amphibia > Caudata > Salamandridae > Lissotriton > Lissotriton vulgaris. The sequence goes on from NW_028249249.1 coordinate 290,771, forward strand.
ATTAGCATGTTTAAAGTGATTTTCATGCTTCCAGGGGCCCTAAACACAAGATTTATGGAATGGTTAAAAGTGCATGAAAATGGCCAATTTACTCACTCTGAGTTCTCAAAAAGGGTTTCTTCACCCCGGGAAGTTAATTAAATACCATTTGGAGGCATTTAATGTTCGAGCAAAAACGGCTGATTTTCGACAAAAGAGATAACACCCCCCCATTACGTCATGCTTCAGAAATGTGGAAAATGGTCCGTTTTCAAATGTTTTATTTTTGAACGTCAGTTCACATTTGTAGGTGGATCATCAGCGTTAGAGCTAAAATTAGCATGTTTAAAGTGATTTTCATGCTTCCAGGGGCTCGGGAAGTGAATTAAATACTATTTGGAGGCATTTAATGTTCAAGCAAAAACAGCAGATTTTTGACAAAAGAGATAACACCCCCCCATTACGTCATGCTTCAGAAATGTGGAAAATGGTCCGTTTTCAAATGTTTTATTTTTGAACGTCAGTTCACATTTGTAGGTGGATCATCAGTGTTAGAGCTAAAATTAGCATGTTTAAAGTGATTTTCATGCTTCCAGGGGCCCTAAACACAAGATTTATGGAATAGTTAAAAGTGCATGAAAATGGCCAATTTACTCACTCTGAGTTCTCAAAAAGGGTTTCTTCACCCCGGGAAGTTAATTAAATACCATTTGGAGGCATTTAATGTTCGAGCAAAAACGGCTGATTTTCGACAAAAGAGATAACACCCCCCCATTACGTCATGCTTCAGAAATGTGGAAAATGGTCCGTTTTCAAATGTTTTATTTTTGAACGTCAGTTCACATTTGTAGGTGGATCATCAGTGTTAGAGCTAAAATTAGCATGTTTAAAGTGATTTTCATGCTTCCAGGGGCTCGGGAAGTGACTCAAATACTATTTGGAGGCATTTAATGTTCAAGCAAAAACAGCTGATTTTTGACAAAAGAGATAACACCCCCCCATTACGTCATGCTTCAGAAATGTGGAAAATGGTCCGTTTTCAAATGTTTTATTTTTGAACGTCAGTTCACATTTGTAGGTGGATCATCAGTGTTAGAGCTAAAATTAGCATGTTTAAAGTGATTTTCATGCTTCCAGGGGCCCTAAACACAAGATTTATGGAATGGTTAAAAGTGCATGAAAATGGCCAATTTACTCACTCTGAGTTCTCAAAAAGGGTTTCTTCACCCCGGGAAGTTAATTAAATACCATTTGGAGGCATTTAATGTTCGAGCAAAAACGGCTGATTTTCGACAAAAGAGATAACACCCCCCCATTACGTCATGCTTCAGAAATGTGGAAAATGGTCCGTTTTCAAATGTTTTATTTTTGAACGTCAGTTCACATTTGTAGGTGGATCATCAGCGTTAGAGCTAAAATTAGCATGTTTAAAGTGATTTTCATGCTTCCAGGGGCTCGGGAAGTGAATTAAATACTATTTGGAGGCATTTAATGTTCAAGCAAAAACAGCAGATTTTTGACAAAAGAGATAACACCCCCCCATTACGTCATGCTTCAGAAATGTGGAAAATGGTCCGTTTTCAAATGTTTTATTTTTGAACGTCAGTTCACATTTGTAGGTGGATCATCAGTGTTAGAGCTAAAATTAGCATGTTTAAAGTGATTTTCATGATTCCAGGGGCCCTAAACAAAAGATTTATGGAATGGTTAAAAGTGCATAAAATGGCCAATTTACTCACTCTGAGTTCTCAAAAAGGGTTTCTTCACCCAGGGAAGTTAATTAAATACCATTTGGAGGCATTTAATGTTCGAGCAAAAACGGCTGATTTTCGACAAAAGAGATAACACCCCCCCATTACTTCATGCTTCAGAAATGTGGAAAATGGTCCGTTTTCAAATGTTTTATTTTTGAATGTCAGTTCACATTTGTAGTTGGATCATCAGTGTTAGAGCTAAAATTAGCATGTTTAAAGTGATTTTCATGCTTCCAGGGGCTCGGGAAGTGAATTAAATACTATTTGGAGGCATTTAATGTTCAATCAAAAACAGCTGATTTTTGACAAAAGAGATAACACCCCCCCATTACGTCATGCTTCAGAAATGTGGAAAATGGTCAGTTTTCAAATGTTTTATTTTTGAACGTCAGTTCACATTTGTAGGTGGATCATCAGTGATAGAGCTAAAATTAGCATGTTTAAAGTGATTTTCATGCTTCCAGGGGCCCTAAACACAAGATTTATGGAATGGTTAAAAGTGCATGAAAATGGCCAATTTACTCACTCTGAGTTCTCAAAAAGGGTTTCTTCACCCCGGGAAGTTAATTAAATACCATTTGGAGGCATTTAATGTTCGAGCAAAAACGGCTGATTTTCGACAAAAGAGATAACACCCCCCCATTACGTCATGCTTCAGAAATGTGGAAAATGGTCCGTTTTCAAATGTTTTATTTTTGAACGTCAGTTCACATTTGTAGGTGGATCATCAGTGTTAGAGCTAAAATTAGCATGTTTAAAGTGATTTTCATGCTTCCAGGGGCTCGGGAAGTGACTCAAATACTATTTGGAGGCATTTAATGTTCAAGCAAAAACAGCTGATTTTTGACAAAAGAGATAACACCCCCCCATTACGTCATGCTTCAGAAATGTGGAAAATGGTCCGTTTTCAAATGTTTTATTTTTGAACGTCAGTTCACATTTGTAGGTGGATCATCAGTGTTAGAGCTAAAATTAGCATGTTTAAAGTGATTTTCATGCTTCCAGGGGCCCTAAACACAAGATTTATGGAATGGTTAAAAGTGCATGAAAATGGCCAATTTACTCACTCTGAGTTCTCAAAAAGGGTTTCTTCACCCCGGGAAGTTAATTAAATACCATTTGGAGGCATTTAATGTTCGAGCAAAAACGGCTGATTTTCGACAAAAGAGATAACACCCCCCCATTACGTCATGCTTCAGAAATGTGGAAAATGGTCCGTTTTCAAATGTTTTATTTTTGAACGTCAGTTCACATTTGTAGGTGGATCATCAGCGTTAGAGCTAAAATTAGCATGTTTAAAGTGATTTTCATGCTTCCAGGGGCTCGGGAAGTGAATTAAATACTATTTGGAGGCATTTAATGTTCAAGCAAAAACAGCAGATTTTTGACAAAAGAGATAACACCCCCCCATTACGTCATGCTTCAGAAATGTGGAAAATGGTCCGTTTTCAAATGTTTTATTTTTGAACGTCAGTTCACATTTGTAGGTGGATCATCAGTGTTAGAGCTAAAATTAGCATGTTTAAAGTGATTTTCATGCTTCCAGGGGCCCTAAACACAAGATTTATGGAATAGTTAAAAGTGCATGAAAATGGCCAATTTACTCACTCTGAGTTCTCAAAAAGGGTTTCTTCACCCCGGGAAGTTAATTAAATACCATTTGGAGGCATTTAATGTTCGAGCAAAAACGGCTGATTTTCGACAAAAGAGATAACACCCCCCCATTACGTCATGCTTCAGAAATGTGGAAAATGGTCCGTTTTCAAATGTTTTATTTTTGAACGTCAGTTCACATTTGTAGGTGGATCATCAGTGTTAGAGCTAAAATTAGCATGTTTAAAGTGATTTTCATGCTTCCAGGGGCTCGGGAAGTGACTCAAATACTATTTGGAGGCATTTAATGTTCAAGCAAAAACAGCTGATTTTTGACAAAAGAGATAACACCCCCCCATTACGTCATGCTTCAGAAATGTGGAAAATGGTCCGTTTTCAAATGTTTTATTTTTGAACGTCAGTTCACATTTGTAGGTGGATCATCAGTGTTAGAGCTAAAATTAGCATGTTTAAAGTGATTTTCATGCTTCCAGGGGCCCTAAACACAAGATTTATGGAATGGTTAAAAGTGCATGAAAATGGCCAATTTACTCACTCTGAGTTCTCAAAAAGGGTTTCTTCACCCCGGGAAGTTAATTAAATACCATTTGGAGGCATTTAATGTTCGAGCAAAAACGGCTGATTTTCGACAAAAGAGATAACACCCCCCCATTACGTCATGCTTCAGAAATGTGGAAAATGGTCCGTTTTCAAATGTTTTATTTTTGAACGTCAGTTCACATTTGTAGGTGGATCATCAGCGTTAGAGCTAAAATTAGCATGTTTAAAGTGATTTTCATGCTTCCAGGGGCTCGGGAAGTGAATTAAATACTATTTGGAGGCATTTAATGTTCAAGCAAAAACAGCAGATTTTTGACAAAAGAGATAACACCCCCCCATTACGTCATGCTTCAGAAATGTGGAAAATGGTCCGTTTTCAAATGTTTTATTTTTGAACGTCAGTTCACATTTGTAGGTGGATCATCAGTGTTAGAGCTAAAATTAGCATGTTTAAAGTGATTTTCATGATTCCAGGGGCCCTAAACAAAAGATTTATGGAATGGTTAAAAGTGCATAAAATGGCCAATTTACTCACTCTGAGTTCTCAAAAAGGGTTTCTTCACCCAGGGAAGTTAATTAAATACCATTTGGAGGCATTTAATGTTCGAGCAAAAACGGCTGATTTTCGACAAAAGAGATAACACCCCCCCATTACTTCATGCTTCAGAAATGTGGAAAATGGTCCGTTTTCAAATGTTTTATTTTTGAATGTCAGTTCACATTTGTAGTTGGATCATCAGTGTTAGAGCTAAAATTAGCATGTTTAAAGTGATTTTCATGCTTCCAGGGGCTCGGGAAGTGAATTAAATACTATTTGGAGGCATTTAATGTTCAATCAAAAACAGCTGATTTTTGACAAAAGAGATAACACCCCCCCATTACGTCATGCTTCAGAAATGTGGAAAATGGTCAGTTTTCAAATGTTTTATTTTTGAACGTCAGTTCACATTTGTAGGTGGATCATCAGTGATAGAGCTAAAATTAGCATGTTTAAAGTGATTTTCATGCTTCCAGGGGCCCTAAACACAAGATTTATGGAATGGTTAAAAGTGCATGAAAATGGCCAATTTACTCACTCTGAGTTCTCAAAAAAGGGTTTCTTCACCCCGGGAAGTTAATTAAATACCATTTGGAGGCATTTAATGTTCGAGCAAAAACGGCTGATTTTCGACAAAAGAGATAACACCCCCCCATTACGTCATGCTTCAGAAATGTGGAAAATGGTCCGTTTTCAAATGTTTTATTTTTGAACGTCAGTTCACATTTGTAGGTGGATCATCAGTGTTAGAGCTAAAATTAGCATGTTTAAAGTGATTTTCAGCCTTCCAGGGGCTCGGGAAGTGAATTAAATACTATTTGGAGGCATTTAATGTTCAATCAAAAACAGCTGATTTTTGACAAAAGAGATAACACCCCCCCATTACGTCATGCTTCAGAAATGTGGAAAATGGTCCGTTTTCAAATGTTTTATTTTTGAACGTCAGTTCACATTTGTAGGTGGATCATCAGTGTTATAGCTAAAATTACCATTTTTAAAGTGATTTTCATGCTTCCAGGGGCCCTAAACACAAGATTTATGGAATGGATAAAAGTGCATGAAAATGGCCAATTTACTCACTCTGAGTTCTCAAAAAGGGTTTCTTCACCCCGGCAAGTTAATTAAATACCATTTGGAGGCATTTAATGTTCGAGCAAAAACGGCTGATTTTCGACAAAAGAGATAACACCCCCCCATTACGTCATGCTTCAGAAATGTGGAAAATGGTCCGTTTTCAAATGTTTTATTTTTGAACGTCAGTTCACATTTGTAGGTGGATCATCAGTGTTAGAGCTAAAATTAGCATGTTTCAAGTGATTTTCATGCTTCCAGGGGCTCGGGAAGTGAATTAAATACTATTTGGAGGCATTTAATGTTCAATCAAAAACAGCTGATTTTTGACAAAAGAGATAACACCCCCCCATTACGGCATGCTTCAGAAATGTGGAAAATGGTCCGTTTTCAAATGTTTTATTTTTGAACGTCAGTTCACATTTGTAGGTGGCTCATCAGTGTTAGAGCTAAAATTAGCATGTTTAAAGTGATTTTCATGCTTCCAGGGGCCCTAAACACAAGATTTATGGAATGGTTAAAAGTCCATTAAAATGGCCAATTTACTCACTCTGAGTTCTCAAAAAGGGTTTCTTCAACCCAGGAAGTTAATTAAATACCATTTGGAGGCATTTAATGTTCGAGCAAAAACGGCTGATTTTTGACAAAAGAGATAACACCCCCCCATTACGTCATGCTTCACTTTATGTGGAAAATGCTCCGTTTTCAAATGTTTTATTTTTTAACGTCAGTTCACATTTGTAGGTGGATCATCAGTGTTAGAGCTAAAATTAACATGTTTAAAGTGATTTTCATGCTTCCAGGGGCCCTAAACACAAGATTTATGGAAAGGTTAAAAGTGCATGAAAATGGCCGATTTACTCACTCTGAGTTCTCAAAAAGGGTTTCTTCACCCCGGGAAGTTAATTAAATACCATTTGGAGGCATTTAATGTTCGAGCAAAAACGGCTGATTTTCGACAAAAGAGATAACACCCCCCCCCATTATGTCATGCTTCAGAAATGTGGAAAATGGTCCGTTTTCAAATGTTTTATTTTTGAACGTCAGTTCACATTTGTAGGTGGATCATCAGTGTTAGAGCTAAAATTAGCATGTTTAAAGTGATTTTCATGCTTCCAGGGGCTTGGGAAGTGAATTAAATATTTTTTGGAGGCATTTAATGTTCAAGCAAAAACAGCTGATTTTTGACAAAAGAGATAACATCCCCCCATTACGTCATGCTTCAGAAATGTGGAAAATGGTCCGTTTTCAAATGTTTTATTTTTGAACGTCAGTTCACATTTGTAGGTGGATCATCAGTGTTAGAGCTAAAATTAGCATGTTTAAAGTGATTTTCATGCTTCCAGGGGCCCTAAACACAACATTTATGGAATGGTTAAAAGTGCATGAAAATGGCCAATTTACTCACTCTGAGTTCTCAAAAAAGGGTTTCTTCACCCCGGGAAGTTAATTAAATACCATTTGGAGGCATTTAATGTTCGAGCAAAAACGGCTGATTTTCGACAAAAGAGATAACACCCCCCCATTACGTCATGCTTCAGAAATGTGGAAAATGGTCCGTTTTCAAATGTTTTATTTTTGAACGTCAGTTCACATTTGTAGGTGGATCATCAGTGTTAGAGCTAAAATTAGCATGTTTAAAGTGATTTTCAGCCTTCCAGGGGCTCGGGAAGTGAATTAAATACTATTTGGAGGCATTTAATGTTCAATCAAAAACAGCTGATTTTTGACAAAAGAGATAACACCCCCCCATTACGTCATGCTTCAGAAATGTGGAAAATGGTCCGTTTTCAAATGTTTTATTTTTGAACGTCAGTTCACATTTGTAGGTGGATCATCAGTGTTAGAGCTAAAATTACCATTTTTAAAGTGATTTTCATGCTTCCAGGGGCCCTAAACACAAGATTTATGGAATGGATAAAAGTTTATGAAAATGGCCAATTTACTCACTCTGAGTTCTCAAAAAGGGTTTCTTCACCCCGGCAAGTTAATTAAATACCATTTGGAGGCATTTAATGTTCGAGCAAAAACGGCTGATTTTCGACAAAAGAGATAACACCCCCCCATTACGTCATGCTTCAGAAATATGGAAAATGGTCCGTTTTCAAATGTTTTATTTTTGAACGTCAGTTCACATTTGTAGGTGGATCATCAGTGTTAGAGCTAAAATTAGCATGTTTAAAGTGATTTTCATGCTTCCAGGGGCTCGGGAAGTGAATTAAATACTATTTGGAGGCATTTAATGTTCAATCAAAAACAGCTGATTTTTGACAAAAGAGATAACACCCCCCCATTACGGCATGCTTCAGAAATGTGGAAAATGGTCCGTTTTCAAATGTTTTATTTTTGAACGTCAGTTCACATTTGTAGGTGGCTCATCAGTGTTAGAGCTAAAATTAGCATGTTTAAAGTGATTTTCATGCTTCCAGGGGCCCTAAACACAAGATTTATGGAATGGTTAAAAGTCCATTAAAATGGCCAATTTACTCACTCTGAGTTCTCAAAAAGGGTTTCTTCAACCCAGGAAGTTAATTAAATACCATTTGGAGGCATTTAATGTTCGAGCAAAAACGGCTGATTTTTGACAAAAGAGATAACACCCCCCCATTACGTCATGCTTCACTTTATGTGGAAAATGCTCCGTTTTCAAATGTTTTATTTTTTAACGTCAGTTCACATTTGTAGGTGGATCATCAGTGTTAGAGCTAAAATTAACATGTTTAAAGTGATTTTCATGCTTCCAGGGGCCCTAAACACAAGATTTATGGAATGGTTAAAAGTGCATGAAAATGGCCAATTTAATCACTCTGAGTTCTCAAAAAGGGTTTCTTCACCCCGGGAAGTTAATTAAATACCATTTGGAGGCATTTAATGTTCGAGCAAAAACGGCTGATTTTTGACAAAAGAGATAACACCCCCCCATTACGTCATGCTTCAGAAATGTGGAAAATGGTCCGTTTTCAAATGTTTTATTTTTGAACGTCAGTTCACATTTGTAGGTGGATCATCAGTGTTAGAGCTAAAATTAGCATGTTTAAAGTGATTTTCATGCTTCCAGGGGCTCGGGAAGTGAATTAAATACTATTTGGAGGCATTTAATGTTCAAGCAAAAACAGCTGATTTTTGACAAAAGAGATAACACCCCCCATTACGTCATGCTTCAGAAATGTGGAAAATGGTCAGTTTTCAAATGTTTTATTTTTGAACGTCAGTTCACATTTGTAGGTGAATCATCAGTGTTAGAGCTAAAATTAGCATGTTTAAAGTGATTTTCATGCTTCCAGGGGCCCTAAACACAAGATTTATGGAATGGTTAAAAGTGCATGAAAATGACCAATTTACTCACTCTGAGTTCTCAAAAAGGGTTTCTTCACCCCGGGATGTTAATTAAATACCATTTGGAGGCATTTAATGTTCGAGCAAAAACGGCTGATTTTCGACAAAAGAGCTAACACCCCCCCATTACGTCATGCTTCAGAAATGTGGAAAATGGTCCGTTTTCAAATGTTTTATTTTTGAACGTCAGTTCACATTTGTAGGTGGATCATCAGTGTTAGAGCTAAAATTAGCATGTTTAAAGTGATTTTCATGCTTCCAGGGGCTCGGGAAGTGACTCAAATACTATTTGGAGGCATTTAATGTTCAAGCAAAAACAGCTGATTTTTGACAAAAGAGATAACACCCCCCCATTACGTCATGCTTCAGAAATGTGGAAAATGGTCCGTTTTCAAATGTTTTATTTTTGAACGTCAGTTCACATTTGTAGGTGGATCATCAGTGTTAGAGCTAAAATTAGCATGTTTAAAGTGATTTTCATGCTTCCAGGGGCCCTAAACACAAGATTTATGGAATGGTTAAAAGTGCATGAAAATGGCCAATTTAATCACTCTGAGTTCTCAAAAAGGGTTTCTTCACCCCGGGAAGTTAATTAAATACCATTTGGAGGCATTTAATGTTCGAGCAAAAACGGCTGATTTTTGACAAAAGAGATAACACCCCCCCATTACGTCATGCTTCAGAAATGTGGAAAATGGTCCGTTTTCAAATGTTTTATTTTTGAACGTCAGTTCACATTTGTAGGTGGATCATCAGTGTTAGAGCTAAAATTAGCATGTTTAAAGTGATTTTCATGCTTCCAGGGGCTCGGGAAGTGAATTAAATACTATTTGGAGGCATTTAATGTTCAAGCAAAAACAGCTGATTTTTGACAAAAGAGATAACACCCCCCATTACGTCATGCTTCAGAAATGTGGAAAATGGTCAGTTTTCAAATGTTTTATTTTTGAACGTCAGTTCACATTTGTAGGTGAATCATCAGTGTTAGAGCTAAAATTAGCATGTTTAAAGTGATTTTCATGCTTCCAGGGGCCCTAAACACAAGATTTATGGAATGGTTAAAAGTGCATGAAAATGACCAATTTACTCACTCTGAGTTCTCAAAAAGGGTTTCTTCACGCCGGGATGTTAATTAAATACCATTTGGAGGCATTTAATGTTCGAGCAAAAACGGCTGATTTTCGACAAAAGAGCTAACACCCCCCCATTACGTCATGCTTCAGAAATGTGGAAAATGGTCCGTTTTCAAATGTTTTATTTTTGAACGTCAGTTCACATTTGTAGGTGGATCATCAGTGTTAGAGCTAAAATTAGCATGTTTAAAGTGATTTTCATGCTTCCAGGGGCTCGGGAAGTGACTCAAATACTATTTGGAGGCATTTAATGTTCAAGCAAAAACAGCTGATTTTTGACAAAAGAGATAACACCCCCCCATTACGTCATGCTTCAGAAATGTGGAAAATGGTCCGTTTTCAAATGTTTTATTTTTGAACGTCAGTTCACATTTGTAGGTGGATCATCAGTGTTAGAGCTAAAATTAGCATGTTTAAAGTGATTTTCATGCTTCCAGGGGCCCTAAACACAAGATTTATGGAATGGTTAAAAGTGCATGAAAATGGCCAATTTACTCACTCTGAGTTCTCAAAAAGGGTTTCTTCACCCCGGGAAGTTAATTAAATACCATTTGGAGGCATTTAATGTTCGAGCAAAAACGGCTGATTTTCGACAAAAGAGATAACACCCCCCCATTACGTCATGCTTCAGAAATGTGGAAAATGGTCAGTTTTCAAATGTTTTATTTTTGAACGTCAGTTCACATTTGTAGGTGAATCATCAGTGTTAGAGCTAAAATTAGCATGTTTAAAGTGATTTTCATGCTTCCAGGGGCTCGGGAAGTGAATTAAATACTATTTGGAGGCATTTAATGTTCAAGCAAAAACAGCTGATTTTTGACAAAAGAGATAACACCCCCCCATTACGTCATGCTTCAGAAATGTGGAAAATGGTCCGTTTTCAAATGTTTTATTTTTGAACGTCAGTTCACATTTGTAGGTGGATCATCAGTGTTAGAGCTAAAATTAGCATGTTTAAAGTGATTTTCATGCTTCCAGGGGCCCTAAACACAAGATTTATGGAATGGGTAAAAGTGCATGAAAATGGCCAATTTACTCACTCTGAGTTCTCAAAAAGGGTTTCTTCACCCCGGGAAGTTATTAAATACCATTTGGAGGCATTTAATGTTCGAGCAAAAACGGCTGATTTTCGACAAAAGAGATAACACCCCCCCATTACGTCATGCTTCAGAAATGTGGAAAATGGTCCGTTTTCAAATGTTTTATTTTTGAACGTCAGTTCACATTTGTAGGTGGATCATCAGTGTTAGAGCTAAAATTAGCATGTTTAAAGTGATTTTCATGCTTCCAGGGGCTCGGGAAGTGAATTAAATACTATTTGGAGGCATTTAATGTTCAATCAAAAACTGCTGATTTTTGACAAAAGAGATAACACCCCCCCATTACGTCAAGCTTCAGAAATGTGGAAAATGGTCCGTTTTCAAATGTTTTATTTTTGAACGTCAGTTCACATTTGTAGGTGGATCATCAGTGTTAGAGCTAAAATTAGCATGTTTAAAGTGATTTTCATGCTTCCAGGGGCCCTAAACACAAGATTTATGGAATAGTTAAAAGTGCATGAAAATGGCCAATTTACTCACTCTGAGTTCTCAAAAAGGGTTTCTTCACCCCGGGAAGTTAATTAAATACCATTTGGAGGCATTTAATGTTCGAGCAAAAACGGCTGATTTTCGACAAAAGAGATAACACCCCCCCATTACGTCATGCTTCAGAAATGTGGAAAATGGTCCGTTTTCAAATGTTTTATTTTTTAACGTCAGTTCACATTTGTAGGTGGATCATCAGTGTTAGAGCTAAAATTAGCATGTTTAAAGTGATTTTCATGCTTCCAGGGGCTTGGGAAGTGAATTAAATACTATTTGGAGGCATTTAATGTTCAAGCAAAAACAGCTGATTTTTGACAAAAGAGATAACACCCCCCCATTACGTCATGCTTCAGAAATGTGGAAAATGGTCCGTTTTCAAATGTTTTATTTTTGAACGTCAGTTCACATTTGTAGGTGGATCATCAGTGTTAGAGCTAAAATTAGCATGTTTAAAGTGATTTTCATGCTTCCAGGGGCCCTAAACACAAGATTTATGGAATGGTTAAAAGTGCATGAAAATGGCCAATTTAATCACTCTGAGTTCTCAAAAAGGGTTTCTTCACCCCGGGAAGTTAATTAAATACCATTTGGAGGCATTTAATGTTCGAGCAAAAACGGCTGATTTTTTACAAAAGAGATAACACCCCCCCATTACGTCATGCTTCAGAAATGTGGAAAATGGTCCGTTTTCAAATGTTTTATTTTTGAACGTCAGTTCACATTTGTAGGTGGATCATCAGTGTTAGAGCTAAAATTAGCATGTTTAAAGTGATTTTCATGCTTCCAGGGGCTCGGGAAGTGAATTAAATACTATTTGGAGGCATTTAATGTTCAAGCAAAAACAGCTGATTTTTGACAAAAGAGATAACACCCCCCATTACGTCATGCTTCAGAAATGTGGAAAATGGTCAGTTTTCAAATGTTTTATTTTTGAACGTCAGTTCACATTTGTAGGTGAATCATCAGTGTTAGAGCTAAAATTAGCATGTTTAAAGTGATTTTCATGCTTCCAGGGGCCCTAAACACAAGATTTATGGAATGGTTAAAAGTGCATGAAAATGACCAATTTACTCACTCTGAGTTCTCAAAAAGGGTTTCTTCACCCCGGGATGTTAATTAAATACCATTTGGAGGCATTTAATGTTCGAGCAAAAACGGCTGATTTTCGACAAAAGAGCTAACACCCCCCCATTACGTCATGCTTCAGAAATGTGGAAAATGGTCCGTTTTCAAATGTTTTATTTTTGAACGTCAGTTCACATTTGTAGGTGGATCATCAGTGTTAGAGCTAAAATTAGCATGTTTAAAGTGATTTTCATGCTTCCAGGGGCTCGGGAAGTGACTCAAATACTATTTGGAGGCATTTAATGTTCAAGCAAAAACAGCTGATTTTTGACAAAAGAGATAACACCCCCCCATTACGTCATGCTTCAGAAATGTGGAAAATGGTCCGTTTTCAAATGTTTTATTTTTGAACGTCAGTTCACATTTGTAGGTGGATCATCAGTGTTAGAGCTAAAATTAGCATGTTTAAAGTGATTTTCATGCTTCCAGGGGCCCTAAACACAAGATTTATGGAATGGTTAAAAGTGCATGAAAATGGCCAATTTACTCACTCTGAGTTCTCAAAAAGGGTTTCTTCACCCCGGGAAGTTAATTAAATACCATTTGGAGGCATTTAATGTTCGAGCAAAAACGGCTGATTTTCGACAAAAGAGATAACACCCCCCCATTACGTCATGCTTCAGAAATGTGGAAAATGGTCCGTTTTCAAATGTTTTATTTTTGAACGTCAGTTCACATTTGTAGGTGGATCATCAGTGTTAGAGCTAAAATGAGCATGTTTAAAGTGATTTTCATGCTTCCAGGGGCTCGGGAAGTGAATTAAATACTATTTGGAGGCATTTAATGTTCAAGCAAAAACAGCAGATTTTTGACAAAAGAGATAACACCCCCCCATTACGTCATGCTTCAGAAATGTGGAAAATGGTCCGTTTTCAAATGTTTTATTTTTGAACGTCAGTTCACATTTGTAGGTGGATCATCAGTGTTAGAGCTAAAATTAGCATGTTTAAAGTGATTTTCATGATTCCAGGGGCCCTAAACAAAAGATTTATGGAATGGTTAAAAGTGCATAAAATGGCCAATTTACTCACTCTGAGTTCTCAAAAAGGGTTTCTTCACCCAGGGAAGTTAATTAAATACCATTTGGAGGCATTTAATGTTCGAGCAAAAACGGCTGATTTTCGACAAAAGAGATAACACCCCCCCATTACTTCATGCTTCAGAAATGTGGAAAATGGTCCGTTTTCAAATGTTTTATTTTTGAATGTCAGTTCACATTTGTAGTTGGATCATCAGTGTTAGAGCTAAAATTAGCATGTTTAAAGTGATTTTCATGCTTCCAGGGGCTCGGGAAGTGAATTAAATACTATTTGGAGGCATTTAATGTTCAATCAAAAACAGCTGATTTTTGACAAAAGAGATAACACCCCCCCATTACGTCATGCTTCAGAAATGTGGAAAATGGTCAGTTTTCAAATGTTTTATTTTTGAACGTCAGTTCACATTTGTGGGTGGATCATCAGTGATAGAGCTAAAATTAGCATGTTTAAAGTGATTTTCATGCTTCCAGGGGCCCTAAACACAAGATTTATGGAATGGTTAAAAGTGCATGAAAATGGCCAATTTACTCACTCTGAGTTCTCAAAAAGGGTTTCTTCACCCGGGAAGTTAATTAAATACCATTTGGAGGCATTTAATGTTCGAGCAAAAACGGCTGATTTTCGACAAAAGAGATAACACCCCCCCATTACGTCATGCTTCAGAAATGTGGAAAATGGTCCGTTTTCAAATGTTTTATTTTTGAACGTCAGTTCACATTTGTAGGTGGATCATCAGTGTTAGAGCTAAAATTAGCATGTTTAAAGTGATTTTCAGCCTTCCAGGGGCTCGGGAAGTGAATTAAATACTATTTGGAGGCATTTAATGTTCAATCAAAAACAGCTGATTTTTGACAAAAGAGATAACACCCCCCCATTACGTCATGCTTCAGAAATGTGGATAATGGTCCGTTTTCAAATGTTTTATTTTTGAACGTCGGTTCACATTTGTAGGTGGATCATCAGTGTTAGAGCTAAAATTACCATGTTTAAAGTGATTTTCATGCTTCCAGGGGCCCTAAACACAAGATTTATGGAATGGATAAAAGTGCATGAAAATGGCCAATTTACTCACTCTGAGTTCTCAAAAAGGGTTTCTTCACCCCGGGAAGTTAATTAAATACCATTTGGAGGCATTTAATGTTCGAGCAAAAACGGCTGATTTTCGACAAAAGAGATAACACCCCCCCATTACGTCATGCTTCAGAAATGTGGAAAATGGTCCGTTTTCAAATGTTTTATTTTTGAACGTCAGTTCACATTTGTAGGTGGATCATCAGTGTTGGAGCTAAAATTAGCATGTTTAAAGTGATTTTCATGCTTCCAGGGGCTCGGGAAGTGAATTAAATACTATTTGGAGGCATTTAATGTTCAATCAAAAACAGCTGATTTTAGACAAAAGAGATAACACCCCCCCATTACGTCATGCTTCAGAAATGTGGATAATGGTCCGTTTTCAAATGTTTTATTTTTGAACGTCAGTTCACATTTGTAGGTGGATCATCAGTGTTAGAGCTAAAATTAGCATGTTTAAAGTGATTTTCATGCTTCCAGGGGCCCTAAACACAAGATTTATGGAATGGTTAAAAGTGCATTAAAATGGCCAATTTACTCACTCTGAGTTCTCAAAAAGGGTTTCTTCAACCCAGGAAGTTAATTAAATACCATTTGGAGGCATTTAATGTTCGAGCAAAAACGGCTGATTTTTGACAAAAGAGATAACACCCCCCCATTACGTCATGCTTCACTTTATGTGGAAAATGCTCCGTTTTCAAATGTTTTATTTTTGAACGTCAGTTCACATTTGTAGGTGGATCATCAGTGTTAGAGCTAAAATTAGCATGTTTAAAGTGATTTTCATGCTTCCAGGGGCCCTAAACACAAGATTTATGGAATGGTTAAAAGTGCATGAAAATGGCCAATTTACTCACTCTGAGTTCTCAAAAAGGGTTTCTTCACCCTGGGAAGTTAATTAAATACCATTTGGAGGCATTTAATGTTCGAGCAAAAACGGCTGATTTTCGACAAAAGAGATAACACCCCCCCATTACGTCATGCTTCAGAAATGTGGAAAATGGTCAGTTTTCAAATGTTTTATTTTTGAACGTCAGTTCACATTTGTAGGTGAATCATCAGTGTTAGAGCTAAAATTAGCATGTTTAAAGTGATTTTCATGCTTCCAGGGGCTCGGGAAGTGAATTAAATACTATTTGGAGGCATTTAATGTTCAAGCAAAAACAGCTGATTTTTGACAAAAGAGATAACACCCCCCCATTACGTCATGCTTCAGAAATGTGGAAAATGGTCCGTTTTCAAATGTTTTATTTTTGAACGTCAGTTCACATTTGTAGGTGGATCATCAGTGTTAGAGCTAAAATTAGCATGTTTAAAGTGATTTTCATGCTTCCAGGGGCCCTAAACACAAGATTTATGGAATGGGTAAAAGTGCATGAAAATGGCCAATTTACTCACTCTGAGTTCTCAAAAAGGGTTTCTTCACCCCGGGAAGTTATTAAATACCATTTGGAGGCATTTAATGTTCGAGCAAAAACGGCTGATTTTCGACAAAAGAGATAACACCCCCCCATTACGTCATGCTTCAGAAATGTGGAAAATGGTCCGTTTTCAAATGTTGTATTTTTTAACGTCAGTTCACATTTGTAGGTGGATCATCAGTGTTAGAGCTAAAATTAGCATGTTTAAAGTGATTTTCATGCTTCCAGGGGCTTGGGAAGTGAATTAAATACTATTTGGAGGCATTTAATGTTCAAGCAAAAACAGCTGATTTTTGACAAAAGAGATAACACCCCCCCATTACGTCATGCTTCAGAAATGTGGAAAATGGTCCGTTTTCAAATGTTTTATTTTTGAACGTCAGTTCACATTTGTAGGTGGATCATCAGTGTTAGAGCTAAAATTAGCATGTTTAAAGTGATTTTCATGCTTCCAGGGGCCCTAAACACAAGATTTATGGAATGGTTAAAAGTGCATGAAAATGGCCAATTTAATCACTCTGAGTTCTCAAAAAGGGTTTCTTCACCCCGGGAAGTTAATTAAATACCATTTGGAGGCATTTAATGTTCGAGCAAAAACGGCTGATTTTTGACAAAAGAGATAACACCCCCCATTACGTCATGCTTCAGAAATGTGGAAAATGGTCCGTTTTCAAATGTTTTATTTTTGAACGTCAGTTCACATTTGTAGGTGGATCATCAGTGTTAGAGCTAAAATTAGCATGTTTAAAGTGATTTTCATGCTTCCAGGGGCTCGGGAAGTGAATTAAATACTATTTGGAGGCATTTAATGTTCAAGCAAAAACAGCTGATTTTTGACAAAAGAGATAACACCCCCCATTACGTCATGCTTCAGAAATGTGGAAAATGGTCAGTTTTCAAATGTTTTATTTTTGAACGTCAGTTCACATTTGTAGGTGAATCATCAGTGTTAGAGCTAAAATTAGCATGTTTAAAGTGATTTTCATGCTTCCAGGGGCCCTAAACACAAGATTTATGGAATGGTTAAAAGTGCATGAAAATGACCAATTTACTCACTCTGAGTTCTCAAAAAGGGTTTCTTCACCCCGGGATGTTAATTGAATACCATTTGGAGGCATTTAATGTTCGAGCAAAAACGGCTGATTTTCGACAAAAGAGCTAACACCCCCCCATTACGTCATGCTTCAGAAATGTGGAAAATGGTCCGTTTTCAAATGTTTTATTTTTGAACGTCAGTTCACATTTGTAGGTGGATCATCAGTGTTAGAGCTAAAATTAGCATGTTTAAAGTGATTTTCATGCTTCCAGGGGCTCGGGAAGTGACTCAAATACTATTTGGAGGCATTTAATGTTCAAGCAAAAACAGCTGATTTTTGACAAAAGAGATAACACCCCCCCATTACGTCATGCTTCAGAAATGTGGAAAATGGTCCGTTTTCAAATGTTTTATTTTTGAACGTCAGTTCACATTTTTAGGTGGATCATCAGTGTTAGAGCTAAAATTAGCATGTTTAAAGTGATTTTCATGCTTCCAGGGGCCCTAAACACAAGATTTATGGAATGGTTAAAAGTGCATGAAAATGGCCAATTTACTCACTCTGAGTTCTCAAAAAGGGTTTCTTCACCCCGGGAAGTTAATTAAATACCATTTGGAGGCATTTAATGTTCGAGCAAAAACGGCTGATTTTCGACAAAAGAGATAACACCCCCCCATTACGTCATGCTTCAGAAATGTGGAAAATGGTCCGTTTTCAAATGTTTTATTTTTGAACGTCAGTTCACATTTGTAGGTGGATCATCAGTGTTAGAGCTAAAATTAGCATGTTTAAAGTGATTTTCATGATTCCAGGGGCCCTAAACAAAAGATTTATGGAATGGTTAAAAGTGCATAAAATGGCCAATTTACTCACTCTGAGTTCTCAAAAAGGGTTTCTTCACCCAGGGAAGTTAATTAAATACCATTTGGAGGCATTTAATGTTCGAGCAAAAACGGCTGATTTTCAAAAAAGAGATAACACCCCCCCATTACTTCATGCTTCAGAAATGTGGAAAATGGTCCGTTTTCAAATGTTTTATTTTTGAATGTCAGTTCACATTTGTAGTTGGATCATCAGTGTTAGAGCTAAAATTAGCATGTTTAAAGTGATTTTCATGCTTCCAGGGGCTCGGGAAGTGAATTAAATACTATTTGGAGGCATTTAATGTTCAAGCAAAAATAGCAGATTTTTGACAAAAGAGATAACACCCCCCCATTACGTCATGCTTCAGAAATGTGGAAAATGGTCCGTTTTCAAATGTTTTATTTTTGAACGTCAGTTCACATTTGTAGGTGGATCATCAGTGTTAGAGCTAAAATTAGCATGTTTAAAGTGATTTTCATGATTCCAGGGGCCCTAAACAAAAGATTTATGGAATGGTTAAAAGTGCATAAAATGGCCAATTTACTCACTCTGAGTTCTCAAAAAGGGTTTCTTCACCCAGGGAAGTTAATTAAATACCATTTGGAGGCATTTAATGTTCGAGCAAAAACGGCTGATTTTCAAAAAAGAGATAACACCCCCCCATTACTTCATGCTTCAGAAATGTGGAAAATGGTCCGTTTTCAAATGTTTTATTTTTGAATGTCAGTTCACATTTGTAGTTGGATCATCAGTGTTAGAGCTAAAATTAGCATGTTTAAAGTGATTTTCATGCTTCCAGGGGCTCGGGAAGTGAATTAAATACTATTTGGAGGCATTTAATGTTCAATCAAAAACAGCTGATTTTTGACAAAAGAGATAACACCCCCCCATTACGTCATGCTTCAGAAATGTGGAAAATGGTCAGTTTTCAAATGTTTTATTTTTGAACGTCAGTTCACATTTGTAGGTGGATCATCAGTGATAGAGCTAAAATTAGCATGTTTAAAGTGATTTTCATGCTTCCAGGGGCCCTAAACACAAGATTTATGGAATGGTTAAAAGTGCATGAAAATGGCCAATTTACTCACTCTGAGTTCTCAAAAAGGGTTTCTTCACCCCGGGAAGTTAATTAAATACCATTTGGAGGCATTTAATGTTCGAGCAAAAACGGCTGATTTTCGACAAAAGAGATAACACCCCCCCATTACGTCATGCTTCAGAAATGTGGAAAATGGTCCGTTTTCAAATGTTTTATTTTTGAACGTCAGTTCACATTTGTAGGTGGATCATCAGTGTTAGAGCTAAAATTAGCATGTTTAAAGTGATTTTCAGCCTTCCAGGGGCTCGGGAAGTGAATTAAATACTATTTGGAGGCATTTAATGTTCAATCAAAAACAGCTGATTTTTGACAAAAGAGATAACACCCCCCCATTACGTCATGCTTCAGAAATGTGGAAAATGGTCCGTTTTCAAATGTTTTATTTTTGAACGTCAGTTCACATTTGTAGGTGGATCATCAGTGTTAGAGCTAAAATTACCATGTTTAAAGTGATTTTCATGCTTCCAGGGGCCCTAAACACAAGATTTATGGAATGGATAAAAGTGCATGAAAATGGCCAATTTACTCACTCTGAGTTCTCAAAAAGGGTTTCTTCACCCCGGGAAGTTAATTAAATACCATTTGGAGGCATTTAATGTTCGAGCAAAAACGGCTGATTTTCGACAAAAGAGATAACACCCCCCCATTACGTCATGCTTCAGAAATGTGGAAAATGGTCAGTTTTCAAATGTTTTATTTTTGAACGTCAGTTCACATTTGTAGGTGGATCATCAGTGTTAGAGCTAAAATTAGCATGTTTAAAGTGATTTTCATGCTTCCAGGGGCTCGGGAAGTGAATTAAATACTATTTGGAGGCATTTAATGTTCAATCAAAAACAGCTGATTTTTGACAAAAGAGATAACACCCCCCCATTACGGCATGCTTCAGAAATGTGGAAAATGGTCCGTTTTCAAATGTTTTATTTTTGAACGTCAGTTCACATTTGTAGGTGGATCATCAGTGTTAGAGCTAAAATTAGCATGTTTAAAGTGATTTTCATGCTTCCAGGGGCTCGGGAAGTGAATTAAATACTATTTGGAGGCATTTAATGTTCAATCAAAAACAGCTGATTTTTGACACAAGAGATAACACCCCCCCATTACGTCATGCTTCAGAAATGTGGAAAATGGTCAGTTTTCAAATGTTTTATTTTTGAACGTCAGTTCACATTTGTAGGTGGATCATCAGTGATAGAGCTAAAATTAGCATGTTTAAAGTGATTTTCATGCTTCCAGGGGCCCTAAACACAAGATTTATGGAATGGTTAAAAGTGCATGAAAATGGCCAATTTACTCACTCTGAGTTCTCAAAAAGGGTTTCTTCACCCCGGGAAGTTAATTAAATACCATTTGGAGGCATTTAATGTTCGAGCAAAAACGGCTGATTTTCGACAAAAGAGATAACACCCCCCCATTACGTCATGCTTCAGAAATGTGGAAAATGGTCCGTTTTCAAATGTTTTATTTTTGAACGTCAGTTCACATTTGTAGGTGGATCATCAGTGTTAGAGCTAAAATTAGCATGTTTAAAGTGATTTTCAGCCTTCCAGGGGCTCGGGAAGTGAATTAAATACTATTTGGAGGCATTTAATGTTCAATCAAAAACAGCTGATTTTTGACAAAAGAGATAACACCCCCCCATTACGTCATGCTTCAGAAATGTGGAAAATGGTCCGTTTTCAAATGTTTTATTTTTGAACGTCAGTTCACATTTGTAGGTGGATCATCAGTGTTAGAGCTAAAATTACCATGTTTAAAGTGATTTTCATGCTTCCAGGGGCCCTAAACACAAGATTTATGGAATGGATAAAAGTGCATGAAAATGGCCAATTTACTCACTCTGAGTTCTCAAAAAGGGTTTCTTCACCCCGGGAAGTTAATTAAATACCATTTGGAGGCATTTAATGTTCGAGCAAAAACGGCTGATTTTCGACAAAAGAGATAACACCCCCCCATTACGTCATGCTTCAGAAATGTGGAAAATGGTCAGTTTTCAAATGTTTTATTTTTGAACGTCAGTTCACATTTGTAGGTGGATCATCAGTGTTAGAGCTAAAATTAGCATGTTTAAAGTGATTTTCATGCTTCCAGGGGCTCGGGAAGTGAATTAAATACTATTTGGAGGCATTTAATGTTCAATCAAAAACAGCTGATTTTTGACAAAAGAGATAACACCCCCCCATTACGGCATGCTTCAGAAATGTGGAAAATGGTCCGTTTTCAAATGTTTTATTTTTGAACGTCAGTTCACATTTGTAGGTGGATCATCAGTGTTAGAGCTAAAATTAGCATGTTTAAAGTGATTTTCATGCTTCCAGGGGCCCTAAACACAAGATTTATGGAATGGTTAAAAGTGCATTAAAATGGCCAATTTACTCACTCTGAGTTCTCAAAAAGGGTTTCTTCAACCCAGGAAGTTAATTAAATACCATTTGGAGGCATTTAATGTTCGAGCAAAAACGGCTGATTTTTGACAAAAGAGATAACACCCCCCCATTACGTCATGCTTCACTTTATGTGGAAAATGCTCCGTTTTCAAATGTTTTATTTTTTAACGTCAGTTCACATTTGTAGGTGGATCATCAGTGTTAGAGCTAAAATTAACATGTTTAAAGTGATTTTCATGCTTCCAGGGGCTCGGGAAGTGAATTAAATACTATTTGGAGGCATTTAATATTCAATCAAAAACAGCTGATTTTTGACAAAAGAGATAACACCCCCCCATTACATCATGCTTCAGAAATGTGGAAAATGGTCCGTTATCAAATGTTTTATTTTTGAACGTCAGTTCACATTTGTAGGTGGATCATCAGTGTTAGTGCTAAAATTAGCATGTTTAAAGTGATTTTCATGCTTCCAGGGGCCCTAAACACAAGATTTATGGAAAGGTTAAAAGTGCATGAAAATGGTCGATTTACTCACTCTGAGTTCTCAAAAAGGGTTTCTTCACCCCGGGAAGTTAATTAAATACCATTTGGAGGCATTTAATGTTCGAGCAAAAACGGCAGATTTTCGACAAAAGAGATAACACCCCCCCCCCATTACGTCATGCTTCAGAAATGTGGAAAATGGTCCGTTTTCAAATGTTTTATTTTTGAACGTCAGTTCACATTTGTAGGTGGATCATCAGTGTTAGAGCTAAAATTAGCATGTTTAAAGTGATTTTCATGCTTCCAGGGGCTTGGGAAGTGAATTAAATATTTTTTGGAGGCATTTAATGTTCAAGCAAAAACAGCTGATTTTTGACAAAAGAGATAACACCCCCCCATTACGTCATGCTTCAGAAATGTGGAAAATGGTCCGTTTTCAAATGTTTTATTTTTGAACGTCAGTTCACATTTGTAGGTGGATCATCAGTGTTAGAGCTAAAATTAGCATGTTTAAAGTGATTTTCATGCTTCCAGGGGCCCTAAACACAAGATTTATGGAATGGGTAAAAGTGCATGAAAATGGCCAATTTACTCACTCTGAGTTCTCAAAAAGGGTTTCTTCACCCCGGGAAGTTAATTAAATACCATTTGGAGGCATTTAATGTTCGAGCAAAAACGGCTGATTTTCGACAAAAGAGATAACACCCCCCCATTACGTCATGCTTCAGAAATGTGGAAAATGGTCCGTTTTCAAATGTTTTATTTTTGAACGTCAGTTCACATTTGTAGGTGGATCATCAGTGTTAGAGCTAAAATTAGCATGTTTAAAGTGATTTTCATGCTTCCAGGGGCTCGGGAAGTGAATTAAATACTATTTGGAGGCATTTAATGTTCAATCAAAAACTGCTGATTTTTGACAAAAGAGATAACACCCCCCCATTACGTCAAGCTTCAGAAATGTGGAAAATGGTCCGTTTTCAAATGTTTTATTTTTGAACGTCAGTTCACATTTGTAGGTGGATCATCAGTGTTAGAGCTAAAATTAGCATGTTTAAAGTGATTTTCATGCTTCCAGGGGCCCTAAACACAAGATTTATGGAATAGTTAAAAGTGCATGAAAATGGCCAATTTACTCACTCTGAGTTCTCAAAAAGGGTTTCTTCACCCCGGGAAGTTAATTAAATACCATTTGGAGGCATTTAATGTTCGAGCAAAAACGGCTGATTTTCGACAAAAGAGATAACACCCCCCCATTACGTCATGCTTCAGAAATGTGGAAAATGGTCCGTTTTCAAATGTTTTATTTTTGAACGTCAGTTCACATTTGTAGGTGGATCATCAGTGTTAGAGCTAAAATTAGCATGTTTAAAGTGATTTTCATGCTTCCAGGGGCTCGGGAAGTGACTCAAATACTATTTGGAGGCATTTAATGTTCAAGCAAAAACAGCTGATTTTTGACAAAAGAGATAACACCCCCCCATTACGTCATGCTTCAGAAATGTGGAAAATGGTCCGTTTTCAAATGTTTTATTTTTGAACGTCAGTTCACATTTGTAGGTGGATCATCAGTGTTAGAGCTAAAATTAGCATGTTTAAAGTGATTTTCATGCTTCCAGGGGCCCTAAACACAAGATTTATGGAATGGTTAAAAGTGCATGAAAATGGCCAATTTACTCACTCTGAGTTCTCAAAAAGGGTTTCTTCACCCCGGGAAGTTAATTAAATACCATTTGGAGGCATTTAATGTTCGAGCAAAAACGGCTGATTTTCGACAAAAGAGATAACACCCCCCCATTACGTCATGCTTCAGAAATGTGGAAAATGGTCCGTTTTCAAATGTTTTATTTTTGAACGTCAGTTCACATTTGTAGGTGGATCATCAGCGTTAGAGCTAAAATTAGCATGTTTAAAGTGATTTTCATGCTTCCAGGGGCTCGGGAAGTGAATTAAATACTATTTGGAGGCATTTAATGTTCAAGCAAAAACAGCAGATTTTTGACAAAAGAGATAACACCCCCCCATTACGTCATGCTTCAGAAATGTGGAAAATGGTCCGTTTTCAAATGTTTTATTTTTGAACGTCAGTTCACATTTGTAGGTGGATCATCAGTGTTAGAGCTAAAATTAGCATGTTTAAAGTGATTTTCATGCTTCCAGGGGCCCTAAACACAAGATTTATGGAATAGTTAAAAGTGCATGAAAATGGCCAATTTACTCACTCTGAGTTCTCAAAAAGGGTTTCTTCACCCCGGGAAGTTAATTAAATACCATTTGGAGGCATTTAATGTTCGAGCAAAAACGGCTGATTTTCGACAAAAGAGATAACACCCCCCCATTACGTCATGCTTCAGAAATGTGGAAAATGGTCCGTTTTCAAATGTTTTATTTTTGAACGTCAGTTCACATTTGTAGGTGGATCATCAGTGTTAGAGCTAAAATTAGCATGTTTAAAGTGATTTTCATGCTTCCAGGGGCTCGGGAAGTGACTCAAATACTATTTGGAGGCATTTAATGTTCAAGCAAAAACAGCTGATTTTTGACAAAAGAGATAACACCCCCCCATTACGTCATGCTTCAGAAATGTGGAAAATGGTCCGTTTTCAAATGTTTTATTTTTGAACGTCAGTTCACATTTGTAGGTGGATCATCAGTGTTAGAGCTAAAATTAGCATGTTTAAAGTGATTTTCATGCTTCCAGGGGCCCTAAACACAAGATTTATGGAATGGTTAAAAGTGCATGAAAATGGCCAATTTACTCACTCTGAGTTCTCAAAAAGGGTTTCTTCACCCCGGGAAGTTAATTAAATACCATTTGGAGGCATTTAATGTTCGAGCAAAAACGGCTGATTTTCGACAAAAGAGATAACACCCCCCCATTACGTCATGCTTCAGAAATGTGGAAAATGGTCCGTTTTCAAATGTTTTATTTTTGAACGTCAGTTCACATTTGTAGGTGGATCATCAGCGTTAGAGCTAAAATTAGCATGTTTAAAGTGATTTTCATGCTTCCAGGGGCTCGGGAAGTGAATTAAATACTATTTGGAGGCATTTAATGTTCAAGCAAAAACAGCAGATTTTTGACAAAAGAGATAACACCCCCCCATTACGTCATGCTTCAGAAATGTGGAAAATGGTCCGTTTTCAAATGTTTTATTTTTGAACGTCAGTTCACATTTGTAGGTGGATCATCAGTGTTAGAGCTAAAATTAGCATGTTTAAAGTGATTTTCATGATTCCAGGGGCCCTAAACAAAAGATTTATGGAATGGTTAAAAGTGCATAAAATGGCCAATTTACTCACTCTGAGTTCTCAAAAAGGGTTTCTTCACCCAGGGAAGTTAATTAAATACCATTTGGAGGCATTTAATGTTCGAGCAAAAACGGCTGATTTTCGACAAAAGAGATAACACCCCCCCATTACTTCATGCTTCAGAAATGTGGAAAATGGTCCGTTTTCAAATGTTTTATTTTTGAATGTCAGTTCACATTTGTAGTTGGATCATCAGTGTTAGAGCTAAAATTAGCATGTTTAAAGTGATTTTCATGCTTCCAGGGGCTCGGGAAGTGAATTAAATACTATTTGGAGGCATTTAATGTTCAATCAAAAACAGCTGATTTTTGACAAAAGAGATAACACCCCCCCATTACGTCATGCTTCAGAAATGTGGAAAATGGTCAGTTTTCAAATGTTTTATTTTTGAACGTCAGTTCACATTTGTAGGTGGATCATCAGTGATAGAGCTAAAATTAGCATGTTTAAAGTGATTTTCATGCTTCCAGGGGCCCTAAACACAAGATTTATGGAATGGTTAAAAGTGCATGAAAATGGCCAATTTACTCACTCTGAGTTCTCAAAAAAGGGTTTCTTCACCCCGGGAAGTTAATTAAATACCATTTGGAGGCATTTAATGTTCGAGCAAAAACGGCTGATTTTCGACAAAAGAGATAACACCCCCCCATTACGTCATGCTTCAGAAATGTGGAAAATGGTCCGTTTTCAAATGTTTTATTTTTGAACGTCAGTTCACATTTGTAGGTGGATCATCAGTGTTAGAGCTAAAATTAGCATGTTTAAAGTGATTTTCAGCCTTCCAGGGGCTCGGGAAGTGAATTAAATACTATTTGGAGGCATTTAATGTTCAATCAAAAACAGCTGATTTTTGACAAAAGAGATAACACCCCCCCATTACGTCATGCTTCAGAAATGTGGAAAATGGTCCGTTTTCAAATGTTTTATTTTTGAACGTCAGTTCACATTTGTAGGTGGATCATCAGTGTTATAGCTAAAATTACCATTTTTAAAGTGATTTTCATGCTTCCAGGGGCCCTAAACACAAGATTTATGGAATGGATAAAAGTGCATGAAAATGGCCAATTTACTCACTCTGAGTTCTCAAAAAGGGTTTCTTCACCCCGGCAAGTTAATTAAATACCATTTGGAGGCATTTAATGTTCGAGCAAAAACGGCTGATTTTCGACAAAAGAGATAACACCCCCCCATTACGTCATGCTTCAGAAATGTGGAAAATGGTCCGTTTTCAAATGTTTTATTTTTGAACGTCAGTTCACATTTGTAGGTGGATCATCAGTGTTAGAGCTAAAATTAGCATGTTTCAAGTGATTTTCATGCTTCCAGGGGCTCGGGAAGTGAATTAAATACTATTTGGAGGCATTTAATGTTCAATCAAAAACAGCTGATTTTTGACAAAAGAGATAACACCCCCCCATTACGGCATGCTTCAGAAATGTGGAAAATGGTCCGTTTTCAAATGTTTTATTTTTGAACGTCAGTTCACATTTGTAGGTGGCTCATCAGTGTTAGAGCTAAAATTAGCATGTTTAAAGTGATTTTCATGCTTCCAGGGGCCCTAAACACAAGATTTATGGAATGGTTAAAAGTCCATTAAAATGGCCAATTTACTCACTCTGAGTTCTCAAAAAGGGTTTCTTCAACCCAGGAAGTTAATTAAATACCATTTGGAGGCATTTAATGTTCGAGCAAAAACGGCTGATTTTTGACAAAAGAGATAACACCCCCCCATTACGTCATGCTTCACTTTATGTGGAAAATGCTCCGTTTTCAAATGTTTTATTTTTTAACGTCAGTTCACATTTGTAGGTGGATCATCAGTGTTAGAGCTAAAATTAACATGTTTAAAGTGATTTTCATGCTTCCAGGGGCCCTAAACACAAGATTTATGGAAAGGTTAAAAGTGCATGAAAATGGCCGATTTACTCACTCTGAGTTCTCAAAAAGGGTTTCTTCACCCCGGGAAGTTAATTAAATACCATTTGGAGGCATTTAATGTTCGAGCAAAAACGGCTGATTTTCGACAAAAGAGATAACACCCCCCCCCATTATGTCATGCTTCAGAAATGTGGAAAATGGTCCGTTTTCAAATGTTTTATTTTTGAACGTCAGTTCACATTTGTAGGTGGATCATCAGTGTTAGAGCTAAAATTAGCATGTTTAAAGTGATTTTCATGCTTCCAGGGGCTTGGGAAGTGAATTAAATATTTTTTGGAGGCATTTAATGTTCAAGCAAAAACAGCTGATTTTTGACAAAAGAGATAACATCCCCCCATTACGTCATGCTTCAGAAATGTGGAAAATGGTCCGTTTTCAAATGTTTTATTTTTGAACGTCAGTTCACATTTGTAGGTGGATCATCAGTGTTAGAGCTAAAATTAGCATGTTTAAAGTGATTTTCATGCTTCCAGGGGCCCTAAACACAACATTTATGGAATGGTTAAAAGTGCATGAAAATGGCCAATTTACTCACTCTGAGTTCTCAAAAAGGGTTTCTTCACCCCGGGAAGTTAATTAAATACCATTTGGAGGCATTTAATGTTCGAGCAAAAATGGCTGATTTTCGACAAAAGAGATAACACCCCCCCATTACGTCATGCTTCAGAAATGTGGAAAATGGTCAGTTTTCAAATGTTTTATTTTTGAACGTCAGTTCACATTTGTAGGTGGATCATCAGTGTTAGAGCTAAAATTAGCATGTTTAAAGTGATTTTCATGCTTCCAGGGGCTCGGGAAGTGAATTAAATACTATTTGGAGGCATTTAATGTTCAAGCAAAAACAGCTGATTTTTGACAAAAGAGATAACACCCCCCATTACGTCATGCTTCAGAAATGTGGAAAATGGTCCGTTTTCAAATGTTTTATTTTTGAACGTCAGTTCACATTTGTAGGTGGATCATCAGTGTTAGAGCTAAAATTAGCATGTTTAAAGTGATTTTCATGCTTCCAGGGGCCCTAAACACAAGATTTATGGAATGGGTAAAAGTGCATGAAAATGGCCAATTTACTCACTCTGAGTTCTCAAAAAGGGTTTCTTCACCCCGGGAAGTTAATTAAATACCATTTGGAGGCATTTAATGTTCGAGCAAAAACGGCTGATTTTCGACAAAAGAGATAACACCCCCATTACGTCATGCTTCAGAAATGTGGAAAATGGTCCGTTTTCAAATGTTTTATTTTTGAACGTCAGTTCACATTTGTAGGTGGATCATCAGTGTTAGAGCTAAAATTAGCATGTTTAAATTGATTTTCATGCTTCCAGGGGCTCGGGAAGTGAATTAAACACTATTTGGAGGCATTTAATGTTCAATCAAAAACTGCTGATTTTTGACAAAAGAGATAACACCCCCCCATTACGTCAAGCTTCAGAAATGTGGAAAATGGTCCGTTTTCAAATGTTTTATTTTTGAACGTTCGTTCACATTTGTAGGTGGATCATCAGTGTTAGAGCTAAAATTAGCATGTTTAAAGTGATTTTCATGCTTCCAGGGGCCCTAAACACAAGATTTATGGAATAGTTAAAAGTGCATGAAAATGGCCAATTTACTCACTCTGAGTTCTCAAAAAGGGTTTCTTCACCCCGGGAAGTTAATTAAATACCATTTGGAGGCATTTAATGTTCGAGCAAAAACGGCTGATTTTCGACAAAAGAGATAACACCCCCCCAATACGTCATGCTTCAGAAATGTGGAAAATGGTCCGTTTTCAAATGTTTTATTTTTGAACGTCAGTTCACATTTGTAGGTGGATCATCAGTGTTAGAGCTAAAATTAGCATGTTTAAAGTGATTTTCATGCTTCCAGGGGCTCGGGAAGTGAATTAAATACTATTTGGAGGCATTTAATGTTCAAGCAAAAACAGCTGATTTTTGACAAAAGAGATAACACCCCCCCATTACGTCATGCTTCAGAAATGTGGAAAATGGTCCGTTTTCAAATGTTTTATTTTTGAACGTCAGTTCACATTTGTAGGTGGATCATCAGTGTTAGAGCTAAAATTAGCATGTTTAAAGTGATTTTCATGCTTCCAGGGGCCCTAAACACAAGATTTATGGAATGGTTAAAAGTGCATGAAAATGGCCAATTTACTCACTCTGAGTTCTCAAAAAAGGGTTTCTTCACCCCGGGAAGTTAATTAAATACCATTTGGAGGCATTTAATGTTCGAGCAAAAACGGCTGATTTTCGACAAAAGAGATAACACCCCCCCATTACGTCATGCTTCAGAAATGTGGAAAATGGTCCGTTTTCAAATGTTTTATTTTTGAACGTCAGTTCACATTTGTAGGTGGATCATCAGTGTTAGAGCTAAAATTAGCATGTTTAAAGTGATTTTCAGCCTTCCAGGGGCTCGGGAAGTGAATTAAATACTATTTGGAGGCATTTAATGTTCAATCAAAAACAGCTGATTTTTGACAAAAGAGATAACACCCCCCCATTACGTCATGCTTCAGAAATGTGGAAAATGGTCCGTTTTCAAATGTTTTATTTTTGAACGTCAGTTCACATTTGTAGGTGGATCATCAGTGTTAGAGCTAAAATTACCATTTTTAAAGTGATTTTCATGCTTCCAGGGGCCCTAAACACAAGATTTATGGAATGGATAAAAGTTTATGAAAATGGCCAATTTACTCACTCTGAGTTCTCAAAAAGGGTTTCTTCACCCCGGCAAGTTAATTAAATACCATTTGGAGGCATTTAATGTTCGAGCAAAAACGGCTGATTTTCGACAAAAGAGATAACACCCCCCCATTACGTCATGCTTCAGAAATGTGGAAAATGGTCCGTTTTCAAATGTTTTATTTTTGAACGTCAGTTCACATTTGTAGGTGGATCATCAGTGTTAGAGCTAAAATTAGCATGTTTAAAGTGATTTTCATGCTTCCAGGGGCTCGGGAAGTGAATTAAATACTATTTGGAGGCATTTAATGTTCAATCAAAAACAGCTGATTTTTGACAAAAGAGATAACACCCCCCCATTACGGCATGCTTCAGAAATGTGGAAAATGGTCCGTTTTCAAATGTTTTATTTTTGAACGTCAGTTCACATTTGTAGGTGGCTCATCAGTGTTAGAGCTAAAATTAGCATGTTTAAAGTGATTTTCATGCTTCCAGGGGCCCTAAACACAAGATTTATGGAATGGTTAAAAGTCCATTAAAATGGCCAATTTACTCACTCTGAGTTCTCAAAAAGGGTTTCTTCAACCCAGGAAGTTAATTAAATACCATTTGGAGGCATTTAATGTTCGAGCAAAAACGGCTGATTTTTGACAAAAGAGATAACACCCCCCCATTACGTCATGCTTCACTTTATGTGGAAAATGCTCCGTTTTCAAATGTTTTATTTTTTAACGTCAGTTCACATTTGTAGGTGGATCATCAGTGTTAGAGCTAAAATTAACATGTTTAAAGTGATTTTCATGCTTCCAGGGGCCCTAAACACAAGATTTATGGAAAGGTTAAAAGTGCATGAAAATGGCCGATTTACTCACTCTGAGTTCTCAAAAAGGGTTTCTTCACCCCGGGAAGTTAATTAAATACCATTTGGAGGCATTTAATGTTCGAGCAAAAACGGCTGATTTTCGACAAAAGAGATAACACCCCCCCCCATTACGTCATGCTTCAGAAATGTGGAAAATGGTCCGTTTTCAAATGTTTTATTTTTGAACGTCAGTTCACATTTGTAGGTGGATCATCAGTGTTAGAGCTAAAATTAGCATGTTTAAAGTGATTTTCATGCTTCCAGGGGCTTGGGAAGTGAATTAAATATTTTTTGGAGGCATTTAATGTTCAAGCAAAAACAGCTGATTTTTGACAAAAGAGATAACATCCCCCCATTACGTCATGCTTCAGAAATGTGGAAAATGGTCCGTTTTCAAATGTTTTATTTTTGAACGTCAGTTCACATTTGTAGGTGGATCATCAGTGTTAGAGCTAAAATTAGCATGTTTAAAGTGATTTTCATGCTTCCAGGGGCCCTAAACACAACATTTATGGAATGGTTAAAAGTGCATGAAAATGGCCAATTTACTCACTCTGAGTTCTCAAAAAGGGTTTCTTCACCCCGGGAAGTTAATTAAATACCATTTGGAGGCATTTAATGTTCGAGCAAAAATGGCTGATTTTCAACAAAAGAGATAACACCCCCCCATTACGTCATGCTTCAGAAATGTGGAAAATGGTCAGTTTTCAAATGTTTTATTTTTGAACGTCAGTTCACATTTGTAGGTGGATCATCAGTGTTAGAGCTAAAATTAGCATGTTTTAAGTGATTTTCATGCTTCCAGGGGCTCGGGAAGTGAATTAAATACTATTTGGAGGCATTTAATGTTCAAGCAAAAACAGCTGATTTTTGACAAAAGAGATAACACCCCCCATTACGTCATGCTTCAGAAATGTGGAAAATAGTCCGTTTTCAAATGTTTTATTTTTGAACGTCAGTTCACATTTGTAGGTGGATCATCAGTGTTAGAGCTAAAATTAGCATGTTTAAAGTGATTTTCAGCCTTCCAGGGGCTCGGGAAGTGAATTAAATACTATTTGGAGGCATTTAATGTTCAATCAAAAACAGCTGATTTTTGACAAAAGAGATAACACCCCCCCATTACGTCATGCTTCAGAAATGTGGAAAATGGTCCGTTTTCAAATGTTTTATTTTTGAACGTCAGTTCACATTTGTAGGTGGATCATCAGTGTTAGAGCTAAAATTACAATTTTTAAAGTGATTTTCATGCTTCCAGGGGCCCTAAACACAAGATTTATGGAATGGATAAAAGTGCATGAAAATGGCCAATTTACTCACTCTGAGTTCTCAAAAAGGGTTTCTTCACCCCGGCAAGTTAATTAAATACCATTTGGAGGCATTTAATGTTCGAGCAAAAACGGCTGATTTTCGACAAAAGAGATAACACCCCCCCATTACGTCATGCTTCAGAAATGTGGAAAATGGTCCGTTTTCAAATGTTTTATTTTTGAACGTCAGTTCACATTTGTAGGTGGATCATCAGTGTTAGAGCTAAAATTAGCATGTTTAAAGTGATTTTAATGCTTCCAGGGGCTCGGGAAGTGAATTAAATACTATTTGGAGGCATTTAATGTTCAATCAAAAACAGCTGATTTTTGACAAAAGAGATAACACCCCCCCATTACGGCATGCTTCAGAAATGTGGAAAATGGTCCGTTTTCAAATGTTTTATTTTTGAACGTCAGTTCACATTTGTAGGTGGCTCATCAGTGTTAGAGCTAAAATTAGCATGTTTAAAGTGATTTTCATGCTTCCAGGGGCCCTAAACACAAGATTTATGGAATGGTTAAAAGTCCATTAAAATGGCCAATTTACTCACTCTGAGTTCTCAAAAAGGGTTTCTTCAACCCAGGAAGTTAATTAAATACCATTTGGAGGCATTTAATGTTCGAGCAAAAACGGCTGATTTTTGACAAAAGAGATAACACCCCCCCATTACGTCATGCTTCACTTTATGTGGAAAATGCTCCGTTTTCAAATGTTTTATTTTTTAACGTCAGTTCACATTTGTAGGTGGATCATCAGTGTTAGAGCTAAAATTAACATGTTTAAAGTGATTTTCATGCTTCCAGGGGCCCTAAACACAAGATTTATGGAAAGGTTAAAAGTGCATGAAAATGGCCGATTTACTCACTCTGAGTTCTCAAAAAGGGTTTCTTCACCCCGGGAAGTTAATTAAATACCATTTGGAGGCATTTAATGTTCGAGCAAAAACGGCTGATTTTCGACAAAAGAGATAACACCCCCCCCCATTACGTCATGCTTCAGAAATGTGGAAAATGGTCCGTTTTCAAATGTTTTATTTTTGAACGTCAGTTCACATTTGTAGGTGGATCATCAGTGTTAGAGCTAAAATTAGCATGTTTAAAGTGATTTTCATGCTTCCAGGGGCTTGGGAAGTGAATTAAATATTTTTTGGAGGCATTTAATGTTCAAGCAAAAACAGCTGATTTTTGACAAAAGAGATAACATCCCCCCATTACGTCATGCTTCAGAAATGTGGAAAATGGTCCGTTTTCAAATGTTTTATTTTTGAACGTCAGTTCACATTTGTAGGTGGATCATCAGTGTTAGAGCTAAAATTAGCATGTTTAAAGTGATTTTCATGCTTCCAGGGGCCCTAAACACAACATTTATGGAATGGTTAAAAGTGCATGAAAATGGCCAATTTACTCACTCTGAGTTCTCAAAAAGGGTTTCTTCACCCCGGGAAGTTAATTAAATACCATTTGGAGGCATTTAATGTTCGAGCAAAAATGGCTGATTTTCGACAAAAGAGATAACACCCCCCCATTACGTCATGCTTCAGAAATGTGGAAAATGGTCAGTTTTCAAATGTTTTTGAACGTCAGTTCACATTTGTAGGTGGATCATCAGTGTTAGAGCTAAAATTAGCATGTTTAAAGTGATTTTCATGCTTCCAGGGGCTCGGGAAGTGAATTAAATACTATTTGGAGGCATTTAATGTTCAAGCAAAAACAGCTGATTTTTGACAAAAGAGATAACACCCCCCCATTACGTCATGCTTCAGAAATGTGGAAAATGGTCCGTTTTCAAATGTTTTATTTTTGAACGTCAGTTCACATTTGTAGGTGGATCATCAGTGTTAGAGCTAAAATTAGCATGTTTAAAGTGATTTTCATGCTTCCAGGGGCCCTAAACACAAGATTTATGGAATGGTTAAAAGTGCATGAAAATGGCCAATTTACTCACTCTGAGTTCTCAAAAAGGGTTTCTTCACCCCGGGAAGTTAATTAAATACCATTTGGAGGCATTTAATGTTCGAGCAAAAACGGCTGATTTTCGACAAAAGAGATAACACCCCCCCATTACGTCATGCTGCAGAAATGTGGAAAATGGTCCGTTTTCAAATGTTTTATTTTTGAACGTCAGTTCACATTTGTAGGTGGATCATCAGTTTTAGAGCTAAAATTAGCATGTTTAAAGTGATTTTCATGCTTCCAGGCGCTCGGGAAGTGAATTAAATACTATTTGGAGGCATTTAATGTTCAAGCAAAAACAGCAGATTTTTGACAAAAGAGATAACACCCCCCCATTACGTCATGCTTCAGAAATGTGGAAAATGGTCCGTTTTCAAATGTTTTATTTTTGAACGTCAGTTCACATTTGTAGGTAGATCATCAGTGTTAGAGCTAAAATTAGCATGTTTAAAGTGATTTTCATGCTTCCAGGGGCCCTAAACACAAGATTTATGGAATGGTTAAAAGTGCATGAAAATGGCCAATTTACTCACTCTGAGTTCTCAAAAAGGGTTTCTTCACCCCGGGAAGTTAATTAAATACCATTTGGAGGCATTTAATGTTCGAGCAAAAACGGCTGATTTTCGACAAAAGAGATAACACCCCCCCATTACGTCATGCTTCAGAAATGTGGAAAATGGTCCGTTTTCAAATGTTTTATTTTTGAACGTCAGTTCACATTTGTTATTATTATTATTATTATTGTTAACTGAGCTTATAAAGCGCCTGGTTACACTAGTCAGTGTGTCCCAGCGCTAATAGTGACCTAAAAGATCCCTAACACAGCCAGAAAAGAGCGCTTCAATATTTGGGGAACAGATATGTCTTGAGTTCCTTGCGGAAAACTCTTTCAGACGGCTCCATCCGGAGTCTGAGAGGAAGAGTGTTCCAACTCTGTGCTGCCAGAAGGCGGAAGGATCTGCCGCCCATCCTGGCCCTGCAAGTCTTCGGGATACACATTAGCCCAGTGCCCTCCGACCGGAGGGGCCTAGTTGGTTTATACAATGTGAGCAGATTCCTCAGGAAACTCGGGCACTTACCGTGAGCGATCCGATGGCCTATACACAGGATTTTAAACTGGACACGCTCTTTAATTGGGAGCCAGTGTAGCGTCCCCAATGCCTTTTTTGGTGGAAGATCTTTTTGGCAGTAATAACACTAGGCGTGCAGCAGCATTTTGGATACCTTGCAAGCGTTGAAGACATCTCACGTTAGCTCCCAGATATAAGGCATTCCCGTAGTCCAGCCTGGAAGTCACCAGGGCATGGACCAGGGCCCTTCTAGCTGACACTGGGAGCAGGTCGAGTGTCTTTCTCAGACAACGGAGAATGCCAAAGCAAGTACCAGCTACACGTCTAGTGTGATACTCAAAAGATAGTTTTGAGTCCATCCAAATACCCAGATTCTTGACCTGTTCTTTAGGTTGAGGTAAGGGGCCCAGGGTCTGGGGCCACCATGCGGATGTCCAAACAGACGGAGACTTGCCTACAATAAGCACCTCCGTCTTGTCCCCATTTAATCTGAGACAATTGTTTGACATCCAATTAGCCAGGTCTTGCAGGCAGGATGTAAACTGACTGGCTGCCTCCTCAGCTGGCTGAGAAAGAGCTACCACCAGCTGAGTATCATCCGCGTAAGTCACCACAACAACCCCATGTTTCTCCGCAATAGATGCCACTGGGGCAACATAGAGGTTGAATAAAGTGAGACTTAGGCTTGAGCCTTGGGGAACTCCTTGGCTCAGGGCGATAGCTCTGGACCTATGGGGCCCCTGCTCCACACAAAAGCTGCGGCCAAGGAGAAAGGACTTCAGCCAGTGCCACGCTTTGCCAGCAACTCCTCCCTCTCCCAGGCGCTGTAGCAGTGTGTGATGGGCCACAGTGTCAAACGCGGCACTGAGATCTAAAAGAATCAGTGCCGCAGTTTGACCCTCATCCGCATGCTTCCTAAGCATCTCCGTGGAATAGAGGAGAGCCGACTCCGTGGAGTGGAGAGCACGGAAGCCAGCCTGGGTGGGGTGATAGAGTTGTTGGGTTTCAATGTGAGCCGTAAGTTGTTGGTTCGCCAATTTTTCCGCTATTTTGGCGATGTAAGGGAGAAGTGAAATAGGCCGTAAATTGCTCATTTGAGCGATGTTAATCTGTGGCTTCTTCTTAAGTGGAAGTACCACAGCCTGTTTCCATGTCGTTGGAACCGTGCCAGAGTCAAATGACAGTGTCAGGAGATGTCTGACATACGGCGCTAGTGTCTCCATATTGCTTCTCAGAATTTTGGCGGGTGCCGGATCTCTAGGAGAGCCTGATTTTATACTTCCAGCCACCTTTTTCAGTTCAACAATATCAGGAGTCAGAAAAGCACACAGCTTATCTGTGGCTGAAAGTCCCTCATCCAGCAGGGTTTGGTCGCTGGAACCGGCCCTGGCTGTGTTGGAGAAGGCAGCATATATATCCTGTACCTTTTTATTAAAGTAGTCAGCTATCTGATTGCAAGATTGCACCGAGGTAGCTGCTCTTTCTTCCAGACAGGCCAGAGAGGATAATTCCTTATATACTGTGAAGAGTTCTTTGGCGGAGCAATCGGCCTTAGTAATCCTTTCAGTATAATAATCTGCCCGTGTTTTCCTTATCAGAGCATAATACTTTTTAAGGTTCAGCTTATATTCCCTCTCCTGGTCTGGTGCGTAATCCTGTCTCCAGATTCTTTCGAACCGCTTACATACGGTCTTAGCCCTTTTTAAGTCCTCATTAAACCAAGCCGCGGATTTAGTACGCCGCATAGGTCCCCTATTAGACCATGGTGCTGTAGCGTCCAAAGCAGCATGGATGCGTCGATCAAGTGTTTCGCACGCCCCATCAATTGTTAGGCCCAGACCTTCCGGTGGTCCTCCCTGTTCCAAACCGGTCTTGAAGTCTGCGGGGGAAAACCTAGCCCACCGCCTCTGTAGCTTGCGAGTACCATCCCTTTTCCCTTGGAGAAAACAGCTGATTTTTGACAAAAGAGATAACACCCCCCCATTACGTCATGCTTCAGAAATTTGGAAAATGGTCCGTTTTCAAATGTTTTATTTTTGAACGTCAGTTCACATTTGTAGGTGGATCATCAGTGTTAGAGCTAAAATTAGCATGTTTAAAGTGATGTTCATGCTTCCAGGGGCTTGGGAAGTGAATTAAATACTATTTGGAGGCATTTAATGTTGAAGCAAAAACAGCTGATTTTTGACAAAAGAGATAACACCCCCCATTACGTCATGCTTCAGAAATGTGGAAAATGGTCCGTTTTCAAATGTTTTATTTTTGAACGTCAGTTCACATTTGTAGGTGGATCATCAGTGTTAGAGCTAAAATTAGCATGTTTAAAGTGATTTTCATGCTTCCAGGGGCCCTAAACACAAGATTTATGGAATGGTTAAAAGTGCATGAAAATGGCCAATTTACTCACTCTGAGTTCTCAAAAAGGGTTTCTTCACCCCGGGATGTTAATTAAATACCATTTGGAGGCATTTAATGTTCGAGCAAAAACGGCTGATTTTCGACAAAAGAGCTAACACCCCCCCATTACGTCATGCTTCAGAAATGTGGAAAATGGTCCGTATTCAAATGTTTTATTTTTGAACGTCAGTTCACATTTGTAGGTGGATCATCAGTGTTAGAGCTAACATTAGCATGTTTAAAGTGATTTTCATGCTTCCAGGGGCTCGGGAAGTGAATCAAATACTTTTTGGAGGCATTTAATGTTCAAGCAAAAACAGCTGATTTTTGACAAAATAGATAACACCCCCCCATTACGTCATGCTTCAGAAATGTGGAAAATGGTCCGTTTTCAAATGTTTTATTTTTGAACGTCAGTTCACATTTGTAGGTGGATCATCAGTGTTAGAGCTAAAATTAGCATGTTTAAAGTGATTTTCATGCTTCCAGGGGCCCTAAACACAAGATTTATGGAATGGTTAAAAGTGCATGAAAATGGCCAATTTACTCACTCTGAGTTCTCAAAAAGGGTTTCTTCACCCCGGGAAGTTAATTAAATACCATTTGGAGGCATTTAATGTTCGAGCAAAAACGGCTGATTTTCGACAAAAGAGATAACACCCCCCCATTACGTCATGCTTCAAAAATGTGGAAAATGGTCCGTTTTCAAATGTTTTATTTTTGAACGTCAGTTCACATTTGTTATTATTATTATTATTATTAACTGAGCTTATAAAGCGCCTGGTTACACTAGTCAGTGTGTCCCCGCGCTAATAGTGACCTAAAAGATCCCTAACACAGCCAGAAAAGAGCGCTTCAATATTTGGGGAACAGATATGTCTTGAGTTCCTTGCGGAAAACTCTTTCAGACGGCTCCATCCGGAGTCTGAGAGGAAGAGTGTTCCAACTCTGTGCTGCCAGAAGGCGGAAGGATCTGCCGCCCATCCTGGCCCTGCAAGTCTTCGGGATACACATTAGCCCAGTGCCCTCCGACCGGAGGGGCCTAGTTGGTTTATACAATGTGAGCAGATTCCTCAGGAAACTCGGGCACTTACCGTGAGCGATCCGATGGCCTATACACAGGATTTTAAACTGGACACGCTCTTTAATTGGGAGCCAGTGTAGCGTCCCCAATGCCTTTTTTGGTGGAAGATCTTTTTGGCAGTAATAACACTAGGCGTGCAGCAGCATTTTGGATACCTTGCAAGCGTTGAAGACATCTCACGTTAGCTCCCAGATATAAGGCATTCCCGTAGTCCAGCCTGGAAGTCACCAGGGCATGGACCAGGGCCCTTCTAGCTGACACTGGGAGCAGGTCGAGTGTCTTTCTCAGACAACGGAGAATGCCAAAGCAAGTACCAGCTACACGTCTAGTGTGATACTCAAAAGATAGTTTTGAGTCCATCCAAATACCCAGATTCTTGACCTGTTCTTTAGGTTGAGGTAAGGGGCCCAGGGTCTGGGGCCACCATGCGGATGTCCAAACAGACGGAGACTTGCCTACAATAAGCACCTCCGTCTTGTCCCCATTTAATCTGAGACAATTGTTTGACATCCAATTAGCCAGGTCTTGCAGGCAGGATGTAAACTGACTGGCTGCCTGCTCAGCTGGCTGAGAAAGAGCTACCACCAGCTGAGTATCATCCGCGTAAGTCACCACAACAACCCCATGTTTCTCCGCAATAGATGCCACTGGGGCAACATAGAGGTTGAATAAAGTGAGACTTAGGCTTGAGCCTTGGGGAACTCCTTGGCTCAGGGCGATAGCTCTGGACCTATGGGGCCCCTGCTCCACACAAAA
Source organism: Lissotriton vulgaris (assembly GCF_964263255.1). Classification (NCBI taxonomy): domain Eukaryota; kingdom Metazoa; phylum Chordata; class Amphibia; order Caudata; family Salamandridae; genus Lissotriton; species Lissotriton vulgaris. The sequence goes on from NW_028249249.1 coordinate 330,209, forward strand.
GCTGCGGCCAAGGAGAAAGGACTTCAGCCAGTGCCACGCTTTGCCAGCAACTCCTCCCTCTCCCAGGCGCTGTAGCAGTGTGTGATGGGCCACAGTGTCAAACGCGGCACTGAGATCTAAAAGAATCAGTGCCGCAGTTTGACCCTCATCCGCATGCTTCCTAAGCATCTCCGTGGAATAGAGGAGAGCCGACTCCGTGGAGTGGAGAGCACGGAAGCCAGCCTGGGTGGGGTGATAGAGTTGTTGGGTTTCAATGTGAGCCGTAAGTTGTTGGTTCGCCAATTTTTCCGCTATTTTGGCGATGTAAGGGAGAAGTGAAATAGGCCGTAAATTGCTCATTTGAGCGATGTTAATCTGTGGCTTCTTCTTAAGTGGAAGTACCACATCCTGTTTCCATGTCGTTGGAACCGTGCCAGAGTCAAATGACAGTGTCAGGAGATGTCTGACATACGGCGCTAGTGTCTCCATATTGCTTCTCAGAATTTTGGCGGGTGCCGGATCTCTAGGAGAGCCTGATTTTATACTTCCAGCCACCTTTTTCAGTACAACAATATCAGGAGTCAGAAAAGCACACAGCTTATCTGTGGCTGAAAGTCCCTCATCCAGCAGGGTTTGGTCGCTGGAACCGGCCCTGGCTGTGTTGGAGAAGGCAGCATATATATCCTGTACCTTTTTATTAAAGTAGTCAGCTATCTGATTGCAAGATTGCACCGAGGTAGCTGCTCTTTCTTCCAGACAGGCCAGAGAGGATAATTCCTTATATACTGTGAAGAGTTCTTTGGCGGAGCAATCGGCCTTAGTAATCCTTTCAGTATAATAATCTGCCCGTGTTTTCCTTATCAGAGCATAATACTTTTTAAGGTTCAGCTTATATTCCCTCTCCTGGTCTGGTGCGTAATCCTGTCTCCAGATTCTTTCGAACCGCTTACATACGGTCTTAGCCCTTTTTAAGTCCTCATTAAACCAAGCCGCGGATTTAGTACGCCGCATAGGTCCCCTATTAGACCATGGTGCTGTAGCGTCCAAAGCAGCATGGATGCGTCGATCAAGTGTTTCGCACGCCCCATCAATTGTTAGGCCCAGACCTTCCGGTGGTCCTCCCTGTTCCAAACCGGTCTTGAAGTCTGCGGGGGAAAACCTAGCCCACCGCCTCTGTAGCTTGCGAGTACCATCCCTTTTCCCTTGGAGAAAACAGCTGATTTTTGACAAAAGAGATAACACCCCCCCATTACGTCATGCTTCAGAAATTTGGAAAATGGTCCGTTTTCAAATGTTTTATTTTTGAACGTCAGTTCACATTTGTAGGTGGATCATCAGTGTTAGAGCTAAAATTAGCATGTTTAAAGTGATGTTCATGCTTCCAGGGGCTTGGGAAGTGAATTAAATACTATTTGGAGGCATTTAATGTTGAAGCAAAAACAGCTGATTTTTGACAAAAGAGATAACACCCCCCATTACGTCATGCTTCAGAAATGTGGAAAATGGTCCGTTTTCAAATGTTTTATTTTTGAACGTCAGTTCACATTTGTAGGTGGATCATCAGTGTTAGAGCTAAAATTAGCATGTTTAAAGTGATTTTCATGCTTCCAGGGGCCCTAAACACAAGATTTATGGAATGGTTAAAAGTGCATGAAAATGGCCAATTTACTCACTCTGAGTTCTCAAAAAGGGTTTCTTCACCCCGGGATGTTAATTAAATACCATTTGGAGGCATTTAATGTTCGAGCAAAAACGGCTGATTTTCGACAAAAGAGCTAACACCCCCCCATTACGTCATGCTTCAGAAATGTGGAAAATGGTCCGTTTTCAAATGTTTTATTTTTGAACGTCAGTTCACATTTGTAGGTGGATCATCAGTGTTAGAGCTAAAATTAGCATGTTTAAAGTGATTTTCATGCTTCCAGGGGCTCGGGAAGTGAATTAAATACTATTTGGAGGCATTTAATGTTCAAGCAAAAACAGCAGATTTTTGACAAAAGAGATAACACCCCCCCATTAGGTCATGCTTCAGAAATGTGGAAAATGGTCCGTTTTCAAATGTTTTATTTTTGAACGTCAGTTCACATTTGTAGGTGGATCATCAGTGTTAGAGCTAAAATTAGCATGTTTAAAGTGATTTTCATGCTTCCAGGGGCCCTAAACACAAGATTTATGGAATGGTTAAAAGTGCATGAAAATGGCCTATTTACTCACTCTGAGTTCTCAAAAAGGGTTTCTTCACCCCGGGAAGTTAATTAAATACCATTTGGAGGCATTTAATGTTCGAGCAAAAACGGCTGATTTTCGACAAAAGAGATAACACCCCCCCATTACGTCATGCTTCAGAAATGTGGAAAATGGTCCGTTTTCAAATGTTTTATTTTTGAACGTCAGTTCACATTTGTAGGTGGATCATCAGTGTTAGAGCTAAAATTAGCATGTTTAATGTGATTTTCATGCTTCCAGGGGCTCGGGAAGTGAATTAAATACTATTTGGAGGCATTTAATGTTCAATCAAAAACAGCTGATTTTTGACAAAAGAGATAACACCCCCCCATTACGTCATGCTTCAGAAATGTGGAAAATGGTCCGTTTTCAAATGTTTTATTTTTGAACGTCAGTTCACATTTGTAGGTGGATCATCAGTGTTAGAGCTAAAATTACCATGTTTAAAGTGATTTTCATGCTTCCAGGGGCCCTAAACACAAGATTTACGGAATGGATAAAAGTGCATGAAAATGGCCAATTTACTCACTCTGAGTTCTCAAAAAGGGTTTCTTCACCCCGGGAAGTTAATTAAATACCATTTGGAGGCATTTAATGTTCGAGCAAAAATGGCTGATTTTCGACAAAAGAGATAACACCCCCCCATTACGTCATGCTTCAGAAATGTGGAAAATGGTCCGTTTTCAAATGTTTTATTTTTGAACGTCAGTTCACATTTGTAGGTGGATCATCAGTGTTAGAGCTAAAATTAGCATGTTTAAAGTGATTTTCATGCTTCCAGGGGCCCTAAACACAAGATTTATGGAATGGTTAAAAGTGCATTAAAATGGCCAATTTACTCACTCTGAGTTCTCAAAAAGGGTTTCTTCAACCCGGGAAGTTAATTAAATAGCATTTGGAGGCATTTAATGTTCGAGCAAAAACGGCTGATTTTTGACAAAAGAGATAACACCCCCCCATTACGTCATGCTTCACTTTATGTGGAAAATGCTCCGTTTTCAAATGTTTTATTTTTGAACGTCAGTTCACATTTGTAGGTGGATCATCAGTGTTAGAACTAAAATTAGCATGTTTAAAGTGATTTTCATGCTTCCAGGGGCTTGGGAAGTGAATTAAATACTATTTGGAGGCATTTAATGTTCGATCAAAAACAGCAGATTTTTGACAAAAGAGATAACACCCCCCCATTACATCATGCTTCAGAAATGTGGAAAATGGTCCGTTATCAAATGTTTTATTTTTGAACGTCAGTTCACATTTGTAGGTGGATCATCAGTGTTAGTGCTAAAATTAGCATGTTTAAAGTGATTTTCATGCTTCCAGGGGCCCTAAACACAAGATTTATGGAAAGGTTAAAAGTGCATGAAAATGGCCAATTTACTCACTCTGAGTTCTCACAAAGGGTTTCTTCACCCCGGGAAGTTAATTAAATACCATTTGGAGGCATTTAATGTTCGAGCAAAAACGGCTGATTTTCGACAAAAGAGATAACACCCCCCCCATTACGTCATGCTTCAGAAATGTGGAAAATGGTCCGTTTTCAAATGTTTTATTTTTGAACGTCAGTTCACATTTGTAGGTGGATCATCAGTGTTAGAGCTAAAATTAGCATGTTTAAAGTGATTTTCATGCTTCCAGGGGCTTGGGAAGTGAATTAAATACTTTTTGGAGGCATTTAATGTTCAAGCAAAAACAGCTGATTTTTGACAAAAGAGATAACACCCCCCCATTACGTCATGCTTCAGAAATGTGGAAAATGGTCCGTTTTCAAATGTTTTATTTTTGAACGTCAGTTCACGTTTGTAGGTGGATCATCAGTGTTAGAGCTAAAATTAGCATGTTTAAAGTGATTTTCATGCTTCCAGGGGCCCTAAACACAAGATTTATGGAATGGTTAAAAGTGCATGAAAATGGCCAATTTACTCACTCTGAGTTCTCAAAAAGGGTTTCTTCAACCCGGGAAGTTAATTAAATACCATTTGGAGGCATTTAATGTTCGAGCAAAAACGGCTGATTTTCGACAAAAGAGATAACACCCCCCCATTACGTCATGCTTCAGAAATGTGGAAAATGGTCCGTTTTCAAATGTTTTATTTTTGAACGTCAGTTCACATTTGTAGGTGGATCATCAGTGTTAGAGCTAAAATTAGCATGTTTAAAGTGATTTTCATGCTTCCAGGGGCTCGGGAAGTGAATTAAATACTATTTGGAGGCATTTAATGTTCAATCAAAAACAGCTGATTTTTGACAAAAGAGATAACACCCCCCCATTACGTCATGCTTCAGAAATGTGGAAAATGGTCCGTTTTCAAATGTTTTATTTTTGAACGTCAGTTCACATTTGTAGGTGGATCATCAGTGTTAGAGCTAAAATTACCATGTTTAAAGTGATTTTCATGCTTCCAGGGGCCCTAAACACAAGATTTATGGAATGGATAAAAGTGCATGAAAATGGCCAATTTACTCACTCTGAGTTCTCAAAAAGGGTTTCTTCACCCCGGGAAGTTAATTAAATACCATTTGGAGGCATTTAATGTTCGAGCAAAAACGGCTGATTTTCGACAAAAGAGATAACACCCCCCCCCATTACGTCATGCTTCAGAAATGTGGAAAATGGTCCGTTTTCAAATGTTTTATTTTTGAACGTCAGTTCACATTTGTAGGTGGATCATCAGTGTTAGAGCTAAAATTAGCATGTTTAAAGTGATTTTCATGCTTCCAGGGGCTCGGGAAGTGAATTAAATACTATTTGGAGGCATTTAATGTTCAGTCAAAACCAGCTGATTTTTGACAAAAGAGATAACACCCCCCCATTACGTCATGCTTCAGAAATGTGGAAAATGGTCCGTTTTCAAATGTTTTATTTTTGAACGTCAGTTCACATTTGTAGGTGGATCATCAGTGTTAGAGCTAAAATTAGCATGTTTAAAGTGATTTTCATGCTTCCAGGGGCCCTAAACACAAGATTTATGGAATGGTTAAAAGTGCATTAAAATGGCAAATTTACTCACTCTGAGTTCTCAAAAAGGGTTTCTTCAACCCGGGAAGTTAATTAAATACCATTTGGAGGCATTTAATGTTCGAGCAAAAACGGCTGATTTTTGACAAAAGAGATAACACCCCCCATTACGTCATGCTTCACTTTATGTGGAAAATGCTCCGTTTTCAAATGTTTTATTTTTGAACGTCAGTTCACATTTGTAGGTGGATCATCAGTGTTAGAGCTAAAATTAGCATGTTTAAAGTGATTTTCATGCTTCCAGGGGCTTGGGAAGTGAATTAAATACTATTTGGAGGCATTTAATGTTGAAGCAAAAACAGCTGATTTTTGACAAAAGAGATAACACCCCCCATTACGTCATGCTTCAGAAATGTGGAAAATGGTCAGTTTTCAAATGTTTTATTTTTGAACGTCAGTTCACATTTGTAGGTGGATCATCAGTGTTAGAGCTAAAATTAGCATGTTTAAAGTGATTTTCATGCTTCCATGGGCCCTAAACACAAGATTTATGGAATGGTTAAAAGTGCATGAAAATGGCCAATTTACTCACTCTGAGTTCTCAAAAAGGGTTTCTTCACCCCGGGAAGTTAATTAAATACCATTTGGAGGCATTTAATGTTCGAGCAAAAACGGCTGATTTTCGATAAAAGAGATAACACCCCCCATTACGTCATGCTTCAGAAATGTGGAAAATGGTCCGTTTTCAAATGTTTTATTTTTGAACGTCAGTTCACATTTGTAGGTGGATCATCAGTGTTAGAGCTAAAATTAGCATGTTTAAAGTGATTTTCATGCTTCCAGGGGCTCGGGAAGTGAATTAAATACTATTTGGAGGCATTTAATGTTCAAGCAAAAACAGCAGATTTTTGACAAAAGAGATAACACCCCCCATTACGTCATGCTTCAGAAATGTGGAAAATGGTCCGTTTTCAAATGTTTTATTTTTGAACGTCAGTTCACATTTTTAGGTGGATCATCAGTGTTAGAGCTAAAATTAGCATGTTTAAAGTGATTTTCATGCTTCCAGGGGCCCTAAACACAAGATTTATGGAATGGTTAAAAGTGCATGAAAATGGCCAATTTAATCACTCTGAGTTCTCAAAAAGGGTTTCTTCACCCCGGGAAATTAATTAAATACCATTTGGAGGCATTTAATGTTCGAGCAAAAACGGCTGATTTTTGACAAAAGAGATAACACCCCCCCATTACGTCATGCTTCAGAAATGTGGAAAATGGTCCGTTTTCAAATGTTTTATTTTTGAACGTCAGTTCACATTTGTAGGTGGATCATCAGTGTTAGAGCTAAAATTAGCATGTTTAAAGTGATTTTCATGCTTCCAGGGACCCTAAACACAAGATTTATGGAATGGTTAAAAGTGCATGAAAATGGCCAATTTAATCACTCTGAGTTCTCAAAAAGGGTTTCTTCACCCCGGGAAATTAATTAAATACCATTTGGAGGCATTTAATGTTCGAGCAAAAACGGCTGATTTTTGACAAAAGAGATAACACCCCCCCATTACGTCATGCTTCAGAAATGTGGAAAATGGTCCGTTTTCAAATGTTTTATTTTTGAACGTCAGTTCACATTTGTAGGTGGATCATCAGTGTTAGAGCTAAAATTAGCGTGTTTAAAGTGATTTTCATGCTTCCAGGGGCTCGGGAAGTGAATTAAATACTATTTGGAGGCATTTAATGTTCAAGCAAAAACAGCAGATTTTTGACAAAAGAGATAACACCCCCCATTACGTCATGCTTCAGAAATGTGGAAAATGGTCCGTTTTCAAATGTTTTATTTTTGAACGTCAGTTCACATTTGTAGGTGGATCATCAGTGTTAGAGCTAAAATTAGCATGTTTAAAGTGATTTTCATGCTTCCAGGGGCCCTAAACACAAGATTTATGGAATGGTTAAAAGTGCATGAAAATGGCCAATTTACTCACTCTGAGTTCTCAAAAAGGGTTTCTTCACCCCGGGATGTTAATTAAATACCATTTGGAGGCATTTAATGTTCGAGCAAAAACGGCTGATTTTCGACAAAAGAGCTAACACCCCCCCATTACGTCATGCTTCAGAAATGTGGAAAATGGTCCGTATTCAAATGTTTTATTTTTGAACGTCAGTTCACATTTGTAGGTGGATCATCAGTGTTAGAGCTAACATTAGCATGTTTAAAGTGATTTTCATGCTTCCAGGGGCTCGGGAAGTGAATCAAATACTATTTGGAGGCATTTAATGTTCAAGCAAAAACAGCTGATTTTTGACAAAATAGATAACACCCCCCCATTACGTCATGCTTCAGAAATGTGGAAAATGGTCCGTTTTCAAATGTTTTATTTTTGAACGTCAGTTCACATTTGTAGGTGGATCATCAGTGTTAGAGCTAAAATTAGCATGTTTAAAGTGATTTTCATGCTTCCAGGGGCCCTAAACACAAGATTTATGGAATGGTTAAAAGTGCATGAAAATGGCCAATTTACTCACTCTGAGTTCTCAAAAAGGGTTTCTTCACCCCGGGAAGTTAATTAAATACCATTTGGAGGCATTTAATGTTCGAGCAAAAATGGCTGATTTTCGACAAAAGAGATAACACCCCCCCATTACGTCATGCTTCAGAAATGTGGAAAATGGTCCGTTTTCAAATGTTTTATTTTTGAACGTCAGTTCACATTTGTAGGTGGATCATCAGTGTTAGAGCTAAAATTACCATGTTTAAAGTGATTTTCATGCTTCCAGGGGCCCTAAACACAAGATTTACGGAATGGATAAAAGTGCATGAAAATGGCCAATTTACTCACTCTGAGTTCTCAAAAAGGGTTTCTTCACCCCGGGAAGTTAATTAAATACCATTTGGAGGCATTTAATGTTCGAGCAAAAATGGCTGATTTTCGACAAAAGAGATAACACCCCCCCATTACGTCATGCTTCAGAAATGTGGAAAATGGTCCGTTTTCAAATGTTTTATTTTTGAACGTCAGTTCACATTTGTAGGTGGATCATCAGTGTTAGAGCTAAAATTAGCATGTTTAAAGTGATTTTCATGCTTCCAGGGGCCCTAAACACAAGATTTATGGAATGGTTAAAAGTGCATTAAAATGGCCAATTTACTCACTCTGAGTTCTCAAAAAGGGTTTCTTCAACCCGGGAAGTTAATTAAATACCATTTGGAGGCATTTAATGTTCGAGCAAAAACGGCTGATTTTTGACAAAAGAGATAACACCCCCCCATTACGTCATGCTTCACTTTATGTGGAAAATGCTCCGTTTTCAAATGTTTTATTTTTGAACGTCAGTTCACATTTGTAGGTGGATCATCAGTGTTAGAGCTAAAATTAGCATGTTTAAAGTGATTTTCATGCTTCCAGGGGCTCGGGAAGTGAATTAAATACTATTTGGAGGCATTTAATGTTCGATCAAAAACAGCAGATTTTTGACAAAAGAGATAACACCCCCCCATTACATCATGCTTCAGAAATGTGGAAAATGGTCCGTTATCAAATGTTTTATTTTTGAACGTCAGTTCACATTTGTAGGTGGATCATCAGTGTTAGTGCTAAAATTAGCATGTTTAAAGTGATTTTCATGCTTCCAGGGGCCCTAAACACAAGATTTATGGAAAGGTTAAAAGTGCATGAAAATGGCCAATTTACTCACTCTGAGTTCTCACAAAGGGTTTCTTCACCCCGGGAAGTTAATTAAATACCATTTGGAGGCATTTAATGTTCGAGCAAAAACGGCTGATTTTCGACAAAAGAGATAACACCCCCCCCATTACGTCATGCTTCAGAAATGTGGAAAATGGTCCGTTTTCAAATGTTTTATTTTTGAACGTCAGTTCACATTTGTAGGTGGATCATCAGTGTTAGAGCTAAAATTAGCATGTTTAAAGTGATTTTCATGCTTCCAGGGGCTCGGGAAGTGAATTAAATACTATTTGGAGGCATTTAATGTTCAATCAAAACCAGCTGATTTTTGACAAAAGAGATAACACCCCCCCATTACGTCATGCTTCAGAAATGTGGAAAATGGTCCGTTTTCAAATGTTTTATTTTTGAACGTCAGTTCACATTTGTAGGTGGATCATCAGTGTTAGAGCTAAAATTAGCATGTTTAAAGTGATTTTCATGCTTCCAGGGGCCCTAAACACAAGATTTATGGAATGGTTAAAAGTGCATGAAAATGGCCAATTTACTCACTCTGAGTTCTCAAAAAGGGTTTCTTCACCCCGGGAAGTTAATTAAATACCATTTGGAGGCATTTAATGTTCAAGCAAAAACGGCTGATTTTCGACAAAAGAGATAACACCCCCCCATTACGTCATGCTTCAGAAATGTGGAAAATGGTCCGTTTTCAAATGTTTTATTTTTGAACGTCAGTTCACATTTGTAGGTGGATCATCAGTGTTAGAGCTAAAATTAGCATGTTTAAAGTGATTTTCATGCTTCCAGGGGCTCGGGAAGTGAATTAAATACTATTTGGAGGCATTTAATGTTCAAGCAAAAACAGCAGATTTTTGACAAAAGAGATAACACCCCCCCATTAGGTCATGCTTCAGAAATGTGGAAAATGGTCCGTTTTCAAATGTTTTATTTTTGAACGTCAGTTCACATTTGTAGGTGGATCATCAGTGTTAGAGCTAAAATTAGCATGTTTAAAGTGATTTTCATGCTTCCAGGGGCCCTAAACACAAGATTTATGGAATGGTTAAAAGTGCATGAAAATGGCCAATTTACTCACTCTGAGTTCTCAAAAAGGGTTTCTTCACCCCGGGAAGTTAATTAAATACCATTTGGAGGCATTTAATGTTCGAGCAAATACGGCTGATTTTCGACAAAAGGGATAACACCCCCCCATTACTTCATGCTTCAGAAATGTGGAAAATGGTCCGTTTTCAAATGTTTTATTTTTGAATGTCAGTTCACATTTGTAGTTGGATCATCAGTGTTAGAGCTAAAATTAGCATGTTTAAAGTGATTTTCATGCTTCCAGGGGCTCGGGAAGTGAATTAAATACTATTTGGAGGCATTTAATGTTCAATCAAAAACAGCTGATTTTTGACAAAAGAGATAACACCCCCCCATTACGTCATGCTTCAGAAATGTGGAAAATGGTCAGTTTTCAAATGTTTTATTTTTGAACGTCAGTTCACATTTGTAGGTGGATCATCAGTGTTAGAGCTAAAATTAGCATGTTTAAAGTGATTTTCATGCTTCCAGGGGCCCTAAACACAAGATTTATGGAATGGTTAAAAGTGCATGAAAATGGCCTATTTACTCACTCTGAGTTCTCAAAAAGGGTTTCTTCACCCCGGGAAGTTAATTAAATACCATTTGGAGACATTTAATGTTCGAGCAAAAACGGCTGATTTTCGACAAAAGAGATAACACCCCCCCATTACGTCATGCTTCAGAAATGTGGAAAATGGTCCGTTTTCAAATGTTTTATTTTTGAACGTCAGTTCACATTTGTAGGTGGATCATCAGTGTTAGAGCTAAAATTAGCATGTTTAATGTGATTTTCATGCTTCCAGGGGCTCGGGAAGTGAATTAAATACTATTTGGAGGCATTTAATGTTCAATCAAAAACAGCTGATTTTTGACAAAAGAGATAACACCCCCCCATTACGTCATGCTTCAGAAATGTGGAAAATGGTCCGTTTTCAAATGTTTTATTTTTGAACGTCAGTTCACATTTGTAGGTGGATCATCAGTGTTAGAGCTAAAATTACCATGTTTAAAGTGATTTTCATGCTTCCAGGGGCCCTAAACACAAGATTTACGGAATGGATAAAAGTGCATGAAAATGGCCAATTTACTCACTCTGAGTTCTCAAAAAGGGTTTCTTCACCCCGGGAAGTTAATTAAATACCATTTGGAGGCATTTAATGTTCGAGCAAAAATGGCTGATTTTCGACAAAAGAGATAACACCCCCCCATTACGTCATGCTTCAGAAATGTGGAAAATGGTCCGTTTTCAAATGTTTTATTTTTGAACGTCAGTTCACATTTGTAGGTGGATCATCAGTGTTAGAGCTAAAATTAGCATGTTTAAAGTGATTTTCATGCTTCCAGGGGCCCTAAACACAAGATTTATGGAATGGTTAAAAGTGCATTAAAATGGCCAATTTACTCACTCTGAGTTCTCAAAAAGGGTTTCTTCAACCCGGGAAGTTAATTAAATACCATTTGGAGGCATTTAATGTTCGAGCAAAAACGGCTGATTTTTGACAAAAGAGATAACACCCCCCCATTACGTCATGCTTCACTTTATGTGGAAAATGCTCCGTTTTCAAATGTTTTATTTTTGAACGTCAGTTCACATTTGTAGGTGGATCATCAGTGTTAGAGCTAAAATTAGCATGTTTAAAGTGATTTTCATGCTTCCAGGGGCTCGGGAAGTGAATTAAATACTATTTGGAGGCATTTAATGTTCGATCAAAAACAGCAGATTTTTGACAAAAGAGATAACACCCCCCCATTACATCATGCTTCAGAAATGTGGAAAATGGTCCGTTATCAAATGTTTTATTTTTGAACGTCAGTTCACATTTGTAGGTGGATCATCAGTGTTAGTGCTAAAATTAGCATGTTTAAAGTGATTTTCATGCTTCCAGGGGCCCTAAACACAAGATTTATGGAAAGGTTAAAAGTGCATGAAAATGGCCAATTTACTCACTCTGAGTTCTCACAAAGGGTTTCTTCACCCCGGGAAGTTAATTAAATACCATTTGGAGGCATTTAATGTTCGAGCAAAAACGGCTGATTTTCGACAAAAGAGATAACACCCCCCCCCATTACGTCATGCTTCAGAAATGTGGAAAATGGTCCGTTTTCAAATGTTTTATTTTTGAACGTCAGTTCACATTTGTAGGTGGATCATCAGTGTTAGAGCTAAAATTAGCATGTTTAAAGTGATTTTCATGCTTCCAGGGGCCCTAAACACAAGATTTATGGAATGGTTAAAAGTGCATGAAAATGGCCAATTTACTCACTCTGAGTTCTCAAAAAGGGTTTCTTCACCCCGGGAAGTTAATTAAATACCATTTGGAGGCATTTAATGTTCGAGCAAAAACGGCTGATTTTCGACAAAAGAGATAACACCCCCCCATTACTTCATGCTTCAGAAATGTGGAAAATGGTCCGTTTTCAAATGTTTTATTTTTGAATGTCAGTTCACATTTGTAGTTGGATCATCAGTGTTAGAGCTAAAATTAGCATGTTTAAAGTGATTTTCATGCTTCCAGGGGCTCGGGAAGTGAATTAAATACTATTTGGAGGCATTTAATGTTCAATCAAAAACAGCTGATTTTTGACAAAAGAGATAACACCCCCCCATTACGTCATGCTTCAGAAATGTGGAAAATGGTCAGTTTTCAAATGTTTTATTTTTGAACGTCAGTTCACATTTGTAGGTGGATCATCAGTGTTAGAGCTAAAATTAGCATGTTTAAAGTGATTTTCATGCTTCCAGGGGCCCTAAACACAAGATTTATGGAATGGTTAAAAGTGCATGAAAATGGCCTATTTACTCACTCTGAGTTCTCAAAAAGGGTTTCTTCACCCCGGGAAGTTAATTAAATACCATTTGGAGACATTTAATGTTCGAGCAAAAACGGCTGATTTTCGACAAAAGAGATAACACCCCCCCATTACGTCATGCTTCAGAAATGTGGAAAATGGTCCGTTTTCAAATGTTTTATTTTTGAACGTCAGTTCACATTTGTAGGTGGATCATCAGTGTTAGAGCTAAAATTAGCATGTTTAATGTGATTTTCATGCTTCCAGGGGCTCGGGAAGTGAATTAAATACTATTTGAAGGCATTTAATGTTCAATCAAAAACAGCTGATTTTTGACAAAAGAGATAACACCCCCCCATTACATCATGCTTCAGAAATGTGGAAAATGGTCCGTTATCAAATGTTTTATTTTTGAACGTCAGTTCACATTTGTAGGTGGATCATCAGTGTTAGTGCTAAAATTAGCATGTTTAAAGTGATTTTCATGCTTCCAGGGGCCCTAAACACAAGATTTACGGAATGGTTAAAAGTGCATGAAAATGGCCAATTTACTCACTCTGAGTTCTCAAAAAGGGTTTCTTCACCCCGGGAAGTTAATTAAATACCATTTGGAGGCATTTAATGTTCGAGCAAAAATGGCTGATTTTCGACAAAAAAGATAACACCCCCCCATTACGTCATGCTTCAGAAATGTGGAAAATGGTCCGTTTTCAAATGTTTTATTTTTGAACGTCAGTTCACATTTGTAGGTGGATCATCAGTGTTAGAGCTAAAATTAGCATGTTTAAAGTGATTTTCATGCTTCCAGGGGCCCTAAACACAAGATTTATGGAATGGTTAAAAGTGCATTAAAATGGCCAATTTACTCACTCTGAGTTCTCAAAAAGGGTTTCTTCAACCCGGGAAGTTAATTAAATACCATTTGGAGGCATTTAATGTTCGAGCAAAAACGGCTGATTTTTGACAAAAGAGATAACACCCCCCCCATTACGTCATGCTTCACTTTATGTGGAAAATGCTCCGTTTTCAAATGTTTTATTTTTGAACGTCAGTTCACATTTGTAGGTGGATCATCAGTGTTAGAGCTAAAATTAGCATGTTTAAAGTGATTTTCATGCTTCCAGGGGCTCGGGAAGTGAATTAAATACTATTTGGAGGCATTTAATGTTCGATCAAAAACAGCAGATTTTTGACAAAAGAGATAACACCCCCCCATTACATCATGCTTCAGAAATGTGGAAAATGGTCCGTTATCAAATGTTTTATTTTTGAACGTCAGTTCACATTTGTAGGTGGATCATCAGTGTTAGTGCTAAAATTAGCATGTTTAAAGTGATTTTCATGCTTCCAGGGGCCCTAAACACAAGATTTATGGAAAGGTTAAAAGTGCATGAAAATGGCCAATTTACTCACTCTGAGTTCTCACAAAGGGTTTCTTCACCCCGGGAAGTAAATTAAATACCATTTGGAGGCATTTAATGTTCGAGCAAAAACGGCTGATTTTCGACAAAAGAGATAACACCCCCCCATTACGTCATGCTTCAGAAATGTGGAAAATGGTCCGTTTTCAAATGTTTTATTTTTGAACGTCAGTTCACATTTGTAGGTGGATCATCAGTGTTAGAGCTAAAATTAGCATGTTTAAAGTGATTTTCAAGCTTCCAGGGGCTCGGGAAGTGAATTAAATACTATTTGGAGGCATTTAATGTTCAAGCAAAAACAGCTGATTTTTGACAAAAGAGATAACACCCCCCCATTACGTCATGCTTCAGAAATGTGGAAAATGGTCCGTTTTCAAATGTTTTATTTTTGAACGTCAGTTCACATTTGTAGGTGGATCATCAGTGTTAGAGCTAAAATTACCATGTTTAAAGTGATTTTCATGCTTCCAGGGGCCCTAAACACAAGATTTATGGAATGGATAAAAGTGCATGAAAATGGCCAATTTACTCACTCTGAGTTCTCAAAAAGGGTTTCTTCACCCCGGGAAGTTAATTAAATACCATTTGGAGGCATTTAATGTTCGAGCAAAAACGGCTGATTTTCGACAAAAGAGATAACACCCCCCCATTACGTCATGCTTCAGAAATGTGGAAAATGGTCCGTTTTCAAATGTTTTATTTTTGAACGTCAGTTCTCATTTGTAGGTGGATCATCAGTGTTAGAGCTAAAATTAGCATGTTTAAAGTGATTTTCATGCTTCCAGGGGCCCTAAACACAAGATTTATGGAATGGTTAAAAGTGCATGAAAATGGCCAATTTACTCACTCTGAGTTCTCAAAAAGGGTTTCTTCACCCCGGGAAGTTAATTAAATACCATTTGGAGGCATTTAATGTTCGAGCAAAAACGGCTGATTTTCGACAAAAGAGATAACACCCTACCATTACGTCATGCTTCAGAAATGTGGAAAATGGTCCGTTTTCAAATGTTTTATTTTTGAACGTCAGTTCACATTTGTAGGTGGATCATCAGTGTTAGAGCTAAAATTAGCATGTTTAAAGTGATTTTCATGCTTCCAGGGGCTCGGGAAGTGAATTAAATACTATTTGGAGGCATTTAATGTTCAATCAAAAACAGCTGATTTTTGACAAAAGAGATAACACCCCCCCATTACGTCATGCTTCAGAAATGTGGAAAATGGTCAGTTTTCAAATGTTTTATTTTTGAACGTCAGTTCACATTTGTAGGTGGATCATCAGTGTTAGAGCTAAAATTAGCATGTTTAAAGTGATTTTCATGCTTCCAGGGGCCCTAAACACAAGATTTATGGAATGGTTAAAAGTGCATGAAAATGGCCAATTTACTCACTCTGAGTTCTCAAAAAGGGTTTCTTCAACCCGGGAAGTTAATTAAATACCATTTGGAGGCATTTAATGTTCGAGCAAAAACGGCTGATTTTCGACAAAAGAGATAACACCCCCCCATTACGTCATGCTTCAGAAATGTGGAAAATGGTCCGTTTTCAAATGTTTTATTTTTGAACGTCAGTTCACATTTGTAGGTGGATCATCAGTGTTAGAGCTAAAATTAGCATGTTTAAAGTGATTTTCATGCTTCCAGGGGCTCGGGAAGTGAATTAAATACTATTTGGAGGCATTTAATGTTCAATCAAAAACAGCTGATTTTTGACAAAAGAGATAACACCCCCCTATTACGTCATGCTTCAGAAATGTGGAAAATGGTCCGTTTTCAAATGTTTTATTTTTGAACGTCAGTTCACATTTGTAGGTGGATCATCAGTGTTAGAGCTAAAATTACCATGTTTAAAGTGATTTTCATGCTTCCAGAGGCCCTAAACACAAGATTTATGGAATGGTTAAAAGTGCATGAAAATGGCCAATTTACTCACTCTGAGTTCTCAAAAAGGGTTTCTTCACCCCGGGAAGGTAATTAAATACCATTTGGAGGCATTTAATGTTCGAGCAAAAACGGCTGATTTTTGACAAAAGAGATAACACCCCCCATTACGTCATGCTTCACTTTATGTGGAAAATGCTCCGTTTTCAAATGTTTTATTTTTGAACGTCAGTTCACATTTGTAGGTGGATCATCAGTGTTAGTGCTAAAATTAGCATGTTTAAAGTGATTTTCATGCTTCCAGGGGCCCTAAACACAAGATTTATGGAATGGTTAAAAGTGCATGAAAATGGCCAATTTACTCACTCTGAGTTATCAAAAAGGGTTTCTTCACCCCGGGAAGTTAATTAAATACCATTTGGAGGCATTTAATGTTCGAGCAAAAACGGCTGATTTTCGACAAAAGAGATAACACCCCCCCATTACGTCATGCTTCAGAAATGTGGAAAATGGTCAGTTTTCAAATGTTTTATTTTTGAACGTCAGTTCACATTTGTAGGTGGATCATCAGTGTTAGAGCTAAAATTAGCATGTTTAAAGTGATTTTCATGCTTCCAGGGGCTTGGGAAGTGAATTAAATACTATTTGGAGGCATTTAATGTTCAAGCAAAAACAGCTGATTTTTGACAAAAGAGATAACACCCCCCCATTACGTCATGCTTCAGAAATGTGGAAAATGGTCCGTTTTCAAATGTTTTATTTTTGAACGTCAGTTCACATTTGTAGGTGGATCATCAGTGTTAGAGCTAAAATTAGCATGTTTAAAGTGATTTTCATGCTTCCAGGGGCCCTAAACACAAGATTTATGGAATGGTTAAAAGTGCATGAAAATGGCCAATTTACTCACTCTGAGTTCTCAAAAAGGGTTTCTTCACCCCGGGAAGTTAATTAAATACTATTTGGAGGCATTTAATGTTTGAGCAAAAATGGCTGATTTTCGACAAAAGAGATAACACCCCCCCATTACGTCATGCTTCAGAAATGTGGAAAATGGTCCGTTTTCAAATGTTTTATTTTTGAACGTCAGTTCACATTTGTAGGTGGATCATCAGTGTTAGAGCTAAAATTAGCATGTTTAATGTGATTTTCATGATTCCAGGGGCCCTAAACAAAAGATTTATGGAATGGTTAAAAGTGCATAAAATGGCCAATTTACTCACTCTGAGTTCTCAAAAAGGGTTTCTTCACCCAGGGAAGTTAATTAAATACCATTTGGAGGCATTTAATGTTCGAGCAAAAACGGCTGATTTTCGACAAAAGAGATAACACCCCCCCATTACTTCATGCTTCAGAAATGTGGAAAATGGTCCGTTTTCAAATGTTTTATTTTTGAATGTCAGTTCACATTTGTAGGTGGATCATCAGTGTTAGAGCTAAAATTTGCATGTTTAAAGTGATTTTCATGCTTCCAGGGGCTCGGGAAGTGAATTAAATACTATTTGGAGGCATTTAATGTTCAATCAAAAACAGCTGATTTTTGACAAAAGAGATAACACCCCCCCATTAGGTCATGCTTCAGAAATGTGGAAAATGGTCAGTTTTCAAATGTTTTATTTTTGAACGTCAGTTCACATTTGTAGGTGGATCATCAGTGTTAGAGCTAAAATTAGCATGTTTAAAGTGATTTTCATGCTTCCAGGGGCCCTAAACACAAGATTTATGGAATGGTTAAAAGTGCATGAAAATGGCCAATTTACTCACTCTGAGTTCTCAAAAAGGGTTTCTTCACCCCAGGAAGTTAATTAAATACCATTTGGAGGCATTTAATGTTCGAGCAAAAACGGCTGATTTTCGACAAAAGAGATAACACCCCCCATTACGTCATGCTTCAGAAATGTGGAAAATGGTCCGTTTTCAAATGTTTTATTTTTGAACGTCAGTTCACATTTGTAGGTGGATCATCAGTGTTAGAGCTAAAATTAGCATGTTTAAAGTGATTTTCATGCTTCCAGGGGCTCGGGAAGTGAATTAAATACTATTTGGAGGCATTTAATGTTCAAGCAAAAACAGCTGATTTTTGACAAAAGAGATAACACCCCCCCATTACGTCATGCTTCAGAAATGTGGAAAATGGTCCGTTTTCAAATGTTTTATTTTTGAACGTCAGTTCACATTTGTAGGTGGATCATCAGTGTTAGAGCTAAAATTAGCATGTTTAAAGTGATTTTCATGCTTCCAGGGGCCCTAAACACAAGATTTATGGAATGGATAAAAGTGCATGAATATGGCCAATTTACTCACTCTGAGTTCTCAAAAAGGGTTTCTTCACCCCAGGAAGTTAATTAAATACCATTTGGAGGCATTTAATGTTCGAGCAAAAACAGCTGATTTTCGACAAAAGAGATAACACCACCCATTACGTCATGCTTCAGAAATGTGGAAAATGGTCCGTTTTCAAATGTTTTATTTTTGAACGTCAGTTCACATTTGTAGGTGGATCATCAGTTTTAGAGCTAAAATTAGCATGTTTAAAGTGATTTTCATGCTTCCAGGGGCTCGGGAAGTGAATTAAATACTATTTGGAGGCATTTAATGTTCAAGCAAAAACAGCAGATTTTTGACAAAAGAGATAACACCCCCCCATTACGTCATGCTTCAGAAATGTGGAAAATGGTCCGTTTTCAAATGTTTTATTTTTGAACGTCAGTTCACATTTGTAGGTGGATCATCACTGTTAGAGCTAAAATTAGCATGTTTAAAGTGATTTTCATGCTTCCAGGGGCCCTAAACACAAGATTTATGGAATGGTTAAAAGTGCATGAAAATGGCCAATTTACTCACTCTGAGTTCTCAAAAAGGGTTTCTTCACCCCGGGATGTTAATTAAATACCATTTGGAGGCATTTAATGTTCGAGCAAAAACGGCTGATTTTCGACAAAAGAGCTAACACCCCCCCATTACGTCATGCTTCAGAAATGTGGAAAATGGTCCATTTTCAAATGTTTTATTTTTGAACGTCAGTTCCCATTTGTAGGTGGATCATCAGTGTTAGAGCTAAAATTAGCATGTTTAAAGTGATTTTCATGCTTCCAGGGGCTCGGGAAGTGAATCAAATACTATTTGGAGGCATTTAATGTTCAAGCAAAAACAGCTGATTTTTGACAAAAGAGATAACACCCCCCCATTACGTCATGCTTCAGAAATGTGGAAAATGGTCCGTTTTCAAATGTTTTATTTTTGAACGTCAGTTCACATTTGTAGGTGGATCATCAGTGTTAGAGCTAAAATTAGCATGTTTAAAGTGTTTTTCATGCTTCCAGGGGCCCTAAACACAAGATTTATGGAATGGTTAAAAGTGCATGAAAATGGCCAATTTACTCACTCTGAGTTCTCAAAAAGGGTTTCTTCACCCCGGGAAGTTAATTAAATACCATTTGGAGGCATTTAATGTTCGAGCAAAAACGGCTGATTTTCGACAAAAGAGATAACACCCCCCCCATTACGTCATGCTTCAGAAATGTGGAAAATGGTCCGTTTTCAAATGTTTTATTTTTGAACGTCAGTTCACATTTGTAGGTGGATCATCAGTGTTAGAGCTAAAATTAGCATGTTTAAAGTGATTTTCATGCTTCCAGGGGCTTGGGAAGTGAATTAAATACTTTTTGGAGGTATTTAATGTTCAAGCAAAAACAGCTTATTTTTGACTAAAGGATTAACACCCCCCCATTACGTCATGCTTCAGAAATGTGGAAAATGGTCCGTTTTCAAATGTTTTATTTTTGAACGTCAGTTCACATTTGTAGGTGGATCATCAGTGTTAGAGCTAAAATTAGCATGTTTAAAGTGATTTTCATGCTTCCAGGGGCCCTGAACACAAGATTTATGGAATGGTTAAAAGTGCATGAAAATGGCCAATTTACTCAATCTGAGTTCTCAAAAAGGGTTTCTTCACCCCGGGAAGTTAATTAAATACCATTTGGAGGCATTTAATGTTCGAGCAAAAACGGCTGATTTTTGACAAAAGAGATAACACGCCCCCATTACGGCATGCTTCAGAAATGTGGAAAATGGTCCGTTTTCAAATGTTTTATTTTTGAACGTCAGTTCACATTTGTAGGTGGATCATCAGTGTTAGAGCTAAAATTAGCATGTTTAAAGTGATTTTCATGCTTCCAGGGGCCCTAAACACAAGATTTATGGAATGGTTAAAAGTGCATGAAAATGGCCAATTTACTTACTCTGAGTTCTCAAAAAGGGTTTCTTCACCCCGGGAAGTTAATTAAATACCATTTGGAGGCATTTAATGTTCGAGCAAAAATGGCTGATTTTCGACAAAAGAGATAACACCCCCCCATTACGTCATGCTTCAGAAATGTGGAAAATGGTCCGTTTTCAAATGTTTTATTTTTGAACGTCAGTTCACATTTGTAGGTGGATCATCAGTGTTAGAGCTAAAATTAGCATGTTTAAAGTGATTTTCATGCTTCCAGGGGCTCGGGAAGTGAATTAAATACTATTTGGAGGCATTTAATGTTCAAGCAAAAACAGCTGATTTTTGACAAAAGAGATAACACCCACCATTACGTCATGCTTCAGAAATGTGGAAATTGGTCCGTTTTCAAATGTTTTATTTTTGAACGTCAGTTCACATTTGTAGGTGGATCATCAGTGTTAGAGCTAAAATTAGCATGTTTTAAGTGATTTTCATGCTTCCAGGGGCCCTAAACACAAGATTTATGGAATGGTTAAAAGTGCATGAAAATGGCCAATTTACTCACTCTGAGTTCTCAAAAAGGGTTTCTTCACCCCGGGAAGTTAATTAAATACCATTTGGAGGCATTTAATGTTCGAGAAAAAACGGCTGATTTTTGACAAAAGAGATAACACCCCCCCCCATTACGTCATGCTTCAGAAATGTGGAAAATAGTCCGTTTTCAAATGTTTTATTTTTGAACGTCAGTTCACATTTGTAGGTGGATCATCAGTGTTAGAGCTAAAATTAGCATGTTTAAAGTGATTTTCATGCTTCCAGGGGCTCGGGAAGTGAATTAAATACTATTTGGAGGCATTTAAAGTTCAAGCAAAAACAGCTGATTTTTGGCAAAAGAGATAACACCCCCCCATTACGTCATGCTTCAGAAATGTGGAAAATGGTCCGTTTTCAAATGTTTTATTATTGAACGTCAGTTCACATTTGTAGGTGGATCATCAGTGTTAGAGCTAAAATTAGCATGTTTAAACTGATTTTCATGATTCCAGGGGCCCTAAACAAAAGATTTATGGAATGGTTAAAAGTGCATAAAATGGCCAATTTACTCACTCTGAGTTCTCAAAAAGGGTTTCTTCACCCAGGGAAGTTAATTAAATACCATTTGGAGGCATTTAATGTTCGAGCAAAAACGGCTGATTTTCGACAAAAGAGATAACACCCCCCCATTACTTCATGCTTCAGAAATGTGGAAAATGGTCCGTTTTCAAATGTTTTATTTTTGAATGTCAGTTCACATTTGTAGGTGGATCATCAGTGTTAGAGCTAAAATTAGCATGTTTAAAGTGATTTTCATGCTTCCAGGGGCTCGGGAAGTGAATTAAATACTATTTGGAGGCATTTAATGTTCAATCAAAAACAGCTGATTTTTGACAAAAGAGATAACACCCCCCCATTACGTCATGCTTCAGAAATGTGGAAAATGGTCAGTTTTCAAATGTTTTATTTTTGAACGTCAGTTCACATTTGTAGGTGGATCATCAGTGTTAGAGCTAAAATTAGCATGTTTAAAGTGATTTTCATGCTTCCAGGGGCCCTAAACACAAGATTTATGGAATGGTTAAAAGTGCATGAAAATGGCCAATTTACTCACTCTGAGTTCTCAAAAAGGGTTTCTTCAACCCGGGAAGTTAATTAAATACCATTTGGAGGCATTTAATGTTCGAGCAAAAACGGCTGATTTTCGACAAAAGAGATAACACCCCCCCATTACGTCATGCTTCAGAAATGTGGAAAATGGTCCGTTTTCAAATGTTTTATTTTTGAACGTCAGTTCACATTTGTAGGTGGATCATCAGTGTTAGAGCTAAAATTAGCATGTTTAAAGTGATTTTCATGCTTCCAGGGGCCCTAAACACAAGATTTATGGAATGGTTAAAAGTGCATGAAAATGGCCAATTTACTCACTCTGAGTTCTCAAAAAGGGTTTCTTCACCCCGGGAAGTTAATTAAATACCATTTGGAGGCATTTAATGTTCGAGCAAATACGGCTGATTTTCGACAAAAGAGATAACACCCCCCCATTACTTCATGCTTCAGAAATGTGGAAAATGGTCCGTTTTCAAATGTTTTATTTTTGAATGTCAGTTCACATTTGTAGTTGGATCATCAGTGTTAGAGCTAAAATTAGCATGTTTAAAGTGATTTTCATGCTTCCAGGGGCTCGGGAAGTGAATTAAATACTATTTGGAGGCATTTAATGTTCAATCAAAAACAGCTGATTTTTGACAAAAGAGATAACACCCCCCCATTACGTCATGCTTCAGAAATGTGGAAAATGGTCAGTTTTCAAATGTTTTATTTTTGAACGTCAGTTCACATTTGTCGGTGGATCATCAGTGTTAGAGCTAAAATTAGCATGTTTAAAGTGATTTTCATGCTTCCAGGGGCCCTAAACACAAGATTTATGGAATGGTTAAAAGTGCATTAAAATGGCCAATTTACTCACTCTGAGTTCTCAAAAAGGGTTTCTTCAACCCGGGAAGTTAATTAAATACCATTTGGAGGCATTTAATGTTCGAGCAAAAACGGCTGATTTTTGACAAAAGAGATAACACCCCCCCATTACGTCATGCTTCACTTTATGTGGAAAATGGTCCATTATCAAATGTTTTATTTTTGAACGTCAGTTCACATTTGTAGGTGGATCATCAGTGTTAGTGCTAAAATTAGCATGTTTAAAGTGATTTTCATGCTTCCAGGGGCCCTAAACACAAGATTTATGGAATGGTTAAAAGTGCATGAAAATGGCCAATTTACTCACTCTGAGTTATCAAAAAGGGTTTCTTCACCCCGGGAAGTTAATTAAATACCATTTGGAGGCATTTAATGTTCAAGCAAAAACGGCTGATTTTCGACAAAAGAGATAACACCCCCCCATTACGTCATGCTTCAGAAATGTGGAAAATGGTCAGTTTTCAAATGTTTTATTTTTGAACGTCAGTTCACATTTGTAGGTGGATCATCAGTGTTAGAGCTAAAATTAGCATGTTTAAAGTGATTTTCATGCTTCCAGGGGCTTGGGAAGTGAATTAAATACTATTTGGAGGCATTTAATGTTCAAGCAAAAACAGCTGATTTTTGACAAAAGAGATAACACCCCCCCATTACGTCATGCTTCAGAAATGTGGAAAATGGTCCGTTTTCAAATGTTTTATTTTTGAACGTCAGTTCACATTTGTAGGTGGATCATCAGTGTTAGAGCTAAAATTAGCATGTTTAAAGTGATTTTCATGCTTCCAGGGGCTCGGGAAGTGAATTAAATACTATTTGGAGGCATTTAATGTTCAAGCAAAAACAGCTGATTTTTGACAAAAGAGATAACACCCACCATTACGTCATGCTTCAGAAATGTGGAAATTGGTCCGTTTTCAAATGTTTTATTTTTGAACGTCAGTTCACATTTGTAGGTGGATCATCAGTGTTAGAGCTAAAATTAGCATGTTTTAAGTGATTTTCATGCTTCCAGGGGCCCTAAACACAAGATTTATGGAATGGTTAAAAGTGCATGAAAATGGCCAATTTACTCACTCTGAGTTCTCAAAAAGGGTTTCTTCACCCCGGGAAGTTAATTAAATACCATTTGGAGGCATTTAATGTTCGAGAAAAAACGGCTGATTTTTGACAAAAGAGATAACACCCCCCCCCATTACGTCATGCTTCAGAAATGTGGAAAATAGTCCGTTTTCAAATGTTTTATTTTTGAACGTCAGTTCACATTTGTAGGTGGATCATCAGTGTTAGAGCTAAAATTAGCATGTTTAAAGTGATTTTCATGCTTCCAGGGGCTCGGGAAGTGAATTAAATACTATTTGGAGGCATTTAAAGTTCAAGCAAAAACAGCTGATTTTTGGCAAAAGAGATAACACCCCCCCATTACGTCATGCTTCAGAAATGTGGAAAATGGTCCGTTTTCAAATGTTTTATTATTGAACGTCAGTTCACATTTGTAGGTGGATCATCAGTGTTAGAGCTAAAATTAGCATGTTTAAACTGATTTTCATGATTCCAGGGGCCCTAAACAAAAGATTTATGGAATGGTTAAAAGTGCATAAAATGGCCAATTTACTCACTCTGAGTTCTCAAAAAGGGTTTCTTCACCCAGGGAAGTTAATTAAATACCATTTGGAGGCATTTAATGTTCGAGCAAAAACGGCTGATTTTCGACAAAAGAGATAACACCCCCCCATTACTTCATGCTTCAGAAATGTGGAAAATGGTCCGTTTTCAAATGTTTTATTTTTGAATGTCAGTTCACATTTGTAGGTGGATCATCAGTGTTAGAGCTAAAATTAGCATGTTTAAAGTGATTTTCATGCTTCCAGGGGCTCGGGAAGTGAATTAAATACTATTTGGAGGCATTTAATGTTCAATCAAAAACAGCTGATTTTTGACAAAAGAGATAACACCCCCCCATTACGTCATGCTTCAGAAATGTGGAAAATGGTCAGTTTTCAAATGTTTTATTTTTGAACGTCAGTTCACATTTGTAGGTGGATCATCAGTGTTAGAGCTAAAATTAGCATGTTTAAAGTGATTTTCATGCTTCCAGGGGCCCTAAACACAAGATTTATGGAATGGTTAAAAGTGCATGAAAATGGCCAATTTACTCACTCTGAGTTCTCAAAAAGGGTTTCTTCAACCCGGGAAGTTAATTAAATACCATTTGGAGGCATTTAATGTTCGAGCAAAAACGGCTGATTTTCGACAAAAGAGATAACACCCCCCCATTACGTCATGCTTCAGAAATGTGGAAAATGGTCCGTTTTCAAATGTTTTATTTTTGAACGTCAGTTCACATTTGTAGGTGGATCATCAGTGTTAGAGCTAAAATTAGCATGTTTAAAGTGATTTTCATGCTTCCAGGGGCCCTAAACACAAGATTTATGGAATGGTTAAAAGTGCATGAAAATGGCCAATTTACTCACTCTGAGTTCTCAAAAAGGGTTTCTTCACCCCGGGAAGTTAATTAAATACCATTTGGAGGCATTTAATGTTCGAGCAAATACGGCTGATTTTCGACAAAAGAGATAACACCCCCCCATTACTTCATGCTTCAGAAATGTGGAAAATGGTCCGTTTTCAAATGTTTTATTTTTGAATGTCAGTTCACATTTGTAGTTGGATCATCAGTGTTAGAGCTAAAATTAGCATGTTTAAAGTGATTTTCATGCTTCCAGGGGCTCGGGAAGTGAATTAAATACTATTTGGAGGCATTTAATGTTCAATCAAAAACAGCTGATTTTTGACAAAAGAGATAACACCCCCCCATTACGTCATGCTTCAGAAATGTGGAAAATGGTCAGTTTTCAAATGTTTTATTTTTGAACGTCAGTTCACATTTGTCGGTGGATCATCAGTGTTAGAGCTAAAATTAGCATGTTTAAAGTGATTTTCATGCTTCCAGGGGCCCTAAACACAAGATTTATGGAATGGTTAAAAGTGCATTAAAATGGCCAATTTACTCACTCTGAGTTCTCAAAAAGGGTTTCTTCAACCCGGGAAGTTAATTAAATACCATTTGGAGGCATTTAATGTTCGAGCAAAAACGGCTGATTTTTGACAAAAGAGATAACACCCCCCCATTACGTCATGCTTCACTTTATGTGGAAAATGGTCCATTATCAAATGTTTTATTTTTGAACGTCAGTTCACATTTGTAGGTGGATCATCAGTGTTAGTGCTAAAATTAGCATGTTTAAAGTGATTTTCATGCTTCCAGGGGCCCTAAACACAAGATTTATGGAATGGTTAAAAGTGCATGAAAATGGCCAATTTACTCACTCTGAGTTATCAAAAAGGGTTTCTTCACCCCGGGAAGTTAATTAAATACCATTTGGAGGCATTTAATGTTCAAGCAAAAACGGCTGATTTTCGACAAAAGAGATAACACCCCCCCATTACGTCATGCTTCAGAAATGTGGAAAATGGTCAGTTTTCAAATGTTTTATTTTTGAACGTCAGTTCACATTTGTAGGTGGATCATCAGTGTTAGAGCTAAAATTAGCATGTTTAAAGTGATTTTCATGCTTCCAGGGGCTTGGGAAGTGAATTAAATACTATTTGGAGGCATTTAATGTTCAAGCAAAAACAGCTGATTTTTGACAAAAGAGATAACACCCCCCCATTACGTCATGCTTCAGAAATGTGGAAAATGGTCCGTTTTCAAATGTTTTATTTTTGAACGTCAGTTCACATTTGTAGGTGGATCATCAGTGTTAGAGCTAAAATTAGCATGTTTAAAGTGATTTTCATGCTTCCAGGGGCCCTAAACACAAGATTTATGGAATGGTTAAAAGTGCATGAAAATGGCCAATTTACTCACTCTGAGTTCTCAAAAAGGGTTTCTTCACCCCGGGAAGTTAATTAAATACTATTTGGAGGCATTTAATGTTCGAGCAAAAATGGCTGATTTTCGACAAAAGAGATAACACCCCCCCATTACGTCATGCTTCAGAAATGTGGAAAATGGTCCGTTTTCAAATGTTTTATTTTTGAACGTCAGTTCACATTTGTAGGTGGATCATCAGTGTTAGAGCTAAAATTAGCATGTTTAATGTGATTTTCATGATTCCAGGGGCCCTAAACAAAAGATTTATGGAATGGTTAAAAGTGCAAAAAATGGCCAATTTACTCACTCTGAGTTCTCAAAAAGGGTTTCTTCACCCAGGGAAGTTAATTAAATACCATTTGGAGGCATTTAATGTTCGAGCAAAAACAGCTGATTTTCGACAAAAGAGATAACACCACCCATTACGTCATGCTTCAGAAATGTGGAAAATGGTCCGTTTTCAAATGTTTTATTTTTGAACGTCAGTTCACATTTGTAGGTGGATCATCAGTTTTAGAGCTAAAATTAGCATGTTTAAAGTGATTTTCATGCTTCCAGGGGCTCGGGAAGTGAATTAAATACTATTTGGAGGCATTTAATGTTCAAGCAAAAACAGCAGATTTTTGACAAAAGAGATAACACCCCCCCATTACGTCATGCTTCAGAAATGTGGAAAATGGTCCGTTTTCAAATGTTTTATTTTTGAACGTCAGTTCACATTTGTAGGTGGATCATCACTGTTAGAGCTAAAATTAGCATGTTTAAAGTGATTTTCATGCTTCCAGGGGCCCTAAACACAAGATTTATGGAATGGTTAAAAGTGCATGAAAATGGCCAATTTACTCACTCTGAGTTCTCAAAAAGGGTTTCTTCACCCCGGGATGTTAATTAAATACCATTTGGAGGCATTTAATGTTCGAGCAAAAACGGCTGATTTTCGACAAAAGAGCTAACACCCCCCCATTACGTCATGCTTCAGAAATGTGGAAAATGGTCCATTTTCAAATGTTTTATTTTTGAACGTCAGTTCCCATTTGTAGGTGGATCATCAGTGTTAGAGCTAAAATTAGCATGTTTAAAGTGATTTTCATGCTTCCAGGGGCTCGGGAAGTGAATCAAATACTATTTGGAGGCATTTAATGTTCAAGCAAAAACAGCTGATTTTTGACAAAAGAGATAACACCCCCCCATTACGTCATGCTTCAGAAATGTGGAAAATGGTCCGTTTTCAAATGTTTTATTTTTGAACGTCAGTTCACATTTGTAGGTGGATCATCAGTGTTAGAGCTAAAATTAGCATGTTTAAAGTGATTTTCATGCTTCCAGGGGCTCGGGAAGTGAATTAAATACTATTTGGAGGCATTTAATGTTCAATCAAAAACAGCTGATTTTTGACAAAAGAGATAACACCCCCCCATTACGTCATGCTTCAGAAATGTGGAAAATGGTCAGTTTTCAAATGTTTTATTTTTGAACGTCAGTTCACATTTGTAGGTGGATCATCAGTGTTAGAGCTAAAATTAGCATGTTTAAAGTGATTTTCATGCTTCCAGGGGCCCTAAACACAAGATTTATGGAATGGTTAAAAGTGCATGAAAATGGCCAATTTACTCACTCTGAGTTCTCAAAAAGGGTTTCTTCACCCAGGGAAGTTAATTAAATACCATTTGGAGGCATTTAATGTTCGAGCAAAAACAGCTGATTTTCGACAAAAGAGATAACACCACCCATTACGTCATGCTTCAGAAATGTGGAAAATGGTCCGTTTTCAAATGTTTTATTTTTGAACGTCAGTTCACATTTGTAGGTGGATCATCAGTTTTAGAGCTAAAATTAGCATGTTTAAAGTGATTTTCATGCTTCCAGGGGCTCGGGAAGTGAATTAAATACTATTTGGAGGCATTTAATGTTCAAGCAAAAACAGCAGATTTTTGACAAAAGAGATAACACCCCCCCATTACGTCATGCTTCAGAAATGTGGAAAATGGTCCGTTTTCAAATGTTTTATTTTTGAACGTCAGTTCACATTTGTAGGTGGATCATCACTGTTAGAGCTAAAATTAGCATGTTTAAAGTGATTTTCATGCTTCCAGGGGCCCTAAACACAAGATTTATGGAATGGTTAAAAGTGCATGAAAATGGCCAATTTACTCACTCTGAGTTCTCAAAAAGGGTTTCTTCACCCCGGGATGTTAATTAAATACCATTTGGAGGCATTTAATGTTCGAGCAAAAACGGCTGATTTTCGACAAAAGAGCTAACACCCCCCCATTACGTCATGCTTCAGAAATGTGGAAAATGGTCCATTTTCAAATGTTTTATTTTTGAACGTCAGTTCCCATTTGTAGGTGGATCATCAGTGTTAGAGCTAAAATTAGCATGTTTAAAGTGATTTTCATGCTTCCAGGGGCTCGGGAAGTGAATCAAATACTATTTGGAGGCATTTAATGTTCAAGCAAAAACAGCTGATTTTTGACAAAAGAGATAACACCCCCCCATTACGTCATGCTTCAGAAATGTGGAAAATGGTCCGTTTTCAAATGTTTTATTTTTGAACGTCAGTTCACATTTGTAGGTGGATCATCAGTGTTAGAGCTAAAATTAGCATGTTTAAAGTGATTTTCATGCTTCCAGGGGCTCGGGAAGTGAATTAAATACTATTTGGAGGCATTTAATGTTCAATCAAAAACAGCTGATTTTTGACAAAAGAGATAACACCCCCCCATTACGTCATGCTTCAGAAATGTGGAAAATGGTCAGTTTTCAAATGTTTTATTTTTGAACGTCAGTTCACATTTGTAGGTGGATCATCAGTGTTAGAGCTAAAATTAGCATGTTTAAAGTGATTTTCATGCTTCCAGGGGCCCTAAACACAAGATTTATGGAATGGTTAAAAGTGCATGAAAATGGCCAATTTACTCACTCTGAGTTCTCAAAAAGGGTTTCTTCACCCCAGGAAGTTAATTAAATACCATTTGGAGGCATTTAATGTTCGAGCAAAAACGGCTGATTTTCGACAAAAGAGATAACACCCCCCCATTACGTCATGCTTAAGAAATGTGGAAAATGGTCCGTTTTCAAATGTTTTATTTTTGAACGTCAGTTCACATTTGTAGGTGGATCATCAGTGTTAGAGCTAAAATTAGCATGTTTAAAGTGATTTTCATGCTTCCAGGGGCTCGGGAAGTGAATTAAATACTATTTGGAGGCATTTAATGTTCAAGCAAAAACAGCTGATTTTTGACAAAAGAGATAACACCCCCCCATTACGTCATGCTTCAGAAATGTGGAAAATGGTCCGTTTTCAAATGTTTTATTTTTGAACGTCAGTTCACATTTGTAGGTGGATCATCAGTGTTAGAGCTAAAATTAGCATGTTTAAAGTGATTTTCATGCTTCCAGGGGCCCTAAACACAAGATTTATGGAATGGATAAAAGTGCATGAATATGGCCAATTTACTCACTCTGAGTTCTCAAAAAGGGTTTCTTCACCCCAGGAAGTTAATTAAATACCATTTGGAGGCATTTAATGTTCGAGCAAAAACAGCTGATTTTCGACAAAAGAGATAACACCACCCATTACGTCATGCTTCAGAAATGTGGAAAATGGTCCGTTTGCAAATGTTTTATTTTTGAACGTCAGTTCACATTTGTAGGTGGATCATCAGTTTTAGAGCTAAAATTAGCATGTTTAAAGTGATTTTCATGCTTCCAGGGGCTCGGGAAGTGAATTAAATACTATTTGGAGGCATTTAATGTTCAAGCAAAAACAGCAGATTTTTGACAAAAGAGATAACACCCCCCCATTACGTCATGCTTCAGAAATGTGGAAAATGGTCCGTTTTCAAATGTTTTATTTTTGAACGTCAGTTCACATTTGTAGGTGGATCATCACTGTTAGAGCTAAAATTAGCATGTTTAAAGTGATTTTCATGCTTCCAGGGGCCCTAAACACAAGATTTATGGAATGGTTAAAAGTGCATGAAAATGGCCAATTTACTCACTCTGAGTTCTCAAAAAGGGTTTCTTCACCCCGGGATGTTAATTAAATACCATTTGGAGGCATTTAATGTTCGAGCAAAAACGGCTGATTTTCGACAAAAGAGCTAACACCCCCCCATTACGTCATGCTTCAGAAATGTGGAAAATGGTCCATTTTCAAATGTTTTATTTTTGAACGTCAGTTCCCATTTGTAGGTGGATCATCAGTGTTAGAGCTAAAATTAGCATGTTTAAAGTGATTTTCATGCTTCCAGGGGCTTGGGAAGTGAATCAAATACTATTTGGAGGCATTTAATGTTCAAGCAAAAACAGCTGATTTTTGACAAAGGAGATAACACCCCCCCATTACGTCATGCTTCAGAAATGTGGAAAATGGTCCGTTTTCAAATGTTTTATTTTTGAACGTCAGTTCACATTTGTAGGTGGATCATCAGTGTTAGAGCTAAAATTAGCATGTTTAAAGTGTTTTTCATGCTTCCAGGGGCCCTAAACACAAGATTTATGGAATGGTTAAAAGTGCATGAAAATGGCCAATTTACTCACTCTGAGTTCTCAAAAAGGGTTTCTTCACCCCGGGAAGTTAATTAAATACCATTTGGAGGCATTTAATGTTCGAGCAAAAACGGCTGATTTTCGACAAAAGAGATAACACCCCCCCATTAAGTCATGCTTCAGAAATGTGGAAAATGGTCCGTTTTCAAATGTTTTATTTTTGAACGTCAGTTCACATTTGTAGGTGGATCATCAGTGTTAGAGCTAAAATTAGCATGTTTAAAGTGATTTTCATGCTTCCAGGGGCTCGGGAAGTGAATTAAATACTATTTGGAGGCATTTAATGTTCAAGCAAAAACAGCTGATTTTTGACAAAAGAGATAACACCCACCATTACGTCATGCTTCAGAAATGTGGAAATTGGTCCGTTTTCAAATGTTTTATTTTTGAACGTCAGTTCACATTTGTAGGTGGATCATCAGTGTTAGAGCTAAAATTAGCATGTTTTAAGTGATTTTCATGCTTCCAGGGGCCCTAAACACAAGATTTATGGAATGGTTAAAAGTGCATGAAAATGGCCAATTTACTCACTCTGAGTTCTCAAAAAGGGTTTCTTCACCCCGGGAAGGTAATTAAATACCATTTGGAGGCATTTAATGTTCGAGAAAAAACGGCTGATTTTTGACAAAAGAGATAACACCCCCCCCATTACGTCATGCTTCAGAAATGTGGAAAATAGTCCGTTTTCAAATGTTTTATTTTTGAACGTCAGTTCACATTTGTAGGTGGATCATCAGTGTTAGAGCTAAAATTAGCATGTTTAAAGTGATTTTCATGCTTCCAGGGGCTCGGGAAGTGAATTAAATACTATTTGGAGGCATTTAAAGTTCAAGCAAAAACAGCTGATTTTTGGCAAAAGAGATAACACCCCCCCATTACGTCATGCTTCAGAAATGTGGAAAATGGTCCGTTTTCAAATGTTTTATTATTGAACGTCAGTTCACATTTGTAGGTGGATCATCAGTGTTAGAGCTAAAATTAGCATGTTTAAACTGATTTTCATGATTCCAGGGGCCCTAAACAAAAGATTTATGGAATGGTTAAAAGTGCATAAAATGGCCAATTTACTCACTCTGAGTTCTCAAAAAGGGTTTCTTCACCCAGGGAAGTTAATTAAATACCATTTGGAGGCATTTAATGTTCGAGCAAAAACGGCTGATTTTCGACAAAAGAGATAACACCCCCCCATTACTTCATGCTTCAGAAATGTGGAAAATGGTCCGTTTTCAAATGTTTTATTTTTGAATGTCAGTTCACATTTGTAGGTGGATCATCAGTGTTAGAGCTAAAATTAGCATGTTTAAAGTGATTTTCATGCTTCCAGGGGCTCGGGAAGTGAATTAAATACTATTTGGAGGCATTTAATGTTCAATCAAAAACAGCTGATTTTTGACAAAAGAGATAACACCCCCCCATTACGTCATGCTTCAGAAATGTGGAAAATGGTCAGTTTTCAAATGTTTTATTTTTGAACGTCAGTTCACATTTGTAGGTGGATCATCAGTGTTAGAGCTAAAATTAGCATGTTTAAAGTGATTTTCATGCTTCCAGGGGCCCTAAACACAAGATTTATGGAATGGTTAAAAGTGCATGAAAATGGCCAATTTACTCACTCTGAGTTCTCAAAAAGGGTTTCTTCAACCCGGGAAGTTAATTAAATACCATTTGGAGGCATTTAATGTTCGAGCAAAAACGGCTGATTTTCGACAAAAGAGATAACACCCCCCCATTACGTCATGCTTCAGAAATGTGGAAAATGGTCCGTTTTCAAATGTTTTATTTTTGAACGTCAGTTCACATTTGTAGGTGGATCATCAGTGTTAGAGCTAAAATTAGCATGTTTAAAGTGATTTTCATGCTTCCAGGGGCCCTAAACACAAGATTTATGGAATGGTTAAAAGTGCATGAAAATGGCCAATTTACTCACTCTGAGTTCTCAAAAAGGGTTTCTTCACCCCGGGAAGTTAATTAAATACCATTTGGAGGCATTTAATGTTCGAGCAAATACGGCTGATTTTCGACAAAAGAGATAACACCCCCCCATTACTTCATGCTTCAGAAATGTGGAAAATGGTCCGTTTTCAAATGTTTTATTTTTGAATGTCAGTTCACATTTGTAGTTGGATCATCAGTGTTAGAGCTAAAATTAGCATGTTTAAAGTGATTTTCATGCTTCCAGGGGCTCGGGAAGTGAATTAAATACTATTTGGAGGCATTTAATGTTCAATCAAAAACAGCTGATTTTTGACAAAAGAGATAACACCCCCCCATTACGTCATGCTTCAGAAATGTGGAAAATGGTCAGTTTTCAAATGTTTTATTTTTGAACGTCAGTTCACATTTGTCGGTGGATCATCAGTGTTAGAGCTAAAATTAGCATGTTTAAAGTGATTTTCATGCTTCCAGGGGCCCTAAACACAAGATTTATGGAATGGTTAAAAGTGCATTAAAATGGCCAATTTACTCACTCTGAGTTCTCAAAAAGGGTTTCTTCAACCCGGGAAGTTAATTAAATACCATTTGGAGGCATTTAATGTTCGAGCAAAAACGGCTGATTTTTGACAAAAGAGATAACACCCCCCCATTACGTCATGCTTCACTTTATGTGGAAAATGGTCCATTATCAAATGTTTTATTTTTGAACGTCAGTTCACATTTGTAGGTGGATCATCAGTGTTAGTGCTAAAATTAGCATGTTTAAAGTGATTTTCATGCTTCCAGGGGCCCTAAACACAAGATTTATGGAATGGTTAAAAGTGCATGAAAATGGCCAATTTACTCACTCTGAGTTATCAAAAAGGGTTTCTTCACCCCGGGAAGTTAATTAAATACCATTTGGAGGCATTTAATGTTCGAGCAAAAACGGCTGATTTTCGACAAAAGAGATAACAACCCCCCATTACGTCATGCTTCAGAAATGTGGAAAATGGTCAGTTTTCAAATGTTTTATTTTTGAACGTCAGTTCACATTTGTAGGTGGATCATCAGTGTTAGAGCTAAAATTAGCATGTTTAAAGTGATTTTCATGCTTCCAGGGGCTTGGGAAGTGAATTAAATACTATTTGGAGGCATTTAATGTTCAAGCAAAAACAGCTGATTTTTGACAAAAGAGAGAACACCCCCCCATTACGTCATGCTTCAGAAATGTGGAAAATGGTCCGTTTTCAAATGTTTTATTTTTGAACGTCAGTTCACATTTGTAGGTGGATCATCAGTGTTAGAGCTAAAATTAGCATGTTTAAAGTGATTTTCATGCTTCCAGGGGCCCTAAACACAAGATTTATGGAATGGTTAAAAGTGCATGAAAATGGCCAATTTACTCACTCTGAGTTCTCAAAAAGGGTTTCTTCACCCCGGGAAGTTAATTAAATACTATTTGGAGGCATTTAATGTTCGAGCAAAAATGGCTGATTTTCGACAAAAGAGATAACACCCCCCCATTACGTCATGCTTCAGAAATGTGGAAAATGGTCCGTTTTCAAATGTTTTATTTTTGAACGTCAGTTCACATTTGTAGGTGGATCATCAGTGTTAGAGCTAAAATTAGCATGTTTAATGTGATTTTCATGATTCCAGGGGCCCTAAACAAAAGATTTATGGAATGGTTAAAAGTGCAAAAAATGGCCAATTTACTCACTCTGAGTTCTCAAAAAGGGTTTCTTCACCCAGGGAAGTTAATTAAATACCATTTGGAGGCATTTAATGTTCAAGCAAAAACAGCTGATTTTCGACAAAAGAGATAACACCACCCATTACGTCATGCTTCAGAAATGTGGAAAATGGTCCGTTTTCAAATGTTTTATTTTTGAACGTCAGTTCACATTTGTAGGTGGATCATCAGTTTTAGAGCTAAAATTAGCATGTTTAAAGTGATTTTCATGCTTCCAGGGGCTCGGGAAGTGAATTAAATACTATTTGGAGGCATTTAATGTTCAAGCAAAAACAGCAGATTTTTGACAAAAGAGATAACACCCCCCCATTACGTCATGCTTCAGAAATGTGGAAAATGGTCCGTTTTCAAATGTTTTATTTTTGAACGTCAGTTCACATTTGTAGGTGGATCATCACTGTTAGAGCTAAAATTAGCATGTTTAAAGTGATTTTCATGCTTCCAGGGGCCCTAAACACAAGATTTATGGAATGGTTAAAAGTGCATGAAAATGGCCAATTTACTCACTCTGAGTTCTCAAAAAGGGTTTCTTCACCCCGGGATGTTAATTAAATACCATTTGGAGGCATTTAATGTTCGAGCAAAAACGGCTGATTTTCGACAAAAGAGCTAACACCCCCCCATTACGTCATGCTTCAGAAATGTGGAAAATGGTCCATTTTCAAATGTTTTATTTTTGAACGTCAGTTCCCATTTGTAGGTGGATCATCAGTGTTAGAGCTAAAATTAGCATGTTTAAAGTGATTTTCATGCTTCCAGGGGCTCGGGAAGTGAATCAAATACTATTTGGAGGCATTTAATGTTCAAGCAAAAACAGCTGATTTTTGACAAAAGAGATAACACCCCCCCATTACGTCATGCTTCAGAAATGTGGAAAATGGTCCGTTTTCAAATGTTTTATTTTTGAACGTCAGTTCACATTTGTAGGTGGATCATCAGTGTTAGAGCTAAAATTAGCATGTTTAAAGTGATTTTCATGCTTCCAGGGGCTCGGGAAGTGAATTAAATACTATTTGGAGGCATTTAATGTTCAATCAAAAACAGCTGATTTTTGACAAAAGAGATAACACCCCCCCATTACGTCATGCTTCAGAAATGTGGAAAATGGTCAGTTTTCAAATGTTTTATTTTTGAACGTCAGTTCACATTTGTAGGTGGATCATCAGTGTTAGAGCTAAAATTAGCATGTTTAAAGTGATTTTCATGCTTCCAGGGGCCCTAAACACAAGATTTATGGAATGGTTAAAAGTGCATGAAAATGGCCAATTTACTCACTCTGAGTTCTCAAAAAGGGTTTCTTCACCCCAGGAAGTTAATTAAATACCATTTGGAGGCATTTAATGTTCGAGCAAAAACGGCTGATTTTCGACAAAAGAGATAACACCCCCCCATTACGTCATGCTTCAGAAATGTGGAAAATGGTCCGTTTTCAAATGTTTTATTTTTGAACGTCAGTTCACATTTGTAGGTGGATCATCAGTGTTAGAGCTAAAATTAGCATGTTTAAAGTGATTTTCATGCTTCCAGGGGCTCGGGAAGTGAATTAAATACTATTTGGAGAGGCATTTAATGTTCAAGCAAAAACAGCTGATTTTTGACAAAAGAGATAACACCCCCCCATTACGTCATGCTTCAGAAATGTGGAAAATGGTCCGTTTTCAAATGTTTTATTTTTGAACGTCAGTTCACATTTGTAGGTGGATCATCAGTGTTAGAGCTAAAATTAGCATGTTTAAAGTGATTTTCATGCTTCCAGGGGCCCTAAACACAAGATTTATGGAATGGATAAAAGTGCATGAATATGGCCAATTTACTCACTCTGAGTTCTCAAAAAGGGTTTCTTCACCCCAGGAAGTTAATTAAATACCATTTGGAGGCATTTAATGTTCGAGCAAAAACAGCTGATTTTCGACAAAAGAGATAACACCACCCATTACGTCATGCTTCAGAAATGTGGAAAATGGTCCGTTTTCAAATGTTTTATTTTTGAACGTCAGTTCACATTTGTAGGTGGATCATCAGTTTTAGAGCTAAAATTAGCATGTTTAAAGTGATTTTCATGCTTCCAGGGGCTCGGGAAGTGAATTAAATACTATTTGGAGGCATTTAATGTTCAAGCAAAAACAGCAGATTTTTGACAAAAGAGATAACACCCCCCCATTACGTCATGCTTCAGAAATGTGGAAAATGGTCCGTTTTCAAATGTTTTATTTTTGAACGTCAGTTCACATTTGTAGGTGGATCATCACTGTTAGAGCTAAAATTAGCATGTTTAAAGTGATTTTCATGCTTCCAGGGGCCCTAAACACAAGATTTATGGAATGGTTAAAAGTGCATGAAAATGGCCAATTTACTCACTCTGAGTTCTCAAAAAGGGTTTCTTCACCCCGGGATGTTAATTAAATACCATTTGGAGGCATTTAATGTTCGAGCAAAAACGGCTGATTTTCGACAAAAGAGCTAACACCCCCCCATTACGTCATGCTTCAGAAATGTGGAAAATGGTCCATTTTCAAATGTTTTATTTTTGAACGTCAGTTCCCATTTGTAGGTGGATCATCAGTGTTAGAGCTAAAATTAGCATGTTTAAAGTGATTTTCATGCTTCCAGGGGCTCGGGAAGTGAATCAAATACTATTTGGAGGCATTTAATGTTCAAGCAAAAACAGCTGATTTTTGACAAAAGAGATAACACCCCCCCATTACGTCATGCTTCAGAAATGTGGAAAATGGTCCGTTTTCAAATGTTTTATTTTTGAACGTCAGTTCACATTTGTAGGTGGATCATCAGTGTTAGAGCTAAAATTAGCATGTTTAAAGTGTTTTTCATGCTTCCAGGGGCCCTAAACACAAGATTTATGGAATGGTTAAAAGTGCATGAAAATGGCCAATTTACTCACTCTGAGTTCTCAAAAAGGGTTTCTTCACCCCGGGAAGTTAATTAAATACCATTTGGAGGCATTTAATGTTCGAGCAAAAACGGCTGATTTTCGACAAAAGAGATAACACCCCCCCATTACGTCATGCTTCAGAAATGTGGAAAATGGTCCGTTTTCAAATGTTTTATTTTTGAACGTCAGTTCACATTTGTAGGTGGATCATCAGTGTTAGAGCTAAAATTAGCATGTTTAAAGTGATTTTCATGCTTCCAGGGGCTCGGGAAGTGAATTAAATACTATTTGGAGGCATTTAATGTTCAAGCAAAAACAGCAGATTTTTGACAAAAGAGATAACACCCCCCATTACGTCATGCTTCAGAAATGTGGAAAATGGTCCATTTTCAAATGTTTTATTTTTGAACGTCAGTTCACATTTGTAGGTGGATCATCAGTGTTAGAGCTAAAATTAGCATGTTTAAAGTGATTTTCATGCTTCCAGGGGCCCTAAACACAAGATTTATGGAATGGTTAAAAGTGCATGAAAATGGCCAATTTACTCACTCTGAGTTCTCAAAAAGGGTTTCTTCACCCCGGGAAGTTAATTAAATACCATTTGGAGGCATTTAATGTTCGAGCAAATACGGCTGATTTTCGACAAAAGAGATAAAACCCCCCTTATACTTCCTGCTTCAGAAATGTGGAAAATGGTCCGTTTTCAAATGTTTTATTTTTGAATGTCAGTTCACATTTGTAGTTGGATCATCAGTGTTAGAGCTAAAATTAGCATGTTTAAAGTGATTTTCATGCTTCCAGGGGCTCGGGAAGTGAATTAAATACTATTTGGAGGCATTTAATGTTCAATCAAAAACAGCTGATTTTTGACAAAAGAGATAACACCCCCCCATTACGTCATGCTTCAGAAATGTGGAAAATGGTCAGTTTTCAAATGTTTTATTTTTGAGCGTCAGTTCACATTTGTCGGTGGATCATCAGTGTTAGAGCTAAAATTAGCATGTTTAAAGTGATTTTCATGCTTCCAGGGGCCCTAAACACAAGATTTATGGAATGGTTAAAAGTGCATGAAAATGGCCAATTTACTCACTCTGAGTTCTCAAAAAGGGTTTCTTCACCCTGGGAAGTTAATTAAATACCATTTGGAGGCATTTAATGTTCGAGCAAAAACGGCTGATTTTCAACAAAAGAGATAACACCCCCCCATTACGTCATGCTTCAGAAATGTGGAAAATGGTCCGTTTTCAAATGTTTTATTTTTGAACGTCAGTTCACATTTGTAGGTGGATCATCAGTGTTAGAGCTAAAATTAGCATGTTTATAGTGATTTTCATGCTTCCAGGGGCTCGGGAAGTGAATTAAATACTATTTGGAGGCATTTAATGTTCAATCAAAAACAGCTGATTTTTGACAAAAGAGATAACACCCCCCCATTACGTCATGCTTCAGAAATGTGGAAAATGGTCCGTTTTCAAATGTTTTATTTTTGAACGTCAGTTCACATTTGTAGGTGGATCATCAGTGTTAGAGCTAAAATTACCATGTTTAAAGTGATTTTCATGCTTCCAGGGGCCCTAAACACAAGATTTATGGAATGGATAAAAGTGCATGAAAATGGCAAATTTACTCACTCTGAGTTCTCAAAAAGGGTTTCTTCACCCCGGGAAGTTAATTAAATACCATTTGGAGGCATTTAATGTTCGAGCAAAAACGGCTGATTTTCGACAAAAGAGATAACACCCCCCCATTACGTCATGCTTCAGAAATGTGGAAAATGGTCCGTTTTCAAATGTTTTATTTTTGAACGTCAGTTCACATTTGTAGGTGGATCATCAGTGTTAGAGCTAAAATTAGCATGTTTAAAGTGATTTTCATGCTTCCAGGGGCCCTAAACACAAGATTTATGGAATGGTTAAAAGTGCATTAAAATGGCCAATTTACTCACTCTGAGTTCTCAAAAAGGGTTTCTTCAACCCGGGAAGTTAATTAAATACCATTTGGAGGCATTTAATGTTCGAGCAAAAACGGCTGATTTTTGACAAAAGAGATAACACCCCCCCATTACGTCATGCTTCACTTTATGTGGAAAATGCTCCGTTTTCAAATGTTTTATTTTTGAACGTCAGTTCACATTTGTAGGTGGATCATCAGTGTTAGAGCTAAAATTAGCATGTTTAAAGTGATTTTCATGCTTCCAGGGGCTCGGGAAGTGAATTAAATACTATTTGGAGGCATTTCATGTTCAATCAAAAACAGCTGATTTTTGACAAAAGAGATAACACCGCCCCATTACATCATGCTTCAGAAATGTGGAAAATGGTCCGTTTTCAAATGTTTTATTTTTGAACGTCAGTTCACATTTGTAGGTGGATCATCAGTGTTAGTGCTAAAATTAGCATGTTTAAAGTGATTTTCATGCTTCCAGGGGCCCTAAACACAAGATTTATGGAAAGGTTAAAAGTGCATGAAAATGGCCAATTTACTCACTCTGAGTTCTCACAAAGGGTTTCTTCACCCCGGGAAGTTAATTAAATACCATTTGGAGGCATTTAATGTTCGAGCAAAAACGGCTGATTTTCGACAAAAGAGATAACACCCCCCCCATTACGTCATGCTTCAGAAATGTGGAAAATGGTCCGTTTTCAAATGTTTTATTTTTGAACGTCAGTTCACATTTGTAGGTGGATCATCAGTGTTAGAGCTAAAATTAGCATGTTTAAAGTGATTTTCATGCTTCCAGGGGCTTGGGAAGTGAATTAAATACTTTTTGGAGGCATTTAATGTTCAAGCAAAAACAGCTTATTTTTGACTAAAGAGATAACACCCCCCCATTACGTCATGCTTCAGAAATGTGGAAAATGGTCCGTTTTCAAATGTTTTATTTTTGAACGTCAGTTCACATTTGTAGGTGGATCATCAGTGTTAGAGCTAAAATTAGCATGTTTAAAGTGATTTTCATGCTTCCAGGGGCCCTGAACACAAGATTTATGGAATGGTTAAAAGTGCATGAAAATGGCCAATTTACTCAATCTGAGTTCTCAAAAAGGGTTTCTTCACCCCGGGAAGTTAATTAAATACCATTTGGAGGCATTTAATGTTCGAGCAAAAACGGCTGATTTTTGACAAAAGAGATAACACGCCCCCATTACGGCATGCTTCAGAAATGTGGAAAATGGTCCGTTTTCAAATGTTTTATTTTTGAACGTCAGTTCACATTTGTAGGTGGATCATCAGTGTTAGAGCTAAAATTAGCATGTTTAAAGTGATTTTCATGCTTCCAGGGGCCCTAAACACAAGATTTATGGAATGGTTAAAAGTGCATGAAAATGGCCAATTTACTTACTCTGAGTTCTCAAAAAGGGTTTCTTCACCCCGGGAAGTTAATTAAATACCATTTGGAGGCATTTAATGTTCGAGCAAAAATGGCTGATTTTCGACAAAAGAGATAACACCCCCCCATTACGTCATGCTTCAGAAATGTGGAAAATGGTCCGTTTTCAAATGTTTTATTTTTGAACGTCAGTTCACATTTGTAGGTGGATCATCAGTGTTAGAGCTAAAATTAGCATGTTTAAAGTGATTTTCATGCTTCCAGGGGCTCGGGAAGTGAATTAAATACTATTTGGAGGCATT
Source organism: Lissotriton vulgaris (assembly GCF_964263255.1). Classification (NCBI taxonomy): domain Eukaryota; kingdom Metazoa; phylum Chordata; class Amphibia; order Caudata; family Salamandridae; genus Lissotriton; species Lissotriton vulgaris. The sequence continues at coordinate 371,575 of NW_028249249.1, forward strand.
TAATGTTCAAGCAAAAACAGCTGATTTTTGACAAAAGAGATAACACCCACCATTACGTCATGCTTCAGAAATGTGGAAATTGGTCCGTTTTCAAATGTTTTATTTTTGAACGTCAGTTCACATTTGTAGGTGGATCATCAGTGTTAGAGCTAAAATTAGCATGTTTTAAGTGATTTTCATGCTTCCAGGGGCCCTAAACACAAGATTTATGGAATGGTTAAAAGTGCATGAAAATGGCCAATTTACTCACTCTGAGTTCTCAAAAAGGGTTTCTTCACCCCGGGAAGTTAATTAAATACCATTTGGAGGCATTTAATGTTCGAGAAAAAACGGCTGATTTTTGACAAAAGAGATAACACCCCCCCCCATTACGTCATGCTTCAGAAATGTGGAAAATAGTCCGTTTTCAAATGTTTTATTTTTGAACGTCAGTTCACATTTGTAGGTGGATCATCAGTGTTAGAGCTAAAATTAGCATGTTTAAAGTGATTTTCATGCTTCCAGGGGCTCGGGAAGTGAATTAAATACTATTTGGAGGCATTTAAAGTTCAAGCAAAAACAGCTGATTTTTGGCAAAAGAGATAACACCCCCCCCATTACGTCATGCTTCAGAAATGTGGAAAATGGTCCGTTTTCAAATGTTTTATTATTGAACGTCAGTTCACATTTGTAGGTGGATCATCAGTGTTAGAGCTAAAATTAGCATGTTTAAACTGATTTTCATGATTCCAGGGGCCCTAAACAAAAGATTTATGGAATGGTTAAAAGTGCATAAAATGGCCAATTTACTCACTCTGAGTTCTCAAAAAGGGTTTCTTCACCCAGGGAAGTTAATTAAATACCATTTGGAGGCATTTAATGTTCGAGCAAAAACGGCTGATTTTCGACAAAAGAGATAACACCCCCCCATTACTTCATGCTTCAGAAATGTGGAAAATGGTCCGTTTTCAAATGTTTTATTTTTGAATGTCAGTTCACATTTGTAGGTGGATCATCAGTGTTAGAGCTAAAATTAGCATGTTTAAAGTGATTTTCATGCTTCCAGGGGCTCGGGAAGTGAATTAAATACTATTTGGAGGCATTTAATGTTCAATCAAAAACAGCTGATTTTTTACAAAAGAGATAACACCCCCCCATTACGTCATGCTTCAGAAATGTGGAAAATGGTCAGTTTTCAAATGTTTTATTTTTGAACGTCAGTTCACATTTGTAGGTGGATCATCAGTGTTAGAGCTAAAATTAGCATGTTTAAAGTGATTTTCATGCTTCCAGGGGCCCTAAACACAAGATTTATGGAATGGTTAAAAGTGCATGAAAATGGCCAATTTACTCACTCTGAGTTCTCAAAAAGGGTTTCTTCAACCCGGGAAGTTAATTAAATACCATTTGGAGGCATTTAATGTTCGAGCAAAAACGGCTGATTTTCGACAAAAGAGATAACACCCCCCCATTACGTCATGCTTCAGAAATGTGGAAAATGGTCCGTTTTCAAATGTTTTATTTTTGAACGTCAGTTCACATTTGTAGGTGGATCATCAGTGTTAGAGCTAAAATTAGCATGTTTAAAGTGATTTTCATGCTTCCAGGGGCTCGGGAAGTGAATTAAATACTATTTGGAGGCATTTAATGTTCAATCAAAAACAGCTGATTTTTGACAAAAGAGATAACACCCCCCCATTACGTCATGCTTCAGAAATGTGGAAAATGGTCCGTTTTCAAATGTTTTATTTTTGAACGTCAGTTCACATTTGTAGGTGGATCATCAGTGTTAGAGCTAAAATTACCATGTTTAAAGTGATTTTCATGCTTCCAGGGGCCCTAAACACAAGATTTATGGAATGGATAAAAGTGCATGAAAATGGCCAATCTACTCACTCTGAGTTCTCAAAAAGGGTTTCTTCACCCCGGGAAGTTAATTAAATACCATTTGGAGGCATTTAATGTTCGAGCAAATACGGCTGATTTTCGACAAAAGAGATAACACCCCCCCATTACTTCATGCTTCAGAAATGTGGAAAATGGTCCGTTTTCAAATGTTTTATTTTTGAATGTCAGTTCACATTTGTAGTTGGATCATCAGTGTTAGAGCTAAAATTAGCATGTTTAAAGTGATTTTCATGCTTCCAGGGGCTCGGGAAGTGAATTAAATACTATTTGGAGGCATTTAATGTTCAATCAAAAACAGCTGATTTTTGACAAAAGAGATAACACCCCCCCATTACGTCATGCTTCAGAAATGTGGAAAATGGTCAGTTTTCAAATGTTTTATTTTTGAACGTCAGTTCACATTTGTCGGTGGATCATCAGTGTTAGAGCTAAAATTAGCATGTTTAAAGTGATTTTCATGCTTCCAGGGGCCCTAAACACAAGATTTATGGAATGGATAAAAGTGCATGAAAATGGCCAATTTACTCACTCTGAGTTCTCAAAAAGGGTTTCTTCACCCCGGGAAGTTAATTAAATACCATTTGGAGGCATTTAATGTTCGAGCAAAAACGGCTGATTTTCGACAAAAGAGATAACACCCCCCCATTACGTCATGCTTCAGAAATGTGGAAAATGGTCCGTTTTCAAATGTTTTATTTTTGAACGTCAGTTCACATTTGTAGGTGGATCATCAGTGTTAGAGCTAAAATTAGCATGTTTAAAGTGATTTTCATGCTTCCAGGGGCCCTAAACACAAGATTTATGGAATGGTTAAAAGTGCATTAAAATGGCCAATTTACTCACTCTGAGTTCTCAAAAAGGGTTTCTTCAACCCGGGAAGTTAATTAAATACCATTTGGAGGCATTTAATGTTCGAGCAAAAACGGCTGATTTTTGACAAAAGAGATAACACCCCCCCATTACGTCATGCTTCACTTTATGTCGAAAATGCTCCGTTTTCAAATGTTTTATTTTTGAACGTCAGTTCACATTTGTAGGTGGATCATCAGTGTTAGAGCTAAAACTAGCATGTTTAAAGTGATTTTCATGCTTCCAGGGGCTCGGGAAGTGAATTAAATACTATTTGGAGGCATTTAATGTTCAATCAAAAACAGCTGATTTTTGACAAAAGAGATAACACCCCCCCATTACATCATGCTTCAGAAATGTGGAAAATGGTCCGTTATCAAATGTTTTATTTTTGAACGTCAGTTCACATTTGTAGGTGGATCATCAGTGTTAGTGCTAAAATTAGCATGTTTAAAGTGATTTTCATGCTTCCAGGGGCCCTAAACACAAGATTTATGGAAAGGTTAAAAGTGCATGAAAATGGCCAATTTACTCACTCTGAGTTCTCACAAAGGGTTTCTTCACCCCGGGAAGTTAATTAAATACCATTTGGAGGCATTTAATGTTCGAGCAAAAACGGCTGATTTTCGACAAAAGAGATAACACCCCCCCCATTACGTCATGCTTCAGAAATGTGGAAAATGGTCCGTTTTCAAATGTTTTATTTTTGAACGTCAGTTCACATTTGTAGGTGGATCATCAGTGTTAGAGCTAAAATTAGCATGTTTAAAGTGATTTTCATGCTTCCAGGGGCTTGGGAAGTGAATTAAATACTTTTTGGAGGCATTTAATGTTCAAGCAAAAACAGCTTATTTTTGACTAAAGAGATAACACCCCCCCATTACGTCATGCTTCAGAAATGTGGAAAATGGTCCGTTTTCAAATGTTTTATTTTTGAACGTCAGTTCACATTTGTAGGTGGATCATCAGTGTTAGAGCTAAAATTAGCATGTTTAAAGTGATTTTCATGCTTCCAGGGGCCCTAAACACAAGATTTATGGAAAGGTTAAAAGTGCATGAAAATGGCCAATTTACTCACTCTGAGTTCTCACAAAGGGTTTCTTCACCCCGGGAAGTTAATTAAATACCATTTGGAGGCATTTAATGTTCGAGCAAAAACGGCTGATTTTCGACAAAAGAGATAACACCCCCCCCATTACGTCATGCTTCAGAAATGTGGAAAATGGTCCGTTTTCAAATGTTTTATTTTTGAACGTCAGTTCACATTTGTAGGTGGATCATCAGTGTTAGAGCTAAAATTAGCATGTTTAAAGTGATTTTCATGCTTCCAGGGGCTTGGGAAGTGAATTAAATACTTTTTGGAGGCATTTAATGTTCAAGCAAAAACAGCTTATTTTTGACTAAAGAGATAACACCCCCCCATTACGTCATGCTTCAGAAATGTGGAAAATGGTCCGTTTTCAAATGTTTTATTTTTGAACGTCAGTTCACATTTGTAGGTGGATCATCAGTGTTAGAGCTAAAATTAGCATGTTTAAAGTGATTTTCATGCTTCCAGGGGCCCTGAACACAAGATTTATGGAATGGTTAAAAGTGCATGAAAATGGCCAATTTACTCAATCTGAGTTCTCAAAAAGGGTTTCTTCACCCCGGGAAGTTAATTAAATACCATTTGGAGGCATTTAATGTTCGAGCAAAAACGGCTGATTTTTGACAAAAGAGATAACACCCCCCCATTACGGCATGCTTCAGAAATGTGGAAAATGGTCCGTTTTCAAATGTTTTATTTTTGAACGTCAGTTCACATTTGTAGGTGGATCATCAGTGTTAGAGCTAAAATTAGCATGTTTAAAGTGATTTTCATGCTTCCAGGGGCTCGGGAAGTGAATTAAATACTATTTGGAGGCATTTAATGTTCAAGCAAAAACAGCTGATTTTTGACAAAAGAGATAACACCCACCATTACGTCATGCTTCAGAAATGTGGAAAATGGTCCGTTTTCAAATGTTTTATTTTTGAACGTCAGTTCACATTTGTAGGTGGATCATCAGTGTTAGAGCTAAAATTAGCATGTTTTAAGTGATTTTCATGCTTCCAGGGGCCCTAAACACAAGATTTATGGAATGGTTAAAAGTGCATGAAAATGGCCAATTTACTCACTCTGAGTTCTCAAAAAGGGTTTCTTCACCCCGGGAAGTTAATTAAATACCATTTGGAGGCATTTAATGTTCGAGAAAAAACGGCTGATTTTCGACAAAAGAGATAACACCCCCCCCATTACGTCATGCTTCAGAAATGTGGAAAATGGTCCGTTTTCAAATGTTTTATTTTTGAACGTCAGTTCACATTTGTAGGTGGATCATCAGTGTTAGAGCTAAAATTAGCATGTTTAAAGTGATTTTCATGCTTCCAGGGGCTCGGGAAGTGAATTAAATACTATTTGGAGGCATTTAAAGTTCAAGCAAAAACAGCTGATTTTTGGCAAAAGAGATAACACCCCCCCATTACGTCATGCTTCAGAAATGTGGAAAATGGTCCGTTTTCAAATGTTTTATTATTGAACGTCAGTTCACATTTGTAGGTGGATCATCAGTGTTAGAGCTAAAATTAGCATGTTTAAACTGATTTTCATGATTCCAGGGGCCCTAAACAAAAGATTTATGGAATGGTTAAAAGTGCATAAAATGGCCAATTTACTCACTCTGAGTTCTCAAAAAGGGTTTCTTCACCCAGGGAAGTTAATTAAATACCATTTGGAGGCATTTAATGTTCGAGCAAAAACGGCTGATTTTCGACAAAAGAGATAACACCCCCCCATTACTTCATGCTTCAGAAATGTGGAAAATGGTCCGTTTTCAAATGTTTTATTTTTGAATGTCAGTTCACATTTGTAGGTGGATCATCAGTGTTAGAGCTAAAATTAGCATGTTTAAAGTGATTTTCATGCTTCCAGGGGCTCGGGAAGTGAATTAAATACTATTTGGAGGCATTTAATGTTCAATCAAAAACAGCTGATTTTTGACAAAAGAGATAACACCCCCCCATTACGTCATGCTTCAGAAATGTGGAAAATGGTCAGTTTTCAAATGTTTTATTTTTGAACGTCAGTTCACATTTGTAGGTGGATCATCAGTGTTAGAGCTAAAATTAGCATGTTTAAAGTGATTTTCATGCTTCCAGGGGCCCTAAACACAAGATTTATGGAATGGTTAAAAGTGCATGAAAATGGCCAATTTACTCACTCTGAGTTCTCAAAAAGGGTTTCTTCAACCCGGGAAGTTAATTAAATACCATTTGGAGGCATTTAATGTTCGAGCAAAAACGGCTGATTTTCGACAAAAGAGATAACACCCCCACATTACGTCATGCGTCCGAAATGTGGAAAATGGTCCGTTTTCAAATGTTTTATTTTTGAACGTCAGTTCACATTTGTAGGTGGATCATCAGTGTTAGAGCTAAAATTAGCATGTTTAAAGTGATTTTCATGCTTCCAGGGGCTCGGGAAGTGAATTAAATACTATTTGGAGGCATTTCATGTTCAATCAAAAACAGCTGATTTTTGACAAAAGAGATAACACCCCCCCATTACGTCATGCTTCAGAAATGTGGAAAATGGTCCGTTTTCAAATGTTTTATTTTTGAACGTCAGTTCACATTTGTAGGTGGATCATCAGTGTTAGAGCTAAAATTACCATGTTTAAAGTGATTTTCATGCTTCCAGGGGCCCTAAACACAAGATTTATGGAATGGATAAAAGTGCATGAAAATGGCCAATTTACTCACTCTGAGTTCTCAAAAAGGGTTTCTTCACCCCGGGAAGTTAATTAAATACCATTTGGAGGCATTTAATGTTCGAGCAAAAACGGCTGATTTTCGACAAAAGAGATAACACCCCCCCATTACGCCATGCTTCAGAAATGTGGAAAATGGTCCGTTTTTTTTTAAAATGTTTTATTTTTGAACGTCAGTTCACATTTGTAGGTGGATCATCAGTGTTAGAGCTACAATTAGCATGTTTAAAGTGATTTTCATGCTTCCAGGGGCTCTGGAAGTGAATTAAATACTATTTGGAGGCATTTAATGTTCAATCAAAAACAGCTGATTTTTGACAAAAGAGATAACACCCCCCCATTACGTCATGCTTCAGAAATGTGGAAAATGGTCCGTTTTCAAATGTTTTATTTTTGAACGTCAGTTCACATTTGTAGGTGGATCATCAGTGTTAGAGCTAAAATTAGCATGTTTAAAGTGATTTTCATGCTTCCAGGGGCCCTAAACACAAGATTTATGGAATGGTTAAAAGTGCATTAAAATGGCCAATTTACTCACTCTGAGTTCTCAAAAAGGGTTTCTTCAACCCGGGAAGTTAATTAAATACCATTTGGAGGCATTTAATGTTCGAGCAAAAACGGCTGATTTTTGACAAAAGAGATAACACCCCCCCATTACGTCATGCTTCACTTTATGTGGAAAATGCTCCGTTTTCAAATGTTTTACTTTTGAACGTCAGTTCACATTTGTAGGTGGATCATCAGTGTTAGAGCTAAAATTAGCATGTTTAAAGTGATTTTCATGCTTCCAGGGGCTCGGGAAGTGAATTAAATACTATTTGAAGGCATTTAATGTTCAATCAAAAACAGCTGATTTTTGACAAAAGAGATAACACCCCCCCATTACATCATGCTTCAGAAATGTGGAAAATGGTCCGTTATCAAATGTTTTATTTTTGAACGTCAGTTCACATTTGTAGGTGGATCATCAGTGTTAGTGCTAAAATTAGCATGTTTAAAGTGATTTTCATGCTTCCAGGGGCCCTAAACACAAGATTTATGGAATGGGTAAAAGTGCATGAAAATGGCCAATTTACTCACTCTGAGTTATCAAAAAGGGTTTCTTCACCCCGGGAAGTTAATTAAATACCATTTGGAGGCATTTAATGTTCGAGCAAAAACGGCTGATTTTCAACAAAAGAGATAACACCCCCCCATTACGTCATGCTTCAGAAATGTGGAAAATGGTCCGTTTTCAAATGTTTTATTTTTGAACGTCAGTTCACATTTGTAGGTGGATCATCAGTGTTAGAGCTAAAATTAGCATGTTTAAAGTGATTTTCATGCTTCCAGGGGCTTGGGAAGTGAATTAAATACTATTTGGAGGCATTTAATGTTCAAACAAAAACAGCTGATTTTTGACAAAAGAGATAACACCCCCCCATTACGTCATGCTTCAGAAATGTGGAAAATGGTCCGTTTTCAAATGTTTTATTTTTGAACGTCAGTTCACATTTGTAGGTGGATCATCAGTGTTAGAGCTAAAATTAGCATGTTTAAAGTGATTTTCATGCTTCCAGGGGCCCTAAACACAAGATTTATGGAATGGTTAAAAGTGCATGAAAATGGCCAATTTACTCACTCTGAGTTCTCAAAAAGGGTTTCTTCACCCCGGGAAGTTAATTAAATACCATTTGGAGGCATTTAATGTTCGAGCAAAAACGGCTGATTTTCGACAAAAGAGATAACACCCCCCCATTACGGCATGCTTCAGAAATGTGGAAAATGGTCCGTTTTCAAATGTTTTATTTTTGAACGTCAGTTCACATTTGTAGGTGGATCATCAGTGTTAGAGCTAAAATTAGCATGTTTAAAGAGATTTTCATGCTTCCAGGGGCCCTAAACACAAGATTTATGGAATGGTTAAAAGTGCATGAAAATGGCCAATTTACTCACTCTGAGTTCTCAAAAAGGGTTTCTTCACCCCGGGAAGTTAATTAAATACCATTTGGAGGCATTTAATGTTCGAGCAAAAATGGCTGATTTTCGACAAAAGAGATAACACCCCCCCATTATGTCATGCTTCAGAAATGTGGAAAATGGTCCGTTTTCAAATGTTTTATTTTTGAACGTCAGTTCACATTTGTAGGTGGATCATCAGTGTTAGAGCTAAAATTAGCATGTTTAAAGTGATTTTCATGCTTCCAGGGGCTCGGGAAGTGAATTAAATACTATTTGGAGGCATTTAATGTTCAAGCAAAAACAGCAGATTTTTGACAAAAGAGATAACAACCCCCATTACGTCATGCTTCAGAAATGTGGAAAATGGTCCGTTTTCAAATGTTTTATTTTTGAACGTCAGTTCACATTTGTAGGTTGAGGAAATATAAATTTTATGGTCAAGAAATGTTCCCTAGCGTGTACCCCACCGTCTCCATGTACGAGATTAAAGTGCATGTAACTTCCCTCCTGTACCAGCTATGAAGACGCAAATGCATTTGCGTCCAACGTTGACATGTCCTCTTTCAGATCCACCATGAATGGGTCTGATATTCAGTTCCTAAGTATGCCTTGCCACCGTCTTTGTATGGTGCACTTTCTGTATTTTCTGGCTCTGTGCGAGCTAGGCCCTGTTTTTCTGCCATCAAGCCTCTTTTTAATAATCATCTCTGTCTCCTGAACTGCAACGTGGGATGCCCCCCTTCGTGAACTCTGTCCTACTCCCTGCGAGGCGAGCGGAGCCTGGCTCGGCCTGCTCGCCTGCCAAAGACAGTAGTTTACCTTCACCTTATCAGTATAGCCAAGCTTAGCTTCCCGAAAACACATTCCAGTCCAGCAGAATAGATCAACAATCCCTCAGCTGCAGAGCAAAGGGCCCGGCCTCTCTGTCTCCATGCAAGTAATTCATGTCTCTGTTACTATGGTAGGCCCATGCCCCCTCGCTCTACCCACAGACACGTAGGCGCATATGCACGCACTCATAGTCAGTATAGGATAGCCTCTGCCTCAGAGACCTTTCCTTCTAGATAATATTGTCCCCAAACATCAGATATCAGATATGATATAGGAACGAGTTGATCTGACATGCCAGACTTCTGTCTCTTTCCGCTAGTGTAAATGTCAAGTCCCCTGCACCCTCCAGTTCCACGTCAGTCACACGTCATGCAGCTGCGCGCGCATCAAGACCTTAGATTCCTGCTGACACTGCAAGATTCAGTCATAGAGCCACCCACTTGTGACACCTTCACATGACGTTTCCAGAACACACCTCTGTGTACGCCTAGTTCACGCCTTCTAATTACGTATTGTTAACACGTGTGTATCCTTATCTCGTTTCTCTCAGCTGTTACGCCTTCTGCATTGACTTCTGTTATGTATATTAAGTATAAAAGAAATGTAATGTCAATAAAATATTGCTCTATCCCTTCCTGCACCCTTGTGGTGGCAGGAACATGATATCTGGTCTGACCATTCCTTTTTAAGGAATAAAAACCCCTAGGAACTCTAACACCACGGACTCTGCCTTTTTCTTTCCGATTGAGTTATTTTTGTTTAAGTACTTACCTGCATAGAAATTAGGACGGTAAATCAAATATTTACCACATTAATTTGGCGCCCGAATAGGGACCCCTCCCCCACCCCACGCGCCGGTTGGTGCGTTGCAAGCTCTGTCCCCTGCCATCAGTTAGACGGAACTACGCGTACCGGCAGGATTTCCTGTATCTCCCTCTGGCCCACGGAGGTGACGAAGACTGCAATCAGCACCCAGACGAGGCGGTGAGGAGTGCGGAGGATCCCGACCAGAGCCTAGCCGAAAGAAGCAAGGTCCGAGGTGTCAAGAGGCCCACCAGTTCCGAAGTTCCGAAGTATCCACGTGTCGAGCCGAGTCGAGTCCAGTCCGGTCCAGTCCAGTCGAGTTTTCCGAGGCCTTCTGTTTTCGTGCTTCCTGGTGAGTACCGTTGCTGGGGACGCATCTAGACGGGTGCATTACTATGTATCCGGTAAAGACGGGTTTGGGTACACAAACGCGGTCTGCACTGTTTTAGACAGTGTATCTGTACTGTTTAGCAGTATATCCGTTATTCAAGTTCTTGCACTGTCTTTATAGCAGTGTATCTGTGCTGTTTAGCAGTACATTCAGAATCAAGGGTAGTTATATGTGTTCAGAAAATGTTCTATGTGATTAATGTCGTGGTATGAGTGACTGTTTGATGTACATTACTGTGTTTTTGTATCACTAGCTGCGTTCAAAAGTAAGTGACAAGCACCGAGTATTCAGAACCAAGTAACAAGATGCCGCTGTTCAATAAGTTAAGACAAATAGGAACTAGGAAAGGGATGTTAGAGGAAGAAATTCCTATCCCCCCTAGGGACACTCCCGGAAATTTCATGTATCATAAACATGGCATAGACGCCATACTGTATCTAGATTTATGGGCCGACTATACTAAGCACCTAGAAGAAAGACACAGATGGCCCGCTACAGGAACATGGGATGCCGAGTGCATCCTGAAAGTAGAAGAGGCGTTATGGAAAAAGAAAGCCAGACAATCCCAGAAAGATGCCATAGAATTTTGGCGTAAGGAATCACATAAACGTGCCGAAAAAGCACTCCGTAGAGAAGATAGACATAGAGAAGAGTCAGATAAAGCCCGTGAAAATGAATTAGTTATTGAAGGGATCCGAGTAAAGGCAGAACAAGTAGACCATGCACGAAATAACCTTGTAAATGGCATGTACTTAGTGACCGAGGGTTCGCCTGAAGCCACTTCAGAAATACCAAAGAATCTGCCGCCACCACTGGTTCCGACTAAAGTAAATCACAAGACTACTAAAGACATATTTCTTGCCTCCTATCTAGATGATGTAGCTCCCGCTTACACCAATCCACGTGCCCATGCACCGCCTACTGACGGTGACGGAGGTGGCAACCTGCTCCAAGACAATGTCCCGCCCTTACCACAACAAAGTTCACCCGTTCGACAGCCTGTTCCTCCACCTCCACCACTTCCCACACCTAAGGTTAATATACCAAATCCGCTTTTGCTTGATCCTAATAGGAGACAAGTTCAGGTACAGATACAGACTCCACAGAGAAGTAATGCTCAAGCCTCCGCCTCTGGAGGTGCGACAGCAGATTTCCAGACCCCGCCAGCATCACATAGATTAAATCTTAGAGACCTACTGAAGCAACCTACGCTCCAATCACCCCGCCTCGATATACTCAAAGAACCCCTTCCAGTTTGCAGATACGATCCAGTACCCGGTAAAGACGATAGAATGTTGATAGCATCACTACGCTTACGACAAGCTACAGATTACCTAGTGTTATTCCCAGGAATGACTGACCACCTAGACAGAATATATCACTTTGTCCAGACTGGGGACCAGCCTGAAAGTATTAAAGACGCCATGGCACACCAGAAAGTTGACACTCAAGCATATATACTACGTTTTTTCATAAATTGCCTAATAAGAGACCGAGACAGGCCTGGGGTAGACCAGGAAGAGATGGAAGCATTAAACCGATGGGGTCAAAATATAGCCGAAGGAAAGCATGACAAACAGAATTGTATAGCGAGCATGTACAGGATAATAAGAAAGGAAGTAATAGAAATACACAGAAAGAAACAAGAAAAAGATAATGACAAGTCCTCGGAGGAGGACGAACCTGAAGAACCAGAAAAGACTACAGACATGATAGCGTATGTAGGTAAGGGAACTTACCTTAGGAAAGGCATTCGCCCAGAAAGCAAGAGAGTTTTTCTCTCTGGCATAACAAAACCGAATTCTCCAGAACATCTGTTTCAAGATACCGATAAAAGACTTCAAGACCGAATGGGGTACCATGTACTCAATTCTATGGATGAACAAGAACTAGCCCGATCCGCAGTACTATGGGCTGACGATCCTAGCATATACAATGATGATACAGTAGCACAGACATTTCTGAACCTTTCCCCAGACGAGCAGAAGTTAGCGGGTGTATACATGATTCAGCACCTTCTCACGTTATACCGAAACAAACATTCCGATCCAGGTCCCTTACATGATACATTAGAAGCATTACTTATGAATAGATGGAGAGGCCTAAGTACCAGGTTAATACAAATAATTCTAGAACAACGACATAGATATAACGCTTTCTTAGGCCCCCAACATGTTTCAGCTCCGTCCCCAGAAAGAAAAATGTTTCATCTGGAACATTTAGACAGACAGAATCCTTTACGAGAAGTACACCCAGTTATGGGTACCGATAATACTCTGAAACGCGTGTATGTGTACACTCCCCTGACAAAGTTAGAACTGTTAGAAATGAAGAAACTAGTACCCTGTCACGATAAAGACCCTGCGGGTTTTCACAGAGAACTTAAGGACATGTTACTCATGGGAGATTACACATATACTGATATTATGAAATTGTTAAAAGTACTGTTGCCTACCGGCATCTATGAGAAACTCAAGGAAAGAGAATGGGAGGTGGGAGATAAAAAGATTATATGGACCGAAATAGAAGACGAGGAAAAAATTCGTACTCCAGGGCTAGGCCTTGGGGAGAAAGCTAAAGCATTACCAGGTTTAATAGTACAAGTTCTGCCAAGATTATTGACAACTAAAAAGGAAGACTGGGACGCGATCTCAGCCTGCAAACAGAAACACGATGAAGATACCAGTGACTTCTACTCAAGATTCGAGAAATGTTTCATTATAAATAGTGGCCTAAAACCAGGTAGCGAGTCATACCCGCACCTTTTTGTAACAAAGCTAGTCGAGAATTCCCTGACATTAGTTAAGAATCGGGTATATAAAGTCGAGAGTACATGGCAAGCAAATACGCCATCCCAGATGTTACAAATGTTACAATATCACCAGAACAGAATTAGGGAAGAACAAGATCATGAACAGAGACGTATGAAAGACACGAAAATGAAAATGTTAGTAGCCCAGTCGGTTCCAGCCGACGGTCAGAAAAAGGGTGCGACCCATACAAGTAATTCGGCCGCTCCCGTTAAAGGGACATGCAACTATTGCAAGCAGCCAGGCCACTACGTACACGAATGTGCAGTTCTGAAACACAATATAGCAACAGGTAAAACTAAAGAAAGACCGCGTCAGCCCAGACAAGACCAGGTCCAGCAACAGACCTCACAGAATATACAGCCTACGCATGCTCCACCACATACAGTACAGACCGTAGCGGTAGCACAGCCCATTGCCGCGACACAGCAAGTCTCACAACAGATGTACCAGTATGCCCAATCTGATTACCCCGATTATCAGCGATATACATGAAACAGCCTAGAGAGGGAGGTTGGCTTGCCTCTTATTGAGATTCCTGTAGATCAAGAGGGTCCTTACGTACACAGTCAAGTATTAGGAAAAGACAGAAAGTTTTTAATTGACACAGGGGCAAGTCGCACCACAATCAGTCACAATGAGGTTCCAGGGGCACCCCTCTCAGGCTCACAGAATGTTTCCCTTGGTTTTTCAGGACAGCCTATTGTAAACGAAGTATCAGAACCTGTCTCCCTAGCAGTAGGTCCATTATCACGTGTTACAGACCTGTTACTCACAAAATCATGCCCAGAAAACTTGTTAGGTATCAAGACGTTGAAGGCTCTAGGAGCTGTGATTTGCTGCTCCCCGGAAGGAATTAGACTCTTTCTCCGTGACTTTAAGGGTCACTATGTCTTACGAGATTTTGATGTCAGATTGAAAAATGTACCGAAGCACCTGTGGGCACAAGGCCCAACTGATGTAGGTTGTATGCATATTACTCCATACCGTGTCACACTCAAACCAGGAGTTGTTTTACCTCGAATCAGACAATACAAGTTACCCCCCGATGCTGTAGTGGCTTTACTGGAAATCATTGAAGAGCTCATTGCCCACGGAGTGGTCGTAGAGACCGACTCAAATATCTGTAATTCTCCTATCATTCCGATTCTTAAACGTACTGATCCCAATGCGCCGCCTGTATATCGGCTGGTGATTGATTTGCGAGAGCTGAATAAATGCATTGTACCACAGTATCCTGTGGTCCCCGACATATCATCCCTACTAACTGCCATTGATTCAGAAGCGACGTTCTTTACTGTAATTGACCTCAAGAACGCCTTCTTCAGTGTACCCATTGATCCAGAGAGCCAATATCTCTTCGGATTCAGTTTAAATGGACGAAGTTTCGAATTTTCACGCGCACCTCAAGGATTCACAGAAAGCCCCAGCATCTATAGTCAAGCACTGAAAAGACAACTTGATAGTATCCAAATGCCAGTTAACACTGCCTTACTGCAATACGTCGATGATCTGCTGATCACCGCACGAAGTGAACATGAATGTGAACAAGCATCACTGACAGTTTTACATTTCCTGGCCGACAAGGGACACAAGGTGTCTCCTTCGAAGCTACAATTCTGTGTTCAGCAAGTGGTGTACCTTGGGCACTTGCTGTCCAAAGTGGGGAGACAGCTCACACCTGATCGCATTCAGCTTATTGTAAATATGCCGCAACCCCAGACACAAAAGGAAGTGCGAGCCTTTATAGGTCTCACCTCGTACTGCAGACAATGGATTCCTCAGTATGCATTTCTAGCTAAACCACTGATACAGTTGACAACACAGGAGGCAGCAACTTCGACTGTCCTCCCTTGGACTCAGGAACATACACAGGCTTTTGAGACATTAAAGAAAGCTTTATGTAGAGCACCAGTTTTAGCGACACCATGTTACAACAAACCTTTTACACTTTTGTTACAGAACGTGATGGTACAGCATTGTCTGTTCTCACGCAAGATCAAGCAGGTTCACATAAGCCTTGCGCTTATTTTTCAAGTACACTAGATCCAGTAGCCCAGGCACTCCCTGCGTGCTTAAAGTCAGTTGCAGCGACATCCCTAGCAATCAGACAGAGCGATTCAATAGTGTTAGGACACCAACTAACAGTACAAGTTCCACATTCTGTAAAAGTCCTTCTAAACAGAACCCAGACACAACACTTGACTATTGCACGACTAACAGGTTATGAATTGACGCTATTCCAGCCACACATAGAAATCAGACGCTGTAACATTCTCAATCCCGCTACATTGTTACCTTCGGTTATGCCGGATTCAGCCCCGCATGATTGTATAGAGATCATTAATGCAGTAACAAAGCCCCGACGAGACTTAGCAGACGTTCCATTGACAAATCCAGACCTGACACTTTATGTAGATGGTTCATGTATGAGAACAAGTACAGGAGAATTAGTGGCCGCGTATGCCGTGACCACTGAAACTGAAGTTAAAGAAACATATCGCATCGATACACTGTCTGCTCAAGCAGCAGAGCTCATCGCTCTGACCCGAGCCTGTATACTAGCAAAGAACAGAAATGTAAACATATACACAGATTCACGCTATGCTTTCGGAGTTGTACACGACTTCGGAATGTTATGGCAAGAACGAGGTTTCCTGACCTCTCACGGTGCCAAGATCCAACATGGTCCGCTCATTCAAGCACTACTAGAAGCAATACATTTGCCTTCAGGTATATCCATCATGAAGTGCAAAGCACATATGAAAGTTACAGATTCTATCTCCCAGGGTAACGACCTGGCAGACCAAACAGCCAAACATACGGCATTGACTCACACGCAGACAACTGATGTGACAAAGACAATAGTACTGACACATTGTATGACGGTTAAAGATCCCTCACTAGATGTAATCGACATTCAGACACATGCGACTCCAGATGAAATCAAGAAATGGATTGAACTAGGAGGGGTCCAGACAGATCAGGGATGGATGACGAAGGGAAAATCTATATGGTTTCTCCCCGACTCTATGGTTCAAGTAATAATAAATACAGCACATAGTCCCGCTCACCTGGGAGAAAAAGCCATGCTAGACAGTTTACAGAATCTCTGGTACAACAAACATTTACGAGCAGCAGCAAAACAGAAAGTGCGTACTTGCATGATCTGTTGTCAGTTCAATCCAGGTAAAAGCGTCCCTGTAGAGCAAGGTGGATTTCATCCTCCCGATCACCCTTTTGAAGTCCTCCAGATGGATTATATCCAGATGGAACGTTGTCGAGGATTCAAGTACGTACTCGTAGTTGTTTGTGCACTTTCCCGTTGGACAGAAGCGTACCCAGTCTCAGATTACACTGCCCCGACCACTGCCAAGCAGCTGGTTCGAGAATTCTTCCCACGGTACGGCTTGCCTCGTATCGTGTACTCAGATAACGGACAGCCATTCTCATCCGAGCTTATGAAACAGGTTTCACTCCTGTTAGGATACCAGTGGAAGTTCCATTGCGTCCGACATCCCGAGGCCGCCGGCCTTGTAGAGAGACACAATCAGACACTAAAAACTCGCCTAGCCAAGATATGTAAAGAGAAAGGGGTCGACTGGATAGTCGCCCTGCCAGTTGCACTGTTCTACATGAGAATGGTCCCCCATTCTAGATCAGGGCTAGCCCCGTATGAAGTGGTCTTTGGCCGACCACCGAATATGTGGGGGACGCCCATGCCTAAGAAAATAACCGATGTTGATTGTAATATGTTGACAGATTACCTTGCCTCCTTGATGTCTGCACTCCAATCATGTCGTTCACAGGTTGCTGCAGCCTTTCCTGACAACACTGATGTAAAGCCACACGATGTTCGCCCCGGTGATACGGTATTGATCCGTAATTTTGACAGGAGGAGCCCGCTGGAGCCCCGCTGGCAGGAGCCGAAGCTCGTCCTTCTAACAACGAGGACCGCGATCAAGGTGGAAGGCCGTAAGGGGTGGATACATACGAGTCACATCAAGAGATGCAACGAACTGGTGCCAAAGTCTGACTCGTCCACCCCCTCCAAGGACTGCCTAGATTCTAATGACACTAAATTAACATTGAGAGAGAAAACTCCGCAAGAGGAGTACCGATCCAAACTGCGGTCTAGCAAGTCAGACAGTTTAATTGTTTAAGTCCTCCCCTAGGTGAATCGGTTAAATAGTTTCTGACATGTATCCCCTAGACCCCAATAGAGAGAGAGATAGAGAGAAACAGATCAAGAAGCAACGATATTGCAAATCACTCAAAAGTTACTGTATTGTTACATTATGGATTATGTTTTCCTTAAGTTTCATAATTATTGTCACGAGTGTAATCTTACATGTTTACTTTCCTATTGCTACACGTGCACAGCATTCTTTTAATAACACTACCGAGCATTCTTTTAGCGAGTTACCCCCCCAAGAATTGTCATACAGACTTGCGCTGCGCAACAATACATTCATCCGTATGTTACACCATTCCCAGCAGATCAGCAATGCTACCAATTGTTGGATATGTGGCCGACTCCCTCCCTATCAGAATTACAAGGGAGTTCTGCCCCTTTTTCCGTACCCGTTCACGCACAATGGATCATGTGGTGCATGGTTCAGTTTAATTAATTCCTTAGACTCCGATTCTGTAATCTACCAAGGCAACTGGGTATGGGGAAACCTGAACATAGTTCTGCATAACGTATGTTATCCTGACAAGGAGGGCCTTCCCAAAAGGACAGGAACTGATCTAGAAAATGAAGTATATGGATTAGGAAATTTTACACTTAACCTCATGATTTTAAATGTTGAATCCGAAACCAAGCCAGACTTGCCCACTATGTCAGTACTACCAGTCAAAGGTGAATTATGTGTCAGAAAGAGTGGTTCCGTACACCTGGGTCATAGTAAATGTACTACTGTGGTCGAATTTAGTGATAAAGGCAAGTCCACATTCAAAGCTACACGTCATTCCTATTTTATATGTGGTCAGACAGCATACATACGTTTGCCACTAGATTGGGATGGTACCTGTTACATTGCATTCCTACTACCACCTGTTTTTCTAGCTCCACCTGACTATCATAGAAATTCCCGTCTAATTCACAGACCCAAGAGAGATCTCCCAATTGTCGACTATACTGAAACAGCATGGGAAAAGTACACAGATTTCAATAAAGGTCTTTTTCCTTATCTAGGAGCCGTTTTTAATAGTAAGTCTATCCGTCACCTGACCAGAACTCTCGAAGCAGTAGTAAGAGAGACTACTTCCGCCCTAGGTAACTTGACTGAGGAACAGTCTGCTATGAGACTTGTCGTTCTTCAAAATCGTCTTGTTATTGGCGTCATACTCGCCGAATAACAAGGAAGGAGCCTGTAAGGTCCTCGGGTCAGCTTGTTGTGTTTTCATTCCTGATAATGCTCCGTCCGTATATAAGGCTATTACCCGTCTCCATAAGATAGCTAGTCAGTTACATCAGAATCCAGGCACTTGGACTTGGTCCGGTTGGCTCTGGACCACCATTTCAGCGTGGGGATGGAAAATACTGTCACTCTTTGGAGTAATACTGCTTATAGTATTCAGTTGCTGTCTATGTTTACAATGTGGGCCAGCGATTTGCGGTCTGTGCGCCACATCCTGTACTCCCCATTCAAGCCAACGTCCCAAATCCCGTTTGAAAAAGGATGAGCAGATGATGTTAACTACACAGATAAATGGATTAATGAAGATTGATGTATCATGAAGGGTCCGTAGGGAACAAGGGGGGAATGAGGAAATATAAATTTTATGGTCAAGAAATGTTCCCTAGCGTGTACCCCACCGTCTCCATGTACGAGATTAAAGTGCATGTAACTTCCCTCCTGTACCAGCTATGAAGACGCAAATGCGTTTGCGTCCAACGTTGACATGTCCTCTTTCAGATCCACCATGAATGGGTCTGATATTCAGTTCCTAAGTATGCCTTGCCACCGTCTTTGTATGGTGCACTTTCTGTATTTTCTGGCTCTGTGCGAGCTAGGCCCTGTTTTTCTGCCATCAAGCCTCTTTTTAATAATCATCTCTGTCTCCTGAACTGCAACGTGGGATGCCCCCCTTCGTGAACTCTGTCCTACTCCCTGCGAGGCGAGCGGAGCCTGGCTCGGCCTGCTCGCCTGCCAAAGACAGTAGTTTACCTTCACCTTATCAGTATAGCCAAGCTTAGCTTCCCGAAAACACATTCCAGTCCAGCAGAATAGATCAACAATCCCTCAGCTGCAGAGCAAAGGGCCCGGCCTCTCTGTCTCCATGCAAGTAATTCATGTCTCTGTTACTATGGTAGGCCCATGCCCCCTCGCTCTACCCACAGACACGTAGGCGCATATGCACGCACTCATAGTCAGTATAGGATAGCCTCTGCCTCAGAGACCTTTCCTTCTAGATAATATTGTCCCCAAACATCAGATATCAGATATGATATAGGAACGAGTTGATCTGACATGCCAGACTTCTGTCTCTTTCCGCTAGTGTAAATGTCAAGTCCCCTGCACCCTCCAGTTCCACGTCAGTCACACGTCATGCAGCTGCACGCGCATCAAGACCTTAGATTCCTGCTGACACTGCAAGATTCAGTCATAGAGCCACCCACTTGTGACACCTTCACATGACGTTTCCAGAACACACCTCTGTGTACGCCTAGTTCACGCCTTCTAATTACGTATTGTTAACACGTGTGTATCCTTATCTCGTTTCTCTCAGCTGTTACGCCTTCTGCATTGACTTCTGTTATGTATATTAAGTATAAAAGAAATGTAATGTCAATAAAATATTGCTCTATCCCTTCCTGCACCCTTGTGGTGGCAGGAACATGATATCCGGTCTGACCATTCCTTTTTAAGGAATAAAAACCCCTAAGAACTCTAACACCACGGACTCTGCCTTTTTCTTTCCGATTGAGTTATTTTTGTTTAAGTACTTACCTGCATAGAAATTAGGACGGTAAATCAAATATTTACCACAAGGTGGATCATCAGTGTTAGAGCTAAAATTAGCATGTTTAAAGTGATTTTCATGCTTCCAGGGGCCCTAAACACAAGATTCATGGAATGGTTAAAAGTGCATGAAAATGGCCAATTAACTCACTCTGAGTTCTCAAAAAGGGTTTCTTCACCCCGGGAAGTTAATTAAATACCATTTGGAGGCATTTAATGTTCGAGAAAAAACGGGTGATTTTCGACAAAAGAGATAACACCCCCCCCATTACGTCATGCTTCAGAAATGTGGAAAATGGTCCGTTTTCAAATGTTTTATTTTTGAACGTCAGTTCACATTTGTAGGTGGATCATCAGTGTTAGAGCTAAAATTAGCATGTTTAAAGTGATTTTCATGCTTCCAGGGGCTCGGGAAGTGAATTAAATACTATTTGGAGGCATTTAAAGTTCAAGCAAAAACAGCTGATTTTTGGCAAAAGAGATAACACCCCCCCATTACGTCATGCTTCAGAAATGTGGAAAATGGTCTGTTTTCAAATGTTTTATTTTTGAACGTCAGTTCACATTTGTAGGTGGATCATCAGTGTTAGAGCTAAAATTAGCATGTTTAAAGTGATTTTCATGATTCCAGGGGCCCTAAACAAAAGATTTATGGAATGGTTAAAAGTGCATAAAATGGCCAATTTACTCACTCTGAGTTCTCAAAAAGGGTTTCTTCACCCAGGGAAGTTAATTAAATACCATTTGGAGGCATTTAATGTTCGAGCAAAAACGACTGATTTTCGACAAAAGAGATAACACCCCCCCATTACTTCATGCTTCAGAAATGTGGAAAATGGTCCGTTTTCAAATGTTTTATTTTTGTATGTCAGTTCACATTTGTAGGTGGATCATCAGTGTTAGAGCTAAAATTTGCATGTTTAAAGTGATTTTCATGCTTCCAGGGGCTCGGGAAGTGAATTAAATACTATTTGGAGGCATTTAATGTTCAATCAAAAACAGCTGATTTTTGACAAAAGAGATAACACCCCCCCATTAGGTCATGCTTCAGAAATGTGGAAAATGGTCAGTTTTCAAATGTTTTATTTTTGAACGTCAGTTCACATTTGTAGGTGGATCATCAGTGTTAGAGCTAAAATTAGCATGTTTAAAGTGATTTTCATGCTTCCAGGGGCCCTAAACACAAGATTTATGGAATGGTAAAAAGTGCATGAAAATGGCCAATTTACTCACTCTGAGTTCTCAAAAAGGGTTTCTTCACCCCGGGAAGTTAATTAAATACCATTTGGAGGCATTTACTGTTCGAGCAAAAACGGCTGATTTTCGACAAAAGAGATAACACCCCCCCATTACGTCATGCTTCAGAAATGTGGAAAATGGTCCGTTTTCAAATGTTTTATTTTTGAACGTCAGTTCACATTTGTAGGTGGATCATCAGTGTTAGAGCTAAAATTAGCATGTTTAAAGTGATTTTCATGCTTCCAGGGGCTCGGGAAGTGAATTAAATACTATTTGGAGGCATTTAATGTTCAAGCAAAAACAGCTGATTTTTGACAAAAGAGATAACACCCCCCCATTACGTCATGCTTCAGAAATGTGGAAAATGGTCCGTTTTCAAATGTTTTATTTTTGAACGTCAGTTCACATTTGTAGGTGGATCATCAGTGATAGAGCTAAAATTACCATGTTTAAAGTGATTTTCATGCTTCCAGGGGCCCTAAACACAAGATTTATGGAATGGATAAAAGTGCATGAAAATGGCCAATTTACTCACTCTGAGTTCTCAAAAAGGGTTTCTTCACCCCAGGAAGTTAATTAAATACCATTTGGAGGCATTTAATGTTCGAGCAAAAACGGCTGATTTTCGACAAAAGAGATAACACCCCCCATTACGTCATGCTTCAGAAATGTGGAAAATGGTCCGTTTTCAAATGTTTTATTTTTGAACGTCAGTTCACATTTGTAGGTGGATCATCGGTGTTAGAGCTAAAATTAGCATGTTTAAAGTGATTTTCATGCTTCCAGGGGCTCGGGAAGTGAATTAAATACTATTTGGAGGCATTTAATGTTCAAGCAAAAACAGCTGATTTTTGACAAAAGAGATAACACCCCCCCATTACGTCATGCTTCAGAAATGTGGAAAATGGTCCGTTTTCAAATGTTTTATTTTTGAACGTCAGTTCACATTTGTAGGTGGATCATCAGTGTTAGAGCTAAAATTAGCATGTTTAAAGTGATTTTCATGCTTCCAGGGGCCCTAAACACAAGATTTTTGGAATGGTTAAAAGTGCATGAAAATGGCCAATTTACTCACTCTGAGTTCTCAAAAAGGGTTTCTTCACCCCGGGAAGTTAATTAAATACCATTTGGAGGCATTTAATGTTCGAGAAAAAACGGCTGATTTTCGACAAAAGAGATAACACCCCCCCATCACGTCATGCTTCAGAAATGTGGAAAATGGTCCGTTTTCAAATGTTTTATTTTTGAACGTCAGTTCACATTTGTAGGTGGATCATCAGTGTTAGAGCTAAAATTAGCATGTTTAAAGTGATTTTCATGCTTCCAGGGGCTCGGGAAGTGAATTAAATACTATTTGGAGGCATTTAAAGTTCAAGCAAAAACAGCTGATTTTTGGCAAAAGAGATAACACCCCCCCATTACGTCATGCTTCAGAAATGTGGAAAATGGTCCGTTTTCAAATGTTTTATTTTTGAACGTCAGTTCACATTTGTAGGTGGATCATCAGTGTTAGAGCTAAAATTAGCATGTTTTAAGTGATTTTCATGATTCCAGGGGCCCTAAACAAAAGATTTATGGAATGGTTAAAAGTGCATAAAATGGCCAATTTACTCACTCTGAGTTCTCAAAAAGGGTTTCTTCACCCAGGGAAGTTAATTAAATACCATTTGGAGGCATTTAATGTTCGAGCAAAAACGGCTGATTTTCGACAAAAGAGATTAACACCACCCCATTACTTCATGCTTCAGAAATGTGGAAAATGGTCCGTTTTCAAATGTTTTATTTTTGAATGTCAGTTCACATTTGTAGGTGGAACATCAGTGTTAGAGCTAAAATTAGCATGTTTAAAGTGATTTTCATGCTTCCAGGGGCTCGGGAAGTGAATTAAATACTATTTGGAGGCATTTAATGTTCAATCAAAAACAGCTGATTTTTGACAAAAGAGATAACACCCCCCATTACGTCATGCTTCAGAAATGTGGAAAATGGTCAGTTTTCAAATGTTTTATTTTTGAACGTCAGTTCACATTTGTAGGTGGATCATCAGTGTTAGAGCTAAAATTAGCATGTTTAAAGTGATTTTCATGCTTCCAGGGGCCCTAAACACAAGATTTATGGAATGGTTAAAAGTGCATGAAAATGGCCAATTTACTCACTCTGAGTTCTCAAAAAGGGTTTCTTCACCCCGGGAAGTTAATTAAATACCATTTGGAGGCATTTAATGTTCGAGCAAAAACGGCTGATTTTTGACAAAAGAGATAACACCCCCCCATTACGTCATGCTTCACTTTATGTGGAAAATGGTCAGTTTTCAAATGTTTTATTTTTGAAAGTCAGTTCACATTTGTAGGTGGATCATCAGTGTTAGAGCTAAAATTAGCATGTTTAAAGTGATTTTCATGCTTCCAGGGGCTCGGGAAGTGAATTAAATACTATTTGGAGGCATTTAATGTTCAATCAAAAACAGCCGATTTTTGACAAAAGAGATAACACCCCCCCGTTACGTCATGCTTCAGAAATGTGGAAAATGGTCAGTTATCAAATGTTTTATTTTTGAACGTCAGTTCACATTTGTAGGTGGATCATCAGTGTTAGTGCTAAAATTAGCATGTTTAAAGTGATTTTCATGCTTCCAGGGGCTCTAAACACAAGATTTATGGAATGGTTAAAAGTGCATGAAAATGGCCAATTTACTCACTCTGAGTTCTCAAAAAGGGTTTCTTCACCCCGGGAAGTTAATTAAATACCATTTGGAGGCATTTAATGTTCAAGCAAAAACAGCTGATTTTTGACAAAAGAGATAACACCCCCCCATTACGTCATGCTTCAGAAATGTGGAAAATGGTTCGTTTTCAAATGTTTTATTTTTGAACGTCAGTTCACATTTGTAGGTGGATCATCAGTGTTAGAGCTAAAATTAGCATGTTTAAAGTGATTTTCATGCTTCCAGGGGCTCGGGAAGTGAATTAAATACTATTTGGAGGCATTTAATGTTCAAGCAAAAACAGCTGATTTTTGACAAAAGAGATAACACCCCCCCATTACGTCATGCTTCAGAAATGTGGAAAATGGTCAGTTATCAAATGTTTTATTATTGAACGTCAGTTCACATTTGTAGGTGGATCATCAGTGTTAGTGCTAAAATTAGCATGTTTAAAGTGATTTTCATGCTTCCAGGGGCCCTAAACACAAGATTTATGGAATGGTTAAAAGTGCATGAAAATGGCCAATTTACTCACTCTGAGTTCTCAAAAAGGGTTTCTTCACCCCAGGAAGTTAATTAAATACCATTTGGAGGCATTTAATGTTCAAGCAAAAACAGCTGATTTTTGACAAAAGAGATAACAACCCCCCATTACGTCATGCTTCAGAAATGTGGAAAATGGTTCGTTTTTAAATGTTTTATTTTTGAACGTCAGTTCACATTTGTAGGTGGATCATCAGTGTTAGAGCTAAAATTAGCATGTTTAAAGTGATTTTCATGCTTCCAGGGTCCCTAAACACAAGATTTATGGAATGGTTAAAAGTGCATGAAAATGGCCAATTTACTCACTCTGAGTTCTCAAAAAGGGTTTCTTCACCCCGGGAAGTTAATTAAATACCATTTGGAGGCATTTAATGTTCGAGCAAAAACGGCTGATTTTCGACGAAAGAGATAACACCCCCCATTACGTCATGCTTCAGAAATGTGGAAAATGGTCCGTTTTCAAATGTTTTATTTTTGAACGTCAGTTCACATTTGTAGGTGGATCATCGGTGTTAGAGCTAAAATTAGCATGTTTAAAGTGATTTTCATGCTTCCAGGGGCTCGGGAAGTGAATTAAATACTATTTGGAGGCATTTAATGTTCAAGCAAAAACAGCTGATTTTTGACAATGGAGATAACACCCCCCCATTACGTCATGCTTCAGAAATGTGGAAAATGGTCCGTTTTCAAATGTTTTATTTTTGAACGTCAGTTCACATTTGTAGGTGGATCATCAGTGTTAGAGCTAAAATTAGCATGTTTAAAGTGATTTTCATGCTTCCAGGGGCCCTAAACACAAGATTTTTGGAATGGTTAAAAGTGCATGAAAATGGCCAATTTACTCACTCTGAGTTCTCAAAAAGGGTTTCTTCACCCCGGGAAGTTAATTAAATACCATTTGGAGGCATTTAATGTTCGAGAAAAAACGGCTGATTTTCGACAAAAGAGATAACACCCCCCCCCCATTACGTCATGCTCCAGAAATGTGGAAAATGGTCCGTTTTCAAATGTTTTATTTTTGAACGTCAGTTCACATTTGTAGGTGGATCATCAGTGTTAGAGCTAAAATTAGCATGTTTAAAGTGATTTTCATGCTTCCAGGGGCTCAGGAAGTGAATTAAATACTATTTGGAGGCATTTAAAGTTCAAGCAAAAACAGCTGATTTTTGGCAAAAGAGATAACACCCCCCCATTACGTCATGCTTCAGAAATGTGGAAAATGGTCCGTTTTCAAATGTTTTATTTTTGAACGTCAGTTCACATTTGTAGGTGGATCATCAGTGTTAGAGCTAAAATTAGCATGTTTAAAGTGATTTTCATGATTCCAGGGGCCCTAAACAAAAGATTTATGGAATGGTTAAAAGTGCATAAAATGGCCAATTTACTCACTCTGAGTTCTCAAAAAGGGTTTCTTCACCCAGTGAAGTTAATTAAATACCATTTGGAGGCATTTAATGTTCGAGCAAAAACGGCTGATTTTCGACAAAAGAGATAACACCCCCCCATTACTTCATGCTTCAGAAATGTGGAAAATGGTCCGTTTTCAAATGTTTTATTTTTGAATGTCAGTTCACATTTGTAGGTGGATCATCAGTGTTAGAGCTAAAATTAGCATGTTTAAAGTGATTTTCATGCTTCCAGGGGCTCGGGAAGTGAATTAAATACTATTTGGAGGCATTTAATGTTCAATCAAAAACAGCTGATTTTTGACAAAAGAGATAACACCCCCCCATTACGTCATGCTTCAGAAATGTGGAAAATGGTCAGTTTTCAAATGTTTTATTTTTGAACGTCAGTTCACATTTGTAGGTGGATCATCAGTGTTAGAGCTAAAATTAGCATGTTTAAAGTGATTTTCATGCTTCCAGGGGCCCTAAACACAAGATTTATGGAATGGTTAAAAGTGCATGAAAATGGCCAATTTACTCACTCTGAGTTCTCAAAAAGGGTTTCTTCACCCCGGGAAGTTAATTAAATACCATTTGGGGGCATTTAATGTTCGAGCAAAAACGGCTGATTTTCGACAAAAGAGATAACACCCCCCCATTACGTCATGCTTCAGAAATGTGGAAAATGGTCAGTTTTCAAATGTTTTATTTTTGAACGTCAGTTCACATTTGTAGGTGGATCATCAGTGTTAGAGCTAAAATTAGCATGTTTAAAGTGATTTTCATGCTTCCAGGGACTCGGGAAGTGAATTAAATACTATTTGGAGGCATTTAATGTTCAAGCAAAAACAGCTGATTTATGACAAAAGAGATAACACCCCCCCCATTACGTCATGCTTCAGAAATGTGGAAAATGGTCCGTTTTCAAATGTTTTATTTTTGAACGTCAGTTCACATTTGTAGGTGGATCATCAGTGTTAGAGCTAAAATTACCATGTTTAAAGTGATTTTCATGCTTCCAGGGACCCTAAATACAAGATTTATGGAATGGATAAAAGTGCATGAAAATGGCCAATTTACTCACTCTGAGTTCTCAAAAAGGGTTTCTTCACCCCAGGAAGTTAATTAAATACCATTTGGAGGCATTTAATGTTCAAGCAAAAACAGCTGATTTTTGAGAAAAGAGATAACACCCCCCCATTACGTCATGCTTCAGAAATGTGGAAAATGGTTCGTTTTTAAATGTTTTATTTTTGAACGTCAGTTCACATTTGTAGGTGGATCATCAGTGTTAGAGCTAAAATTAGCATGTTTAAAGTGATTTTCATGCTTCCAGGGGCCCTAAACACAAGATTTATGGAATGGTTAAAAGTGCATGAAAATGGCCAATTTACTCACTCTGAGTTCTCAAAAAGGGTTTCTTCACCCCGGGAAGTTAATTAAATACCATTTGGAGGCATTTAATGTTCGAGCAAAAACGGCTGATTTTCGACAAAAGAGATAACACCCCCCCATTACGTCATGCTTCAGAAATGTGGAAAATGGTCAGTTTTCAAATGTTTTATTTTTGAACGTCAGTTCACATTTGTAGGTGGATCATCAGTGTTAGAGCTAAAATTAGCATGTTTAAAGTGATTTTCATGCTTCCAGGGACTCGGGAAGTGAATTAAATACTATTTGGAGGCATTTAATGTTCAAGCAAAAACAGCTGATTTATGACAAAAGAGATAACACCCCCCCCATTACGTCATGCTTCAGAAATGTGGAAAATGGTCCGTTTTCAAATGTTTTATTTTTGAACGTCAGTTCACATTTGTAGGTGGATCATCAGTGTTAGAGCTAAAATTACCATGTTTAAAGTGATTTTCATGCTTCCAGGGACCCTAAACACAAGATTTATGGAATGGATAAAAGTGCATGAAAATGGCCAATTTACTCACTCTGAGTTCTCAAAAAGGGTTTCTTCACCCCAGGAAGTTAATTAAATACCATTTGGAGGCATTTAATGTTCAAGCAAAAACAGCTGATTTTTGAGAAAAGAGATAACACCCCCCCATTACGTCATGCTTCAGAAATGTGGAAAATGGTTCGTTTTTAAATGTTTTATTTTTGAACGTCAGTTCACATTTGTAGGTGGATCATCAGTGTTAGAGCTAAAATTAGCATGTTTAAAGTGATTTTCATGCTTCCAGGGTCCCTAAACACAAGATTTATGGAATGGTTAAAAGTGCATGAAAATGGCCAATTTACTCACTCTGAGTTCTCAAAAAGGGTTTCTTCACCCCAGGAAGTTAATTAAATACCATTTGGAGGCATTTAATGTTCGAGCAAAAACGGCTGATTTTCGACAAAAGAGATAACACCCCCCATTACGTCATGCTTCAGAAATGTGGAAAATGGTCCGTTTTCAAATGTTTTATTTTTGAACGTCAGTTCACATTTGTAGGTGGATCATCGGTGTTAGAGCTAAAATTAGCATGTTTAAAGTGATTTTCATGCTTCCAGGGGCTCGGGAAGTGAATTTAATACTATTTGGAGGCATTTAATGTTCAAGCAAAAACAGCTGATTTTTGACAAAAGAGATAACACCCCCCCATTACGTCATGCTTCAGAAATGTGGAAAATGGTCCGTTTTCAAATGTTTTATTTTTGAACGTCAGTTCACATTTGTAGGTGGATCATCAGTGTTAGAGCTAAAATTAGCATGTTTAAAGTGATTTTCATGCTTCCAGGGGCCCTAAACACAAGATTTTTGGAATGGTTAAAAGTGCATGAAAATGGCCAATTTACTCACTCTGAGTTCTCAAAAAGGGTTTCTTCACCCCGGGAAGTTAATTAAATACCATTTGGAGGCATTTAATGTTCGAGAAAAAACGGCTGATTTTCGACAAAAGAGATAACACCCCCCCCATTACGTCATGCTTCAGAAATGTGGAAAATGGTCCGTTTTCAAATGTTTTATTTTTGAACGTCAGTTCACATTTGTAGGTGGATCATCAGTGTTAGAGCTAAAATTAGCATGTTTAAAGTGATTTTCATGCTTCCAGGGGCTCGGGAAGTGAATTAAATACTATTTGGAGGCATTTAAAGTTCAAGCAAAAACAGCTGATTTTTGGCAAAAGAGATAACACCCCCCCATTACGTCATGCTTCAGAAATGTGGAAAATGGTCCGTTTTCAAATGTTTTATTTTTGAACGTCAGTTCACATTTGTAGGTGGATCATCAGTGTTAGAGCTAAAATTAGCATGTTTAAAGTGATTTTCATGCTTCCAGGGGCCCTAAACACAAGATTTATGAAATGGTTAAAAGTGCATGAAAATGGCCAATTTACTCACTCTGAGTTCTCAAACAGGGTTTCTTCACCCCGGGAAGTTAATTAAATACCATTTGGAGGCATTTAATGTTCGAGCAAAAACGGCTGATTTTCGACAAAAGAGATAACACCCCCCCATTACATCATGCTTCAGAAATGTGGAAAATGGTCCGTTTTCAAATGTTTTATTTTTGAACGTCAGTTCACATTTGTAGGTGGATCATCAGTGTTAGAGCTAAAATTAGCATGTTTAAAGTGATTTTCATGCTTCCAGGGGCTCGGGAAGTGAATTAAATACTATTTGGAGGCATTTAATGTTCAATCAAAAACAGCTGATTTTTGACAAAATAGATAACACCCCCCCGTTACGTCATGCTTCAGAAATGTGGAAAATGGTCAGTTATCAAATGTTTTATTTTTGAACGTCAGTTCACATTTGTAGGTGGATCATCAGTGTTAGTGCTAAAATTAGCATGTTTAACGTGATTTTCATGCTTCCAGGGGCCCTAAACACAAGATTTATGGAATGGTTAAAAGTGCATGAAAATGGCCAATTTACTCACTCTGAGTTCTCAAAAAGGGTTTCTTCACCCCGGGAAGTTAATTAAATACCATTTGGAGGCATTTAATGTTCGAGCAAAAACGGCTGATTTTCGACAAAAGAGATAACACCCCCCCATTACGTCATGCTTCAGAAATGTGGAAAATGGTCCGTTTTCAAATTTTTATTTTTGAACGTCAGTTCACATTTGTAGGTGGATCATCAGTGTTAGAGCTAAAATTAGCATGTTTAAAGTGATTTTCATGCTTCCAGGGGCTCGGGAAGTGAATTAAATACTATTTGGAGGCATTTAATGTTCAAGCAAAAACAGCTGATTTTTGACAAAAGAGATAACACCCCCCCATTACGTCATGCTTCAGAAATGTGGAAAATGGTCCGTTTTCAAATGTTTTATTTTTGAACGTCAGTTCACATTTGTAGGTGGATCATCAGTGTTAGAGCTAAAATTAGCATGTTTAAAGTGATTTTCATGCTTCCAGGGGCCCTAAACACAAGATTTATGGAATGGTTAAAAGTGCATGAAAATGGCCAATTTACTCACTCTGAGTTCTCAAAAAGGGTTTCTTCACCCCGGGAAGTTAATTAAATACCATTTGGAGGCATTTAATGTTCGAGCAAAAACGGCTGATTTTCGACAAAAGAGATAACACCCCCCCATTACGTCATGCTTCAGAAATGTGGAAAATGGTCCGTTTTTAAATGTTTTATTTTTGAACGTCAGTTCACATTTGTAGGTGGATCATCAGTGTTAGAGCTAAAATTAGCATGTTTAAAGTGATTTTCATGCTTCCAGGGGCTCGGGAAGTGAATTAAATACTATTTGGAGGCATTTAATGTTCAATCAAAAACAGCTGATTTTTGACAAAAGAGATAACACCCCCCCATTACGTCATGCTTCAGAAATGTGGAAAATGGTCCGTTTTCAAATGTTTTATTTTTGAACGTCAGTTCACATTTGTAGGTGGATCATCAGTGTTAGAGCTAAAATTAGCATGTTTAAAGTGATTTTCATGCTTCCAGGGGCCCTAAACACAAGATTTATGGAATGGTTAAAAGTGCATGAAAATGGCCAATTTACTCACTCTGAGTTCTCAAAAAGGGTTTCTTCACCCCGGGAAGTTAATTAAATACCATTTGGAGGCAATTAATGTTCGAGCAAAAACGGCTGATTTTTGACAAAAGAGATAACACCCCCCCATTACGTCATGCTTCACTTTATGTGGAAAATGGTCAGTTTTCAAATGTTTTATTTTTGAAAGTCAGTTCACATTTGTAGGTGGATCATCAGTGTTAGAGCTAAAATTAGCATGTTTAAAGTGATTTTCATGCTTCCAGGGGCTCGGGAAGTGAATTAAATACTATTTGGAGGCATTTAATGTTCAATCAAAAACAGCCGATTTTTGACAAAAGAGATAACACCCCCCCGTTACGTCATGCTTCAGAAATGTGGAAAATGGTCAGTTATCAAATGTTTTATTTTTGAACGTCAGTTCACATTTGTAGGTGGATCATCAGTGTTAGTGCTAAAATTAGCATGTTTAAAGTGATTTTCATGCTTCCAGGGGCTCTAAACACAAGATTTATGGAATGGTTAAAAGTGCATGAAAATGGCCAATTTACTCACTCTGAGTTCTCAAAAAGGGTTTCTTCACCCCGGGAAGTTAATTAAATACCATTTGGAGGCATTTAATGTTCAAGCAAAAACAGCTGATTTTTGACAAAAGAGATAACACCCCCCCATTACGTCATGCTTCAGAAATGTGGAAAATGGTTCGTTTTCAAATGTTTTATTTTTGAACGTCAGTTCACATTTGTAGGTGGATCATCAGTGTTAGAGCTAAAATTAGCATGTTTAAAGTGATTTTCATGCTTCCAGGGGCCCTAAACACAAGATTTATGGAATGGTTAAAAGTGCATGAAAATGGCCAATTTACTCACTCTGAGTTCTCAAAAAGGGTTTCTTCACCCCGGGAAGTTAATTAAATACCATTTGGAGGCATTTAATGTTCGAGCAAAAACGGCTGATTTTTGACAAAAGAGATAACACCCCCCCATTACGTCATGCTTCACTTTATGTGGAAAATGGTCAGTTTTCAAATGTTTTATTTTTGAAAGTCAGTTCACATTTGTAGGTGGATCATCAGTGTTAGAGCTAAAATTAGCATGTTTAAAGTGATTTTCATGCTTCCAGGGGCTCGGGAAGTGAATTAAATACTATTTGGAGGCATTTAATGTTCAATCAAAAACAGCCGATTTTTGACAAAAGAGATAACACCCCCCCGTTACGTCATGCTTCAGAAATGTGGAAAATGGTCAGTTATCAAATGTTTTATTTTTGAACATCAGTTCACATTTGTAGGTGGATCATCAGTGTTAGTGCTAAAATTAGCATGTTTAAAGTGATTTTCATGCTTCCAGGGGCTCTAAACACAAGATTTATGGAATGGTTAAAAGTGCATGAAAATGGCCAATTTACTCACTCTGAGTTCTCAAAAAGGGTTTCTTCACCCCGGGAAGTTAATTAAATACCATTTGGAGGCATTTAATGTTCAAGCAAAAACAGCTGATTTTTGACAAAAGAGATAACACCCCCCCATTACGTCATGCTTCAGAAATGTGGAAAATGGTTCGTTTTCAAATGTTTTATTTTTGAACGTCAGTTCACATTTGTAGGTGGATCATCAGTGTTAGAGCTAAAATTAGCATGTTTAAAGTGATTTTCATGCTTCCAGGGGCTCGGGAAGTGAATTAAATACTATTTGGAGGCATTTAATGTTCAAGCAAAAACAGCTGATTTTTGACAAAAGAGATAACACCCCCCCATTACGTCATGCTTCAGAAATGTGGAAAATGGTCAGTTTTCAAATGTTTTATTTTTGAACGTCAGTTCACATTTGTAGGTGGATCATCAGTGTTAGAGCTAAAATTAGCATGTTTAAAGTGATTTTCATGCTTCCAGGGGCTCGGGAAGTGAATTAAATACTATTTGGAGGCATTTAATGTTCAATCAAAAACAGCCGATTTTTGACAAAAGAGATAACACCCCCCCGTTACGTCATGCTTCAGAAATGTGGAAAATGGTCAGTTATCAAATGTTTTATTATTGAACGTCAGTTCACATTTGAAGGTGGATCATCAGTGTTAGTGCTAAAATTAGCATGTTTAAAGTGATTTTCATGCTTCCAGGGGCCCTAAACACAAGATTTATGGAATGGTTAAAAGTGCATGAAAATGGCCAATTTACTCACTCTGAGTTCTCAAAAAGGGTTTCTTCACCCCAGGAAGTTAATTAAATACCATTTGGAGGCATTTAATGTTCAAGCAAAAACAGCTGATTTTTGACAAAAGAGATAACAACCCCCCATTACGTCATGCTTCAGAAATGTGGAAAATGGTTCGTTTTTAAATGTTTTATTTTTGAACGTCAGTTCACATTTGTAGGTGGATCATCAGTGTTAGAGCTAAAATTAGCATGTTTAAAGTGATTTTCATGCTTCCAGGGTCCCTAAACACAAGATTTATGGAATGGTTAAAAGTGCATGAAAATGGCCAATTTACTCACTCTGAGTTCTCAAAAAGGGTTTCATCACCCCGGGAAGTTAATTAAATACCATTTGGAGGCATTTAATGTTCGAGCAAAAACGGCTGATTTTCGACAAAAGAGATAACACCCCCCATTACGTCATGCTTCAGAAATGTGGAAAATGGTCCGTTTTCAAATGTTTTATTTTTGAACGTCAGTTCACATTTGTAGGTGGATCATCGGTGTTAGAGCTAAAATTAGCATGTTTAAAGTGATTTTCATGCTTCCAGGGGCTCGGGAAGTGAATTAAATACTATTTGGAGGCATTTAATGTTCAAGCAAAAACAGCTGATTTTTGACAAAAGAGATAACACCCCCCCATTACGTCATGCTTCAGAAATGTGGAAAATGGTCCGTTTTCAAATGTTTTATTTTTGAACGTCAGTTCACATTTGTAGGTGGATCATCAGTGTTAGAGCTAAAATTAGCATGTTTAAAGTGATTTTCATGCTTCCAGGGGCCCTAAACACAAGATTTTTGGAATGGTTAAAAGTGCATGAAAATGGCCAATTTACTCACTCTGAGTTCTCAAAAAGGGTTTCTTCACCCCGGGAAGTTAATTAAATACCATTTGGAGGCATTTAATGTTCGAGAAAAAACGGCTGATTTTCGACAAAAGAGATAACACCCCCCCCATTACGTCATGCTTCAGAAATGTGGAAAATGGTCCGTTTTCAAATGTTTTATTTTTGAACGTCAGTTCACATTTGTAGGTGGATCATCAGTGTTAGAGCTAAAATTAGCATGTTTAAAGTGATTTTCATGCTTCCAGGGGCTCGGGAAGTGAATTAAATACTATTTGGAGGCATTTAAAGTTCAAGCAAAAACAGCTGATTTTTGGCAAAAGAGATAACACCCCCCCATTACGTCATGCTTCAGAAATGTGGAAAATGGTCCGTTTTCAAATGTTTTATTTTTGAACGTCAGTTCACATTTGTAGGTGGATCATCAGTGTTAGAGCTAAAATTAGCATGTTTAAAGTGATTTTCATGATTCCAGGGGCCCTAAACAAAAGATTTATGGAATGGTTAAAAGTGCATAAAATGGCCAATTTACTCACTCTGAGTTCTCAAAAAGGGTTTCTTCACCCAGTGAAGTTAATTAAATACCATTTGGAGGCATTTAATGTTCGAGCAAAAACGGCTGATTTTCGACAAAAGAGATAACACCCCCCCATTACTTCATGCTTCAGAAATGTGGAAAATGGTCCGTTTTCAAATGTTTTATTTTTGAACGTCAGTTCACATTTGTAGGTGGATCATCAGTGTTAGAGCTAAAATTAGCATGTTTAAAGTGATTTTCATGCTTCCAGGGGCTCGGGAAGTGAATTAAATACTATTTGGAGGCATTTAATGTTCAATCAAAAACAGCTGATTTTTGACAAAATAGATAACACCCCCCCGTTACGTCATGCTTCAGAAATGTGGAAAATGGTCAGTTATCAAATGTTTTATTTTTGAACGTCAGTTCACATTTGTAGGTGGATCATCAGTGTTAGTGCTAAAATTAGCATGTTTAACGTGATTTTCATGCTTCCAGGGGCCCTAAACACAAGATTTATGGAATGGTTAAAAGTGCATGAAAATGGCCAATTTACTCACTCTGAGTTCTCAAAAAGGGTTTCTTCACCCCGGGAAGTTAATTAAATACCATTTGGAGGCATTTAATGTTCGAGCAAAAACGGCTGATTTTCGACAAAAGAGATAACACCCCCCCATTACGTCATGCTTCAGAAATGTGGAAAATGGTCCGTTTTCAAATTTTTATTTTTGAACGTCAGTTCACATTTGTAGGTGGATCATCAGTGTTAGAGCTAAAATTAGCATGTTTAAAGTGATTTTCATGCTTCCAGGGGCTCGGGAAGTGAATTAAATACTATTTGGAGGCATTTAATGTTCAAGCAAAAACAGCTGATTTTTGACAAAAGAGATAACACCCCCCCATTACGTCATGCTTCAGAAATGTGGAAAATGGTCCGTTTTCAAATGTTTTATTTTTGAACGTCAGTTCACATTTGTAGGTGGATCATCAGTGTTAGAGCTAAAATTAGCATGTTTAAAGTGATTTTCATGCTTCCAGGGGCCCTAAACACAAGATTTATGGAATGGTTAAAAGTGCATGAAAATGGCCAATTTACTCACTCTGAGTTCTCAAAAAGGGTTTCTTCACCCCGGGAAGTTAATTAAATACCATTTGGAGGCATTTAATGTTCGAGCAAAAACGGCTGATTTTCGACAAAAGAGATAACACCCCCCCATTACGTCATGCTTCAGAAATGTGGAAAATGGTCAGTTTTTAAATGTTTTATTTTTGAACGTCAGTTCACATTTGTAGGTGGATCATCAGTGTTAGAGCTAAAATTAGCATGTTTAAAGTGATTTTCATGCTTCCAGGGGCTCGGGAAGTGAATTAAATACTATTTGGAGGCATTTAATGTTCAATCAAAAACAGCTGATTTTTGACAAAAGAGATAACACCCCCCCATTACGTCATGCTTCAGAAATGTGGAAAATGGTCCGTTTTCAAATGTTTTATTTTTGAACGTCAGTTCACATTTGTAGGTGGATCATCAGTGTTAGAGCTAAAATTAGCATGTTTAAAGTGATTTTCATGCTTCCAGGGGCCCTAAACACAAGATTTATGGAATGGTTAAAAGTGCATGAAAATGGCCAATTTACTCACTCTGAGTTCTCAAAAAGGGTTTCTTCACCCCGGGAAGTTAATTAAATACCATTTGGAGGCAATTAATGTTCGAGCAAAAACGGCTGATTTTTGACAAAAGAGATAACACCCCCCCATTACGTCATGCTTCACTTTATGTGGAAAATGGTCAGTTTTCAAATGTTTTATTTTTGAAAGTCAGTTCACATTTGTAGGTGGATCATCAGTGTTAGAGCTAAAATTAGCATGTTTAAAGTGATTTTCATGCTTCCAGGGGCTCGGGAAGTGAATTAAATACTATTTGGAGGCATTTAATGTTCAATCAAAAACAGCCGATTTTTGACAAAAGAGATAACACCCCCCCGTTACGTCATGCTTCAGAAATGTGGAAAATGGTCAGTTATCAAATGTTTTATTTTTGAACGTCAGTTCACATTTGTAGGTGGATCATCAGTGTTAGTGCTAAAATTAGCATGTTTAAAGTGATTTTCATGCTTCCAGGGGCTCTAAACACAAGATTTATGGAATGGTTAAAAGTGCATGAAAATGGCCAATTTACTCACTCTGAGTTCTCAAAAAGGGTTTCTTCACCCCGGGAAGTTAATTAAATACCATTTGGAGGCATTTAATGTTCAAGCAAAAACAGCTGATTTTTGACAAAAGAGATAACACCCCCCCATTACGTCATGCTTCAGAAATGTGGAAAATGGTTCGTTTTCAAATGTTTTATTTTTGAACGTCAGTTCACATTTGTAGGTGGATCATCAGTGTTAGAGCTAAAATTAGCATGTTTAAAGTGATTTTCATGCTTCCAGGGGCCCTAAACACAAGATTTATGGAATGGTTAAAAGTGCATGAAAATGGCCAATTTACTCACTCTGAGTTCTCAAAAAGGGTTTCTTCACCCCGGGAAGTTAATTAAATACCATTTGGAGGCATTTAATGTTCGAGCAAAAACGGCTGATTTTTGACAAAAGAGATAACACCCCCCCATTACGTCATGCTTCACTTTATGTGGAAAATGGTCAGTTTTCAAATGTTTTATTTTTGAAAGTCAGTTCACATTTGTAGGTGGATCATCAGTGTTAGAGCTAAAATTAGCATGTTTAAAGTGATTTTCATGCTTCCAGGGGCTCGGGAAGTGAATTAAATACTATTTGGAGGCATTTAATGTTCAATCAAAAACAGCCGATTTTTGACAAAAGAGATAACACCCCCCCGTTACGTCATGCTTCAGAAATGTGGAAAATGGTCAGTTATCAAATGTTTTATTTTTGAACATCAGTTCACATTTGTAGGTGGATCATCAGTGTTAGTGCTAAAATTAGCATGTTTAAAGTGATTTTCATGCTTCCAGGGGCTCTAAACACAAGATTTATGGAATGGTTAAAAGTGCATGAAAATGGCCAATTTACTCACTCTGAGTTCTCAAAAAGGGTTTCTTCACCCCGGGAAGTTAATTAAATACCATTTGGAGGCATTTAATGTTCAAGCAAAAACAGCTGATTTTTGACAAAAGAGATAACACCCCCCCATTACGTCATGCTTCAGAAATGTGGAAAATGGTTCGTTTTCAAATGTTTTATTTTTGAACGTCAGTTCACATTTGTAGGTGGATCATCAGTGTTAGAGCTAAAATTAGCATGTTTAAAGTGATTTTCATGCTTCCAGGGGCTCGGGAAGTGAATTAAATACTATTTGGAGGCATTTAATGTTCAAGCAAAAACAGCTGATTTTTGACAAAAGAGATAACACCCCCCCATTACGTCATGCTTCAGAAATGTGGAAAATGGTCAGTTTTCAAATGTTTTATTTTTGAACGTCAGTTCACATTTGTAGGTGGATCATCAGTGTTAGAGCTAAAATTAGCATGTTTAAAGTGATTTTCATGCTTCCAGGGGCTCGGGAAGTGAATTAAATACTATTTGGAGGCATTTAATGTTCAATCAAAAACAGCCGATTTTTGACAAAAGAGATAACACCCCCCCGTTACGTCATGCTTCAGAAATGTGGAAAATGGTCAGTTATCAAATGTTTTATTATTGAACGTCAGTTCACATTTGAAGGTGGATCATCAGTGTTAGTGCTAAAATTAGCATGTTTAAAGTGATTTTCATGCTTCCAGGGGCCCTAAACACAAGATTTATGGAATGGTTAAAAGTGCATGAAAATGGCCAATTTACTCACTCTGAGTTCTCAAAAAGGGTTTCTTCACCCCAGGAAGTTAATTAAATACCATTTGGAGGCATTTAATGTTCAAGCAAAAACAGCTGATTTTTGACAAAAGAGATAACAACCCCCCATTACGTCATGCTTCAGAAATGTGGAAAATGGTTCGTTTTTAAATGTTTTATTTTTGAACGTCAGTTCACATTTGTAGGTGGATCATCAGTGTTAGAGCTAAAATTAGCATGTTTAAAGTGATTTTCATGCTTCCAGGGTCCCTAAACACAAGATTTATGGAATGGTTAAAAGTGCATGAAAATGGCCAATTTACTCACTCTGAGTTCTCAAAAAGGGTTTCATCACCCCGGGAAGTTAATTAAATACCATTTGGAGGCATTTAATGTTCGAGCAAAAACGGCTGATTTTCGACAAAAGAGATAACACCCCCCATTACGTCATGCTTCAGAAATGTGGAAAATGGTCCGTTTTCAAATGTTTTATTTTTGAACGTCAGTTCACATTTGTAGGTGGATCATCGGTGTTAGAGCTAAAATTAGCATGTTTAAAGTGATTTTCATGCTTCCAGGGGCTCGGGAAGTGAATTAAATACTATTTGGAGGCATTTAATGTTCAAGCAAAAACAGCTGATTTTTGACAAAAGAGATAACACCCCCCCATTACGTCATGCTTCAGAAATGTGGAAAATGGTCCGTTTTCAAATGTTTTATTTTTGAACGTCAGTTCACATTTGTAGGTGGATCATCAGTGTTAGAGCTAAAATTAGCATGTTTAAAGTGATTTTCATGCTTCCAGGGGCCCTAAACACAAGATTTTTGGAATGGTTAAAAGTGCATGAAAATGGCCAATTTACTCACTCTGAGTTCTCAAAAAGGGTTTCTTCACCCCGGGAAGTTAATTAAATACCATTTGGAGGCATTTAATGTTCGAGAAAAAACGGCTGATTTTCGACAAAAGAGATAACACCCCCCCCATTACGTCATGCTTCAGAAATGTGGAAAATGGTCCGTTTTCAAATGTTTTATTTTTGAACGTCAGTTCACATTTGTAGGTGGATCATCAGTGTTAGAGCTAAAATTAGCATGTTTAAAGTGATTTTCATGCTTCCAGGGGCTCGGGAAGTGAATTAAATACTATTTGGAGGCATTTAAAGTTCAAGCAAAAACAGCTGATTTTTGGCAAAAGAGATAACACCCCCCCATTACGTCATGCTTCAGAAATGTGGAAAATGGTCCGTTTTCAAATGTTTTATTTTTGAACGTCAGTTCACATTTGTAGGTGGATCATCAGTGTTAGAGCTAAAATTAGCATGTTTAAAGTGATTTTCATGATTCCAGGGGCCCTAAACAAAAGATTTATGGAATGGTTAAAAGTGCATAAAATGGCCAATTTACTCACTCTGAGTTCTCAAAAAGGGTTTCTTCACCCAGTGAAGTTAATTAAATACCATTTGGAGGCATTTAATGTTCGAGCAAAAACGGCTGATTTTCGACAAAAGAGATAACACCCCCCCATTACTTCATGCTTCAGAAATGTGGAAAATGGTCCGTTTTCAAATGTTTTATTTTTGAATGTCAGTTCACATTTGTAGGTGGATCATCAGTGTTAGAGCTAAAATTAGCATGTTTAAAGTGATTTTCATGCTTCCAGGGGCTCGGGAAGTGAATTAAATACTATTTGGAGGCATTTAATGTTCAATCAAAAACAGCTGATTTTTGACAAAAGAGATAACACCCCCCCATTACGTCATGCTTCAGAAATGTGGAAAATGGTCAGTTTTCAAATGTTTTATTTTTGAACGTCAGTTCACATTTGTAGGTGGATCATCAGTGTTAGAGCTAAAATTAGCATGTTTAAAGTGATTTTCATGCTTCCAGGGGCCCTAAACACAAGATTTATGGAATGGTTAAAAGTGCATGAAAATGGCCAATTTACTCACTCTGAGTTCTCAAAAAGGGTTTCTTCACCCCGGGAAGTTAATTAAATACCATTTGGAGGCATTTAATGTTCGAGCAAAAACGGCTGATTTTCGACAAAAGAGATAACACCCCCCCATTACGTCATGCTTCAGAAATGTGGAAAATGGTCAGTTTTCAAATGTTTTATTTTTGAACGTCAGTTCACATTTGTAGGTGGATCATCAGTGTTAGAGCTAAAATTAGCATGTTTAAAGTGATTTTCATGCTTCCAGGGACTCGGGAAGTGAATTAAATACTATTTGGAGGCATTTAATGTTCAAGCAAAAACAGCTGATTTATGACAAAAGAGATAACACCCCCCCATTACGTCATGCTTCAGAAATGTGGAAAATGGTCAGTTTTCAAATGTTTTATTTTTGAACGTCAGTTCACATTTGTAGGTGGATCATCAGTGTTAGAGCTAAAATTAGCATGTTTAAAGTGATTTTCATGCTTCCAGGGGCTCGGGAAGTGAATTAAATACTATTTGGAGGCATTTAATGTTCAATCAAAAACAGCCGATTTTTGACAAAAGAGATAACACCCCCCCGTTACGTCATGCTTCAGAAATGTGGAAAATGGTCAGTTATCAAATGTTTTATTATTGAACGTCAGTTCACATTTGTAGGTGGATCATCAGTGTTAGTGCTAAAATTAGCATGTTTAAAGTGATTTTCATGCTTCCAGGGGCCCTAAACACAAGATTTATGGAATGGTTAAAAGTGCATGAAAATGGCCAATTTACTCACTCTGAGTTCTCAAAAAGGGTTTCTTCACCCCAGGAAGTTAATTAAATACCATTTGGAGGCATTTAATGTTCAAGCAAAAACAGCTGATTTTTGACAAAAGAGATAACAACCCCCCATTACGTCATGCTTCAGAAATGTGGAAAATGGTTCGTTTTTAAATGTTTTATTTTTGAACGTCAGTTCACATTTGTAGGTGGATCATCAGTGTTAGAGCTAAAATTAGCATGTTTAAAGTGATTTTCATGCTTCCAGGGTCCCTAAACACAAGATTTATGGAATGGTTAAAAGTGCATGAAAATGGCCAATTTACTCACTCTGAGTTCTCAAAAAGGGTTTCTTCACCCCGGGAAGTTAATTAAATACCATTTGGAGGCATTTAATGTTCGAGCAAAAACGGCTGATTTTCGACAAAAGAGATAACACCCCCCATTACGTCATGCTTCAGAAATGTGGAAAATGGTCCGTTTTCAAATGTTTTATTTTTGAACGTCAGTTCACATTTGTAGGTGGATCATCGATGTTAGAGCTAAAATTAGCATGTTTAAAGTGATTTTCATGCTTCCAGGGGCTCGGGAAGTGAATTAAATACTATTTGGAGGCATTTAATGTTCAAGCAAAAACAGCTGATTTTTGACAAAAGAGATAACACCCCCCCATTACGTCATGCTTCAGAAATGTGGAAAATGGTCCGTTTTCAAATGTTTTATTTTTGAACGTCAGTTCACATTTGTAGGTGGATCATCAGTGTTAGAGCTAAAATTAGCATGTTTAAAGTGATTTTCATGCTTCCAGGGGCCCTAAACACAAGATTTTTGGAATGGTTAAAAGTGCATGAAAATGGCCAATTTACTCACTCTGAGTTCTCAAAAAGGGTTTCTTTACCCCGGGAAGTTAATTAAATACCATTTGGAGGCATTTAATGTTCGAGAAAAAACGGCTGATTTTCGACAAAAGAGATAACACCCCCCCCATTACGTCATGCTTCAGAAATGTGGAAAATGGTCCGTTTTCAAATGTTTTATTTTTGAACGTCAGTTCACATTTGTAGGTGGATCATCAGTGTTAGAGCTAAAATTAGCATGTTTAAAGTGATTTTCATGCTTCCAGGGGCTCGGGAAGTGAATTAAATACTATTTGGAGGCATTTAAAGTTCAAGCAAAAACAGCTGATTTTTGGCAAAAGAGATAACACCCCCCCATTACGTCATGCTTCAGAAATGTGGAAAATGGTCCGTTTTCAAATGTTTTATTTTTGAACGTCAGTTCACATTTGTAGGTGGATCATCAGTGTTAGAGCTAAAATTAGCATGTTTAAAGTGATTTTCATGATTCCAGGGGCCCTAAACAAAAGATTTATGGAATGGTTAAAAGTGCATAAAATGGCCAATTTACTCACTCTGAGTTCTCAAAAAGGGTTTCTTCACCCAGTGAAGTTAATTAAATACCATTTGGAGGCATTTAATGTTCGAGCAAAAACGGCTGATTTTCGACAAAAGAGATAACACCCCCCCATTACTTAATGCTTCAGAAATGTGGAAAATGGTCCGTTTTCAAATGTTTTATTTTTGAATGTCAGTTCACATTTGTAGGTGGATCATCAGTGTTAGAGCTAAAATTAGCATGTTTAAAGTGATTTTCATGCTTCCAGGGGCTCGGGCAGTGAATTAAATACTATTTGGAGGCATTTAATGTTCAATCAAAAACAGCTGATTTTTGACAAAAGAGATAACACCCCCCCATTACGTCATGCTTCAGAAATGTGGAAAATGGTCAGTTTTCAAATGTTTTATTTTTGAACGTCAGTTCACATTTGTAGGTGGATCATCAGTGTTAGAGCTAAAATTAGCATGTTTAAAGTGATTTTCATGCTTCCAGGGGCCCTAAACACAAGATTTATGGAATGGTTAAAAGTGCATGAAAATGGCCAATTTACTCACTCTGAGTTCTCAAAAAGGGTTTCTTCACCCCGGGAAGTTAATTAAATACCATTTGGAGGCATTTAATGTTCGAGCAAAAACGGCTGATTTTCGACAAAAGAGATAACACCCCCCCATTACGTCATGCTTCAGAAATGTGGAAAATGGTCAGTTTTCAAATGTTTTATTTTTGAACGTCAGTTCACATTTGTAGGTGGATCATCAGTGTTAGAGCTAAAATTAGCATGTTTAAAGTGATTTTCATGCTTCCAGGGACTCGGGAAGTGAATTAAATACTATTTGGAGGCATTTAATGTTCAAGCAAAAACAGCTGATTTATGACAAAAGAGATAACCCCCCCCCCCATTACGTCATGCTTCAGAAATGTGGAAAATGGTCCGTTTTCAAATGTTTTATTTTTGAACG
Organism: Lissotriton vulgaris; assembly: GCF_964263255.1. Classification (NCBI taxonomy): domain Eukaryota; kingdom Metazoa; phylum Chordata; class Amphibia; order Caudata; family Salamandridae; genus Lissotriton; species Lissotriton vulgaris. The sequence continues at coordinate 415,076 of NW_028249249.1, forward strand.
TCAGTTCACATTTGTAGGTGGATCATCAGTGTTAGAGCTAAAATTACCATGTTTAAAGTGATTTTCATGCTTCCAGGGACCCTAAACACAAGATTTATGGAATGGATAAAAGTGCATGAAAATGGCCAATTTACTCACTCTGAGTTCTCAAAAAGGGTTTCTTCACCCCAGGAAGTTAATTAAGTACCATTTGGAGGCATTTAATGTTCAAGCAAAAACAGCTGATTTTTGAGAAAAGAGATAACACCCCCCCATTACGTCATGCTTCAGAAATGTGGAAAATGGTTCGTTTTTAAATGTTTTATTTTTGAACGTCAGTTCACATTTGTAGGTGGATCATCAGTGTTAGAGCTAAAATTAGCATGTTTAAAGTGATTTTCATGCTTCCAGGGTCCCTAAACACAAGATTTATGGAATGGTTAAAAGTGCATGAAAATGGCCAATTTACTCACTCTGAGTTCTCAAAAAGGGTTTCTTCACCCCGGGAAGTTAATTAAATACCATTTGGAGGCATTTAATGTTCGAGCAAAAACGGCTGATTTTCGACAAAAGAGATAACACCCCCCATTACGTCATGCTTCAGAAATGTGGAAAATGGTCCGTTTTCAAATGTTTTATTTTTGAACATCAGTTCACATTTGTAGGTGGATCATCGGTGTTAGAGCTAAAATTAGCATGTTTAAAGTGATTTTCATGCTTCCAGGGGCTCGGGAAGTGAATTTAATACTATTTGGAGGCATTTAATGTTCAAGCAAAAACAGCTGATTTTTGACAAAAGAGATAACACCCCCCCATTACGTCATGCTTCAGAAATGTGGAAAATGGTCCGTTTTCAAATGTTTTATTTTTGAACGTCAGTTCACATTTGTAGGTGGATCATCAGTGTTAGAGCTAAAATTAGCATGTTTAAAGTGATTTTCATGCTTCCAGGGGCCCTAAACACAAGATTTTTGGAATGGTTAAAAGTGCATGAAAATGGCCAATTTACTCACTCTGAGTTCTCAAAAAGGGTTTCTTCACCCCGGGAAGTTAATTAAATACCATTTGGAGGCATTTAATGTTCGAGAAAAAACGGCTGATTTTCGACAAAAGAGATAACACCCCCCCCATTACGTCATGCTTCAGAAATATGGAAAATGGTCCGTTTTCAAATGTTTTATTTTTGAACGTCAGTTCACATTTGTAGGTGGATCATCAGTGTTAGAGCTAAAATTAGCATGTTTAAAGTGATTTTCATGCTTCCAGGGGCTCGGGAAGTGAATTAAATACTATTTGGAGGCATTTAAAGTTCAAGCAAAAACAGCTGATTTTTGGCAAAAGAGATAACACCCCCCCATTACGTCATGCTTCAGAAATGTGGAAAATGGTCCGTTTTCAAATGTTTTATTTTTGAACGTCAGTTCACATTTGTAGGTGGATCATCAGTGTTAGAGCTAAAACTAGCATGTTTAAAGTGATTTTCATGCTTCCAGGGGCCCTAAACACAAGATTTATGGAATGGTTAAAAGTGCATAAAATGGCCAATTTACTCACTCTGAGTTCTCAAAAAGGGTTTCTTCACCCAGTGAAGTTAATTAAATACCATTTGGAGGCATTTAATGTTCGAGCAAAAACGGCTGATTTTCGACAAAAGAGATAACACCCCCCATTACGTCATGCTTCAGAAATGTGGAAAATGGTCCGTTTTCAAATGTTTTATTTTTGAACGTCAGTTCACATTTGTAGGTGGATCATCGGTGTTAGAGCTAAAATTAGCATGTTTAAAGTGATTTTCATGCTTCCAGGGGCTCGGGAAGTGAATTTAATACTATTTGGAGGCATTTAATGTTCAAGCAAAAACAGCTGATTTTTGACAAAAGAGATAACACCCCCCCATTACGTCATGCTTCAGAAATGTGGAAAATGGTCCGTTTTCAAATGTTTTATTTTTGAACGTCAGTTCACATTTGTAGGTGGATCATCAGTGTTAGAGCTAAAATTAGCATGTTTAAAGTGATTTTCATGCTTCCAGGGGCCCTAAACACAAGATTTTTGGAATGGTTAAAAGTGCATGAAAATGGCCAATTTACTCACTCTGAGTTCTCAAAAAGGGTTTCTTCACCCCGGGAAGTTAATTAAATACCATTTGGAGGCATTTAATGTTCGAGAAAAAACGGCTGATTTTCGACAAAAGAGATAACACCCCCCCCATTACGTCATGCTTCAGAAATGTGGAAAATGGTCCGTTTTCAAATGTTTTATTTTTGAACGTCAGTTCACATTTGTAGGTGGATCATCAGTGTTAGAGCTAAAATTAGCATGTTTAAAGTGATTTTCATGCTTCCAGGGGCTCGGGAAGTGAATTAAATACTATTTGGAGGCATTTAAAGTTCAAGCAAAAACAGCTGATTTTTGGCAAAAGAGATAACACCCCCCCATTACGTCATGCTTCAGAAATGTGGAAAATGGTCAGTTTTCAAATGTTTTATTTTTGAACGTCAGTTCACATTTGTAGGTGGATCATCAGTGTTAGAGCTAAAATTAGCATGTTTAAAGTGATTTTCATGCTTCCAGGGGCTCGGGAAGTGAATTAAATACTATTTGGAGGCATTTAATGTTCAATCAAAAACAGCCGATTTTTGACAAAAGAGATAACACCCCCCGTTACGTCATGCTTCAGAAATGTGGAAAATGGTCAGTTATCAAATGTTTTATTATTGAACGTCAGTTCACATTTGTAGGTGGATCATCAGTGTTAGTGCTAAAATTAGCATGTTTAAAGTGATTTTCATGCTTCCAGGGGCCCTAAACACAAGATTTATGGAATGGTTAAAAGTGCATGAAAATGGCCAATTTACTCACTCTGAGTTCTCAAAAAGGGTTTCTTCACCCCAGGAAGTTAATTAAATACCATTTGGAGGCATTTAATGTTCAAGCAAAAACAGCTGATTTTTGACAAAAGAGATAACAACCCCCCATTACGTCATGCTTCAGAAATGTGGAAAATGGTTCGTTTTTAAATGTTTTATTTTTGAACGTCAGTTCACATTTGTAGGTGGATCATCAGTGTTAGAGCTAAAATTAGCATGTTTAAAGTGATTTTCATGCTTCCAGGGTCCCTAAACACAAGATTTATGGAATGGTTAAAAGTGCATGAAAATGGCCAATTTACTCACTCTGAGTTCTCAAAAAGGGTTTCTTCACCCCGGGAAGTTAATTAAATACCATTTGGAGGCATTTAATGTTCGAGCAAAAACGGCTGATTTTCGACAAAAGAGATAACACCCCCCATTACGTCATGCTTCAGAAATGTGGAAAATGGTCCGTTTTCAAATGTTTTATTTTTGAACGTCAGTTCACATTTGTAGGTGGATCATCAGTGTTAGAGCTAAAATTAGCATGTTTAAAGTGATTTTCATGCTTCCAGGGGCCCTAAACACAAGATTTTTGGAATGGTTAAAAGTGCATGAAAATGGCCAATTTACTCACTCTGAGTTCTCAAAAAGGGTTTCTTTACCCCGGGAAGTTAATTAAATACCATTTGGAGGCATTTAATGTTCGAGAAAAAACGGCTGATTTTCGACAAAAGAGATAACACCCCCCCCATTACGTCATGCTTCAGAAATGTGGAAAATGGTCCGTTTTCAAATGTTTTATTTTTGAACGTCAGTTCACATTTGTAGGTGGATCATCAGTGTTAGAGCTAAAATTAGCATGTTTAAAGTGATTTTCATGCTTCCAGGGGCTCGGGAAGTGAATTAAATACTATTTGGAGGCATTTAAAGTTCAAGCAAAAACAGCTGATTTTTGGCAAAAGAGATAACACCCCCCCATTACGTCATGCTTCAGAAATGTGGAAAATGGTCCGTTTTCAAATGTTTTATTTTTGAACGTCAGTTCACATTTGTAGGTGGATCATCAGTGTTAGAGCTAAAATTAGCATGTTTAAAGTGATTTTCATGATTCCAGGGGCCCTAAACAAAAGATTTATGGAATGGTTAAAAGTGCATAAAATGGCCAATTTACTCACTCTGAGTTCTCAAAAAGGGTTTCTTCACCCAGTGAAGTTAATTAAATACCATTTGGAGGCATTTAATGTTCGAGCAAAAACGGCTGATTTTCGACAAAAGAGATAACACCCCCCCATTACTTCATGCTTCAGAAATGTGGAAAATGGTCCGTTTTCAAATGTTTTATTTTTGAATGTCAGTTCACATTTGTAGGTGGATCATCAGTGTTAGAGCTAAAATTAGCATGTTTAAAGTGATTTTCATGCTTCCAGGGGCTCGGGAAGTGAATTAAATACTATTTGGAGGCATTTAATGTTCAATCAAAAACAGCTGATTTTTGACAAAAGAGATAACACCCCCCCATTACGTCATGCTTCAGAAATGTGGAAAATGGTCAGTTTTCAAATGTTTTATTTTTGAACGTCAGTTCACATTTGTAGGTGGATCATCAGTGTTAGAGCTAAAATTAGCATGTTTAAAGTGATTTTCATGCTTCCAGGGGCCCTAAACACAAGATTTATGGAATGGTTAAAAGTGCATGAAAATGGCCAATTTACTCACTCTGAGTTCTCAAAAAGGGTTTCTTCACCCCGGGAAGTTAATTAAATACCATTTGGAGGCATTTAATGTTCGAGCAAAAACGGCTGATTTTCGACAAAAGAGATAACACCCCCCCATTACGTCATGCTTCAGAAATGTGGAAAATGGTCAGTTTTTAAATGTTTTATTTTTGAACGTCAGTTCACATTTGTAGGTGGATCATCAGTGTTAGAGCTAAAATTAGCATGTTTAAAGTGATTTTCATGCTTCCAGGGGCTCGGGAAGTGAATTAAATACTATTTGGAGGCATTTAATGTTCAATCAAAAACAGCTGATTTTTGACAAAAGAGATAACACCCCCCCATTACGTCATGCTTCAGAAATGTGGAAAATGGTCCGTTTTCAAATGTTTTATTTTTGAACGTCAGTTCACATTTGTAGGTGGATCATCAGTGTTAGAGCTAAAATTAGCATGTTTAAAGTGATTTTCATGCTTCCAGGGGCCCTAAACACAAGATTTATGGAATGGTTAAAAGTGCATGAAAATGGCCAATTTACTCACTCTGAGTTCTCAAAAAGGGTTTCTTCACCCCGGGAAGTTAATTAAATACCATTTGGAGGCAATTAATGTTCGAGCAAAAACGGCTGATTTTTGACAAAAGAGATAACACCCCCCCATTACGTCATGCTTCACTTTATGTGGAAAATGGTCAGTTTTCAAATGTTTTATTTTTGAAAGTCAGTTCACATTTGTAGGTGGATCATCAGTGTTAGAGCTAAAATTAGCATGTTTAAAGTGATTTTCATGCTTCCAGGGGCTCGGGAAGTGAATTAAATACTATTTGGAGGCATTTAATGTTCAATCAAAAACAGCCGATTTTTGACAAAAGAGATAACACCCCCCCGTTACGTCATGCTTCAGAAATGTGGAAAATGGTCAGTTATCAAATGTTTTATTTTTGAACGTCAGTTCACATTTGTAGGTGGATCATCAGTGTTAGTGCTAAAATTAGCATGTTTAAAGTGATTTTCATGCTTCCAGGGGCTCTAAACACAAGATTTATGGAATGGTTAAAAGTGCATGAAAATGGCCAATTTACTCACTCTGAGTTCTCAAAAAGGGTTTCTTCACCCCGGGAAGTTAATTAAATACCATTTGGAGGCATTTAATGTTCAAGCAAAAACAGCTGATTTTTGACAAAAGAGATAACACCCCCCCATTACGTCATGCTTCAGAAATGTGGAAAATGGTTCGTTTTCAAATGTTTTATTTTTGAACGTCAGTTCACATTTGTAGGTGGATCATCAGTGTTAGAGCTAAAATTAGCATGTTTAAAGTGATTTTCATGCTTCCAGGGGCCCTAAACACAAGATTTATGGAATGGTTAAAAGTGCATGAAAATGGCCAATTTACTCACTCTGAGTTCTCAAAAAGGGTTTCTTCACCCCGGGAAGTTAATTAAATACCATTTGGAGGCATTTAATGTTCGAGCAAAAACGGCTGATTTTTGACAAAAGAGATAACACCCCCCCATTACGTCATGCTTCACTTTATGTGGAAAATGGTCAGTTTTCAAATGTTTTATTTTTGAAAGTCAGTTCACATTTGTAGGTGGATCATCAGTGTTAGAGCTAAAATTAGCATGTTTAAAGTGATTTTCATGCTTCCAGGGGCTCGGGAAGTGAATTAAATACTATTTGGAGGCATTTAATGTTCAATCAAAAACAGCCGATTTTTGACAAAAGAGATAACACCCCCCCGTTACGTCATGCTTCAGAAATGTGGAAAATGGTCAGTTATCAAATGTTTTATTTTTGAACATCAGTTCACATTTGTAGGTGGATCATCAGTGTTAGTGCTAAAATTAGCATGTTTAAAGTGATTTTCATGCTTCCAGGGGCTCTAAACACAAGATTTATGGAATGGTTAAAAGTGCATGAAAATGGCCAATTTACTCACTCTGAGTTCTCAAAAAGGGTTTCTTCACCCCGGGAAGTTAATTAAATACCATTTGGAGGCATTTAATGTTCAAGCAAAAACAGCTGATTTTTGACAAAAGAGATAACACCCCCCCATTACGTCATGCTTCAGAAATGTGGAAAATGGTTCGTTTTCAAATGTTTTATTTTTGAACGTCAGTTCACATTTGTAGGTGGATCATCAGTGTTAGAGCTAAAATTAGCATGTTTAAAGTGATTTTCATGCTTCCAGGGGCTCGGGAAGTGAATTAAATACTATTTGGAGGCATTTAATGTTCAAGCAAAAACAGCTGATTTTTGACAAAAGAGATAACACCCCCCCATTACGTCATGCTTCAGAAATGTGGAAAATGGTCAGTTTTCAAATGTTTTATTTTTGAACGTCAGTTCACATTTGTAGGTGGATCATCAGTGTTAGAGCTAAAATTAGCATGTTTAAAGTGATTTTCATGCTTCCAGGGGCTCGGGAAGTGAATTAAATACTATTTGGAGGCATTTAATGTTCAATCAAAAACAGCCGATTTTTGACAAAAGAGATAACACCCCCCCGTTACGTCATGCTTCAGAAATGTGGAAAATGGTCAGTTATCAAATGTTTTATTATTGAACGTCAGTTCACATTTGAAGGTGGATCATCAGTGTTAGTGCTAAAATTAGCATGTTTAAAGTGATTTTCATGCTTCCAGGGGCCCTAAACACAAGATTTATGGAATGGTTAAAAGTGCATGAAAATGGCCAATTTACTCACTCTGAGTTCTCAAAAAGGGTTTCTTCACCCCAGGAAGTTAATTAAATACCATTTGGAGGCATTTAATGTTCAAGCAAAAACAGCTGATTTTTGACAAAAGAGATAACAACCCCCCATTACGTCATGCTTCAGAAATGTGGAAAATGGTTCGTTTTTAAATGTTTTATTTTTGAACGTCAGTTCACATTTGTAGGTGGATCATCAGTGTTAGAGCTAAAATTAGCATGTTTAAAGTGATTTTCATGCTTCCAGGGTCCCTAAACACAAGATTTATGGAATGGTTAAAAGTGCATGAAAATGGCCAATTTACTCACTCTGAGTTCTCAAAAAGGGTTTCATCACCCCGGGAAGTTAATTAAATACCATTTGGAGGCATTTAATGTTCGAGCAAAAACGGCTGATTTTCGACAAAAGAGATAACACCCCCCATTACGTCATGCTTCAGAAATGTGGAAAATGGTCCGTTTTCAAATGTTTTATTTTTGAACGTCAGTTCACATTTGTAGGTGGATCATCGGTGTTAGAGCTAAAATTAGCATGTTTAAAGTGATTTTCATGCTTCCAGGGGCTCGGGAAGTGAATTAAATACTATTTGGAGGCATTTAATGTTCAAGCAAAAACAGCTGATTTTTGACAAAAGAGATAACACCCCCCCATTACGTCATGCTTCAGAAATGTGGAAAATGGTCCGTTTTCAAATGTTTTATTTTTGAACGTCAGTTCACATTTGTAGGTGGATCATCAGTGTTAGAGCTAAAATTAGCATGTTTAAAGTGATTTTCATGCTTCCAGGGGCCCTAAACACAAGATTTTTGGAATGGTTAAAAGTGCATGAAAATGGCCAATTTACTCACTCTGAGTTCTCAAAAAGGGTTTCTTCACCCCGGGAAGTTAATTAAATACCATTTGGAGGCATTTAATGTTCGAGAAAAAACGGCTGATTTTCGACAAAAGAGATAACACCCCCCCCATTACGTCATGCTTCAGAAATGTGGAAAATGGTCCGTTTTCAAATGTTTTATTTTTGAACGTCAGTTCACATTTGTAGGTGGATCATCAGTGTTAGAGCTAAAATTAGCATGTTTAAAGTGATTTTCATGCTTCCAGGGGCTCGGGAAGTGAATTAAATACTATTTGGAGGCATTTAAAGTTCAAGCAAAAACAGCTGATTTTTGGCAAAAGAGATAACACCCCCCCATTACGTCATGCTTCAGAAATGTGGAAAATGGTCCGTTTTCAAATGTTTTATTTTTGAACGTCAGTTCACATTTGTAGGTGGATCATCAGTGTTAGAGCTAAAATTAGCATGTTTAAAGTGATTTTCATGATTCCAGGGGCCCTAAACAAAAGATTTATGGAATGGTTAAAAGTGCATAAAATGGCCAATTTACTCACTCTGAGTTCTCAAAAAGGGTTTCTTCACCCAGTGAAGTTAATTAAATACCATTTGGAGGCATTTAATGTTCGAGCAAAAACGGCTGATTTTCGACAAAAGAGATAACACCCCCCCATTACTTCATGCTTCAGAAATGTGGAAAATGGTCCGTTTTCAAATGTTTTATTTTTGAATGTCAGTTCACATTTGTAGGTGGATCATCAGTGTTAGAGCTAAAATTAGCATGTTTAAAGTGATTTTCATGCTTCCAGGGGCTCGGGAAGTGAATTAAATACTATTTGGAGGCATTTAATGTTCAATCAAAAACAGCTGATTTTTGACAAAAGAGATAACACCCCCCCATTACGTCATGCTTCAGAAATGTGGAAAATGGTCAGTTTTCAAATGTTTTATTTTTGAACGTCAGTTCACATTTGTAGGTGGATCATCAGTGTTAGAGCTAAAATTAGCATGTTTAAAGTGATTTTCATGCTTCCAGGGGCCCTAAACACAAGATTTATGGAATGGTTAAAAGTGCATGAAAATGGCCAATTTACTCACTCTGAGTTCTCAAAAAGGGTTTCTTCACCCCGGGAAGTTAATTAAATACCATTTGGAGGCATTTAATGTTCGAGCAAAAACGGCTGATTTTCGACAAAAGAGATAACACCCCCCCATTACGTCATGCTTCAGAAATGTGGAAAATGGTCAGTTTTCAAATGTTTTATTTTTGAACGTCAGTTCACATTTGTAGGTGGATCATCAGTGTTAGAGCTAAAATTAGCATGTTTAAAGTGATTTTCATGCTTCCAGGGACTCGGGAAGTGAATTAAATACTATTTGGAGGCATTTAATGTTCAAGCAAAAACAGCTGATTTATGACAAAAGAGATAACACCCCCCCATTACGTCATGCTTCAGAAATGTGGAAAATGGTCAGTTTTCAAATGTTTTATTTTTGAACGTCAGTTCACATTTGTAGGTGGATCATCAGTGTTAGAGCTAAAATTAGCATGTTTAAAGTGATTTTCATGCTTCCAGGGGCTCGGGAAGTGAATTAAATACTATTTGGAGGCATTTAATGTTCAATCAAAAACAGCCGATTTTTGACAAAAGAGATAACACCCCCCCGTTACGTCATGCTTCAGAAATGTGGAAAATGGTCAGTTATCAAATGTTTTATTATTGAACGTCAGTTCACATTTGTAGGTGGATCATCAGTGTTAGTGCTAAAATTAGCATGTTTAAAGTGATTTTCATGCTTCCAGGGGCCCTAAACACAAGATTTATGGAATGGTTAAAAGTGCATGAAAATGGCCAATTTACTCACTCTGAGTTCTCAAAAAGGGTTTCTTCACCCCAGGAAGTTAATTAAATACCATTTGGAGGCATTTAATGTTCAAGCAAAAACAGCTGATTTTTGACAAAAGAGATAACAACCCCCCATTACGTCATGCTTCAGAAATGTGGAAAATGGTTCGTTTTTAAATGTTTTATTTTTGAACGTCAGTTCACATTTGTAGGTGGATCATCAGTGTTAGAGCTAAAATTAGCATGTTTAAAGTGATTTTCATGCTTCCAGGGTCCCTAAACACAAGATTTATGGAATGGTTAAAAGTGCATGAAAATGGCCAATTTACTCACTCTGAGTTCTCAAAAAGGGTTTCTTCACCCCGGGAAGTTAATTAAATACCATTTGGAGGCATTTAATGTTCGAGCAAAAACGGCTGATTTTCGACAAAAGAGATAACACCCCCCATTACGTCATGCTTCAGAAATGTGGAAAATGGTCCGTTTTCAAATGTTTTATTTTTGAACGTCAGTTCACATTTGTAGGTGGATCATCGGTGTTAGAGCTAAAATTAGCATGTTTAAAGTGATTTTCATGCTTCCAGGGGCTCGGGAAGTGAATTAAATACTATTTGGAGGCATTTAATGTTCAAGCAAAAACAGCTGATTTTTGACAAAAGAGATAACACCCCCCCATTACGTCATGCTTCAGAAATGTGGAAAATGGTCCGTTTTCAAATGTTTTATTTTTGAACGTCAGTTCACATTTGTAGGTGGATCATCAGTGTTAGAGCTAAAATTAGCATGTTTAAAGTGATTTTCATGCTTCCAGGGGCCCTAAACACAAGATTTTTGGAATGGTTAAAAGTGCATGAAAATGGCCAATTTACTCACTCTGAGTTCTCAAAAAGGGTTTCTTTACCCCGGGAAGTTAATTAAATACCATTTGGAGGCATTTAATGTTCGAGAAAAAACGGCTGATTTTCGACAAAAGAGATAACACCCCCCCCATTACGTCATGCTTCAGAAATGTGGAAAATGGTCCGTTTTCAAATGTTTTATTTTTGAACGTCAGTTCACATTTGTAGGTGGATCATCAGTGTTAGAGCTAAAATTAGCATGTTTAAAGTGATTTTCATGCTTCCAGGGGCTCGGGAAGTGAATTAAATACTATTTGGAGGCATTTAAAGTTCAAGCAAAAACAGCTGATTTTTGGCAAAAGAGATAACACCCCCCCATTACGTCATGCTTCAGAAATGTGGAAAATGGTCCGTTTTCAAATGTTTTATTTTTGAACGTCAGTTCACATTTGTAGGTGGATCATCAGTGTTAGAGCTAAAATTAGCATGTTTAAAGTGATTTTCATGATTCCAGGGGCCCTAAACAAAAGATTTATGGAATGGTTAAAAGTGCATAAAATGGCCAATTTACTCACTCTGAGTTCTCAAAAAGGGTTTCTTCACCCAGTGAAGTTAATTAAATACCATTTGGAGGCATTTAATGTTCGAGCAAAAACGGCTGATTTTCGACAAAAGAGATAACACCCCCCCATTACTTAATGCTTCAGAAATGTGGAAAATGGTCCGTTTTCAAATGTTTTATTTTTGAATGTCAGTTCACATTTGTAGGTGGATCATCAGTGTTAGAGCTAAAATTAGCATGTTTAAAGTGATTTTCATGCTTCCAGGGGCTCGGGCAGTGAATTAAATACTATTTGGAGGCATTTAATGTTCAATCAAAAACAGCTGATTTTTGACAAAAGAGATAACACCCCCCCATTACGTCATGCTTCAGAAATGTGGAAAATGGTCAGTTTTCAAATGTTTTATTTTTGAACGTCAGTTCACATTTGTAGGTGGATCATCAGTGTTAGAGCTAAAATTAGCATGTTTAAAGTGATTTTCATGCTTCCAGGGGCCCTAAACACAAGATTTATGGAATGGTTAAAAGTGCATGAAAATGGCCAATTTACTCACTCTGAGTTCTCAAAAAGGGTTTCTTCACCCCGGGAAGTTAATTAAATACCATTTGGAGGCATTTAATGTTCGAGCAAAAACGGCTGATTTTCGACAAAAGAGATAACACCCCCCCATTACGTCATGCTTCAGAAATGTGGAAAATGGTCAGTTTTCAAATGTTTTATTTTTGAACGTCAGTTCACATTTGTAGGTGGATCATCAGTGTTAGAGCTAAAATTAGCATGTTTAAAGTGATTTTCATGCTTCCAGGGACTCGGGAAGTGAATTAAATACTATTTGGAGGCATTTAATGTTCAAGCAAAAACAGCTGATTTATGACAAAAGAGATAACCCCCCCCCCCATTACGTCATGCTTCAGAAATGTGGAAAATGGTCCGTTTTCAAATGTTTTATTTTTGAACGTCAGTTCACATTTGTAGGTGGATCATCAGTGTTAGAGCTAAAATTACCATGTTTAAAGTGATTTTCATGCTTCCAGGGACCCTAAACACAAGATTTATGGAATGGATAAAAGTGCATGAAAATGGCCAATTTACTCACTCTGAGTTCTCAAAAAGGGTTTCTTCACCCCAGGAAGTTAATTAAGTACCATTTGGAGGCATTTAATGTTCAAGCAAAAACAGCTGATTTTTGAGAAAAGAGATAACACCCCCCCATTACGTCATGCTTCAGAAATGTGGAAAATGGTTCGTTTTTAAATGTTTTATTTTTGAACGTCAGTTCACATTTGTAGGTGGATCATCAGTGTTAGAGCTAAAATTAGCATGTTTAAAGTGATTTTCATGCTTCCAGGGTCCCTAAACACAAGATTTATGGAATGGTTAAAAGTGCATGAAAATGGCCAATTTACTCACTCTGAGTTCTCAAAAAGGGTTTCTTCACCCCGGGAAGTTAATTAAATACCATTTGGAGGCATTTAATGTTCGAGCAAAAACGGCTGATTTTCGACAAAAGAGATAACACCCCCCATTACGTCATGCTTCAGAAATGTGGAAAATGGTCCGTTTTCAAATGTTTTATTTTTGAACATCAGTTCACATTTGTAGGTGGATCATCGGTGTTAGAGCTAAAATTAGCATGTTTAAAGTGATTTTCATGCTTCCAGGGGCTCGGGAAGTGAATTTAATACTATTTGGAGGCATTTAATGTTCAAGCAAAAACAGCTGATTTTTGACAAAAGAGATAACACCCCCCCATTACGTCATGCTTCAGAAATGTGGAAAATGGTCCGTTTTCAAATGTTTTATTTTTGAACGTCAGTTCACATTTGTAGGTGGATCATCAGTGTTAGAGCTAAAATTAGCATGTTTAAAGTGATTTTCATGCTTCCAGGGGCCCTAAACACAAGATTTTTGGAATGGTTAAAAGTGCATGAAAATGGCCAATTTACTCACTCTGAGTTCTCAAAAAGGGTTTCTTCACCCCGGGAAGTTAATTAAATACCATTTGGAGGCATTTAATGTTCGAGAAAAAACGGCTGATTTTCGACAAAAGAGATAACACCCCCCCCATTACGTCATGCTTCAGAAATATGGAAAATGGTCCGTTTTCAAATGTTTTATTTTTGAACGTCAGTTCACATTTGTAGGTGGATCATCAGTGTTAGAGCTAAAATTAGCATGTTTAAAGTGATTTTCATGCTTCCAGGGGCTCGGGAAGTGAATTAAATACTATTTGGAGGCATTTAAAGTTCAAGCAAAAACAGCTGATTTTTGGCAAAAGAGATAACACCCCCCCATTACGTCATGCTTCAGAAATGTGGAAAATGGTCCGTTTTCAAATGTTTTATTTTTGAACGTCAGTTCACATTTGTAGGTGGATCATCAGTGTTAGAGCTAAAACTAGCATGTTTAAAGTGATTTTCATGCTTCCAGGGGCCCTAAACACAAGATTTATGGAATGGTTAAAAGTGCATAAAATGGCCAATTTACTCACTCTGAGTTCTCAAAAAGGGTTTCTTCACCCAGTGAAGTTAATTAAATACCATTTGGAGGCATTTAATGTTCGAGCAAAAACGGCTGATTTTCGACAAAAGAGATAACACCCCCCATTACGTCATGCTTCAGAAATGTGGAAAATGGTCCGTTTTCAAATGTTTTATTTTTGAACGTCAGTTCACATTTGTAGGTGGATCATCGGTGTTAGAGCTAAAATTAGCATGTTTAAAGTGATTTTCATGCTTCCAGGGGCTCGGGAAGTGAATTTAATACTATTTGGAGGCATTTAATGTTCAAGCAAAAACAGCTGATTTTTGACAAAAGAGATAACACCCCCCCATTACGTCATGCTTCAGAAATGTGGAAAATGGTCCGTTTTCAAATGTTTTATTTTTGAACGTCAGTTCACATTTGTAGGTGGATCATCAGTGTTAGAGCTAAAATTAGCATGTTTAAAGTGATTTTCATGCTTCCAGGGGCCCTAAACACAAGATTTTTGGAATGGTTAAAAGTGCATGAAAATGGCCAATTTACTCACTCTGAGTTCTCAAAAAGGGTTTCTTCACCCCGGGAAGTTAATTAAATACCATTTGGAGGCATTTAATGTTCGAGAAAAAACGGCTGATTTTCGACAAAAGAGATAACACCCCCCCCATTACGTCATGCTTCAGAAATGTGGAAAATGGTCCGTTTTCAAATGTTTTATTTTTGAACGTCAGTTCACATTTGTAGGTGGATCATCAGTGTTAGAGCTAAAATTAGCATGTTTAAAGTGATTTTCATGCTTCCAGGGGCTCGGGAAGTGAATTAAATACTATTTGGAGGCATTTAAAGTTCAAGCAAAAACAGCTGATTTTTGGCAAAAGAGATAACACCCCCCCATTACGTCATGCTTCAGAAATGTGGAAAATGGTCAGTTTTCAAATGTTTTATTTTTGAACGTCAGTTCACATTTGTAGGTGGATCATCAGTGTTAGAGCTAAAATTAGCATGTTTAAAGTGATTTTCATGCTTCCAGGGGCTCGGGAAGTGAATTAAATACTATTTGGAGGCATTTAATGTTCAATCAAAAACAGCCGATTTTTGACAAAAGAGATAACACCCCCCGTTACGTCATGCTTCAGAAATGTGGAAAATGGTCAGTTATCAAATGTTTTATTATTGAACGTCAGTTCACATTTGTAGGTGGATCATCAGTGTTAGTGCTAAAATTAGCATGTTTAAAGTGATTTTCATGCTTCCAGGGGCCCTAAACACAAGATTTATGGAATGGTTAAAAGTGCATGAAAATGGCCAATTTACTCACTCTGAGTTCTCAAAAAGGGTTTCTTCACCCCAGGAAGTTAATTAAATACCATTTGGAGGCATTTAATGTTCAAGCAAAAACAGCTGATTTTTGACAAAAGAGATAACAACCCCCCATTACGTCATGCTTCAGAAATGTGGAAAATGGTTCGTTTTTAAATGTTTTATTTTTGAACGTCAGTTCACATTTGTAGGTGGATCATCAGTGTTAGAGCTAAAATTAGCATGTTTAAAGTGATTTTCATGCTTCCAGGGTCCCTAAACACAAGATTTATGGAATGGTTAAAAGTGCATGAAAATGGCCAATTTACTCACTCTGAGTTCTCAAAAAGGGTTTCTTCACCCCGGGAAGTTAATTAAATACCATTTGGAGGCATTTAATGTTCGAGCAAAAACGGCTGATTTTCGACAAAAGAGATAACACCCCCCATTACGTCATGCTTCAGAAATGTGGAAAATGGTCCGTTTTCAAATGTTTTATTTTTGAACGTCAGTTCACATTTGTAGGTGGATCATCGGTGTTAGAGCTAAAATTAGCATGTTTAAAGTGATTTTCATGCTTCCAGGGGCTCGGGAAGTGAATTAAATACTATTTGGAGGCATTTAATGTTCAAGCAAAAACAGCTGATTTTTGACAAAAGAGATAACACCCCCCCATTACGTCATGCTTCAGAAATGTGGAAAATGGTCCGTTTTCAAATGTTTTATTTTTGAACGTCAGTTCACATTTGTAGGTGGATCATCAGTGTTAGAGCTAAAATTAGCATGTTTAAAGTGATTTTCATGCTTCCAGGGGCCCTAAACACAAGATTTTTGGAATGGTTAAAAGTGCATGAAAATGGCCAATTTACTCACTCTGAGTTCTCAAAAAGGGTTTCTTTACCCCGGGAAGTTAATTAAATACCATTTGGAGGCATTTAATGTTCGAGAAAAAACGGCTGATTTTCGACAAAAGAGATAACACCCCCCCCATTACGTCATGCTTCAGAAATGTGGAAAATGGTCCGTTTTCAAATGTTTTATTTTTGAACGTCAGTTCACATTTGTAGGTGGATCATCAGTGTTAGAGCTAAAATTAGCATGTTTAAAGTGATTTTCATGCTTCCAGGGGCTCGGGAAGTGAATTAAATACTATTTGGAGGCATTTAAAGTTCAAGCAAAAACAGCTGATTTTTGGCAAAAGAGATAACACCCCCCCATTACGTCATGCTTCAGAAATGTGGAAAATGGTCCGTTTTCAAATGTTTTATTTTTGAACGTCAGTTCACATTTGTAGGTGGATCATCAGTGTTAGAGCTAAAATTAGCATGTTTAAAGTGATTTTCATGATTCCAGGGGCCCTAAACAAAAGATTTATGGAATGGTTAAAAGTGCATAAAATGGCCAATTTACTCACTCTGAGTTCTCAAAAAGGGTTTCTTCACCCAGTGAAGTTAATTAAATACCATTTGGAGGCATTTAATGTTCGAGCAAAAACGGCTGATTTTCGACAAAAGAGATAACACCCCCCCATTACTTCATGCTTCAGAAATGTGGAAAATGGTCCGTTTTCAAATGTTTTATTTTTGAATGTCAGTTCACATTTGTAGGTGGATCATCAGTGTTAGAGCTAAAATTAGCATGTTTAAAGTGATTTTCATGCTGCCAGGGGCTCGGGAAGTGAATTAAATACTATTTGGAGGCATTTAATGTTCAATCAAAAACAGCTGATTTTTGACAAAAGAGATAACACCCCCCCATTACGTCATGCTTCAGAAATGTGGAAAATGGTCAGTTTTCAAATGTTTTATTTTTGAACGTCAGTTCACATTTGTAGGTGGATCATCAGTGTTAGAGCTAAAATTAGCATGTTTAAAGTGATTTTCATGCTTCCAGGGGCCCTAAACACAAGATTTATGGAATGGTTAAAAGTGCATGAAAATGGCCAATTTACTCACTCTGAGTTCTCAAAAAGGGTTTCTTCACCCCGGGAAGTTAATTAAATACCATTTGGAGGCATTTAATGTTCGAGCAAAAACGGCTGATTTTCGACAAAAGAGATAACACCCCCCCATTACGTCATGCTTCAGAAATGTGGAAAATGGTCAGTTTTTAAATGTTTTATTTTTGAACGTCAGTTCACATTTGTAGGTGGATCATCAGTGTTAGAGCTAAAATTAGCATGTTTAAAGTGATTTTCATGCTTCCAGGGGCTCGGGAAGTGAATTAAATACTATTTGGAGGCATTTAATGTTCAATCAAAAACAGCTGATTTTTGACAAAAGAGATAACACCCCCCCATTACGTCATGCTTCAGAAATGTGGAAAATGGTCCGTTTTCAAATGTTTTATTTTTGAACGTCAGTTCACATTTGTAGGTGGATCATCAGTGTTAGAGCTAAAATTAGCATGTTTAAAGTGATTTTCATGCTTCCAGGGGCCCTAAACACAAGATTTATGGAATGGTTAAAAGTGCATGAAAATGGCCAATTTACTCACTCTGAGTTCTCAAAAAGGGTTTCTTCACCCCGGGAAGTTAATTAAATACCATTTGGAGGCAATTAATGTTCGAGCAAAAACGGCTGATTTTTGACAAAAGAGATAACACCCCCCCATTACGTCATGCTTCACTTTATGTGGAAAATGGTCAGTTTTCAAATGTTTTATTTTTGAAAGTCAGTTCACATTTGTAGGTGGATCATCAGTGTTAGAGCTAAAATTAGCATGTTTAAAGTGATTTTCATGCTTCCAGGGGCTCGGGAAGTGAATTAAATACTATTTGGAGGCATTTAATGTTCAATCAAAAACAGCCGATTTTTGACAAAAGAGATAACACCCCCCCGTTACGTCATGCTTCAGAAATGTGGAAAATGGTCAGTTATCAAATGTTTTATTTTTGAACGTCAGTTCACATTTGTAGGTGGATCATCAGTGTTAGTGCTAAAATTAGCATGTTTAAAGTGATTTTCATGCTTCCAGGGGCTCTAAACACAAGATTTATGGAATGGTTAAAAGTGCATGAAAATGGCCAATTTACTCACTCTGAGTTCTCAAAAAGGGTTTCTTCACCCCGGGAAGTTAATTAAATACCATTTGGAGGCATTTAATGTTCAAGCAAAAACAGCTGATTTTTGACAAAAGAGATAACACCCCCCCATTACGTCATGCTTCAGAAATGTGGAAAATGGTCCGTTTTCAAATGTTTTATTTTTGAACGTCAGTTCACATTTGTAGGTGGATCATCAGTGTTAGAGCTAAAATTAGCATGTTTAAAGTGATTTTCATGCTTCCAGGGGCTCGGGAAGTGAATTAAATACTATTTGGAGGCATTTAAAGTTCAAGCAAAAACAGCTGATTTTTGGCAAAAGAGATAACACCCCCCCATTACGTCATGCTTCAGAAATGTGGAAAATGGTTCGTTTTTAAATGTTTTATTTTTGAACGTCAGTTCACATTTGTAGGTGGATCATCAGTGTTAGAGCTAAAATTAGCATGTTTAAAGTTATTTTCATGCTTCCAGGGTCCCTAAACACAAGATTTATGGAATGGTTAAAAGTGCATGAAAATGGCCAATTTACTCACTCTGAGTTCTCAAAAAGGGTTTCTTCACCCCGGGAAGTTAATTAAATACCATTTGGAGGCATTTAATGTTCGAGCAAAAACGGCTGATTTTCGACAAAAGAGATAACACCCCCCATTACGTCATGCTTCAGAAATGTGGAAAATGGTCCGTTTTCAAATGTTTTATTTTTGAACGTCAGTTCACATTTGTAGGTGGATCATCGGTGTTAGAGCTAAAATTAGCATGTTTAAAGTGATTTTCATGCTTCCAGGGGCTCGGGAAGTGAATTTAATACTATTTGGAGGCATTTAATGTTCAAGCAAAAACAGCTGATTTTTGACAAAAGAGATAACACCCCCCCATTACGTCATGCTTCAGAAATGTGGAAAATGGTCCGTTTTCAAATGTTTTATTTTTGAACGTCAGTTCACATTTGTAGGTGGATCATCAGTGTTAGAGCTAAAATTAGCATGTTTAAAGTGATTTTCATGCTTCCAGGGGCCCTAAACACAAGATTTTTGGAATGGTTAAAAGTGCATGAAAATGGCCAATTTACTCACTCTGAGTTCTCAAAAAGGGTTTCTTCACCCCGGGAAGTTAATTAAATACCATTTGGAGGCATTTAATGTTCGAGAAAAAACGGCTGATTTTCGACAAAAGAGATAACACCCCCCCCATTACGTCATGCTTCAGAAATGTGGAAAATGGTCCGTTTTCAAATGTTTTATTTTTGAACGTCAGTTCACATTTGTAGGTGGATCATCAGTGTTAGAGCTAAAATTAGCATGTTTAAAGTGATTTTCATGCTTCCAGGGGCTCGGGAAGTGAATTAAATACTATTTGGAGGCATTTAAAGTTCAAGCAAAAACAGCTGATTTTTGGCAAAAGAGATAACACCCCCCCATTACGTCATGCTTCAGAAATGTGGAAAATGGTCCGTTTTCAAATGTTTTATTTTTGAACGTCAGTTCACATTTGTAGGTGGATCATCAGTGTTAGAGCTAAAACTAGCATGTTTAAAGTGATTTTCATGCTTCCAGGGGCCCTAAACACAAGATTTATGGAATGGTTAAAAGTGCATAAAATGGCCAATTTACTCACTCTGAGTTCTCAAAAAGGGTTTCTTCACCCAGTGAAGTTAATTAAATACCATTTGGAGGCATTTAATGTTCGAGCAAAAACGGCTGATTTTCGACAAAAGAGATAACACCCCCCCATTACTTCATGCTTCAGAAATGTGGAAAATGGTCCGTTTTCAAATGTTTTATTTTTGAATGTCAGTTCACATTTGTAGGTGGATCATCAGTGTTAGAGCTAAAATTAGCATGTTTAAAGTGATTTTCATGCTTCCAGGGGCTCGGGAAGTGAATTAAATACTATTTGGAGGCATTTAATGTTCAATCAAAAACAGATGATTTTTGACAAAAGAGATAACACCCCCCCATTACGTCATGCTTCAGAAATGTGGAAAATGGTCCGTTTTCAAATGTTTTATTTTTGAACGTCAGTTCACATTTGTAGGTGGATCATCAGTGTTAGAGCTAAAATTAGCATGTTTAAAGTGATTTTCATGCTTCCAGGGGCCCTAAACACAAGATTTATGGAATGGTTAAAAGTGCATGAAAATGGCCAATTTACTCACTCTGAGTTCTCAAAAAGGGTTTCTTCACCCCGGGAAGTTAATTAAATACCATTTGGAGGCATTTAATGTTCGAGCAAAAACGGCTGATTTTCGACAAAAGAGATAACACCCCCCCATTACATCATGCTTCAGAAATGTGGAAAATGGTCCGTTTTCAAATGTTTTATTTTTGAACGTCAGTTCACATTTGTAGGTGGATCATCAGTGTTAGAGCTAAAATTAGCATGTTTAAAGTGATTTTCATGCTTCCAGGGGCTCGGGAAGTGAATTAAATACTATTTGGAGGCATTTAATGTTCAATCAAAAACAGCTGATTTTTGACAAAATAGATAACACCCCCCCGTTACGTCATGCTTCAGAAATGTGGAAAATGGTCAGTTATCAAATGTTTTATTTTTGAACGTCAGTTCACATTTGTAGGTGGATCATCAGTGTTAGTGCTAAAATTAGCATGTTTAACGTGATTTTCATGCTTCCAGGGGCCCTAAACACAAGATTTATGGAATGGTTAAAAGTGCATGAAAATGGCCAATTTACTCACTCTGAGTTCTCAAAAAGGGTTTCTTCACCCCGGGAAGTTAATTAAATACCATTTGGAGGCATTTAATGTTCAAGCAAAAACAGCTGATTTTTGACAAAAGAGATAACACCCCCCCATTACGTCATGCTTCAGAAATGTGGAAAATGGTCCGTTTTCAAATGTTTTATTTTTGAACGTCAGTTCACATTTGTAGGTGGATCATCAGTGTTAGAGCTAAAATTAGCATGTTTAAAGTGATTTTCATGCTTCCAGGGGCCCTAAACACAAGATTTATGGAATGGTTAAAAGTGCATGAAAATGGCCAATTTACTCACTCTGAGTTCTCAAAAAGGGTTTCTTCACCCCGGGAAGTTAATTAAATACCATTTGGAGGCATTTAATGTTCGAGCAAAAACGGCTGATTTTTCGACAAAAGAGATAACACCCCCCCATTACGTCATGCTTCACTTTATGTGGAAAATGGTCAGTTTTCAAATGTTTTATTTTTGAAAGTCAGTTCACATTTGTAGGTGGATCATCAGTGTTAGAGCTAAAATTAGCATGTTTAAAGTGATTTTCATGCTTCCAGGGGCTCGGGAAGTGAATTAAATACTATTTGGAGGCATTTAATGTTCAATCAAAAACAGCCGATTTTTGACAAAAGAGATAACACCCCCCCGTTACGTCATGCTTCAGAAATGTGGAAAATGGTCAGTTATCAAATGTTTTATTTTTGAACGTCAGTTCACATTTGTAGGTGGATCATCAGTGTTAGTGCTAAAATTAGCATGTTTAAAGTGATTTTCATGCTTCCAGGGGCTCTAAACACAAGATTTATGGAATGGTTAAAAGTGCATGAAAATGGCCAATTTACTCACTCTGAGTTCTCAAAAAGGGTTTCTTCACCCCGGGAAGTTAATTAAATACCATTTGGAGGCATTTAATGTTCAAGCAAAAACAGCTGATTTTTGACAAAAGAGATAACACCCCCCCATTACGTCATGCTTCAGAAATGTGGAAAATGGTTCGTTTTCAAATGTTTTATTTTTGAACGTCAGTTCACATTTGTAGGTGGATCATCAGTGTTAGAGCTAAAATTAGCATGTTTAAAGTGATTTTCATGCTTCCAGGGGCTCGGGAAGTGAATTAAATACTATTTGGAGGCATTTAATGTTCAAGCAAAAACAGCTGATTTTTGACAAAAGAGATAACACCCCCCCATTACGTCATGCTTCAGAAATGTGGAAAATGGTCAGTTTTCAAATGTTTTATTTTTGAACGTCAGTTCACATTTGTAGGTGGATCATCAGTGTTAGAGCTAAAATTAGCATGTTTAAAGTGATTTTCATGCTTCCAGGGGCTCGGGAAGTGAATTAAATACTATTTGGAGGCATTTAATGTTCAATCAAAAACAGCCGATTTTTGACAAAAGAGATAACACCCCCCCGTTACGTCATGCTTCAGAAATGTGGAAAACGGTCAGTTATCAAATGTTTTATTATTGAACGTCAGTTCACATTTGTAGGTGGATCATCAGTGTTAGTGCTAAAATTAGCATGTTTAAAGTGATTTTCATGCTTCCAGGGGCCCTAAACACAAGATTTATGGAATGGTTAAAAGTGCATGAAAATGGCCAATTTACTCACTCTGAGTTCTCAAAAAGGGTTTCTTCACCCCAGGAAGTTAATTAAATACCATTTGGAGGCATTTAATGTTCAAGCAAAAACAGCTGATTTTTGACAAAAGAGATAACACCCCCCCATTACGTCATGCTTCAGAAATGTGGAAAATGGTTCGTTTTTAAATGTTTTATTTTTGAACGTCAGTTCACATTTGTAGGTGGATCATCAGTGTTAGAGCTAAAATTAGCATGTTTAAAGTGATTTTCATGCTTCCAGGGTCCCTAAACACAAGATTTATGGAATGGTTAAAAGTGCATGAAAATGGCCAATTTACTCACTCTGAGTTCTCAAAAAGGGTTTCTTCACCCCGGGAAGTTAATTAAATACCATTTGGAGGCATTTAATGTTCGAGCAAAAACGGCTGATTTTCGACAAAAGAGATAACACCCCCCATTACGTCATGCTTCAGAAATGTGGAAAATGGTCCGTTTTCAAATGTTTTATTTTTGAACGTCAGTTCACATTTGTAGGTGGATCATCGGTGTTAGAGCTAAAATTAGCATGTTTAAAGTGATTTTCATGCTTCCAGGGGCTCGGGAAGTGAATTAAATACTATTTGGAGGCATTTAATGTTCAAGCAAAAACAGCTGATTTTTGACAAAAGAGATAACACCCCCCCATTACGTCATGCTTCAGAAATGTGGAAAATGGTCCGTTTTCAAATGTTTTATTTTTGAACGTCAGTTCACATTTGTAGGTGGATCATCAGTGTTAGAGCTAAAATTAGCATGTTTAAAGTGATTTTCATGCTTCCAGGGGCCCTAAACACAAGATTTTTGGAATGGTTAAAAGTGCATGAAAATGGCCAATTTACTCACTCTGAGTTCTCAAAAAGGGTTTCTTCACCCCGGGAAGTTAATTAAATACCATTTGGAGGCATTTAATGTTCGAGAAAAACGGCTGATTTTCGACAAAAGAGATAACACCCCCCCCATTACGTCATGCTTCAGAAATGTGGAAAATGGTCCGTTTTCAAATGTTTTATTTTTGAACGTCAGTTCACATTTGTAGGTGGATCATCAGTGTTAGAGCTAAAATTAGCATGTTTAAAGTGATTTTCATGCTTCCAGGGGCTCGGGAAGTGAATTAAATACTATTTGGAGGCATTTAAAGTTCAAGCAAAAACAGCTGATTTTTGGCAAAAGAGATAACACCCCCCCATTACGTCATGCTTCAGAAATGTGGAAAATGGTCAGTTTTCAAATGTTTTATTTTTGAACGTCAGTTCACATTTGTAGGTGGATCATCAGTGTTAGAGCTAAAATTAGCATGTTTAAAGTGATTTTCATGCTTCCAGGGGCCCTAAACACAAGATTTATGGAATGGTTAAAAGTGCATGAAAATGGCCAATTTACTCACTCTGAGTTCTCAAAAAGGGTTTCTTCACCCCGGGAAGTTAATTAAATACCATTTGGAGGCATTTAATGTTCGAGCAAAAACGGCTGATTTTCGACAAAAGAGATAACACCCCCCCATTACGTCATGCTTCAGAAATGTGGAAAATGGTCAGTTTTCAAATGTTTTATTTTTGAACGTCAGTTCACATTTGTAGGTGGATCATCAGTGTTAGAGCTAAAATTAGCATGTTTAAAGTGATTTTCATGCTTCCAGGGACTCGGGAAGTGAATTAAATACTATTTGGAGGCATTTAATGTTCAAGCAAAAACAGCTGATTTATGACAAAAGAGATAACCCCCCCCCCCATTACGTCATGCTTCAGAAATGTGGAAAATGGTCCGTTTTCAAATGTTTTATTTTTGAACGTCAGTTCACATTTGTAGGTGGATCATCAGTGTTAGAGCTAAAATTACCATGTTTAAAGTGATTTTCATGCTTCCAGGGACCCTAAACACAAGATTTATGGAATGGATAAAAGTGCATGAAAATGGCCAATTTACTCACTCTGAGTTCTCAAAAAGGGTTTCTTCACCCCAGGAAGTTAATTAAGTACCATTTGGAGGCATTTAATGTTCAAGCAAAAACAGCTGATTTTTGAGAAAAGAGATAACACCCCCCCATTACGTCATGCTTCAGAAATGTGGAAAATGGTTCGTTTTTAAATGTTTTATTTTTGAACGTCAGTTCACATTTGTAGGTGGATCATCAGTGTTAGAGCTAAAATTAGCATGTTTAAAGTGATTTTCATGCTTCCAGGGTCCCTAAACACAAGATTTATGGAATGGTTAAAAGTGCATGAAAATGGCCAATTTACTCACTCTGAGTTCTCAAAAAGGGTTTCTTCACCCCGGGAAGTTAATTAAATACCATTTGGAGGCATTTAATGTTCGAGCAAAAACGGCTGATTTTCGACAAAAGAGATAACACCCCCCATTACGTCATGCTTCAGAAATGTGGAAAATGGTCCGTTTTCAAATGTTTTATTTTTGAACATCAGTTCACATTTGTAGGTGGATCATCGGTGTTAGAGCTAAAATTAGCATGTTTAAAGTGATTTTCATGCTTCCAGGGGCTCGGGAAGTGAATTTAATACTATTTGGAGGCATTTAATGTTCAAGCAAAAACAGCTGATTTTTGACAAAAGAGATAACACCCCCCCATTACGTCATGCTTCAGAAATGTGGAAAATGGTCCGTTTTCAAATGTTTTATTTTTGAACGTCAGTTCACATTTGTAGGTGGATCATCAGTGTTAGAGCTAAAATTAGCATGTTTAAAGTGATTTTCATGCTTCCAGGGGCCCTAAACACAAGATTTTTGGAATGGTTAAAAGTGCATGAAAATGGCCAATTTACTCACTCTGAGTTCTCAAAAAGGGTTTCTTCACCCCGGGAAGTTAATTAAATACCATTTGGAGGCATTTAATGTTCGAGAAAAAACGGCTGATTTTCGACAAAAGAGATAACACCCCCCCCATTACGTCATGCTTCAGAAATATGGAAAATGGTCCGTTTTCAAATGTTTTATTTTTGAACGTCAGTTCACATTTGTAGGTGGATCATCAGTGTTAGAGCTAAAATTAGCATGTTTAAAGTGATTTTCATGCTTCCAGGGGCTCGGGAAGTGAATTAAATACTATTTGGAGGCATTTAAAGTTCAAGCAAAAACAGCTGATTTTTGGCAAAAGAGATAACACCCCCCCATTACGTCATGCTTCAGAAATGTGGAAAATGGTCCGTTTTCAAATGTTTTATTTTTGAACGTCAGTTCACATTTGTAGGTGGATCATCAGTGTTAGAGCTAAAACTAGCATGTTTAAAGTGATTTTCATGCTTCCAGGGGCCCTAAACACAAGATTTATGGAATGGTTAAAAGTGCATAAAATGGCCAATTTACTCACTCTGAGTTCTCAAAAAGGGTTTCTTCACCCAGTGAAGTTAATTAAATACCATTTGGAGGCATTTAATGTTCGAGCAAAAACGGCTGATTTTCGACAAAAGAGATAACACCCCCCATTACGTCATGCTTCAGAAATGTGGAAAATGGTCCGTTTTCAAATGTTTTATTTTTGAACGTCAGTTCACATTTGTAGGTGGATCATCGGTGTTAGAGCTAAAATTAGCATGTTTAAAGTGATTTTCATGCTTCCAGGGGCTCGGGAAGTGAATTTAATACTATTTGGAGGCATTTAATGTTCAAGCAAAAACAGCTGATTTTTGACAAAAGAGATAACACCCCCCCATTACGTCATGCTTCAGAAATGTGGAAAATGGTCCGTTTTCAAATGTTTTATTTTTGAACGTCAGTTCACATTTGTAGGTGGATCATCAGTGTTAGAGCTAAAATTAGCATGTTTAAAGTGATTTTCATGCTTCCAGGGGCCCTAAACACAAGATTTTTGGAATGGTTAAAAGTGCATGAAAATGGCCAATTTACTCACTCTGAGTTCTCAAAAAGGGTTTCTTCACCCCGGGAAGTTAATTAAATACCATTTGGAGGCATTTAATGTTCGAGAAAAAACGGCTGATTTTCGACAAAAGAGATAACACCCCCCCCATTACGTCATGCTTCAGAAATGTGGAAAATGGTCCGTTTTCAAATGTTTTATTTTTGAACGTCAGTTCACATTTGTAGGTGGATCATCAGTGTTAGAGCTAAAATTAGCATGTTTAAAGTGATTTTCATGCTTCCAGGGGCTCGGGAAGTGAATTAAATACTATTTGGAGGCATTTAAAGTTCAAGCAAAAACAGCTGATTTTTGGCAAAAGAGATAACACCCCCCCATTACGTCATGCTTCAGAAATGTGGAAAATGGTCAGTTTTCAAATGTTTTATTTTTGAACGTCAGTTCACATTTGTAGGTGGATCATCAGTGTTAGAGCTAAAATTAGCATGTTTAAAGTGATTTTCATGCTTCCAGGGGCTCGGGAAGTGAATTAAATACTATTTGGAGGCATTTAATGTTCAATCAAAAACAGCCGATTTTTGACAAAAGAGATAACACCCCCCGTTACGTCATGCTTCAGAAATGTGGAAAATGGTCAGTTATCAAATGTTTTATTATTGAACGTCAGTTCACATTTGTAGGTGGATCATCAGTGTTAGTGCTAAAATTAGCATGTTTAAAGTGATTTTCATGCTTCCAGGGGCCCTAAACACAAGATTTATGGAATGGTTAAAAGTGCATGAAAATGGCCAATTTACTCACTCTGAGTTCTCAAAAAGGGTTTCTTCACCCCAGGAAGTTAATTAAATACCATTTGGAGGCATTTAATGTTCAAGCAAAAACAGCTGATTTTTGACAAAAGAGATAACAACCCCCCATTACGTCATGCTTCAGAAATGTGGAAAATGGTTCGTTTTTAAATGTTTTATTTTTGAACGTCAGTTCACATTTGTAGGTGGATCATCAGTGTTAGAGCTAAAATTAGCATGTTTAAAGTGATTTTCATGCTTCCAGGGTCCCTAAACACAAGATTTATGGAATGGTTAAAAGTGCATGAAAATGGCCAATTTACTCACTCTGAGTTCTCAAAAAGGGTTTCTTCACCCAGTGAAGTTAATTAAATACCATTTGGAGGCATTTAATGTTCGAGCAAAAACGGCTGATTTTCGACAAAAGAGATAACACCCCCCCATTACTTCATGCTTCAGAAATGTGGAAAATGGTCCGTTTTCAAATGTTTTATTTTTGAATGTCAGTTCACATTTGTAGGTGGATCATCAGTGTTAGAGCTAAAATTAGCATGTTTAAAGTGATTTTCATGCTTCCAGGGGCTCGGGAAGTGAATTAAATACTATTTGGAGGCATTTAATGTTCAATCAAAAACAGCTGATTTTTGACAAAAGAGATAACACCCCCCCATTACGTCATGCTTCAGAAATGTGGAAAATGGTCAGTTTTCAAATGTTTTATTTTTGAACGTCAGTTCACATTTGTAGGTGGATCATCAGTGTTAGAGCTAAAATTAGCATGTTTAAAGTGATTTTCATGCTTCCAGGGGCCCTAAACACAAGATTTATGGAATGGTTAAAAGTGCATGAAAATGGCCAATTTACTCACTCTGAGTTCTCAAAAAGGGTTTCTTCACCCCGGGAAGTTAATTAAATACCATTTGGAGGCATTTAATGTTCGAGCAAAAACGGCTGATTTTCGACAAAAGAGATAACACCCCCCCATTACGTCATGCTTCAGAAATGTGGAAAATGGTCAGTTTTCAAATGTTTTATTTTTGAACGTCAGTTCACATTTGTAGGTGGATCATCAGTGTTAGAGCTAAAATTAGCATGTTTAAAGTGATTTTCATGCTTCCAGGGACTCGGGAAGTGAATTAAATACTATTTGGAGGCATTTAATGTTCAAGCAAAAACAGCTGATTTATGACAAAAGAGATAACCCCCCCCCCCATTACGTCATGCTTCAGAAATGTGGAAAATGGTCCGTTTTCAAATGTTTTATTTTTGAACGTCAGTTCACATTTGTAGGTGGATCATCAGTGTTAGAGCTAAAATTACCATGTTTAAAGTGATTTTCATGCTTCCAGGGACCCTAAACACAAGATTTATGGAATGGATAAAAGTGCATGAAAATGGCCAATTTACTCACTCTGAGTTCTCAAAAAGGGTTTCTTCACCCCAGGAAGTTAATTAAGTACCATTTGGAGGCATTTAATGTTCAAGCAAAAACAGCTGATTTTTGAGAAAAGAGATAACACCCCCCCATTACGTCATGCTTCAGAAATGTGGAAAATGGTTCGTTTTTAAATGTTTTATTTTTGAACGTCAGTTCACATTTGTAGGTGGATCATCAGTGTTAGAGCTAAAATTAGCATGTTTAAAGTGATTTTCATGCTTCCAGGGTCCCTAAACACAAGATTTATGGAATGGTTAAAAGTGCATGAAAATGGCCAATTTACTCACTCTGAGTTCTCAAAAAGGGTTTCTTCACCCCGGGAAGTTAATTAAATACCATTTGGAGGCATTTAATGTTCGAGCAAAAACGGCTGATTTTCGACAAAAGAGATAACACCCCCCATTACGTCATGCTTCAGAAATGTGGAAAATGGTCCGTTTTCAAATGTTTTATTTTTGAACGTCAGTTCACATTTGTAGGTGGATCATCGGTGTTAGAGCTAAAATTAGCATGTTTAAAGTGATTTTCATGCTTCCAGGGGCTCGGGAAGTGAATTTAATACTATTTGGAGGCATTTAATGTTCAAGCAAAAACAGCTGATTTTTGACAAAAGAGATAACACCCCCCCATTACGTCATGCTTCAGAAATGTGGAAAATGGTCCGTTTTCAAATGTTTTATTTTTGAACGTCAGTTCACATTTGTAGGTGGATCATCAGTGTTAGAGCTAAAATTAGCATGTTTAAAGTGATTTTCATGCTTCCAGGGGCCCTAAACACAAGATTTTTGGAATGGTTAAAAGTGCATGAAAATGGCCAATTTACTCACTCTGAGTTCTCAAAAAGGGTTTCTTCACCCCGGGAAGTTAATTAAATACCATTTGGAGGCATTTAATGTTCGAGAAAAAACGGCTGATTTTCGACAAAAGAGATAACACCCCCCCCATTACGTCATGCTTCAGAAATGTGGAAAATGGTCCGTTTTCAAATGTTTTATTTTTGAACGTCAGTTCACATTTGTAGGTGGATCATCAGTGTTAGAGCTAAAATTAGCATGTTTAAAGTGATTTTCATGCTTCCAGGGGCTCGGGAAGTGAATTAAATACTATTTGGAGGCATTTAAAGTTCAAGCAAAAACAGCTGATTTTTGGCAAAAGAGATAACACCCCCCCATTACGTCATGCTTCAGAAATGTGGAAAATGGTCCGTTTTCAAATGTTTTATTTTTGAACGTCAGTTCACATTTGTAGGTGGATCATCAGTGTTAGAGCTAAAACTAGCATGTTTAAAGTGATTTTCATGCTTCCAGGGGCCCTAAACACAAGATTTATGGAATGGTTAAAAGTGCATAAAATGGCCAATTTACTCACTCTGAGTTCTCAAAAAGGGTTTCTTCACCCAGTGAAGTTAATTAAATACCATTTGGAGGCATTTAATGTTCGAGCAAAAACGGCTGATTTTCGACAAAAGAGATAACACCCCCCCATTACTTCATGCTTCAGAAATGTGGAAAATGGTCCGTTTTCAAATGTTTTATTTTTGAATGTCAGTTCACATTTGTAGGTGGATCATCAGTGTTAGAGCTAAAATTAGCATGTTTAAAGTGATTTTCATGCTTCCAGGGGCTCGGGAAGTGAATTAAATACTATTTGGAGGCATTTAATGTTCAATCAAAAACAGATGATTTTTGACAAAAGAGATAACACCCCCCCATTACGTCATGCTTCAGAAATGTGGAAAATGGTCCGTTTTCAAATGTTTTATTTTTGAACGTCAGTTCACATTTGTAGGTGGATCATCAGTGTTAGAGCTAAAATTAGCATGTTTAAAGTGATTTTCATGCTTCCAGGGGCCCTAAACACAAGATTTATGGAATGGTTAAAAGTGCATGAAAATGGCCAATTTACTCACTCTGAGTTCTCAAAAAGGGTTTCTTCACCCCGGGAAGTTAATTAAATACCATTTGGAGGCATTTAATGTTCGAGCAAAAACGGCTGATTTTCGACAAAAGAGATAACACCCCCCCATTACATCATGCTTCAGAAATGTGGAAAATGGTCCGTTTTCAAATGTTTTATTTTTGAACGTCAGTTCACATTTGTAGGTGGATCATCAGTGTTAGAGCTAAAATTAGCATGTTTAAAGTGATTTTCATGCTTCCAGGGGCTCGGGAAGTGAATTAAATACTATTTGGAGGCATTTAATGTTCAATCAAAAACAGCTGATTTTTGACAAAATAGATAACACCCCCCCGTTACGTCATGCTTCAGAAAAGTGGAAAATGGTCAGTTATCAAATGTTTTATTTTTGAACGTCAGTTCACATTTGTAGGTGGATCATCAGTGTTAGTGCTAAAATTAGCATGTTTAACGTGATTTTCATGCTTCCAGGGGCCCTAAACACAAGATTTATGGAATGGTTAAAAGTGCATGAAAATGGCCAATTTACTCACTCTGAGTTCTCAAAAAGGGTTTCTTCACCCCGGGAAGTTAATTAAATACCATTTGGAGGCATTTAATGTTCAAGCAAAAACAGCTGATTTTTGACAAAAGAGATAACACCCCCCCATTACGTCATGCTTCAGAAATGTGGAAAATGGTCCGTTTTCAAATGTTTTATTTTTGAACGTCAGTTCACATTTGTAGGTGGATCATCAGTGTTAGAGCTAAAATTAGCATGTTTAAAGTGATTTTCATGCTTCCAGGGGCCCTAAACACAAGATTTATGGAATGGTTAAAAGTGCATGAAAATGGCCAATTTACTCACTCTGAGTTCTCAAAAAGGGTTTCTTCACCCCGGGAAGTTAATTAAATACCATTTGGAGGCATTTAATGTTCGAGCAAAAACGGCTGATTTTTCGACAAAAGAGATAACACCCCCCCATTACGTCATGCTTCACTTTATGTGGAAAATGGTCAGTTTTCAAATGTTTTATTTTTGAAAGTCAGTTCACATTTGTAGGTGGATCATCAGTGTTAGAGCTAAAATTAGCATGTTTAAAGTGATTTTCATGCTTCCAGGGGCTCGGGAAGTGAATTAAATACTATTTGGAGGCATTTAATGTTCAATCAAAAACAGCCGATTTTTGACAAAAGAGATAACACCCCCCCGTTACGTCATGCTTCAGAAATGTGGAAAATGGTCAGTTATCAAATGTTTTATTTTTGAACGTCAGTTCACATTTGTAGGTGGATCATCAGTGTTAGTGCTAAAATTAGCATGTTTAAAGTGATTTTCATGCTTCCAGGGGCTCTAAACACAAGATTTATGGAATGGTTAAAAGTGCATGAAAATGGCCAATTTACTCACTCTGAGTTCTCAAAAAGGGTTTCTTCACCCCGGGAAGTTAATTAAATACCATTTGGAGGCATTTAATGTTCAAGCAAAAACAGCTGATTTTTGACAAAAGAGATAACACCCCCCCATTACGTCATGCTTCAGAAATGTGGAAAATGGTTCGTTTTCAAATGTTTTATTTTTGAACGTCAGTTCACATTTGTAGGTGGATCATCAGTGTTAGAGCTAAAATTAGCATGTTTAAAGTGATTTTCATGCTTCCAGGGGCTCGGGAAGTGAATTAAATACTATTTGGAGGCATTTAATGTTCAAGCAAAAACAGCTGATTTTTGACAAAAGAGATAACACCCCCCCATTACGTCATGCTTCAGAAATGTGGAAAATGGTCAGTTTTCAAATGTTTTATTTTTGAACGTCAGTTCACATTTGTAGGTGGATCATCAGTGTTAGAGCTAAAATTAGCATGTTTAAAGTGATTTTCATGCTTCCAGGGGCTCGGGAAGTGAATTAAATACTATTTGGAGGCATTTAATGTTCAATCAAAAACAGCCGATTTTTGACAAAAGAGATAACACCCCCCCGTTACGTCATGCTTCAGAAATGTGGAAAACGGTCAGTTATCAAATGTTTTATTATTGAACGTCAGTTCACATTTGTAGGTGGATCATCAGTGTTAGTGCTAAAATTAGCATGTTTAAAGTGATTTTCATGCTTCCAGGGGCCCTAAACACAAGATTTATGGAATGGTTAAAAGTGCATGAAAATGGCCAATTTACTCACTCTGAGTTCTCAAAAAGGGTTTCTTCACCCCAGGAAGTTAATTAAATACCATTTGGAGGCATTTAATGTTCAAGCAAAAACAGCTGATTTTTGACAAAAGAGATAACACCCCCCCATTACGTCATGCTTCAGAAATGTGGAAAATGGTTCGTTTTTAAATGTTTTATTTTTGAACGTCAGTTCACATTTGTAGGTGGATCATCAGTGTTAGAGCTAAAATTAGCATGTTTAAAGTGATTTTCATGCTTCCAGGGTCCCTAAACACAAGATTTATGGAATGGTTAAAAGTGCATGAAAATGGCCAATTTACTCACTCTGAGTTCTCAAAAAGGGTTTCTTCACCCCGGGAAGTTAATTAAATACCATTTGGAGGCATTTAATGTTCGAGCAAAAACGGCTGATTTTCGACAAAAGAGATAACACCCCCCATTACGTCATGCTTCAGAAATGTGGAAAATGGTCCGTTTTCAAATGTTTTATTTTTGAACGTCAGTTCACATTTGTAGGTGGATCATCGGTGTTAGAGCTAAAATTAGCATGTTTAAAGTGATTTTCATGCTTCCAGGGGCTCGGGAAGTGAATTAAATACTATTTGGAGGCATTTAATGTTCAAGCAAAAACAGCTGATTTTTGACAAAAGAGATAACACCCCCCCATTACGTCATGCTTCAGAAATGTGGAAAATGGTCCGTTTTCAAATGTTTTATTTTTGAACGTCAGTTCACATTTGTAGGTGGATCATCAGTGTTAGAGCTAAAATTAGCATGTTTAAAGTGATTTTCATGCTTCCAGGGGCCCTAAACACAAGATTTTTGGAATGGTTAAAAGTGCATGAAAATGGCCAATTTACTCACTCTGAGTTCTCAAAAAGGGTTTCTTCACCCCGGGAAGTTAATTAAATACCATTTGGAGGCATTTAATGTTCGAGAAAAACGGCTGATTTTCGACAAAAGAGATAACACCCCCCCCATTACGTCATGCTTCAGAAATGTGGAAAATGGTCCGTTTTCAAATGTTTTATTTTTGAACGTCAGTTCACATTTGTAGGTGGATCATCAGTGTTAGAGCTAAAATTAGCATGTTTAAAGTGATTTTCATGCTTCCAGGGGCTCGGGAAGTGAATTAAATACTATTTGGAGGCATTTAAAGTTCAAGCAAAAACAGCTGATTTTTGGCAAAAGAGATAACACCCCCCCATTACGTCATGCTTCAGAAATGTGGAAAATGGTCCGTTTTCAAATGTTTTATTTTTGAACGTCAGTTCACATTTGTAGGTGGATCATCAGTGTTAGAGCTAAAATTAGCATGTTTAAAGTGATTTTCATGATTCCAGGGGCCCTAAACAAAAGATTTATGGAATGGTTAAAAGTGCATAAAATGGCCAATTTACTCACTCTGAGTTCTCAAAAAGGGTTTCTTCACCCCGGGAAGTTAATTAAATACCATTTGGAGGCATTTAATGTTCGAGAAAAAACGGTTGATTTTCGACAAGAGATAACACCCCCCCCATTACGTCATGCTTCAGAAATGTGGAAAATGGTCCGTTTTCAAATGTTTTATTTTTGAACGTCAGTTCACATTTGTAGGTGGATCATCAGTGTTAGAGCTAAAATTAGCATGTTTAAAGTGATTTTCATGCTTCCAGGGGCTCAGGAAGTGAATTAAATACTATTTGGAGGCATTTAAAGTTCAAGCAAAAACAGCTGATTTTTGGCAAAAGAGATAACACCCCCCCATTACGTCATGCTTCAGAAATGTGGAAAATGGTCCGTTTTCAAATGTTTTATTTTTGAACGTCAGTTCACATTTGTAGGTGGATCATCAGTGTTAGAGCTAAAATTAGCATGTTTAAAGTGATTTTCATGATTCCAGGGGCCCTAAACAAAAGATTTATGGAATGGTTAAAAGTGCATAAAATGGCCAATTTACTCACTCTGAGTTCTCAAAAAGGGTTTCTTCACCCAGTGAAGTTAATTAAATACCATTTGGAGGCATTTAATGTTCGAGCAAAAACGGCTGATTTTCGACAAAAGAGATAACACCCCCCCATTACTTCATGCTTCAGAAATGTGGAAAATGGTCCGTTTTCAAATGTTTTATTTTTGAATGTCAGTTCACATTTGTAGGTGGATCATCAGTGTTAGAGCTAAAATTAGCATGTTTAAAGTGATTTTCATGCTTCCAGGGGCTCGGGAAGTGAATTAAATACTATTTGGAGGCATTTAATGTTCAATCAAAAACAGCTGATTTTTGACAAAAGAGATAACACCCCCCCATTACGTCATGCTTCAGAAATGTGGAAAATGGTCAATTTTCAAATGTTTTATTTTTGAACGTCAGTTCACATTTGTAGGTGGATCATCAGTGTTAGAGCTAAAATTAGCATGTTTAAAGTGATTTTCATGCTTCCAGGGGCCCTAAACACAAGATTTATGGAATGGTTAAAAGTGCATGAAAATGGCCAATTTACTCACTCTGAGTTCTCAAAAAGGGTTTCTTCACCCCGGGAAGTTAATTAAATACCATTTGGAGGCATTTAATGTTCGAGCAAAAACGGCTGATTTTCGACAAAAGAGATAACACCCCCCCCATTACGTCATGCTTCAGAAATGTGGAAAATGGTCAGTTTTCAAATGTTTTATTTTTGAACGTCAGTTCACATTTGTAGGTGGATCATCAGTGTTAGAGCTAAAATTAGCATGTTTAAAGTGATTTTCATGCTTCCAGGGACTCGGGAAGTGAATTAAATACTATTTGGAGGCATTTAATGTTCAAGCAAAAACAGCTGATTTTTGACAAAAGAGATAACACCCCCCCATTACGTCATGCTTCAGAAATGTGGAAAATGGTCCGTTTTCAAATGTTTTATTTTTGAACGTCAGTTCACATTTGTAGGTGGATCATCAGTGTTAGAGCTAAAATTAGCATGTTTAAAGTGATTTTCATGCTTCCAGGGTCCCTAAACACAAGATTTATGGAATGGTTAAAAGTGCATGAAAATGGCCAATTTACTCACTCTGAGTTCTCAAAAAGGGTTTCTTCACCCCGGGAAGTTAATTAAATACCATTTGGAGGCATTTAATGTTCGAGCAAAAACGGCTGATTTTCGACAAAAGAGATAACACCCCCCATTACGTCATGCTTCAGAAATGTGGAAAATGGTCCGTTTTCAAATGTTTTATTTTTGAACGTCAGTTCACATTTGTAGGTGGATCATCGGTGTTAGAGCTAAAATTAGCATGTTTAAAGTGATTTTCATGCTTCCAGGGGCTCGGGAAGTGAATTAAATACTATTTGGAGGCATTTAATGTTCAAGCAAAAACAGCTGATTTTTGACAAAAGAGATAACACCCCCCCATTACGTCATGCTTCAGAAATGTGGAAAATGGTCCGTTTTCAAATGTTTTATTTTTGAACGTCAGTTCACATTTGTAGGTGGATCATCAGTGTTAGAGCTAAAATTAGCATGTTTAAAGTGAT
The DNA here is from genome assembly GCF_964263255.1 of Lissotriton vulgaris. Classification (NCBI taxonomy): domain Eukaryota; kingdom Metazoa; phylum Chordata; class Amphibia; order Caudata; family Salamandridae; genus Lissotriton; species Lissotriton vulgaris. Next base: position 451,188 of record NW_028249249.1, read on the forward strand.
TTTCATGCTTCCAGGGGCCCTAAACACAAGATTTTTGGAATGGTTAAAAGTGCATGAAAATGGCCAATTTACTCACTCTGAGTTCTCAAAAAGGGTTTCTTCACCCCGGGAAGTTAATTAAATACCATTTGGAGGCATTTAATGTTCGAGAAATAACGGCTGATTTTCGACAAAAGAGATAACACCCCCCCCATTACGTCATGCTTCAGAAATGTGGAAAATGGTCCGTTTTCAAATGTTTTATTTTTGAACGTCAGTTCACATTTGTAGGTGGATCATCAGTGTTAGAGCTAAAATTAGCATGTTTAAAGTGATTTTCATGCTTCCAGGGGCTCGGGAAGTGAATTAAATACTATTTGGAGGCATTTAAAGTTCAAGCAAAAACAGCTGATTTTTGGCAAAAGAGATAACACCCCCCCATTACGTCATGCTTCAGAAATGTGGAAAATGGTCCGTTTTCAAATGTTTTATTTTTGAACGTCAGTTCACATTTGTAGGTGGATCATCAGTGTTAGAGCTAAAATTAGCATGTTTAAAGTGATTTTCATGCTTCCAGGGGCCCTAAACACAAGATTTATGGAATGGTTAAAAGTGCATAAAATGGCCAATTTACTCACTCTGAGTTCTCAAAAAGGGTTTCTTCACCCAGTGAAGTTAATTAAATACCATTTGGAGGCATTTAATGTTCGAGCAAAAACGGCTGATTTTCGACAAAAGAGATAACACCCCCCCATTACTTCATGCTTCAGAAATGTGGAAAATGGTCCGTTTTCAAATATTTTATTTTTGAATGTCAGTTCACATTTGTAGGTGGATCATCAGTGTTAGAGCTAAAATTAGCATGTTTAAAGTGATTTTCATGCTTCCAGGGGCTCGGGAAGTGAATTAAATACTATTTGGAGGCATTTAATGTTCAATCAAAAACAGCTGATTTTTGACAAAAGAGATAACACCCCCCCATTACGTCATGCTTCAGAAATGTGGAAAATGGTCCGTTTTCAAATGTTTTATTTTTGAACGTCAGTTCACATTTGTAGGTGGATCATCAGTGTTAGAGCTAAAATTAGCATGTTTAAAGTGATTTTCATGCTTCCAGGGGCCCTAAACACAAGATTTATGGAATGGTTAAAAGTGCATGAAAATGGCCAATTTACTCACTCTGAGTTCTCAAAAAGGGTTTCTTCACCCCGGGAAGTTAATTAAATACCATTTGGAGGCATTTAATGTTCGAGCAAAAACGGCTGATTTTCGACAAAAGAGATAACACCCCCCCATTACGTCATGCTTCAGAAATGTGGAAAATGGTCCGTTTTCAAATGTTTTATTTTTGAACGTCAGTTCACATTTGTAGGTGGATCATCAGTGTTAGAGCTAAAATTAGCATGTTTAAAGTGATTTTCATGCTTCCAGGGGCTCGGGAAGTGAATTAAATACTATTTGGAGGCATTTAATGTTCAATCAAAAACAGCTGATTTTTGACAAAATAGATAACACCCCCCCGTTACGTCATGCTTCAGAAATGTGGAAAATGGTCAGTTATCAAATGTTTTATTTTTGAACGTCAGTTCACATTTGTAGGTGGATCATCAGTGTTAGTGCTAAAATGAGCATGTTTAACGTGATTTTCATGCTTCCAGGGGCCCTAAACACAAGATTTATGGAATGGTTAAAAGTGCATGAAAATGGCCAATTTACTCACTCTGAGTTCTCAAAAAGGGTTTCTTCACCCCGGGAAGTTAATTAAATACCATTTGGAGGCATTTAATGTTCAAGCAAAAACAGCTGATTTTTGACAAAAGAGATAACACCCCCCCATTACGTCATGCTTCAGAAATGTGGAAAATGGTCCGTTTTTAAATGTTTTATTTTTGAACGTCAGTTCACATTTGTAGGTGGATCATCAGTGTTAGAGCTAAAATTAGCATGTTTAAAGTGATTTTCATGCTTCCAGGGGCCCTGAACACAAGATTTATGGAATGGTTAAAAGTGCATGAAAATGGCCAATTTACTCACTCTGAGTTCTCAAAAAGGGTTTCTTCACCCCGGGAAGTTAATTAAATACCATTTGGAGGCATTTAATGTTCGAGCAAAAACGGCTGATTTTCGACAAAAGAGATAACACCCCCCCATTACGTCATGCTTCAGAAATGTGGAAAATGGTCCGTTTTCAAATTTTTATTTTTGAACGTCAGTTCACATTTGTAGGTGGATCATCAGTGTTAGAGCTAAAATTAGCATGTTTAAAGTGATTTTCATGCTTCCAGGGGCTCGGGAAGTGAATTAAATACTATTTGGAGGCATTTAATGTTCAAGCAAAAACAGCTGATGTTTGACAAAAGAGATAACACCCCCCCATTACGTCATGCTTCAGAAATGTGGAAAATGGTCTGTTTTCAAATGTTTTATTTTTGAACGTCAGTTCACATTTGTAGGTGGATCATCAGTGTTAGAGCTAAAATTAGCATGTTTAAAGTGATTTTCATGCTTCCAGGGGCCCTAAACACAAGATTTATGGAATGGTTAAAAGTGCATGAAAATGGCCAATTTACTCACTCTGAGTTCTCAAAAAGGGTTTCTTCACCCCGGGAAGTTAATTAAATACCATTTGGAGGCATTTAATGTTCGAGCAAAAACGGCTGATTTTCGACAAAAGAGATAACACCCCCCCATTACGTCATGCTTCAGAAATGTGGAAAATGGTCCGTTTTTAAATGTTTTATTTTTGAACGTCAGTTCACATTTGTAGGTGGATCATCAGTGTTAGAGCTAAAATTAGCATGTTTAAAGTGATTTTCATGCTTCCAGGGGCTCGGGAAGTGAATTAAATACTATTTGGAGGCATTTAATGTTCAATCAAAAACAGCCGATTTTTGACAAAAGAGATAACACCCCCCCGTTACGTCATGCTTCAGAAATGTGGAAAATGGTCAGTTATCAAATGTTTTATTTTTGAACGTCAGTTCACATTTGTAGGTGGATCATCAGTGTTAGTGCTAAAATGAGCATGTTTAACGTGATTTTCATGCTTCCAGGGGCCCTAAACACAAGATTTATGGAATGGTTAAAAGTGCATGAAAATGGCCAATTTACTCACTCTGAGTTCTCAAAAAGGGTTTCTTCACCCCGGGAAGTTAATTAAATACCATTTGGAGGCATTTAATGTTCAAGCAAAAACAGCTGATTTTTGACAAAAGAGATAACACCCCCCCATTACGTCATGCTTCAGAAATGTGGAAAATGGTCCGTTTTTAAATGTTTTATTTTTGAACGTCAGTTCACATTTGTAGGTGGATCATCAGTGTTAGAGCTAAAATTAGCATGTTTAAAGTGATTTTCATGCTTCCAGGGGCCCTGAACACAAGATTTATGGAATGGTTAAAAGTGCATGAAAATGGCCAATTTACTCACTCTGAGTTCTCAAAAAGGGTTTCTTCACCCCGGGAAGTTAATTAAATACCATTTGGAGGCATTTAATGTTCGAGCAAAAACGGCTGATTTTCGACAAAAGAGATAACACCCCCCCATTACGTCATGCTTCAGAAATGTGGAAAATGGTCCGTTTTCAAATTTTTATTTTTGAACGTCAGTTCACATTTGTAGGTGGATCATCAGTGTTAGAGCTAAAATTAGCATGTTTAAAGTGATTTTCATGCTTCCAGGGGCTCGGGAAGTGAATTAAATACTATTTGGAGGCATTTAATGTTCAAGCAAAAACAGCTGATGTTTGACAAAAGAGATAACACCCCCCCATTACGTCATGCTTCAGAAATGTGGAAAATGGTCCGTTTTCAAATGTTTTATTTTTGAACGTCAGTTCACATTTGTAGGTGGATCATCAGTGTTAGAGCTAAAATTAGCATGTTTAAAGTGATTTTCATGCTTCCAGGGGCCCTAAACACAAGATTTATGGAATGGTTAAAAGTGCATGAAAATGGCCAATTTACTCACTCTGAGTTCTCAAAAAGGGTTTCTTCACCCCGGGAAGTTAATTAAATACCATTTGGAGGCATTTAATGTTCGAGCAAAAACGGCTGATTTTCGACAAAAGAGATAACACCCCCCCATTACGTCATGCTTCAGAAATGTGGAAAATGGTCCGTTTTTAAATGTTTTATTTTTGAACGTCAGTTCACATTTGTAGGTGGATCATCAGTGTTAGAGCTAAAATTAGCATGTTTAAAGTGATTTTCATGCTTCCAGGGGCTCGGGAAGTGAATTAAATACTATTTGGAGGCATTTAATGTTCAATCAAAAACAGCCGATTTTTGACAAAAGAGATAACACCCCCCCGTTACGTCATGCTTCAGAAATGTGGAAAATGGTCAGTTATCAAATGTTTTATTTTTGAACGTCAGTTCACATTTGTAGGTGGATCATCAGTGTTAGTGCTAAAATGAGCATGTTTAACGTGATTTTCATGCTTCCAGGGGCCCTAAACACAAGATTTATGGAATGGTTAAAAGTGCATGAAAATGGCCAATTTACTCACTCTGAGTTCTCAAAAAGGGTTTCTTCACCCCGGGAAGTTAATTAAATACCATTTGGAGGCATTTAATGTTCAAGCAAAAACAGCTGATTTTTGACAAAAGAGATAACACCCCCCCATTACGTCATGCTTCAGAAATGTGGAAAATGGTCCGTTTTTAAATGTTTTATTTTTGAACGTCAGTTCACATTTGTAGGTGGATCATCAGTGTTAGAGCTAAAATTAGCATGTTTAAAGTGATTTTCATGCTTCCAGGGGCCCTGAACACAAGATTTATGGAATGGTTAAAAGTGCATGAAAATGGCCAATTTACTCACTCTGAGTTCTCAAAAAGGGTTTCTTCACCCCGGGAAGTTAATTAAATACCATTTGGAGGCATTTAATGTTCGAGCAAAAACGGCTGATTTTCGACAAAAGAGATAACACCCCCCCATTACGTCATGCTTCAGAAATGTGGAAAATGGTCCGTTTTCAAATGTTTTATTTTTGAACGTCAGTTCACATTTGTAGGTGGATCATCAGTGTTAGAGCTAAAATTAGCATGTTTAAAGTGATTTTCATGCTTCCAGGGGCCCTAAACACAAGATTTATGGAATGGTTAAAAGTGCATGAAAATGGCCAATTTACTCACTCTGAGTTCTCAAAAAGGGTTTCTTCACCCCGGGAAGTTAATTAAATACCATTTGGAGGCATTTAATGTTCGAGCAAAAACGGCAGATTTTTGACAAAAGAGATAACACCCCCCCATTACGTCATGCTTCACTTTATGTGGAAAATGGTCAGTTTTCAAATGTTTTATTTTTGAAAGTCAGTTCACATTTGTAGGTGGATCATCAGTGTTAGAGCTAAAATTAGCATGTTTAAAGTGATTTTCATGCTTCCAGGGGCTCGGGAAGTGAATTAAATACTATTTGGAGGCATTTAATGTTCAATCAAAAACAGCCGATTTTTGACAAAAGAGATAACACCCCCCCGTTACGTCATGCTTCAGAAATGTGGAAAATGGTCAGTTATCAAATGTTTTATTTTTGAACGTCAGTTCACATTTGTAGGTGGATCATCAGTGTTAGTGCTAAAATTAGCATGTTTAAAGTGATTTTCATGCTTCCAGGGGCTCTAAACACAAGATTTATGGAATGGTTAAAAGTGCATGAAAATGGCCAATTTACTCACTCTGAGTTCTCAAAAAGGGTTTCTTCACCCCGGGAAGTTAATTAAATACCATTTGGAGGCATTTAATGTTCAAGCAAAAACAGCTGATTTTTGACAAAAGAGATAACACCCCCCCATTACGTCATGCTTCAGAAATGTGGAAAATGGTTCGTTTTCAAATGTTTTATTTTTGAACGTCAGTTCACATTTGTAGGTGGATCATCAGTGTTAGAGCTAAAATTAGCATGTTTAAAGTGATTTTCATGCTTCCAGGGGCTCCGGAAGTGAATTAAATACTATTTGGAGGCATTTAATGTTCAAGCAAAAACAGCTGATTTTTGACAAAAGAGATAACACCCCCCCATTACGTCATGCTTCAGAAATGTGGAAAATGGTCAGTTTTCAAATGTTTTATTTTTGAACGTCAGTTCACATTTGTAGGTGGATCATCAGTGTTAAAGCTAAAATTAGCATGTTTAAAGTGATTTTCATGCTTCCAGGGGCTCGGGAAGTGAATTAAATACTATTTGGAGGCATTTAATGTTCAATCAAAAACAGCCGATTTTTGACAAAAGAGATAACACCCCCCCCGTTACGTCATGCTTCAGAAATGTGGAAAATGGTCAGTTATCAAATGTTTTATTATTGAACGTCAGTTCACATTTGTAGGTGGATCATCAGTGTTAGTGCTAAAATTAGCATGTTTAAAGTGATTTTCATGCTTCCAGGGGCCCTAAACACAAGATTTATGGAATGGTTAAAAGTGCATGAAAATGGCCAATTTACTCACTCTGAGTTCTCAAAAAGGGTTTCTTCACCCCAGGAAGTTAATTAAATACCATTTGGAGGCATTTAATGTTCAAGCAAAAACAGCTGATTTTTGACAAAAGAGATAACACCCCCCCATTACGTCATGCTTCAGAAATGTGGAAAATGGTTCGTTTTTAAATGTTTTATTTTTGAACGTCAGTTCACATTTGTAGGTGGATCATCAGTGTTAGAGCTAAAATTAGCATGTTTAAAGTGATTTTCATGCTTCCAGGGTCCCTAAACACAAGATTTATGGAATGGTTAAAAGTGCATGAAAATGGCCAATTTACTCACTCTGAGTTCTCAAAAAGGGTTTCTTCACCCCCGGAAGTTAATTAAATACCATTTGGAGGCATTTAATGTTCAAGCAAAAACGGCTGATTTTCGACAAAAGAGATAACACCCCCCATTACGTCATGCTTCAGAAATGTGGAAAATGGTCCGTTTTCAAATGTTTTATTTTTGAACGTCAGTTCACATTTGTAGGTGGATCATCGGTGTTAGAGCTAAAATTAGCATGTTTAAAGTGATTTTCATGCTTCCAGGGGCTCGGGAAGTGAATTAAATACTATTTGGAGGCATTTAATGTTCAAGCAAAAACAGCAGATTTTTGACAAAAGAGATAACACCCCCCCATTACGTCATGCTTCAGAAATGTGGAAAATGGTCCGTTTTCAAATGTTTTATTTTTGAACGTCAGTTCACATTTGTAGGTGGATCATCAGTGTTAGAGCTAAAATTAGCATGTTTAAAGTGATTTTCATGCTTCCAGGGGCCCTAAACACAAGATTTTTGGAATGGTTAAAAGTGCATGAAAATGGCCAATTTACTCACTCTGAGTTCTCAAAAAGGGTTTCTTCACCCCGGGAAGTTAATTAAATACCATTTGGAGGCATTTAATGTTCGAGAAAAAACGGCTGATTTTCGACAAAAGAGATACCACCCCCCATTACTTCATGCTTCAGAAATGTGGAAAATGGTCCGTTTTCAAATGTTTTATTTTTGAATGTCAGTTCACATTTGTAGGTGGATCATCAGTGTTAGAGCTAAAATTAGCATGTTTAAAGTGATTTTCATGCTTCCAGGGGCTCGGGAAGTGAATTAAATACTATTTGGAGGCATTTAATGTTCAATCAAAAACAGCTGATTTTTGACAAAAGAGATAACACCCCCCCATTACGTCATGCTTCAGAAATGTGGAAAATGGTCCGTTTTCAAATGTTTTATTTTTGAACGTCAGTTCACATTTGTAGGTGGATCATCAGTGTTAGAGCTAAAATTAGCATGTTTAAAGTGATTTTCATGCTTCCAGGGGCCCTAAACACAAGATTTATGGAATGGTTAAAAGTGCATGAAAATGGCCAATTTACTCACTCTGAGTTCTCAAAAAGGGTTTCTTCACCCCGGGAAGTTAATTAAATACCATTTGGAGGCATTTAATGTTCGAGCAAAAACGGCTGATTTTCGACAAAAGAGATAACACCCCCCCATTACGTCATGCTTCAGAAATGTGGAAAATGGTCCGTTTTCAAATGTTTTATTTTTGAACGTCAGTTCACATTTGTAGGTGGATCATCAGTGTTAGAGCTAAAATTAGCATGTTTAAAGTGATTTTCATGCTTCCAGGGGCTCGGGAAGTGAATTAAATACTATTTGGAGGCATTTAATGTTCAATCAAAAACAGCTGATTTTTGACAAAAGAGATAACACCCCCCCGTTACGTCATGCTTCAGAAATGTGGAAAATGGTCAGTTATCAAATGTTTTATTTTTGAACGTCAGTTCACATTTGTAGGTGGATCATCAGTGTTAGTGCTAAAATTAGCATGTTTAACGTGATTTTCATGCTTCCAGGGGCCCTAAACACAAGATTTATGGAATGGTTAAAAGTGCATGAAAATGGCCAATTTACTCACTCTGAGTTCTCAAAAAGGGTTTCTTCACCCCGGGAAGTTAATTAAATACCATTTGGAGGCATTTAATGTTCGAGCAAAAACGGCTGATTTTCGACAAAAGAGATAACACCCCCCCATTACGTCATGCTTCAGAAATGTGGAAAATGGTCCGTTTTTAAATGTTTTATTTTTGAATGTCAGTTCACATTTGTAGGTGGATCATCAGTGTTAGAGCTAAAATTAGCATGTTTAAAGTGATTTTCATGCTTCCAGGGGCTCGGGAAGTGAATTAAATACTATTTGGAGGCATTTAATGTTCAATCAAAAACAGCTGATTTTTGACAAAAGAGATAACACCCCCCCATTACGTCATGCTTCAGAAATGTGGAAAATGGTCCGTTATCAAATGTTTTATTTTTGAACGTCAGTTCACATTTGTAGGTGGATCATCAGTGTTAGTGCTAAAATTAGCATGTTTAAAGTGATTTTCATGCTTCCAGGGGCCCTAAACACAAGATTTATGGAATGGTTAAAAGTGCATGAAAATGGCCAATTTACTCACTCTGAGTTCTCAAAAAGGGTTTCTTCACCCCGGGAAGTTAATTAAATACCATTTGGAGGCATTTAATGTTCAAGCAAAAACAGCTGATTTTTGACAAAAGAGATAACACCCCCCCATTACGTCATGCTTCAGAAATGTGGAAAATGGTCCGTTTTCAAATGTTTTATTTTTGAACGTCAGTTCACATTTGTAGGTGGATCATCAGTGTTAGAGCTAAAATTAGCACGTTTAAAGTGATTTTCATGCTTCCAGGGGCCCTAAACACAAGATTTATGGAATGGTTAAAAGTGCATGAAAATGGCCAATTTACTCACTCTGAGTTCTCAAAAAGGGTTTCTTCACCCCGGGAAGTTAATTAAATACCATTTGGAGGCATTTAATGTTCGAGCAAAAACGGCTGATTTTCGACAAAAGAGATAACACCCCCCCATTACGGCATGCTTCAGAAATGTGGAAAATGGTCCGTTTTCAAATGTTTTATTTTTGAACGTCAGTTCACATTTGTAGGTGGATCATCAGTGTTAGAGCTAAAATTAGCATGTTTAAAGTGATTTTCATACTTCCAGGGGCTCGGGAAGTGAATTAAATACTATTTGGAGGCATTTAATGTTCAAGCAAAAACGGCTGATTTTTGAAAAAAGAGATAACACCCCCCCATTACGTCATGCTTCACTTTATGTGGAAAATGGTCAGTTTTCAAATGTTTTATTTTTGAACGTCAATTCACATTTGTAGGTGGATCATCAGTGTTAGAGCTAAAATTAGCATGTTTAAAGTGATTTTCATGCTTCCAGGGGCTCGGGAAGTGAATTAAATACTATTTGGAGGCATTTAATGTTCAATCAAAAACATCCGATTTTTGACAAAAGAGATAACACCCCCCCGTTACGTCATGCTTCAGAAATGTGGAAAATGGTCAGTTATCAAATGTTTTATTTTTGAACGTCAGTTCACATTTGTAGGTGGATCATCAGTGTTAGTGCTAAAATTAGCATGTTTAAAGTGATTTTCATGCTTCCAGGGGCCCTAAACACAAGATTTATGGAATGGTTAAAAGTGCATGAAAATGGCCAATTTACTCACTCTGAGTTCTCAAAAAGGGTTTCTTCACCCCGGGAAGTTAATTAAATACCATTTGGAGGCATTTAATGTTCGAGCAAAAACGGCTGATTTTCGACAAAAGAGATAACACCCCCCCATTACGTCATGCTTCAGAAATGTGGAAAATGGTCAGTTTTTAAATGTTTTATTTTTGAACGTCAGTTCACATTTGTAGGTGGATCATCAGTGTTAGAGCTAAAATTAGCATGTTTAAAGTGATTTTCATGCTTCCAGGGGCTCGGGAAGTGAATTAAATACTATTTGGAGGCATTTAATGTTCAATCAAAAACAGCTGATTTTTGACAAAAGAGATAACACCCCCCCATTACGTCATGCTTCAGAAATGTGGAAAATGGTCCGTTTTCAAATGTTTTATTTTTGAACGTCAGTTCACATTTGTAGGTGGATCATCAGTGTTAGAGCTAAAATTAGCATGTTTAAAGTGATTTTCATGCTTCCAGGGGCCCTAAACACAAGATTTATGGAATGGTTAAAAGTGCATGAAAATGGCCAATTTACTCACTCTGAGTTCTCAAAAAGGGTTTCTTCACCCCGGGAAGTTAATTAAATACCATTTGGAGGCATTTAATGTTCGAGCAAAAACGGCTGATTTTTGACAAAAGAGATAACACCCCCCCATTACGTCATGCTTCAGAAATGTGGAAAATGGTCCGTTTTCAAATGTTTTATTTTTGAACGTCAGTTCACATTTGTAGGTGGATCATCAGTGTTAGAGCTAAAATTAGCACGTTTAAAGTGATTTTCATGCTTCCAGGGGCCCTAAACACAAGATTTATGGAATGGTTAAAAGTGCATGAAAATGGCCAATTTACTCACTCTGAGTTCTCAAAAAGGGTTTCTTCACCCCGGGAAGTTAATTAAATACCATTTGGAGGCATTTAATGTTCGAGCAAAAACGGCTGATTTTCGACAAAAGAGATAACACCCCCCCATTACGGCATGCTTCAGAAATGTGGAAAATGGTCCGTTTTCAAATGTTTTATTTTTGAACTTCAGTTCACATTTGTAGGTGGATCATCAGTGTTAGAGCTAAAATTAGCATGTTTAAAGTGATTTTCATACTTCCAGGGGCTCGGGAAGTGAATTAAATACTATTTGGAGGCATTTAATGTTCAAGCAAAAACGGCTGATTTTTGAAAAAAGAGATAACACCCCCCCATTACGTCATGCTTCACTTTATGTGGAAAATGGTCAGTTTTCAAATGTTTTATTTTTGAACGTCAATTCACATTTGTAGGTGGATCATCAGTGTTAGAGCTAAAATTAGCATGTTTAAAGTGATTTTCATGCTTCCAGGGGCTCGGGAAGTGAATTAAATACTATTTGGAGGCATTTAATGTTCAATCAAAAACAGCCGATTTTTGACAAAAGAGATAACACCCCCCCGTTACGTCATGCTTCAGAAATGTGGAAAATGGTCAGTTATCAAATGTTTTATTTTTGAACGTCAGTTCACATTTGTAGGTGGATCATCAGTGTTAGTGCTAAAATTAGCATGTTTAAAGTGATTTTCATGCTTCCAGGGGCCCTAAACACAAGATTTATGGAATGGTTAAAAGTGCATGAAAATGGCCAATTTACTCACTCTGAGTTCTCAAAAAGGGTTTCTTCACCCCGGGAAGTTAATTAAATACCATTTGGAGGCATTTAATGTTCGAGCAAAAACGGCTGATTTTCGACAAAAGAGATAACACCCCCCCATTACGTCATGCTTCAGAAATGTGGAAAATGGTCAGTTTTTAAATGTTTTATTTTTGAACGTCAGTTCACATTTGTAGGTGGATCATCAGTGTTAGAGCTAAAATTAGCATGTTTAAAGTGATTTTCATGCTTCCAGGGGCTCGGGAAGTGAATTAAATACTATTTGGAGGCATTTAATGTTCAATCAAAAACAGCTGATTTTTGACAAAAGAGATAACACCCCCCCATTACGTCATGCTTCAGAAATGTGGAAAATGGTCCGTTTTCAAATGTTTTATTTTTGAACGTCAGTTCACATTTGTAGGTGGATCATCAGTGTTAGAGCTAAAATTAGCATGTTTAAAGTGATTTTCATGCTTCCAGGGGCCCTAAACACAAGATTTATGGAATGGTTAAAAGTGCATGAAAATGGCCAATTTACTCACTCTGAGTTCTCAAAAAGGGTTTCTTCACCCCGGGAAGTTAATTAAATACCATTTGGAGGCATTTAATGTTCGAGCAAAAACAGCTGATTTTTGACAAAAGAGATAACACCCCCCCATTACGTCATGCTTCACTTTATGTGGAAAATGGTCAGTTTTCAAATGTTTTATTTTTGAAAGTCAGTTCACATTTGTAGGTGGATCATCAGTGTTAGAGCTAAAATTAGCATGTTTAAAGTGATTTTCATGCTTCCAGGGGCTCGGGAAGTGAATTAAATACTATTTGGAGGCATTTAATGTTCAATCAAAAACAGCCGATTTTTGACAAAAGAGATAACACCCCCCCGTTACGTCATGCTTCAGAAATGTGGAAAATGGTCAGTTATCAAATGTTTTATTTTTGAACGTCAGTTCACATTTGTAGGTGGATCATCAGTGTTAGTGCTAAAATTAGCATGTTTAAAGTGATTTTCATGCTTCCAGGGGCTCTAAACACAAGATTTATGGAATGGTTAAAAGTGCATGAAAATGGCCAATTTACTCACTCTGAGTTCTCAAAAAGGGTTTCTTCACCCCGGGAAGTTAATTAAATACCATTTGGAGGCATTTAATGTTCAAGCAAAAACAGCTGATTTTTGACAAAAGAGATAACACCCCCCCATTACGTCATGCTTCAGAAATGTGGAAAATGGTTCGTTTTCAAATGTTTTATTTTTGAACGTCAGTTCACATTTGTAGGTGGATCATCAGTGTTAGAGCTAAAATTAGCATGTTTAAAGTGATTTTCATGCTTCCAGGGGCTCGGGAAGTGAATTAAATACTATTTGGAGGCATTTAATGTTCAAGCAAAAACAGCTGATTTTTGACAAAAGAGATAACACCCCCCCATTACGTCATGCTTCAGAAATGTGGAAAATGGTCAGTTTTCAAATGTTTTATTTTTGAACGTCAGTTCACATTTGTAGGTGGATCATCAGTGTTAGAGCTAAAATTAGCATGTTTAAAGTGATTTTCATGCTTCCAGGGGCTCGGGAAGTGAATTAAATACTATTTGGAGGCATTTAATGTTCAATCAAAAACAGCCGATTTTTGACAAAAGAGATAACACCCCCCCGTTACGTCATGCTTCAGAAATGTGGAAAATGGTCAGTTATCAAATGTTTTATTATTGAACGTCAGTTCACATTTGTAGGTGGATCATCAGTGTTAGTGCTAAAATTAGCATGTTTAAAGTGATTTTCATGCTTCCAGGGGCCCTAAACACAAGATTTATGGAATGGTTAAAAGTGCATGAAAATGGCCAATTTACTCACTCTGAGTTCTCAAAAAGGGTTTCTTCACCCCAGGAAGTTAATTAAATACCATTTGGAGGCATTTAATGTTCAAGCAAAAACAGCTGATTTTTGACAAAAGAGATAACACCCCCCCATTACGTCATGCTTCAGAAATGTGGAAAATGGTTCGTTTTTAAATGTTTTATTTTTGAACGTCAGTTCACATTTGTAGGTGGATCATCAGTGTTAGAGCTAAAATTAGCATGTTTAAAGTGATTTTCATGCTTCCAGGGTCCCTAAACACAAGATTTATGGAATGGTTAAAAGTGCATGAAAATGGCCAATTTACTCACTCTGAGTTCTCAAAAAGGGTTTCTTCACCCCCGGAAGTTAATTAAATACCATTTGGAGGCATTTAATGTTCGAGCAAAAACGGCTGATTTTCGACAAAAGAGATAACACCCCCCATTACGTCATGCTTCAGAAATGTGGAAAATGGTCCGTTTTCAAATGTTTTATTTTTGAACGTCAGTTCACATTTGTAGGTGGATCATCGGTGTTAGAGCTAAAATTAGCATGTTTAAAGTGATTTTCATGCTTCCAGGGGCTCGGGAAGTGAATTAAATACTATTTGGAGGCATTTAAAGTTCAAGCAAAAACAGCTGATTTTTGGCAAAAGAGATAACACCCCCCCATTACGTCATGCTTCAGAAATGTGGAAAATGGTCCGTTTTCAAATGTTTTATTTTTGAACGTCAGTTCACATTTGTAGGTGGATCATCAGTGTTAGAGCTAAAATTAGCATGTTTAAAGTGATTTTCATGCTTCCAGGGGCCCTAAACACAAGATTTATGGAATGGTTAAAAGTGCATAAAATGGCCAATTTACTCACTCTGAGTTCTCAAAAAGGGTTTCTTCACCCAGTGAAGTTAATTAAATACCATTTGGAGGCATTTAATGTTCGAGCAAAAACGGCTGATTTTCGACAAAAGAGATAACACCCCCCCATTACTTCATGCTTCAGAAATGTGGAAAATGGTCCGTTTTCAAATGTTTTATTTTTGAATGTCAGTTCACATTTGTAGGTGGATCATCAGTGTTAGAGCTAAAATTAGCATGTTTAAAGTGATTTTCATGCTTCCAGGGGCTCGGGAAGTGAATTAAATACTATTTGGAGGCATTTAATGTTCAATCAAAAACAGCTGATTTTTGACAAAAGAGATAACACCCCCCCATTACGTCATGCTTCAGAAATGTGGAAAATGGTCCGTTTTCAAATGTTTTATTTTTGAACGTCAGTTCACAGTTGTAGGTGGATCATCAGTGTTAGAGCTAAAATTAGCATGTTTAAAGTGATTTTCATGCTTCCAGGGGCCCTAAACACAAGATTTATGGAATGGTTAAAAGTGCATGAAAATGGCCAATTTACTCACTCTGAGTTCTCAAAAAGGGTTTCTTCACCCCGGGAAGTTAATTAAATACCATTTGGAGGCATTTAATGTTCGAGCAAAAACGGCTGATTTTCGACAAAAGAGATAACACCCCCCCATTACGTCATGCTTCAGAAATGTGGAAAATGGTCCGTTTTCAAATGTTTTATTTTTGAACGTCAGTTCACATTTGTAGGTGGATCATCAGTGTTAGAGCTAAAATTAGCATGTTTAAAGTGATTTTCATGCTTCCAGGGGCTCGGGAAGTGAATTAAATACTATTTGGAGGCATTTAATGTTCAATCAAAAACAGCTGATTTTTGACAAAAGAGATAACACCCCCCCGTTACGTCATGCTTCAGAAATGTGGAAAATGGTCAGTTATCAAATGTTTTATTTTTGAACGTCAGTTCACATTTGTAGGTGGATCATCAGTGTTAGTGCTAAAATTAGCATGTTTAACGTGATTTTCATGCTTCCAGGGGCCCTAAACACAAGATTTATGGAATGGTTAAAAGTGCATGAAAATGGCCAATTTATTCACTCTGAGTTCTCAAAAAGGGTTTCTTCACCCCGGGACGTTAATTAAATACCATTTGGAGGCATTTAATGTTCAAGCAAAAACAGCTGATTTTTGACAAAAGAGATAACACCCCCCCATTACGTCATGCTTCAGAAATGTGGAAAATGGTCCGTTTTTAAATGTTTTATTTTTGAACGTCAGTTCACATTTGTAGGTGGATCATCAGTGTTAGAGCTAAAATTAGCATGTTTAAAGTGATTTTCATGCTTCCAGGGGCCCTAAACACAAGATTTATGGAATGGTTAAAAGTGCATGAAAATGGCCAATTTACTCACTCTGAGTTCTCAAAAAGGGTTTCTTCACCCCGGGAAGTTAATTAAATACCATTTGGAGGCATTTAATGTTCGAGCAAAAACGGCTGATTTTCGACAAAAGAGATAACACCCCCCCATTACGTCATGCTTCAGAAATGTGGAAAATGGTCCGTTTTCAAATTTTTATTTTTGAACGTCAGTTCACATTTGTAGGTGGATCATCAGTGTTAGAGCTAAAATTAGCATGTTTAAAGTGATTTTCATGCTTCCAGGGGCCCTAAACACAAGATTTTTGGAATGGTTAAAAGTGCATGAAAATGGCCAATTTACTCACTCTGAGTTCTCAAAAAGGGTTTCTTCACCCCGGGAAGTTAATTAAATACCATTTGGAGGCATTTAATGTTCGAGAAAAAACGGCTGATTTTCGACAAAAGAGATACCACCCCCCATTACTTCATGCTTCAGAAATGTGGAAAATGGTCCGTTTTCAAATGTTTTATTTTTGAATGTCAGTTCACATTTGTAGGTGGATCATCAGTGTTAGAGCTAAAATTAGCATGTTTAAAGTGATTTTCATGCTTCCAGGGGCTCGGGAAGTGAATTAAATACTATTTGGAGGCATTTAATGTTCAATCAAAAACAGCTGATTTTTGACAAAAGAGATAACACCCCCCCATTACGTCATGCTTCAGAAATGTGGAAAATGGTCCGTTTTCAAATGTTTTATTTTTGAACGTCAGTTCACATTTGTAGGTGGATCATCAGTGTTAGAGCTAAAATTAGCATGTTTAAAGTGATTTTCATGCTTCCAGGGGCCCTAAACACAAGATTTATGGAATGGTTAAAAGTGCATGAAAATGGCCAATTTACTCACTCTGAGTTCTCAAAAAGGGTTTCTTCACCCCGGGAAGTTAATTAAATACCATTTGGAGGCATTTAATGTTCGAGCAAAAACGGCTGATTTTCGACAAAAGAGATAACACCCCCCCATTACGTCATGCTTCAGAAATGTGGAAAATGGTCCGTTTTCAAATGTTTTATTTTTGAACGTCAGTTCACATTTGTAGGTGGATCATCAGTGTTAGAGCTAAAATTAGCATGTTTAAAGTGATTTTCATGCTTCCAGGGGCTCGGGAAGTGAATTAAATACTATTTGGAGGCATTTAATGTTCAATCAAAAACAGCTGATTTTTGACAAAAGAGATAACACCCCCCCGTTACGTCATGCTTCAGAAATGTGGAAAATGGTCAGTTATCAAATGTTTTATTTTTGAACGTCAGTTCACATTTGTAGGTGGATCATCAGTGTTAGTGCTAAAATTAGCATGTTTAACGTGATTTTCATGCTTCCAGGGGCCCTAAACACAAGATTTATGGAATGGTTAAAAGTGCATGAAAATGGCCAATTTACTCACTCTGAGTTCTCAAAAAGGGTTTCTTCACCCCGGGAAGTTAATTAAATACCATTTGGAGGCATTTAATGTTCGAGCAAAAACGGCTGATTTTCGACAAAAGAGATAACACCCCCCCATTACGTCATGCTTCAGAAATGTGGAAAATGGTCCGTTTTTAAATGTTTTATTTTTGAATGTCAGTTCACATTTGTAGGTGGATCATCAGTGTTAGAGCTAAAATTAGCATGTTTAAAGTGATTTTCATGCTTCCAGGGGCTCGGGAAGTGAATTAAATACTATTTGGAGGCATTTAATGTTCAATCAAAAACAGCTGATTTTTGACAAAAGAGATAACACCCCCCCATTACGTCATGCTTCAGAAATGTGGAAAATGGTCCGTTATCAAATGTTTTATTTTTGAACGTCAGTTCACATTTGTAGGTGGATCATCAGTGTTAGTGCTAAAATTAGCATGTTTAAAGTGATTTTCATGCTTCCAGGGGCCCTAAACACAAGATTTATGGAATGGTTAAAAGTGCATGAAAATGGCCAATTTACTCACTCTGAGTTCTCAAAAAGGGTTTCTTCACCCCGGGAAGTTAATTAAATACCATTTGGAGGCATTTAATGTTCAAGCAAAAACAGCTGATTTTTGACAAAAGAGATAACACCCCCCCATTACGTCATGCTTCAGAAATGTGGAAAATGGTCCGTTTTCAAATGTTTTATTTTTGAACGTCAGTTCACATTTGTAGGTGGATCATCAGTGTTAGAGCTAAAATTAGCACGTTTAAAGTGATTTTCATGCTTCCAGGGGCCCTAAACACAAGATTTATGGAATGGTTAAAAGTGCATGAAAATGGCCAATTTACTCACTCTGAGTTCTCAAAAAGGGTTTCTTCACCCCGGGAAGTTAATTAAATACCATTTGGAGGCATTTAATGTTCGAGCAAAAACGGCTGATTTTCGACAAAAGAGATAACACCCCCCCATTACGGCATGCTTCAGAAATGTGGAAAATGGTCCGTTTTCAAATGTTTTATTTTTGAACGTCAGTTCACATTTGTAGGTGGATCATCAGTGTTAGAGCTAAAATTAGCATGTTTAAAGTGATTTTCATACTTCCAGGGGCTCGGGAAGTGAATTAAATACTATTTGGAGGCATTTAATGTTCAAGCAAAAACGGCTGATTTTTGAAAAAAGAGATAACACCCCCCCATTACGTCATGCTTCACTTTATGTGGAAAATGGTCAGTTTTCAAATGTTTTATTTTTGAACGTCAATTCACATTTGTAGGTGGATCATCAGTGTTAGAGCTAAAATTAGCATGTTTAAAGTGATTTTCATGCTTCCAGGGGCTCGGGAAGTGAATTAAATACTATTTGGAGGCATTTAATGTTCAATCAAAAACATCCGATTTTTGACAAAAGAGATAACACCCCCCCGTTACGTCATGCTTCAGAAATGTGGAAAATGGTCAGTTATCAAATGTTTTATTTTTGAACGTCAGTTCACATTTGTAGGTGGATCATCAGTGTTAGTGCTAAAATTAGCATGTTTAAAGTGATTTTCATGCTTCCAGGGGCCCTAAACACAAGATTTATGGAATGGTTAAAAGTGCATGAAAATGGCCAATTTACTCACTCTGAGTTCTCAAAAAGGGTTTCTTCACCCCGGGAAGTTAATTAAATACCATTTGGAGGCATTTAATGTTCGAGCAAAAACGGCTGATTTTCGACAAAAGAGATAACACCCCCCCATTACGTCATGCTTCAGAAATGTGGAAAATGGTCAGTTTTTAAATGTTTTATTTTTGAACGTCAGTTCACATTTGTAGGTGGATCATCAGTGTTAGAGCTAAAATTAGCATGTTTAAAGTGATTTTCATGCTTCCAGGGGCTCGGGAAGTGAATTAAATACTATTTGGAGGCATTTAATGTTCAATCAAAAACAGCTGATTTTTGACAAAAGAGATAACACCCCCCCATTACGTCATGCTTCAGAAATGTGGAAAATGGTCCGTTTTCAAATGTTTTATTTTTGAACGTCAGTTCACATTTGTAGGTGGATCATCAGTGTTAGAGCTAAAATTAGCATGTTTAAAGTGATTTTCATGCTTCCAGGGGCCCTAAACACAAGATTTATGGAATGGTTAAAAGTGCATGAAAATGGCCAATTTACTCACTCTGAGTTCTCAAAAAGGGTTTCTTCACCCCGGGAAGTTAATTAAATACCATTTGGAGGCATTTAATGTTCGAGCAAAAACGGCTGATTTTTGACAAAAGAGATAACACCCCCCCATTACGTCATGCTTCAGAAATGTGGAAAATGGTCCGTTTTCAAATGTTTTATTTTTGAACGTCAGTTCACATTTGTAGGTGGATCATCAGTGTTAGAGCTAAAATTAGCACGTTTAAAGTGATTTTCATGCTTCCAGGGGCCCTAAACACAAGATTTATGGAATGGTTAAAAGTGCATGAAAATGGCCAATTTACTCACTCTGAGTTCTCAAAAAGGGTTTCTTCACCCCGGGAAGTTAATTAAATACCATTTGGAGGCATTTAATGTTCGAGCAAAAACGGCTGATTTTCGACAAAAGAGATAACACCCCCCCATTACGGCATGCTTCAGAAATGTGGAAAATGGTCCGTTTTCAAATGTTTTATTTTTGAACTTCAGTTCACATTTGTAGGTGGATCATCAGTGTTAGAGCTAAAATTAGCATGTTTAAAGTGATTTTCATACTTCCAGGGGCTCGGGAAGTGAATTAAATACTATTTGGAGGCATTTAATGTTCAAGCAAAAACGGCTGATTTTTGAAAAAAGAGATAACACCCCCCCATTATGTCATGCTTCACTTTATGTGGAAAATGGTCAGTTTTCAAATGTTTTATTTTTGAACGTCAATTCACATTTGTAGGTGGATCATCAGTGTTAGAGCTAAAATTAGCATGTTTAAAGTGATTTTCATGCTTCCAGGGGCTCGGGAAGTGAATTAAATACTATTTGGAGGCATTTAATGTTCAATCAAAAACAGCCGATTTTTGACAAAAGAGATAACACCCCCCCGTTACGTCATGCTTCAGAAATGTGGAAAATGGTCAGTTATCAAATGTTTTATTTTTGAACGTCAGTTCACATTTGTAGGTGGATCATCAGTGTTAGTGCTAAAATTAGCATGTTTAAAGTGATTTTCATGCTTCCAGGGGCCCTAAACACAAGATTTATGGAATGGTTAAAAGTGCATGAAAATGGCCAATTTACTCACTCTGAGTTCTCAAAAAGGGTTTCTTCACCCCGGGAAGTTAATTAAATACCATTTGGAGGCATTTAATGTTCGAGCAAAAACGGCTGATTTTCGACAAAAGAGATAACACCCCCCCATTACGTCATGCTTCAGAAATGTGGAAAATGGTCAGTTTTTAAATGTTTTATTTTTGAACGTCAGTTCACATTTGTAGGTGGATCATCAGTGTTAGAGCTAAAATTAGCATGTTTAAAGTGATTTTCATGCTTCCAGGGGCTCGGGAAGTGAATTAAATACTATTTGGAGGCATTTAATGTTCAATCAAAAACAGCTGATTTTTGACAAAAGAGATAACACCCCCCCATTACGTCATGCTTCAGAAATGTGGAAAATGGTCCGTTTTCAAATGTTTTATTTTTGAACGTCAGTTCACATTTGTAGGTGGATCATCAGTGTTAGAGCTAAAATTAGCATGTTTAAAGTGATTTTCATGCTTCCAGGGGCCCTAAACACAAGATTTATGGAATGGTTAAAAGTGCATGAAAATGGCCAATTTACTCACTCTGAGTTCTCAAAAAGGGTTTCTTCACCCCGGGAAGTTAATTAAATACCATTTGGAGGCATTTAATGTTCGAGCAAAAACGGCTGATTTTTGACAAAAGAGATAACACCCCCCCATTACGTCATGCTTCACTTTATGTGGAAAATGGTCAGTTTTCAAATGTTTTATTTTTGAAAGTCAGTTCACATTTGTAGGTGGATCATCAGTGTTAGAGCTAAAATTAGCATGTTTAAAGTGATTTTCATGCTTCCAGGGGCTCGGGAAGTGAATTAAATACTATTTGGAGGCATTTAATGTTCAATCAAAAACAGCCGATTTTTGACAAAAGAGATAACACCCCCCCGTTACGTCATGCTTCAGAAATGTGGAAAATGGTCAGTTATCAAATGTTTTATTTTTGAACGTCAGTTCACATTTGTAGGTGGATCATCAGTGTTAGTGCTAAAATTAGCATGTTTAAAGTGATTTTCATGCTTCCAGGGGCTCTAAACACAAGATTTATGGAATGGTTAAAAGTGCATGAAAATGGCCAATTTACTCACTCTGAGTTCTCAAAAAGGGTTTCTTCACCCCGGGAAGTTAATTAAATACCATTTGGAGGCATTTAATGTTCAAGCAAAAACAGCTGATTTTTGACAAAAGAGATAACACCCCCCCATTACGTCATGCTTCAGAAATGTGGAAAATGGTTCGTTTTCAAATGTTTTATTTTTGAACGTCAGTTCACATTTGTAGGTGGATCATCAGTGTTAGAGCTAAAATTAGCATGTTTAAAGTGATTTTCATGCTTCCAGGGGCTCGGGAAGTGAATTAAATACTATTTGGAGGCATTTAATGTTCAAGCAAAAACAGCTGATTTTTGACAAAAGAGATAACACCCCCCCATTACGTCATGCTTCAGAAATGTGGAAAATGGTCAGTTTTCAAATGTTTTATTTTTGAACGTCAGTTCACATTTGTAGGTGGATCATCAGTGTTAGAGCTAAAATTAGCATGTTTAAAGTGATTTTCATGCTTCCAGGGGCTCGGGAAGTGAATTAAATACTATTTGGAGGCATTTAATGTTCAATCAAAAACAGCCGATTTTTGACAAAAGAGATAACACCCCCCCGTTACGTCATGCTTCAGAAATGTGGAAAATGGTCAGTTATCAAATGTTTTATTATTGAACGTCAGTTCACATTTGTAGGTGGATCATCAGTGTTAGTGCTAAAATTAGCATGTTTAAAGTGATTTTCATGCTTCCAGGGGCCCTAAACACAAGATTTATGGAATGGTTAAAAGTGCATGAAAATGGCCAATTTACTCACTCTGAGTTCTCAAAAAGGGTTTCTTCACCCCAGGAAGTTAATTAAATACCATTTGGAGGCATTTAATGTTCAAGCAAAAACAGCTGATTTTTGACAAAAGAGATAACACCCCCCCATTACGTCATGCTTCAGAAATGTGGAAAATGGTTCGTTTTTAAATGTTTTATTTTTGAACGTCAGTTCACATTTGTAGGTGGATCATCAGTGTTAGAGCTAAAATTAGCATGTTTAAAGTGATTTTCATGCTTCCAGGGTCCCTAAACACAAGATTTATGGAATGGTTAAAAGTGCATGAAAATGGCCAATTTACTCACTCTGAGTTCTCAAAAAGGGTTTCTTCACCCCCGGAAGTTAATTAAATACCATTTGGAGGCATTTAATGTTCGAGCAAAAACGGCTGATTTTCGACAAAAGAGATAACACCCCCCATTACGTCATGCTTCAGAAATGTGGAAAATGGTCCGTTTTCAAATGTTTTATTTTTGAACGTCAGTTCACATTTGTAGGTGGATCATCGGTGTTAGAGCTAAAATTAGCATGTTTAAAGTGATTTTCATGCTTCCAGGGGCTCGGGAAGTGAATTAAATACTATTTGGAGGCATTTAAAGTTCAAGCAAAAACAGCTGATTTTTGGCAAAAGAGATAACACCCCCCCATTACGTCATGCTTCAGAAATGTGGAAAATGGTCCGTTTTCAAATGTTTTATTTTTGAACGTCAGTTCACATTTGTAGGTGGATCATCAGTGTTAGAGCTAAAATTAGCATGTTTAAAGTGATTTTCATGCTTCCAGGGGCCCTAAACACAAGATTTATGGAATGGTTAAAAGTGCATAAAATGGCCAATTTACTCACTCTGAGTTCTCAAAAAGGGTTTCTTCACCCAGTGAAGTTAATTAAATACCATTTGGAGGCATTTAATGTTCGAGCAAAAACGGCTGATTTTCGACAAAAGAGATAACACCCCCCCATTACTTCATGCTTCAGAAATGTGGAAAATGGTCCGTTTTCAAATGTTTTATTTTTGAATGTCAGTTCACATTTGTAGGTGGATCATCAGTGTTAGAGCTAAAATTAGCATGTTTAAAGTGATTTTCATGCTTCCAGGGGCTCGGGAAGTGAATTAAATACTATTTGGAGGCATTTAATGTTCAATCAAAAACAGCTGATTTTTGACAAAAGAGATAACACCCCCCCATTACGTCATGCTTCAGAAATGTGGAAAATGGTCCGTTTTCAAATGTTTTATTTTTGAACGTCAGTTCACAGTTGTAGGTGGATCATCAGTGTTAGAGCTAAAATTAGCATGTTTAAAGTGATTTTCATGCTTCCAGGGGCCCTAAACACAAGATTTATGGAATGGTTAAAAGTGCATGAAAATGGCCAATTTACTCACTCTGAGTTCTCAAAAAGGGTTTCTTCACCCCGGGAAGTTAATTAAATACCATTTGGAGGCATTTAATGTTCGAGCAAAAACGGCTGATTTTCGACAAAAGAGATAACACCCCCCCATTACGTCATGCTTCAGAAATGTGGAAAATGGTCCGTTTTCAAATGTTTTATTTTTGAACGTCAGTTCACATTTGTAGGTGGATCATCAGTGTTAGAGCTAAAATTAGCATGTTTAAAGTGATTTTCATGCTTCCAGGGGCTCGGGAAGTGAATTAAATACTATTTGGAGGCATTTAATGTTCAATCAAAAACAGCTGATTTTTGACAAAAGAGATAACACCCCCCCGTTACGTCATGCTTCAGAAATGTGGAAAATGGTCAGTTATCAAATGTTTTATTTTTGAACGTCAGTTCACATTTGTAGGTGGATCATCAGTGTTAGTGCTAAAATTAGCATGTTTAACGTGATTTTCATGCTTCCAGGGGCCCTAAACACAAGATTTATGGAATGGTTAAAAGTGCATGAAAATGGCCAATTTATTCACTCTGAGTTCTCAAAAAGGGTTTCTTCACCCCGGGACGTTAATTAAATACCATTTGGAGGCATTTAATGTTCAAGCAAAAACAGCTGATTTTTGACAAAAGAGATAACACCCCCCCATTACGTCATGCTTCAGAAATGTGGAAAATGGTCCGTTTTTAAATGTTTTATTTTTGAACGTCAGTTCACATTTGTAGGTGGATCATCAGTGTTAGAGCTAAAATTAGCATGTTTAAAGTGATTTTCATGCTTCCAGGGGCCCTAAACACAAGATTTATGGAATGGTTAAAAGTGCATGAAAATGGCCAATTTACTCACTCTGAGTTCTCAAAAAGGGTTTCTTCACCCCGGGAAGTTAATTAAATACCATTTGGAGGCATTTAATGTTCGAGCAAAAACGGCTGATTTTCGACAAAAGAGATAACACCCCCCCATTACGTCATGCTTCAGAAATGTGGAAAATGGTCCGTTTTCAAATTTTTATTTTTGAACGTCAGTTCACATTTGTAGGTGGATCATCAGTGTTAGAGCTAAAATTAGCATGTTTAAAGTGATTTTCATGCTTCCAGGGGCTCGGGAAGTGAATTAAATACTATTTGGAGGCATTTAATGTTCAAGCAAAAACAGCTGATTTTTGACAAAAGAGATAACACCCCCCCATTACGTCATGCTTCAGAAATGTGGAAAATGGTCCGTTTTCAAATGTTTTATTTTTGAACGTCAGTTCACATTTGTAGGTGGATCATCAGTGTTAGAGCTAAAATTAGCATGTTTAAAGTGATTTTCATGCTTCCAGGGGCCCTAAACACAAGATTTATGGAATGGTTAAAAGTGCATGAAAATGGCCAATTTACTCACTCTGAGTTCTCAAAAAGGGTTTCTTCACCCCGGGAAGTTAATTAAATACCATTTGGAGGCATTTAATGTTCGAGCAAAAACGGCTGATTTTCGACAAAAGAGATAACACCCCCCCATTACGTCATGCTTCAGAAATGTGGAAAATGGTCCGTTTTTAAATGTTTTATTTTTGAACGTCAGTTCACATTTGTAGGTGGATCATCAGTGTTAGAGCTAAAATTAGCATGTTTAAAGTGATTTTCATGCTTCCAGGGGCTCGGGAAGTGAATTAAATACTATTTGGAGGCATTTAATGTTCAATCAAAAACAGCTGATTTTTGACAAAAGAGATAACACCCCCCCATTACGTCATGCTTCAGAAATGTGGAAAATGGTCCGTTATCAAATGTTTTATTTTTGAACGTCAGTTCACATTTGTAGGTGGATCATCAGTGTTAGTGCTAAAATTAGCATGTTTAAAGTGATTTTCATGCTTCCAGGGGCCCTAAACACAAGATTTATGGAATGGTTAAAAGTGCATGAAAATGGCCAATTTACTCACTCTGAGTTCTCAAAAAGGGTTTCTTCACCCCGGGAAGTTAATTAAATACCATTTGGAGGCATTTAATGTTCAAGCAAAAACAGCTGATTTTTGACAAAAGAGATAACACCCCCCCCATTACGTCATGCTTCAGAAATGTGGAAAATGGTCCGTTTTCAAATGTTTTATTTTTGAACGTCAGTTCACATTTGTAGGTGGATCATCAGTGTTAGAGCTAAAATTAGCACGTTTAAAGTGATTTTCATGCTTCCAGGGGCCCTAAACACAAGATTTATGGAATGGTTAAAAGTGCATGAAAATGGCCAATTTACTCACTCTGAGTTCTCAAAAAGGGTTTCTTCACCCCGGGAAGTTAATTAAATACCATTTGGAGGCATTTAATGTTCGAGCAAAAACGGCTGATTTTCGACAAAAGAGATAACACCCCCCCATTACGGCATGCTTCAGAAATGTGGAAAATGGTCCGTTTTCAAATGTTTTATTTTTGAACGTCAATTCACATTTGTAGGTGGATCATCAGTGTTAGAGCTAAAATTAGCATGTTTAAAGTGATTTTCATGCTTCCAGGGGCTCGGGAAGTGAATTAAATACTATTTGGAGGCATTTAATGTTCAATCAAAAACAGCCGATTTTTGACAAAAGAGATAACACCCCCCCGTTACGTCATGCTTCAGAAATGTGGAAAATGGTCAGTTATCAAATGTTTTATTTTTGAACGTCAGTTCACATTTGTAGGTGGATCATCAGTGTTAGTGCTAAAATTAGCATGTTTAAAGTGATTTTCATGCTTCCAGGGGCCCTAAACACAAGATTTATGGAATGGTTAAAAGTGCATGAAAATGGCCAATTTACTCACTCTGAGTTCTCAAAAAGGGTTTCTTCACCCCAGGAAGTTAATTAAATACCATTTGGAGGCATTTAATGTTCAAGCAAAAACAGCTGATTTTTGACAAAAGAGATAACACCCCCCCATTACGTCATGCTTCAGAAATGTGGAAAATGGTTCGTTTTTAAATGTTTTATTTTTGAACGTCAGTTCACATTTGTAGGTGGATCATCAGTGTTAGAGCTAAAATTAGCATGTTTAAAGTGATTTTCATGCTTCCAGGGTCCCTAAACACAAGATTTATGGAATGGTTAAAAGTGCATGAAAATGGCCAATTTACTCACTCTGAGTTCTCAAAAAGGGTTTCTTCACCCCGGGAAGTTAATTAAATACCATTTGGAGGCATTTAATGTTCGAGAAAAAATGGCTGATTTTCGACAAAAGAGATAACACCCCCCCCATTACGTCATGCTTCAGAAATGTGGAAAATGGTCCGTTTTCAAATGTTTTATTTTTGAACGTCAGTTCACATTTGTAGGTGGATCATCAGTGTTAGAGCTAAAATTAGCATGTTTAAAGTGATTTTCATGCTTCCAGGGGCTCGGGAAGTGAATTAAATACTATTTGGAGGCATTTAAAGTTCAAGCAAAAACAGCTGATTTTTGGCAAAAGAGATAACACCCCCCCATTACGTCATGCTTCAGAAATGTGGAAAATGGTCCGTTTTCAAATGTTTTATTTTTGAACGTCAGTTCACATTTGTAGGTGGATCATCAGTGTTAGAGCTAAAATGAGCATGTTTAAAGTGATTTTCATGCTTCCAGGGGCCCTAAACAAAAGATTTATGGAATGGTTAAAAGTGCATAAAATGGCCAATTTACTCACTCTGAGTTCTCAAAAAGGGTTTCTTCACCCAGGGAAGTTAATTAAATACCATTTGGAGGCATTTAATGTTCGAGCAAAAACGGCTGATTTTCGACAAAAGAGATAACACCCCCCCATTACTTCATGCTTCAGAAATGTGGAAAATGG
The DNA here is from genome assembly GCF_964263255.1 of Lissotriton vulgaris. Classification (NCBI taxonomy): domain Eukaryota; kingdom Metazoa; phylum Chordata; class Amphibia; order Caudata; family Salamandridae; genus Lissotriton; species Lissotriton vulgaris. Next base: position 478,580 of record NW_028249249.1, read on the forward strand.
TCCGTTTTCAAATGTTTTATTTTTGAATGTCAGTTCACATTTGTAGGTGGATCATCAGTGTTAGAGCTAAAATTAGCATGTTTAAAGTGATTTTCATGCTTCCAGGGGCTCGGGAAGTGAATTAAATACTATTTGGAGGCATTTAATGTTCAATCAAAAACAGCTGATTTTTGACAAAAGAGATAACACCCCCCCATTACGTCATGCTTCAGAAATGTGGAAAATGGTCAGTTTTCAAATGTTTTATTTTTGAACGTCAGTTCACATTTGTAGGTGGATCATCAGTGTTAGAGCTAAAATTAGCATGTTTAAAGTGATTTTCATGCGACCAGGGGCCCTAAACACAAGATTTATGGAATGGTTAAAAGTGCATGAAAATGGCCAATATACTCACTCTGAGTTCTCAAAAAGGGTTTCTTCACCCCGGGAAGTTAATTAAATACCATTTGGAGGCATTTAATGTTCGAGCAAAAACGGCTGATTTTCGACAAAAGAGATAACACCCCCCCATTACGTCATGCTTCAGAAATGTGGAAAATGATCAGTTTTCAAATGTTTTATTTTTGAACGTCAGTTCACATTTGTAGGTGGATCATCAGTGTTAGAGCTAAAATTAGCATGTTTAAAGTGATTTTCATGCTTCCAGGGGCTCGGGAAGTGAATTAAATACTATTTGGAGGCATTTAATGTTCAAGCAAAAACAGCTGATTTTTGACAAAAGAGATAACACCTCCCCATTACGTCATGCTTCAGAAATGTGGAAAATGGTCCGTTTTCAAATGTTTTATTTTTGAACGTCAGTTCACATTTGTAGGTGTATCATCAGTGTTAGAGCTAAAATTAGCATGTTTAAAGTGATTTTCATGCTTCCAGGGGCCCTAAACACAAGATTTTTGGAATGGTTAAAAGTGCATGAAAATGGCCAATTTACTCGTTCTGAGTTCTCAAAAAGGGTTTCTTCACCCCGGGAAGTTAATTAAATACCATTTGGAGGCATTTAATGTTCGAGAAAAAACGGCTGATTTTCGACAAAAGAGATAACACCCCCCCATTACGTCATGCTTCAGAAATGTGGAAAATGGTCCGTTTTCAAATGTTTTATTTTTGAACGTCAGTTCACATTTGTAGGTGGATCATCAGTGTTAGAGCTAAAATTAGCATGTTTAAAGTGATTTTCATGCTTCCAGGGGCTGGGGAAGTGAATTAAATACTATTTGGAGGCATTTAAAGTTCAAGCAAAAACAGCTGATTTTTGGCAAAAGAGATAACACCCCCCCATTACGTCATGCTTCAGAAATGTGGAAAATGGTCCGTTTTCAAATGTTTTATTTTTGAACGTCAGTTCACATTTGTAGGTGGATCATCAGTGTTAGAGCTAAAATTAGCATGTTTAAAGTGATTTTCATGATTCCAGGGGCCCTAAACTAAAGATTTATGGAATGGTTAAAAGTGCATAAAATGGCCAATTTACTCACTCTGAGTTCTCAAAAAGGGTTTCTTCACCCAGGGAAGTTAATTAAATACCATTTGGAGGCATTTAATGTTCGAGTAAAAACGGCTGATTTTCGACAAAAGAGATAACACCCCCCCATTACTTCATGCTTCAGAAATGTGGAAAATGGTCCGTTTTCAAATGTTTTATTTTTGAATGTCAGTTCACATTTGTAGGTGGATCATCAGTGTTAGAGCTAAAATTAGCATGTTTAAAGTGATTTTCATGCTTCCAGGGGCTCGGGAAGTGAATTAAATACTATTTGGAGGCATTTAATGTTCAATCAAAAACAGCTGATTTTTGACAAAAGAGATAACACCCCCCCATTACGTCATGCTTCAGAAATGTGGAAAATGGTCAGTTTTCAAATGTTTTATTTTTGAACGTCAGTTCACATTTGTAGGTGGATCATCAGTGTTAGAGCTAAAATTAGCATGTTTAAAGTGATTTTCATGCTTCCAGGGGCCCTAAACACAAGATTTATGGAATGGTTAAAAGTGCATGAAAATGGCCAATTTACTCACTCTGAGTTCTCAAAAAGGGTTTCTTCACCCCGGGAAGTTAATTAAATACCATTTGGAGGCATTTAATGTTCGAGCAAAAACGGCTGATTTTCGACAAATGAGATAACACCCCCCCATTACGTCATGCTTCAGAAATGTGGAAAATGGTCCGTTTTCAAATGTTTTATTTTTGAACGTCAGTTCACATTTGTAGGTGGATCATCAGTGTTAGAGCTAAAATTAGCATGTTTAAAGTGATTTTCATGCTTCCAGGGGCTCGGGAAGTGAATTAAATACTATTTGGAGGCATTTAATGTTCAATCAAAAACAGCTGATTTTTGACAAAAGAGATAACACCCCCCCATTACGTCATGCTTCAGAAATGTGGAAAATGGTCCGTTTTCAAATGTTTTATTTTTGAACGTCAGTTCACATTTGTAGGTGGATCATCAGTGTTAGAGCTACAATTAGCATGTTTAAAGTGATTTTCATGCCTCCAGGGGCCCTAAACACAAGATTTATGGAATGGTTAAAAGTGCATGAAAATGGCCAATTTACTCACTCTGAGTTCTCAAAAAGGGTTTCTTCACCCCGGGAAGTTAATTAAATACCATTTGGAGGCATTTAATGTTCGAGCAAAAACGGCTGATTTTCGACAAAAGAGATAACACCCCCCCATTACGTCATGCTTCAGAAATGTGGAAAATGGTCAGTTTTCAAATGTTTTATTTTTGAACGTCAGTTCACATTTGTAGGTGGATCATCAGTGTTAGAGCTAAAATTAGCATGTTTAAAGTGATTTTCATGCTTCCAGGGGCTCGGGAAGTGAATTAAATACTATTTGGAGGCATTTAATGTTCAAGCAAAAACAGCTGATTTTTGACAAAAGAGATAACACCCCCCCATTACGTCATGCTTCAGAAATGTGGAAAATGGTCCGTTTTCAAATGTTTTATTTTTGAACGTCAGTTCACATTTGTAGGTGGATCATCAGTGTTAGAGCTAAAATTAGAATGTTTAAAGTGATTTTCATGCTTCCAGGGGCCCTAAACACAAGATTTATGGAATGGTTAAAAGTGCATGAAAATGGCCAATTTACTCGTTCTGAGTTCTCAAAAAGGGTTTCTTCACCCCGGGAAGTTAATTAAATACCATTTGGAGGCATTTAATGTTCGAGAAAAAACGGCTGATTTTCGACAAAAGAGATAACACCCCCCCCATTACGTCATGCTTCAGAAATGTGGAAAATGGTCCGTTTTCAAATGTTTTATTTTTGAACGTCAGTTCACATTTGTAGGTGGATCATCAGTGTTAGAGCTAAAATTAGCATGTTTAAAGTGATTTTCATGCTTCCAGGGGCTCGGGAAGTGAATTAAATACTATTTGGAGGCATTTAAAGTTCAAGCAAAAACAGCTGATTTTTGGCAAAAGAGATAACACCCCCCCATTACGTCATGCTTCAGAAATGTGGAAAATGGTCCGTTTTCAAATGTTTTATTTTTGAACGTCAGTTCACATTTGTAGGTGGATCATCAGTGTTAGAGCTAAAATTAGCATGTTTAAAGTGATTTTCATGATTCCAGGGGCCCTAAACAAAAGATTTATGGAATGGTTAAAAGTGCATAAAATGGCCAATTTACTCACTCTGAGTTCTCAAAAAGGGTTTCTTCACCCAGGGAAGTTAATTAAATACCATTTGGAGGCATTTAATGTTCGAGCAAAAACGGCTGATTTTCGACAAAAGAGATAACACCCCCCCATTACTTCATGCTTCAGAAATGTGGAAAATGGTCCGTTTTCAAATGTTTTATTTTTGAACGTCAGTTCACATTTGTAGGTGGATCCTCAGTGTTAGAGCTAAAATTAGCATGTTTAAAGTGATTTTCATGCTTCCAGGGGCTCTGGAAGTGAATTAAATACTATTTGGAGGCATTTAATGTTCAAGCAAAAACAGCTGATTTTTGACAAAAGAGATAACACCCCCCCATTACGTCATGCTTCAGAAATGTGGAAAATGGTCCGTTTTCAAATGTTTTATTTTTGAACGTCAGTTCACATTTGTAGGTGGATCATCAGTGTTAGAGCTAAAATTACCATGTTTAAAGTGATTTTCATGCTTCCAGGGGCCCTAAACACAAGATTTATGGAATGGATAAAAGTGCATGAAAATGGCCAATTTACTCACTCTGATTTCTCAAAAAGGGTTTCTTCACCCGGGAAGTTAATTAAATACCATTTGGAGGCATTTAATGTTCGAGCAAAAACGGCTGATTTTCGACAAAAGAGATAACACCCCCCCATTACGTCATGCTTCAGAAATGTGGAAAATGGTCCGTTTTCAAATGTTTTATTTTTGAACGTCAGTTCACATTTGTAGGTGGATCATCAGTGTTAGAGCTAAAATTAGCATGTTTAAAGTGATTTTCATGCTTCCAGGGGCTGGGGAAGTGAATTAAATACTATTTGGAGGCATTTAATGTTCAATCAAAAACAGCTGATTTTTGACAAAAGAGATAACACCCCCCCCATTACGTCATGCTTCAGATATGTGGAAAATGGTCAGTTTTCAAATGTTTTATTTTTGAACGTCAGTTCACATTTGTAGGTAGATCATCAGTGCTAGAGCTAAAATTAGCATGTTTAAAGTGATTTTCATGCTTCCAGGGGCCCTAAACACAAGATTTATGGAATGGTTAAAAGTGCATTAAAATGGCCAATTTACTCACTCTGAGTTCTCAAAAAGGGTTTCTTCAACCCGGGAAGTTAATTAAATACCATTTGGAGGCATTTAATGTTTGAGCAAAAACGGCTGATTTTTGACAAAAGAGATAACACCCCCCCCCCATTACGTCATGCTTCACTTTATGTGGAAAATGGTCAGTTTTCAAATGTTTTATTTTTGAACGTCAGTTCACATTTGTAGGTGGATCATCAGTGTTAGAGCTAAAATTAGCATGTTTAAAGTGATTTTCATGCTTCCAGGGGCTCGGGAAGTGAAATAAATACTATTTGGAGGCATTTAATGTTCAAGCAAAAACAGCTGATTTTTGACAAAAGAGATAACACCCCCCCATTACGTCATGCTTCAGAAATGTGGAAAATGGTCAGTTTTCAAATGTTTTATTTTTGAATGTCAATTCACATTTGTAGGTGGATCATCAGTGTTAGAGCTAAAATTAGCATGTTTAAAGTGATTTTCATGCTTCCAGGGGCCCTAAACACAAGATTTATGGAATGGTTAAAAGTGCATGAAAATGGCCAATTTACTCACTCTGAGTTCTCAAAAAGGGTTTCTTCACCCCGGGAAGTTAATGAAATACCATTTGGAGGCATTTAATGTTCGAGCAAAAACAGCTGATTTTCGACAAAAGAGATAACACCCCCCCATTACGTCATGCTTCAGAAATGTGGAAAATGGTCCGTTTTTAAATGTTTTATTTTTGAACGTCAGTTCACATTTGTAGGTGGATCATCAGTGTTAGAGCTAAAATTAGCATGTTTAAAGTGATTTTCATGCTTCCAGGGGCTCGGGAAGTGAATTAAATACTATTTGGAGGCATTTAATGTTCAATCAAAAACAGCTGATTTTTGACAAAAGAGATAACACCCCCCCATTACGTCATGCTTCAGAAATGTGGAAAATGGTCCGTTTTCAAATGTTTTATTTTTGAACGTCAGTTCACATTTGTAGGTGGATCATCAGTGTTAGAGCTAAAATTAGCATGTTTAAAGTGATTTTCATGCTTCCAGGGGCCCTAAACACAAGATTTATGGAATGGTTAAAAGTGCATGAAAATAGCCAATTTACTCACTCTGAGTTCTCAAAAAGGGTTTCTTCACCCAGGGAAGTTAATTAAATACCATTTGGAGGCATTTAATGTTCGAGCAAAAACGGCTGATTTTCGACAAAAGAGATAACACCCCCCCATTACTTCATGCTTCAGAAATGTGGAAAATGGTGCGTTTTCAAATGTTTTATTTTTGAATGTCAGTTCACATTTGTAGGTGGATCATCAGTGTTAGAGCTAAAATTAGCATGTTTAAAATGATTTTCATGCTTCCAGGGGCTCGGGAAGTGAATTAAATACTATTTGGAGGCATTTAATGTTCAATCAAAAACAGCTGATTTTTGACAAAAGAGATAACACCCCCCCATTACGTCATGCTTCAGAAATGTGGAAAATGGTCAGTTTTCAAATGTTTTATTTTTGAACATCAGTTCACATTTGTAGGTGGATCATCAGTGTTAGAGCTAAAATTAGCATGTTTAAAGTGATCTTCATGCTTCCAGGGGCCCTAAACACAAGATTTATGGAATGGTTAAAAGTGCATGAAAATGGCCAATTTACTCACTCTGAGTTCTCAAAAAGGGTTTCTTCACCCCGGGAAGTTAATTAAATACCATTTGGAGGCATTTAATGTTCGAGCAAAAACGGCTGATTTTTGAAAAAAGAGATAACACCCCCCCATTACGTCATGCTTCACTTTATGTGGAAAATGGTCAGTTTTCAAATGTTTTATTTTTGAACGTCAGTTCACATTTGTAGGTGGATCATCAGTGTTAGAGCTAAAATTAGCATGTTTAAAGTGATTTTCATGCTTCCAGGGGCTCGGGAAGTGAATTAAATACTATTTGGAGGCATTTAATGTTCAATCAAAAACAGCCGATTTTTGACAAAAGAGATAACACCCCCCTGTTACGTCATGCTTCAGAAATGTGGAAAATGGTCAGTTATCAAATGTTTCATTTTTGAACGTCAGTTCACATTTGTAGGTGGAGCATCAGTGTTAGTGCTAAAATTAGCATGTTTAAAGTGATTTTCATGCTTCCTGGGGCCCTAAACACAAGATTTATGGAATGGTTAAAAGTGCATGAAAATGGCCAATTTACTCACTCTGAGTTCTCAAAAAGGGTTTCTTCACCCCAGGAAGTTAATTAAATACCATTTGGAGGCATTTAATGTTCAAGCAAAAACAGCTGATTTTTGACAAAAGAGATAACACCCCCCCATTACGTCATGCTTCAGAAATGTGGAAAATGGTTCGTTTTTAAATGTTTTATTTTTGAACGTCAGTTCACATTTGTAGGTGGATCATCAGTGTTAGAGCTAAAATTAGCATGTTTAAAGTGATTTTCATGCTTCCAGGGTCCCTAAACACAAGATTTATGGAATGGTTAAAAGTGCATGAAAATGGCCAATTTACTCACTCTGAGTTCTCAAAAAGGGTTTCTTCACCCCGGGAAGTTAATTAAATACCATTTGGAGGCATTTAATGTTCGAGCAAAAACGGCTGATTTTCGACAAAAGAGATAACACCCCCCATTACGTCATGCTTCAGAAATGTGGAAAATGGTCCGTTTTCAAATGTTTTATTTTTGAACGTCAGTTCACATTTGTAGGTGGATCATCAGTGTTAGAGCTAAAATTAGCATGTTTAAAGTGATTTTCATGCTTCCAGGGGCCCTAAACACAAGATTTTTGGAATGGTTAAAAGTGCATGAAAATGGCCAATTTACTCACTCTGAGTTCTCAAAAAGGGTTTCTTCACCCAGGGAAGTTAATTAAATACCATTTGGAGGCATTTAATGTTCGAGCAAAAACGGCTGATTTTCGACAAAAGAGATAACACCCCCCCATTACTTCATGCTTCAGAAATGTGGAAAATGGTCCGTTTTCAAATGTTTTATTTTTGAATGTCAGTTCACATTTGTAGGTGGATCATCAGTGTTAGAGCTAAAATTAGCATGTTTAAAGTGATTTTCATGCTTCCAGGGTCCCTAAACACAAGATTTATGGAATGGTTAAAAGTGCATGAAAATGGCCAATTTACTCACTCTGAGTTCTCAAAAAGGGTTTCTTCACCCCGGGAAGTGAATTAAATACTATTTGGAGGCATTTAAAGTTCAATCAAAAACAGCTGATTTTTGACAAAAGAGATAACACCCCCCCGTTACGTCATGCTTCAGAAATGTGGAAAATGGTCAGTTATCAAATGTTTTATTTTTGAACGTCAGTTCACATTTGTAGGTGGATCATCAGTGTTAGTGCTAAAATTAGCATGTTTAAAGTGATTTTCATGCTTCCAGGGGCCCTAAACACAAGATTTATGGAATGGTTAAAAGTGCATGAAAATGGCCAATTTACTCACTCTGAGTTCTCAAAAAGGGTTTCTTCACCCCAGGAAGTTAATTAAATACCATTTGGAGGCATTTAATGTTCAAGCAAAAACAGCTGATTTTTGACAAAAGAGATAACACCCCCCCATTACGTCATGCTTCAGAAATGTGGAAAATGGTTCGTTTTTAAATGTTTTATTTTTGAACGTCAGTTCACATTTGTAGGTGGATCATCAGTGTTAGAGCTAAAATTAGCATGTTTAAAGTGATTTTCATGCTTCCAGGGTCCCTAAACACAAGATTTATGGAATGGTTAAAAGTGCATGAAAATGGCCAATTTACTCACTCTGAGTTCTCAAAAAGGGTTTCTTCACCCCGGGAAGTTAATTAAATACCATTTGGAGGCATTTAATGTTCGAGAAAAAATGGCTGATTTTCGACAAAAGAGATAACACCCCCCCCATTACGTCATGCTTCAGAAATGTGGAAAATGGTCCGTTTTCAAATGTTTTATTTTTGAACGTCAGTTCACATTTGTAGGTGGATCATCAGTGTTAGAGCTAAAATTAGCATGTTTAAAGTGATTTTCATGCTTCCAGGGGCTCGGGAAGTGAATTAAATACTATTTGGAGGCATTTAAAGTTCAAGCAAAAACAGCTGATTTTTGGCAAAAGAGATAACACCCCCCCATTACGTCATGCTTCAGAAATGTGGAAAATGGTCCGTTTTCAAATGTTTTATTTTTGAACGTCAGTTCACATTTGTAGGTGGATCATCAGTGTTAGAGCTAAAATGAGCATGTTTAAAGTGATTTTCATGCTTCCAGGGGCCCTAAACAAAAGATTTATGGAATGGTTAAAAGTGCATAAAATGGCCAATTTACTCACTCTGAGTTCTCAAAAAGGGTTTCTTCACCCAGGGAAGTTAATTAAATACCATTTGGAGGCATTTAATGTTCGAGCAAAAACGGCTGATTTTCGACAAAAGAGATAACACCCCCCCATTACTTCATGCTTCAGAAATGTGGAAAATGGTCCGTTTTCAAATGTTTTATTTTTGAATGTCAGTTCACATTTGTAGGTGGATCATCAGTGTTAGAGCTAAAATTAGCATGTTTAAAGTGATTTTCATGCTTCCAGGGGCTCGGGAAGTGAATTAAATACTATTTGGAGGCATTTAATGTTCAATCAAAAACAGCTGATTTTTGACAAAAGAGATAACACCCCCCCATTACGTCATGCTTCAGAAATGTGGAAAATGGTCAGTTTTCAAATGTTTTATTTTTGAACGTCAGTTCACATTTGTAGGTGGATCATCAGTGTTAGAGCTAAAATTAGCATGTTTAAAGTGATTTTCATGCTTCCAGGGGCCCTAAACACAAGATTTATGGAATGGTTAAAAGTGCATTAAAATGGCCAATTTACCCACTCTGAGTTCTCAAAAAGGGTTTCTTCAACCCGGGAAGTTAATTAAATACCATTTGGAGGCATTTAATGTTTGAGCAAAAACGGCTGATTTTTGACAAAAGAGATAACACCCCCCCATTACGTCATGCTTCACTTTATGTGGAAAATGGTCAGTTTTCAAATGTTTTATTTTTGAACGTCAGTTCACATTTGTAGGTGGATCATCAGTGTTAGAGATAAAATTAGCATGTTTAAAGTGATTTTCATGCTTCCAGGGGCTCGGGAAGTGAATTAAATACTATTTGGAGGCATTTAATGTTCAATCAAAAACAGCAGATTTTTGACAAAAGAGATAACACCCCCCCGTTACGTCATGCTTCAGAAATGTGGAAAATGGTCAGTTATCAAATGTTTTATTTTTGAACGTCAGTTCACATTTGTAGGTGGATCATCAGTGTTAGAGCTAAAATTAGCATGTTTAAAGTGATTTTCATGCTTCCAGGGGCCCTAAACACAAGATTTATGGAATGGTTAAAAGTGCATTAAAATGGCCAATTTACCCACTCTGAGTTCTCAAAAAGGGTTTCTTCAACCCGGGAAGTTAATTAAATACCATTTGGAGGCATTTAATGTTTGAGCAAAAACGGCTGATTTTTGACAAAAGAGATAACACCCCCCCATTACGTCATGCTTCACTTTATGTGGAAAATGGTCAGTTTTCAAATGTTTTATTTTTGAACGTCAGTTCACATTTGTAGGTGGATCATCAGTGTTAGAGCTAAAATTAGCATGTTTAAAGTGATTTTCATGCTTCCAGGGGCTCGGGAAGTGAATTAAATACTATTTGGAGGCATTTAATGTTCAAGCAAAAACAGCTGATTTTTGACAAAAGAGATAACACCCCCCCATTACGTCATGCTTCAGAAATGTGGAAAATGGTCCGTTTTCAAATGTTTTATTTTTGAACGTCAGTTCACATTTGTAGGTGGATCATCAGTGTTAGAGCTAAAATTAGCATGTTTAAAGTGATTTTCATGCTTCCAGGGGCCCTAAACACAAGATTTATGGAATGGTTAAAAGTGCATGAAAATGGCCAATTTACTCACTCTGAGTTCTCAAAAAGGGTTTCTTCACCCCGGGAAGTTAATTAAATACCATTTGGAGGCATTTAATGTTCGAGCAAAAACAGCTGATTTTCGACAAAAGAGATAACACCCCCCCATTACGTCATGCTTCAGAAATGTGGAAAATGGTCCGTTTTTAAATGTTTTATTTTTGAACGTCAGTTCACATTTGTAGGTGGATCATCAGTGTTAGAGCTAAAATTAGCATGTTTAAAGTGATTTTCATGCTTCCAGGGGCTCGGGAAGTGAATTAAATACTATTTGGAGGCATTTAATGTTCAATCAAAAACAGCTGATTTTTGACAAAAGAGATAACACCCCCCCATTACGTCATGCTTCAGAAATGTGGAAAATGGTCCGTTTTCAAATGTTTTATTTTTGAACGTCAGTTCACATTTGTAGGTGGATCATCAGTGTTAGAGCTAAAATTAGCATGTTTAAAGTGATTTTCATGCTTCCAGGGGCCCTAAACACAAGATTTATGGAATGGTTAAAAGTGCATGAAAATAGCCAATTTACTCACTCTGAGTTCTCAAAAAGGGTTTCTTCACCCAGGGAAGTTAATTAAATACCATTTGGAGGCATTTAATGTTCGAGCAAAAACGGCTGATTTTCGACAAAAGAGATAACACCCCCCCATTACTTCATGCTTCAGAAATGTGGAAAATGGTGCGTTTTCAAATGTTTTATTTTTGAATGTCAGTTCACATTTGTAGGTGGATCATCAGTGTTAGAGCTAAAATTAGCATGTTTAAAATGATTTTCATGCTTCCAGGGGCTCGGGAAGTGAATTAAATACTATTTGGAGGCATTTAATGTTCAATCAAAAACAGCTGATTTTTGACAAAAGAGATAACACCCCCCCATTACGTCATGCTTCAGAAATGTGGAAAATGGTCAGTTTTCAAATGTTTTATTTTTGAACATCAGTTCACATTTGTAGGTGGATCATCAGTGTTAGAGCTAAAATTAGCATGTTTAAAGTGATCTTCATGCTTCCAGGGGCCCTAAACACAAGATTTATGGAATGGTTAAAAGTGCATGAAAATGGCCAATTTACTCACTCTGAGTTCTCAAAAAGGGTTTCTTCACCCCGGGAAGTTAATTAAATACCATTTGGAGGCATTTAATGTTCGAGCAAAAACGGCTGATTTTTGAAAAAAGAGATAACACCCCCCCATTACGTCATGCTTCACTTTATGTGGAAAATGGTCAGTTTTCAAATGTTTTATTTTTGAACGTCAGTTCACATTTGTAGGTGGATCATCAGTGTTAGAGCTAAAATTAGCATGTTTAAAGTGATTTTCATGCTTCCAGGGGCTCGGGAAGTGAATTAAATACTATTTGGAGGCATTTAATGTTCAATCAAAAACAGCCGATTTTTGACAAAAGAGATAACACCCCCCTGTTACGTCATGCTTCAGAAATGTGGAAAATGGTCAGTTATCAAATGTTTCATTTTTGAACGTCAGTTCACATTTGTAGGTGGAGCATCAGTGTTAGTGCTAAAATTAGCATGTTTAAAGTGATTTTCATGCTTCCTGGGGCCCTAAACACAAGATTTATGGAATGGTTAAAAGTGCATGAAAATGGCCAATTTACTCACTCTGAGTTCTCAAAAAGGGTTTCTTCACCCCAGGAAGTTAATTAAATACCATTTGGAGGCATTTAATGTTCAAGCAAAAACAGCTGATTTTTGACAAAAGAGATAACACCCCCCCATTACGTCATGCTTCAGAAATGTGGAAAATGGTTCGTTTTTAAATGTTTTATTTTTGAACGTCAGTTCACATTTGTAGGTGGATCATCAGTGTTAGAGCTAAAATTAGCATGTTTAAAGTGATTTTCATGCTTCCAGGGTCCCTAAACACAAGATTTATGGAATGGTTAAAAGTGCATGAAAATGGCCAATTTACTCACTCTGAGTTCTCAAAAAGGGTTTCTTCACCCCGGGAAGTGAATTAAATACTATTTGGAGGCATTTAAAGTTCAATCAAAAACAGCTGATTTTTGACAAAAGAGATAACACCCCCCCGTTACGTCATGCTTCAGAAATGTGGAAAATGGTCAGTTATCAAATGTTTTATTTTTGAACGTCAGTTCACATTTGTAGGTGGATCATCAGTGTTAGTGCTAAAATTAGCATGTTTAAAGTGATTTTCATGCTTCCAGGGGCCCTAAACACAAGATTTATGGAATGGTTAAAAGTGCATGAAAATGGCCAATTTACTCACTCTGAGTTCTCAAAAAGGGTTTCTTCACCCCAGGAAGTTAATTAAATACCATTTGGAGGCATTTAATGTTCAAGCAAAAACAGCTGATTTTTGACAAAAGAGATAACACCCCCCCATTACGTCATGCTTCAGAAATGTGGAAAATGGTTCGTTTTTAAATGTTTTATTTTTGAACGTCAGTTCACATTTGTAGGTGGATCATCAGTGTTAGAGCTAAAATTAGCATGTTTAAAGTGATTTTCATGCTTCCAGGGTCCCTAAACACAAGATTTATGGAATGGTTAAAAGTGCATGAAAATGGCCAATTTACTCACTCTGAGTTCTCAAAAAGGGTTTCTTCACCCCGGGAAGTTAATTAAATACCATTTGGAGGCATTTAATGTTCGAGAAAAAATGGCTGATTTTCGACAAAAGAGATAACACCCCCCCCATTACGTCATGCTTCAGAAATGTGGAAAATGGTCCGTTTTCAAATGTTTTATTTTTGAACGTCAGTTCACATTTGTAGGTGGATCATCAGTGTTAGAGCTAAAATTAGCATGTTTAAAGTGATTTTCATGCTTCCAGGGGCTCGGGAAGTGAATTAAATACTATTTGGAGGCATTTAAAGTTCAAGCAAAAACAGCTGATTTTTGGCAAAAGAGATAACACCCCCCCATTACGTCATGCTTCAGAAATGTGGAAAATGGTCCGTTTTCAAATGTTTTATTTTTGAACGTCAGTTCACATTTGTAGGTGGATCATCAGTGTTAGAGCTAAAATGAGCATGTTTAAAGTGATTTTCATGCTTCCAGGGGCCCTAAACAAAAGATTTATGGAATGGTTAAAAGTGCATAAAATGGCCAATTTACTCACTCTGAGTTCTCAAAAAGGGTTTCTTCACCCAGGGAAGTTAATTAAATACCATTTGGAGGCATTTAATGTTCGAGCAAAAACGGCTGATTTTCGACAAAAGAGATAACACCCCCCCATTACTTCATGCTTCAGAAATGTGGAAAATGGTCCGTTTTCAAATGTTTTATTTTTGAATGTCAGTTCACATTTGTAGGTGGATCATCAGTGTTAGAGCTAAAATTAGCATGTTTAAAGTGATTTTCATGCTTCCAGGGGCTCGGGAAGTGAATTAAATACTATTTGGAGGCATTTAATGTTCAATCAAAAACAGCTGATTTTTGACAAAAGAGATAACACCCCCCCATTACGTCATGCTTCAGAAATGTGGAAAATGGTCAGTTTTCAAATGTTTTATTTTTGAACGTCAGTTCACATTTGTAGGTGGATCATCAGTGTTAGAGCTAAAATTAGCATGTTTAAAGTGATTTTCATGCTTCCAGGGGCCCTAAACACAAGATTTATGGAATGGTTAAAAGTGCATTAAAATGGCCAATTTACCCACTCTGAGTTCTCAAAAAGGGTTTCTTCAACCCGGGAAGTTAATTAAATACCATTTGGAGGCATTTAATGTTTGAGCAAAAACGGCTGATTTTTGACAAAAGAGATAACACCCCCCCATTACGTCATGCTTCACTTTATGTGGAAAATGGTCAGTTTTCAAATGTTTTATTTTTGAACGTCAGTTCACATTTGTAGGTGGATCATCAGTGTTAGAGATAAAATTAGCATGTTTAAAGTGATTTTCATGCTTCCAGGGGCTCGGGAAGTGAATTAAATACTATTTGGAGGCATTTAATGTTCAATCAAAAACAGCTGATTTTTGACAAAAGAGATAACACCCCCCCGTTACGTCATGCTTCAGAAATGTGGAAAATGGTCAGTTATCAAATGTTTTATTTTTGAACGTCAGTTCACATTTGTAGGTGGATCATCAGTGTTAGAGCTAAAATTAGCATGTTTAAAGTGATTTTCATGCTTCCAGGGGCCCTAAACACAAGATTTATGGAATGGTTAAAAGTGCATTAAAATGGCCAATTTACCCACTCTGAGTTCTCAAAAAGGGTTTCTTCAACCCGGGAAGTTAATTAAATACCATTTGGAGGCATTTAATGTTTGAGCAAAAACGGCTGATTTTTGACAAAAGAGATAACACCCCCCCATTACGTCATGCTTCACTTTATGTGGAAAATGGTCAGTTTTCAAATGTTTTATTTTTGAACGTCAGTTCACATTTGTAGGTGGATCATCAGTGTTAGAGCTAAAATTAGCATGTTTAAAGTGATTTTCATGCTTCCAGGGGCTCGGGAAGTGAATTAAATACTATTTGGAGGCATTTAATGTTCAAGCAAAAACAGCTGATTTTTGACAAAAGAGATAACACCCCCCCATTACGTCATGCTTCAGAAATGTGGAAAATGGTCCGTTTTCAAATGTTTTATTTTTGAACGTCAGTTCACATTTGTAGGTGGATCATCAGTGTTAGAGCTAAAATTAGCATGTTTAAAGTGATTTTCATGCTTCCAGGGGCCCTAAACACAAGATTTATGGAATGGTTAAAAGTGCATGAAAATGGCCAATTTACTCACTCTGAGTTCTCAAAAAGGGTTTCTTCACCCCGGGAAGTTAATTAAATACCATTTGGAGGCATTTAATGTTCGAGCAAAAACAGCTGATTTTCGACAAAAGAGATAACACCCCCCCATTACGTCATGCTTCAGAAATGTGGAAAATGGTCCGTTTTTAAATGTTTTATTTTTGAACGTCAGTTCACATTTGTAGGTGGATCATCAGTGTTAGAGCTAAAATTAGCATGTTTAAAGTGATTTTCATGCTTCCAGGGGCTCGGGAAGTGAATTAAATACTATTTGGAGGCATTTAATGTTCAATCAAAAACAGCTGATTTTTGACAAAAGAGATAACACCCCCCCATTACGTCATGCTTCAGAAATGTGGAAAATGGTCCGTTTTCAAATGTTTTATTTTTGAACGTCAGTTCACATTTGTAGGTGGATCATCAGTGTTAGAGCTAAAATTAGCATGTTTAAAGTGATTTTCATGCTTCCAGGGGCCCTAAACACAAGATTTATGGAATGGTTAAAAGTGCATGAAAATAGCCAATTTACTCACTCTGAGTTCTCAAAAAGGGTTTCTTCACCCAGGGAAGTTAATTAAATACCATTTGGAGGCATTTAATGTTCGAGCAAAAACGGCTGATTTTCGACAAAAGAGATAACACCCCCCCATTACTTCATGCTTCAGAAATGTGGAAAATGGTGCGTTTTCAAATGTTTT
This sequence comes from Lissotriton vulgaris, assembly GCF_964263255.1. Lineage (NCBI taxonomy): Eukaryota > Metazoa > Chordata > Amphibia > Caudata > Salamandridae > Lissotriton > Lissotriton vulgaris. Next base: position 494,643 of record NW_028249249.1, read on the forward strand.
ATTTTTGAATGTCAGTTCACATTTGTAGGTGGATCATCAGTGTTAGAGCTAAAATTAGCATGTTTAAAATGATTTTCATGCTTCCAGGGGCTCGGGAAGTGAATTAAATACTATTTGGAGGCATTTAATGTTCAATCAAAAACAGCTGATTTTTGACAAAAGAGATAACACCCCCCCATTACGTCATGCTTCAGAAATGTGGAAAATGGTCAGTTTTCAAATGTTTTATTTTTGAACATCAGTTCACATTTGTAGGTGGATCATCAGTGTTAGAGCTAAAATTAGCATGTTTAAAGTGATCTTCATGCTTCCAGGGGCCCTAAACACAAGATTTATGGAATGGTTAAAAGTGCATGAAAATGGCCAATTTACTCACTCTGAGTTCTCAAAAAGGGTTTCTTCACCCCGGGAAGTTAATTAAATACCATTTGGAGGCATTTAATGTTCGAGCAAAAACGGCTGATTTTTGAAAAAAGAGATAACACCCCCCCATTACGTCATGCTTCACTTTATGTGGAAAATGGTCAGTTTTCAAATGTTTTATTTTTGAACGTCAGTTCACATTTGTAGGTGGATCATCAGTGTTAGAGCTAAAATTAGCATGTTTAAAGTGATTTTCATGCTTCCAGGGGCTCGGGAAGTGAATTAAATACTATTTGGAGGCATTTAATGTTCAATCAAAAACAGCCGATTTTTGACAAAAGAGATAACACCCCCCTGTTACGTCATGCTTCAGAAATGTGGAAAATGGTCAGTTATCAAATGTTTCATTTTTGAACGTCAGTTCACATTTGTAGGTGGAGCATCAGTGTTAGTGCTAAAATTAGCATGTTTAAAGTGATTTTCATGCTTCCTGGGGCCCTAAACACAAGATTTATGGAATGGTTAAAAGTGCATGAAAATGGCCAATTTACTCACTCTGAGTTCTCAAAAAGGGTTTCTTCACCCCAGGAAGTTAATTAAATACCATTTGGAGGCATTTAATGTTCAAGCAAAAACAGCTGATTTTTGACAAAAGAGATAACACCCCCCCATTACGTCATGCTTCAGAAATGTGGAAAATGGTTCGTTTTTAAATGTTTTATTTTTGAACGTCAGTTCACATTTGTAGGTGGATCATCAGTGTTAGAGCTAAAATTAGCATGTTTAAAGTGATTTTCATGCTTCCAGGGTCCCTAAACACAAGATTTATGGAATGGTTAAAAGTGCATGAAAATGGCCAATTTACTCACTCTGAGTTCTCAAAAAGGGTTTCTTCACCCCGGGAAGTTAATTAAATACCATTTGGAGGCATTTAATGTTCGAGCAAAAACGGCTGATTTTCGACAAAAGAGATAACACCCCCCATTACGTCATGCTTCAGAAATGTGGAAAATGGTCCGTTTTCAAATGTTTTATTTTTGAACGTCAGTTCACATTTGTAGGTGGATCATCAGTGTTAGAGCTAAAATTAGCATGTTTAAAGTGATTTTCATGCTTCCAGGGGCCCTAAACACAAGATTTTTGGAATGGTTAAAAGTGCATGAAAATGGCCAATTTACTCACTCTGAGTTCTCAAAAAGGGTTTCTTCACCCAGGGAAGTTAATTAAATACCATTTGGAGGCATTTAATGTTCGAGCAAAAACGGCTGATTTTCGACAAAAGAGATAACACCCCCCCATTACTTCATGCTTCAGAAATGTGGAAAATGGTCCGTTTTCAAATGTTTTATTTTTGAATGTCAGTTCACATTTGTAGGTGGATCATCAGTGTTAGAGCTAAAATTAGCATGTTTAAAGTGATTTTCATGCTTCCAGGGTCCCTAAACACAAGATTTATGGAATGGTTAAAAGTGCATGAAAATGGCCAATTTACTCACTCTGAGTTCTCAAAAAGGGTTTCTTCACCCCGGGAAGTGAATTAAATACTATTTGGAGGCATTTAAAGTTCAATCAAAAACAGCTGATTTTTGGCAAAAGAGATAACACCCCCCCATTACGTCATGCTTCAGAAATGTGGAAAATGGTCCGTTTTCAAATGTTTTATTTTTGAACGTCAGTTCACATTTGTAGGTGGATCATCAGTGTTAGAGCTAAAATTAGCATGTTTAAAGTGATTTTCATGATTCCAGGGGCCCTAAACAAAAGATTTATGGAATGGTTAAAAGTGCATAAAATGGCCAATTTACTCACTCTGAGTTCTCAAAAAGGGTTTCTTCACCCAGGGAAGTTAATTAAATACCATTTGGAGGCATTTAATGTTCGAGCAAAAACGGCTGATTTTCGACAAAAGAGATAACACCCCCCCATTACTTCATGCTTCAGAAATGTGGAAAATGGTCCGTTTTCAAATGTTTTATTTTTGAATGTCAGTTCACATTTGTAGGTGGATCATCAGTGTTAGAGCTAAAATTAGCATGTTTAAAGTGATTTTCATGCTTCCAGGGGCTCCGGAAGTGAATTAAATACTATTTGGAGGCATTTAATGTTCAATCAAAAACAGCTGATTTTTGACAAAAGAGATAACACCCCCCCCATTACGTCATGCTTCAGAAATGTGGAAAATGGTCAGTTTTCAAATGTTTTATTTTTGAACGTCAGTTCACATTTGTAGGTGGATCATCAGTGTTAGAGCTAAAATTAGCATGTTTAAAGTGATTTTCATGCTTCCAGGGGCCCTAAACACAAGATTTATGGAATGGTTAAAAGTGCATGAAAATGGCCAATTTACTCACTCTGAGTTCTCAAAAAGGGTTTCTTCACCCCGGGAAGTTAATTAAATACCATTTGGAGGCATTTAATGTTCGAGCAAAAACGGCTGATTTTCGACAAAAGAGATAACACCCCCCCATTACGTCATGCTTCAGAAATGTGGAAAATGGTCAGTTTTCAAATGTTTTATTTTTGAACGTCAGTTCACATTTGTAGGTGGATCATCAGTGTTAGAGCTAAAATTAGCATGTTTAAAGTGATTTTCATGCTTCCAGGGGCTCGGGAAGTGAATTAAATACTATTTGGAGGCATTTAATGTTCAAGCAAAAACAGCTGATTTTTGACAAAAGAGATAACACCCCCCCATTACGTCATGCTTCAGAAATGTGGAAAATGGTCCGTTTTCAAATGTTTTATTTTTGAACGTCAGTTCACATTTGTAGGTGGATCATCAGTGTTAGAGCTAAAATTACCATGTTTAAAGTGATTTTCATGCTTCTAGGGGCCCTAAACACAAGATTCATGGAATGGATAAAAGTGCATGAAAATGGCCAATTTACTCACTCTGAGTTCTCAAAAAGGGTTTCTTCACCCCGGGAAGTTAATTAAATACCATTTGGAGGCATTTAATGTTTGAGCAAAAACGGCTGATTTTCGACAAAAGAGATAACACCCCCCATTACGTCATGCTTCAGAAATGTGGAAAATGGTCCGTTTTCAAATGTTTTATTTTTGAACGTCAGTTCACATTTGTAGGTGGATCATCAGTGTTAGAGCTAAAATTAGCATGTTTAAAGTGATTTTCATGCTTCCAGGGGCTCGGGAAGTGAATTAAATACTATTTGGAGGCATTTAATGTTCAATCAAAAACAGCTGATTTTTGACAAAAGAGATAACACCCCCCCCATTACGTCATGCTTCAGAAATGTGGAAAATGGTCAGTTATCAAATGTTTTATTTTTGAACGTCAGTTCACATTTGTAGGTGGATCATCAGTGTTAGAGCTAAAATTAGCATGTTTAAAGTGATTTTCATGCTTCCAGGGGCCCTAAACACAAGATTTATGGAATGGTTAAAAGTGCATTAAAATGGCCAATTTACCCACTCTGAGTTCTCAAAAAGGGTTTCTTCAACCCGGGAAGTTAATTAAATACCATTTGGAGGCATTTAATGTTTGAGCAAAAACGGCTGATTTTTGACAAAAGAGATAACACCCCCCCATTACGTCATGCTTCACTTTATGTGGAAAATGGTCAGTTTTCAAATGTTTTATTTTTGAACGTCAGTTCACATTTGTAGGTGGATCATCAGTGTTAGAGCTAAAATTAGCATGTTTAAAGTGATTTTCATGCTTCCAGGGGCTCGGGAAGTGAATTAAATACTATTTGGAGGCATTTAATGTTCAATCAAAAACAGCTGATTTTTGACAAAAGAGATAACACCCCCCCGTTACGTCATGCTTCAGAAATGTGGAAAATGGTCAGTTATCAAATGTTTTATTTTTGAACGTCAGTTCACATTTGTAGGTGGATCATCAGTGTTAGAGCTAAAATTAGCATGTTTAAAGTGATTTTCATGCTTCCAGGGGCCCTAAACACAAGATTTATGGAATGGTTAAAAGTGCATTAAAATGGCCAATTTACCCACTCTGAGTTCTCAAAAAGGGTTTCTTCAACCCGGGAAGTTAATTAAATACCATTTGGAGGCATTTAATGTTTGAGCAAAAACGGCTGATTTTTGACAAAAGAGATAACACCCCCCCATTACGTCATGCTTCACTTTATGTGGAAAATGGTCAGTTTTCAAATGTTTTATTTTTGAACGTCAGTTCACATTTGTAGGTGGATCATCAGTGTTAGAGCTAAAATTAGCATGTTTAAAGTGATTTTCATGCTTCCAGGGGCTCGGGAAGTGAATTAAATACTATTTGGAGGCATTTAATGCTCAATCAAAAACAGCTGATTTTTGACAAAAGAGATAACACCCCCCCATTACGTCATGCTTCAGAAATGTGGAAAATGGTCCGTTTTCAAATGTTTTATTTTTGAATGTCAGTTCACATTTGTAGGTGGATCATCAGTGTTAGAGCTAAAATTAGCATGTTTAAAGTGATTTTCATGCTTCCAGGGGCTCGGGAAGTGAATTAAATACTATTTGGAGGCATTTAATGTTCAATCAAAAACAGCTGATTTTTGACAAAAGAGATAACACCCCCCCATTACGTCATGCTTCAGAAATGTGGAAAATGGTCCGTTTTCAAATGTTTTATTTTTGAACGTCAGTTCACAGTTGTAGGTGGATCATCAGTGTTAGAGCTAAAATTAGCATGTTTAAAGTGATTTTCATGCTTCCAGGGGCCCTAAACACAAGATTTATGGAATGGTTAAAAGTGCATGAAAATGGCCAATTTACTCACTCTGAGTTCTCAAAAAGGGTTTCTTCACCCCGGGAAGTTAATTAAATACCATTTGGAGGCATTTAATGTTCGAGCAAAAACGGCTGATTTTCGACAAAAGAGATAACACCCCCCCATTACGTCATGCTTCAGAAATGTGGAAAATGGTCCGTTTTCAAATGTTTTATTTTTGAACGTCAGTTCACATTTGTAGGTGGATCATCAGTGTTAGAGCTAAAATTAGCATGTTTAAAGTGATTTTCATGCTTCCAGGGGCTCGGGAAGTGAATTAAATACTATTTGGAGGCATTTAATGTTCAATCAAAAACAGCTGATTTTTGACAAAAGAGATAACACCCCCCCGTTACGTCATGCTTCAGAAATGTGGAAAATGGTCAGTTATCAAATGTTTTATTTTTGAACGTCAGTTCACATTTGTAGGTGGATCATCAGTGTTAGTGCTAAAATTAGCATGTTTAACGTGATTTTCATGCTTCCAGGGGCCCTAAACACAAGATTTATGGAATGGTTAAAAGTGCATGAAAATGGCCAATTTATTCACTCTGAGTTCTCAAAAAGGGTTTCTTCACCCCGGGACGTTAATTAAATACCATTTGGAGGCATTTAATGTTCAAGCAAAAACAGCTGATTTTTGACAAAAGAGATAACACCCCCCCATTACGTCATGCTTCAGAAATGTGGAAAATGGTCCGTTTTTAAATGTTTTATTTTTGAACGTCAGTTCACATTTGTAGGTGGATCATCAGTGTTAGAGCTAAAATTAGCATGTTTAAAGTGATTTTCATGCTTCCAGGGGCCCTAAACACAAGATTTATGGAATGGTTAAAAGTGCATGAAAATGGCCAATTTACTCACTCTGAGTTCTCAAAAAGGGTTTCTTCACCCCGGGAAGTTAATTAAATACCATTTGGAGGCATTTAATGTTCGAGCAAAAACGGCTGATTTTCGACAAAAGAGATAACACCCCCCCATTACGTCATGCTTCAGAAATGTGGAAAATGGTCCGTTTTCAAATTTTTATTTTTGAACGTCAGTTCACATTTGTAGGTGGATCATCAGTGTTAGAGCTAAAATTAGCATGTTTAAAGTGATTTTCATGCTTCCAGGGGCTCGGGAAGTGAATTAAATACTATTTGGAGGCATTTAATGTTCAAGCAAAAACAGCTGATTTTTGACAAAAGAGATAACACCCCCCCATTACGTCATGCTTCAGAAATGTGGAAAATGGTCCGTTTTCAAATGTTTTATTTTTGAACGTCAGTTCACATTTGTAGGTGGATCATCAGTGTTAGAGCTAAAATTAGCATGTTTAAAGTGATTTTCATGCTTCCAGGGGCCCTAAACACAAGATTTATGGAATGGTTAAAAGTGCATGAAAATGGCCAATTTACTCACTCTGAGTTCTCAAAAAGGGTTTCTTCACCCCGGGAAGTTAATTAAATACCATTTGGAGGCATTTAATGTTCGAGCAAAAACGGCTGATTTTCGACAAAAGAGATAACACCCCCCCATTACGTCATGCTTCAGAAATGTGGAAAATGGTCCGTTTTTAAATGTTTTATTTTTGAACGTCAGTTCACATTTGTAGGTGGATCATCAGTGTTAGAGCTAAAATTAGCATGTTTAAAGTGATTTTCATGCTTCCAGGGGCTCGGGAAGTGAATTAAATACTATTTGGAGGCATTTAATGTTCAATCAAAAACAGCTGATTTTTGACAAAAGAGATAACACCCCCCCATTACGTCATGCTTCAGAAATGTGGAAAATGGTCCGTTATCAAATGTTTTATTTTTGAACGTCAGTTCACATTTGTAGGTGGATCATCAGTGTTAGTGCTAAAATTAGCATGTTTAAAGTGATTTTCATGCTTCCAGGGGCCCTAAACACAAGATTTATGGAATGGTTAAAAGTGCATGAAAATGGCCAATTTACTCACTCTGAGTTCTCAAAAAGGGTTTCTTCACCCCGGGAAGTTAATTAAATACCATTTGGAGGCATTTAATGTTCAAGCAAAAACAGCTGATTTTTGACAAAAGAGATAACACCCCCCCCATTACGTCATGCTTCAGAAATGTGGAAAATGGTCCGTTTTCAAATGTTTTATTTTTGAACGTCAGTTCACATTTGTAGGTGGATCATCAGTGTTAGAGCTAAAATTAGCACGTTTAAAGTGATTTTCATGCTTCCAGGGGCCCTAAACACAAGATTTATGGAATGGTTAAAAGTGCATGAAAATGGCCAATTTACTCACTCTGAGTTCTCAAAAAGGGTTTCTTCACCCCGGGAAGTTAATTAAATACCATTTGGAGGCATTTAATGTTCGAGCAAAAACGGCTGATTTTCGACAAAAGAGATAACACCCCCCCATTACGGCATGCTTCAGAAATGTGGAAAATGGTCCGTTTTCAAATGTTTTATTTTTGAACGTCAATTCACATTTGTAGGTGGATCATCAGTGTTAGAGCTAAAATTAGCATGTTTAAAGTGATTTTCATGCTTCCAGGGGCTCGGGAAGTGAATTAAATACTATTTGGAGGCATTTAATGTTCAATCAAAAACAGCCGATTTTTGACAAAAGAGATAACACCCCCCCGTTACGTCATGCTTCAGAAATGTGGAAAATGGTCAGTTATCAAATGTTTTATTTTTGAACGTCAGTTCACATTTGTAGGTGGATCATCAGTGTTAGTGCTAAAATTAGCATGTTTAAAGTGATTTTCATGCTTCCAGGGGCCCTAAACACAAGATTTATGGAATGGTTAAAAGTGCATGAAAATGGCCAATTTACTCACTCTGAGTTCTCAAAAAGGGTTTCTTCACCCCAGGAAGTTAATTAAATACCATTTGGAGGCATTTAATGTTCAAGCAAAAACAGCTGATTTTTGACAAAAGAGATAACACCCCCCCATTACGTCATGCTTCAGAAATGTGGAAAATGGTTCGTTTTTAAATGTTTTATTTTTGAACGTCAGTTCACATTTGTAGGTGGATCATCAGTGTTAGAGCTAAAATTAGCATGTTTAAAGTGATTTTCATGCTTCCAGGGTCCCTAAACACAAGATTTATGGAATGGTTAAAAGTGCATGAAAATGGCCAATTTACTCACTCTGAGTTCTCAAAAAGGGTTTCTTCACCCCGGGAAGTTAATTAAATACCATTTGGAGGCATTTAATGTTCGAGAAAAAATGGCTGATTTTCGACAAAAGAGATAACACCCCCCCCATTACGTCATGCTTCAGAAATGTGGAAAATGGTCCGTTTTCAAATGTTTTATTTTTGAACGTCAGTTCACATTTGTAGGTGGATCATCAGTGTTAGAGCTAAAATTAGCATGTTTAAAGTGATTTTCATGCTTCCAGGGGCTCGGGAAGTGAATTAAATACTATTTGGAGGCATTTAAAGTTCAAGCAAAAACAGCTGATTTTTGGCAAAAGAGATAACACCCCCCCATTACGTCATGCTTCAGAAATGTGGAAAATGGTCCGTTTTCAAATGTTTTATTTTTGAACGTCAGTTCACATTTGTAGGTGGATCATCAGTGTTAGAGCTAAAATGAGCATGTTTAAAGTGATTTTCATGCTTCCAGGGGCCCTAAACAAAAGATTTATGGAATGGTTAAAAGTGCATAAAATGGCCAATTTACTCACTCTGAGTTCTCAAAAAGGGTTTCTTCACCCAGGGAAGTTAATTAAATACCATTTGGAGGCATTTAATGTTCGAGCAAAAACGGCTGATTTTCGACAAAAGAGATAACACCCCCCCATTACTTCATGCTTCAGAAATGTGGAAAATGGTCCGTTTTCAAATGTTTTATTTTTGAATGTCAGTTCACATTTGTAGGTGGATCATCAGTGTTAGAGCTAAAATTAGCATGTTTAAAGTGATTTTCATGCTTCCAGGGGCTCGGGAAGTGAATTAAATACTATTTGGAGGCATTTAATGTTCAATCAAAAACAGCTGATTTTTGACAAAAGAGATAACACCCCCCCATTACGTCATGCTTCAGAAATGTGGAAAATGGTCAGTTTTCAAATGTTTTATTTTTGAACGTCAGTTCACATTTGTAGGTGGATCATCAGTGTTAGAGCTAAAATTAGCATGTTTAAAGTGATTTTCATGCGACCAGGGGCCCTAAACACAAGATTTATGGAATGGTTAAAAGTGCATGAAAATGGCCAATATACTCACTCTGAGTTCTCAAAAAGGGTTTCTTCACCCCGGGAAGTTAATTAAATACCATTTGGAGGCATTTAATGTTCGAGCAAAAACGGCTGATTTTCGACAAAAGAGATAACACCCCCCCATTACGTCATGCTTCAGAAATGTGGAAAATGATCAGTTTTCAAATGTTTTATTTTTGAACGTCAGTTCACATTTGTAGGTGGATCATCAGTGTTAGAGCTAAAATTAGCATGTTTAAAGTGATTTTCATGCTTCCAGGGGCTCGGGAAGTGAATTAAATACTATTTGGAGGCATTTAATGTTCAAGCAAAAACAGCTGATTTTTGACAAAAGAGATAACACCTCCCCATTACGTCATGCTTCAGAAATGTGGAAAATGGTCCGTTTTCAAATGTTTTATTTTTGAACGTCAGTTCACATTTGTAGGTGTATCATCAGTGTTAGAGCTAAAATTAGCATGTTTAAAGTGATTTTCATGCTTCCAGGGGCCCTAAACACAAGATTTTTGGAATGGTTAAAAGTGCATGAAAATGGCCAATTTACTCGTTCTGAGTTCTCAAAAAGGGTTTCTTCACCCCGGGAAGTTAATTAAATACCATTTGGAGGCATTTAATGTTCGAGAAAAAACGGCTGATTTTCGACAAAAGAGATAACACCCCCCCATTACGTCATGCTTCAGAAATGTGGAAAATGGTCCGTTTTCAAATGTTTTATTTTTGAACGTCAGTTCACATTTGTAGGTGGATCATCAGTGTTAGAGCTAAAATTAGCATGTTTAAAGTGATTTTCATGCTTCCAGGGGCTGGGGAAGTGAATTAAATACTATTTGGAGGCATTTAAAGTTCAAGCAAAAACAGCTGATTTTTGGCAAAAGAGATAACACCCCCCCATTACGTCATGCTTCAGAAATGTGGAAAATGGTCCGTTTTCAAATGTTTTATTTTTGAACGTCAGTTCACATTTGTAGGTGGATCATCAGTGTTAGAGCTAAAATTAGCATGTTTAAAGTGATTTTCATGATTCCAGGGGCCCTAAACTAAAGATTTATGGAATGGTTAAAAGTGCATAAAATGGCCAATTTACTCACTCTGAGTTCTCAAAAAGGGTTTCTTCACCCAGGGAAGTTAATTAAATACCATTTGGAGGCATTTAATGTTCGAGTAAAAACGGCTGATTTTCGACAAAAGAGATAACACCCCCCCATTACTTCATGCTTCAGAAATGTGGAAAATGGTCCGTTTTCAAATGTTTTATTTTTGAATGTCAGTTCACATTTGTAGGTGGATCATCAGTGTTAGAGCTAAAATTAGCATGTTTAAAGTGATTTTCATGCTTCCAGGGGCTCGGGAAGTGAATTAAATACTATTTGGAGGCATTTAATGTTCAATCAAAAACAGCTGATTTTTGACAAAAGAGATAACACCCCCCCATTACGTCATGCTTCAGAAATGTGGAAAATGGTCAGTTTTCAAATGTTTTATTTTTGAACGTCAGTTCACATTTGTAGGTGGATCATCAGTGTTAGAGCTAAAATTAGCATGTTTAAAGTGATTTTCATGCTTCCAGGGGCCCTAAACACAAGATTTATGGAATGGTTAAAAGTGCATGAAAATGGCCAATTTACTCACTCTGAGTTCTCAAAAAGGGTTTCTTCACCCCGGGAAGTTAATTAAATACCATTTGGAGGCATTTAATGTTCGAGCAAAAACGGCTGATTTTCGACAAATGAGATAACACCCCCCCATTACGTCATGCTTCAGAAATGTGGAAAATGGTCCGTTTTCAAATGTTTTATTTTTGAACGTCAGTTCACATTTGTAGGTGGATCATCAGTGTTAGAGCTAAAATTAGCATGTTTAAAGTGATTTTCATGCTTCCAGGGGCTCGGGAAGTGAATTAAATACTATTTGGAGGCATTTAATGTTCAATCAAAAACAGCTGATTTTTGACAAAAGAGATAACACCCCCCCATTACGTCATGCTTCAGAAATGTGGAAAATGGTCCGTTTTCAAATGTTTTATTTTTGAACGTCAGTTCACATTTGTAGGTGGATCATCAGTGTTAGAGCTACAATTAGCATGTTTAAAGTGATTTTCATGCCTCCAGGGGCCCTAAACACAAGATTTATGGAATGGTTAAAAGTGCATGAAAATGGCCAATTTACTCACTCTGAGTTCTCAAAAAGGGTTTCTTCACCCCGGGAAGTTAATTAAATACCATTTGGAGGCATTTAATGTTCGAGCAAAAACGGCTGATTTTCGACAAAAGAGATAACACCCCCCCATTACGTCATGCTTCAGAAATGTGGAAAATGGTCAGTTTTCAAATGTTTTATTTTTGAACGTCAGTTCACATTTGTAGGTGGATCATCAGTGTTAGAGCTAAAATTAGCATGTTTAAAGTGATTTTCATGCTTCCAGGGGCTCGGGAAGTGAATTAAATACTATTTGGAGGCATTTAATGTTCAAGCAAAAACAGCTGATTTTTGACAAAAGAGATAACACCCCCCCATTACGTCATGCTTCAGAAATGTGGAAAATGGTCCGTTTTCAAATGTTTTATTTTTGAACGTCAGTTCACATTTGTAGGTGGATCATCAGTGTTAGAGCTAAAATTAGAATGTTTAAAGTGATTTTCATGCTTCCAGGGGCCCTAAACACAAGATTTATGGAATGGTTAAAAGTGCATGAAAATGGCCAATTTACTCGTTCTGAGTTCTCAAAAAGGGTTTCTTCACCCCGGGAAGTTAATTAAATACCATTTGGAGGCATTTAATGTTCGAGAAAAAACGGCTGATTTTCGACAAAAGAGATAACACCCCCCCCATTACGTCATGCTTCAGAAATGTGGAAAATGGTCCGTTTTCAAATGTTTTATTTTTGAACGTCAGTTCACATTTGTAGGTGGATCATCAGTGTTAGAGCTAAAATTAGCATGTTTAAAGTGATTTTCATGCTTCCAGGGGCTCGGGAAGTGAATTAAATACTATTTGGAGGCATTTAAAGTTCAAGCAAAAACAGCTGATTTTTGGCAAAAGAGATAACACCCCCCCATTACGTCATGCTTCAGAAATGTGGAAAATGGTCCGTTTTCAAATGTTTTATTTTTGAACGTCAGTTCACATTTGTAGGTGGATCATCAGTGTTAGAGCTAAAATTAGCATGTTTAAAGTGATTTTCATGATTCCAGGGGCCCTAAACAAAAGATTTATGGAATGGTTAAAAGTGCATAAAATGGCCAATTTACTCACTCTGAGTTCTCAAAAAGGGTTTCTTCACCCAGGGAAGTTAATTAAATACCATTTGGAGGCATTTAATGTTCGAGCAAAAACGGCTGATTTTCGACAAAAGAGATAACACCCCCCCATTACTTCATGCTTCAGAAATGTGGAAAATGGTCCGTTTTCAAATGTTTTATTTTTGAACGTCAGTTCACATTTGTAGGTGGATCCTCAGTGTTAGAGCTAAAATTAGCATGTTTAAAGTGATTTTCATGCTTCCAGGGGCTCTGGAAGTGAATTAAATACTATTTGGAGGCATTTAATGTTCAAGCAAAAACAGCTGATTTTTGACAAAAGAGATAACACCCCCCCATTACGTCATGCTTCAGAAATGTGGAAAATGGTCCGTTTTCAAATGTTTTATTTTTGAACGTCAGTTCACATTTGTAGGTGGATCATCAGTGTTAGAGCTAAAATTACCATGTTTAAAGTGATTTTCATGCTTCCAGGGGCCCTAAACACAAGATTTATGGAATGGATAAAAGTGCATGAAAATGGCCAATTTACTCACTCTGATTTCTCAAAAAGGGTTTCTTCACCCGGGAAGTTAATTAAATACCATTTGGAGGCATTTAATGTTCGAGCAAAAACGGCTGATTTTCGACAAAAGAGATAACACCCCCCCATTACGTCATGCTTCAGAAATGTGGAAAATGGTCCGTTTTCAAATGTTTTATTTTTGAACGTCAGTTCACATTTGTAGGTGGATCATCAGTGTTAGAGCTAAAATTAGCATGTTTAAAGTGATTTTCATGCTTCCAGGGGCTGGGGAAGTGAATTAAATACTATTTGGAGGCATTTAATGTTCAATCAAAAACAGCTGATTTTTGACAAAAGAGATAACACCCCCCCCATTACGTCATGCTTCAGATATGTGGAAAATGGTCAGTTTTCAAATGTTTTATTTTTGAACGTCAGTTCACATTTGTAGGTAGATCATCAGTGCTAGAGCTAAAATTAGCATGTTTAAAGTGATTTTCATGCTTCCAGGGGCCCTAAACACAAGATTTATGGAATGGTTAAAAGTGCATTAAAATGGCCAATTTACTCACTCTGAGTTCTCAAAAAGGGTTTCTTCAACCCGGGAAGTTAATTAAATACCATTTGGAGGCATTTAATGTTTGAGCAAAAACGGCTGATTTTTGACAAAAGAGATAACACCCCCCCCCCATTACGTCATGCTTCACTTTATGTGGAAAATGGTCAGTTTTCAAATGTTTTATTTTTGAACGTCAGTTCACATTTGTAGGTGGATCATCAGTGTTAGAGCTAAAATTAGCATGTTTAAAGTGATTTTCATGCTTCCAGGGGCTCGGGAAGTGAAATAAATACTATTTGGAGGCATTTAATGTTCAAGCAAAAACAGCTGATTTTTGACAAAAGAGATAACACCCCCCCATTACGTCATGCTTCAGAAATGTGGAAAATGGTCAGTTTTCAAATGTTTTATTTTTGAACGTCAGTTCACATTTGTAGGTGGATCATCAGTGTTAGAGCTAAAATTACCATGTTTAAAGTGATTTTCATGCTTCCAGGGGCCCTAAACACAAGATTTATGGAATGGATAATAGTGCATGAAAATGGCCAATTTACTCACTCTGAGTTCTCAAAAAGGGTTTCTTCACCCCGGGAAGTTAATTAAATACCATTTGGAGGCATTTAATGTTCGAGCAAAAACGGCTGATTTTCGACAAAAGAGATAACACCCCCCCATTACGTCATGCTTCAGAAATGTGGAAAATGGTCCGTTTTCAAATGTTTTATTTTTGAACGTCAGTTCACATTTGTAGGTGGATCATCAGTGTTAGAGCTAAAATTAGCATGTTTAAAGTGATTTTCATGCTTCCAGGGGCTCGGGAAGTGAATTAAATACTATTTGGAGGCATTTAATGTTCATTCAAAAACAGCTGATTTTTGACAAAAGAGATAACACCCCCCCATTACGTCACGCTTCAGAAATGTGGAAAATGGTCCGTTTTCAAATGTTTTATTTTTGAACGTCAGTTCACATTTGTAGGTGGATCATCAGTGTTAGAGCTAAAATTAGCATGTTTAAAGTGATTTTCATGCTTCCAGGGGCCCTAAACACAAGATTTATGGAATGGTTAAAAGTGCATTAAAATGGCCAATTTACTCACTCTGAGTTCTCAAAAAGGGTTTCTTCAACCCGGGAAGTTAATTAAATACCATTTGGAGGCATTTAATGTTCGAGCAAAAACGGCTGATTTTTGACAAAAGAGATGACACCCCCCCATTACGTCATGCTTCACTTTATGTGGAAAATGGTCAGTTTTCAAATGTTTTATTTTTGAACGTCAGTTCACATTTGTAGGTGGATCATCAGTGTTAGAGCTAAAATTAGCATGTTTAAAGTGATTTTCATGCTTCCAGGGGCTCGGGAAGTGAATTAAATACTATTTGGAGGCATTTAATGTTCAATCAAAAACAGCTGATTTTTGACAAAAGAGATAACACCCCCCCATTACGTCATGCTTCAGAAATGTGGAAAATGGTCCGTTATCAAATGTTTTATTTTTGAACGTCAGTTCACATTTGTAGGTGGATCATCAGTGTTAGTGCTAAAATTAGCATGTTTAAAGTGATTTTCATGCTTCCAGGGGCCCTAAACACAAGATTTATGGAATGATTAAAAGTGCATGAAAATGGCCAATTTACTCACTCTGAGTTCTCAAAAAGGGTTTCTTCACCCCGGGAAGTTATTTAAATACCATTTGGAGGCATTTAATGTTCAAGCAAAAACAGCTGATTTTTGACAAAAGAGATAACACCCCCCCATTACGTCATGCTTCAGAAATGTGGAAAATGGTCCGTTTTCAAATGTTTTATTTTTGAACGTCAGTTCACATTTGTAGGTGGATCATCAGTGTTAGAGCTAAAATTAGCACGTTTAAAGTGATTTTCATGCTTCCAGGGGCCCTAAACACAAGATTTATGGAATGGTTAAAAGTGCATGAAAATGGCCAATTTACTCACTCTGAGTTCTCAAAAAGGGTTTCTTCACCCCGGGAAGTTAATTAAATACCATTTGGAGGCATTTAATGTTCGAGCAAAAACGGCTGATTTTCGACAAAAGAGATAACACCCCCCGTTACGGCATGCTTCAGAAATGTGGAAAATGGTCCGTTTTCAAATGTTTTATTTTTGAACGTCAGTTCACATTTGTAGGTGGATCATCAGTGTTAGAGCTAAAATTAGCATGTTTAAAGTGATTTTCATGCTTCCAGGGGCTCGGGAAGTGAAATAAATACTATTTGGAGGCATTTAATGTTCAAGCAAAAACAGCTGATTTTTGACAAAAGAGATAACACCCCCCCATTACGTCTTGCTTCAGAAATGTGGAAAATGGTCCGTTTTCAAATGTTTTATTTTTGAACGTCAGTTCACATTTGTAGGTGGATCATCAGTGTTAGAGCTAAAATTAGCATGTTTAAAGTGATTTTCATGCTTCCAGGGGCCCTAAACACAAGATTTATGGAATGGTTAAAAGTGCATGAAAATGGCCAATTTACTCACTCTGAGTTCTCAAAAAGGGTTTCTTCACCCCGGGAAGTTAATTAAATACCATTTGGAGGCATTTAATGTTCGAGCAAAAACGGCTGATTTTCGACAAAAGAGATAACACCCCCCATTACGTCATGCTTCAGAAATGTGGAAAATGGTCCGTTTTCAAATTTTTATTTTTGAACATCAGTTCACATTTGTAGGTGGATCATCAGTGTTAGAGCTAAAATTAGCATGTTTGAAGTGATTTTCATGCTTCCATGGGCTCGGGAAGTGAATTAAATACTATTTGGAGGCATTTAATGTTCAAGCAAAAACAGCTGATTTTTGACAAAAGAGATAACACCCCCCCCATCACGTCATGCTTCAGAAATGTGGAAAATGGTCCGTTTTCAAATGTTTTATTTTTGAACGTCAGTTCACATTTGTAGGTGGATCATCAGTGTTAGAGCTAAAATTAGCATGTTTAAAGTGATTTTCATGCTTCCAGGGGCCCTAAACACAAGATTTATGGAATGGTTAAAAGTGCATGAAAATGGCCAATTTACTCACTCTGAGTTCTCAAAAAGGGTTTCTTCACCCCGGGAAGTTAATTAAATACCATTTGGAGGCATTTAATGTTCGAGCAAAAACGGCTGATTTTTGAAAAAAGAGATAACACCCCCCCATTACGTCATGCTTCACTTTATGTGGAAAATGGTCAGTTTTCAAATGTTTTATTTTTGAACGTCAGTTCACATTTGTAGGTGGATCATCAGTGTTAGAGCTAAAATTAGCATGTTTAAAGTGATTTTCATGCTTCCAGGGGCTCGGGAAGTGAATTAAATACTATTTGGAGGCATTTAATGTTCAATCAAAAACAGCCGATTTTTGACAAAAGAGATAACACCCCCCTGTTACGTCATGCTTCAGAAATGTGGAAAATGGTCAGTTATCAAATGTTTCATTTTTGAACGTCAGTTCACATTTGTAGGTGGAGCATCAGTGTTAGTGCTAAAATTAGCATGTTTAAAGTGATTTTCATGCTTCCTGGGGCCCTAAACACAAGATTTATGGAATGGTTAAAAGTGCATGAAAATGGCCAATTTACTCACTCTGAGTTCTCAAAAAGGGTTTCTTCACCCCAGGAAGTTAATTAAATACCATTTGGAGGCATTTAATGTTCAAGCAAAAACAGCTGATTTTTGACAAAAGAGATAACACCCCCCCATTACGTCATGCTTCAGAAATGTGGAAAATGGTTCGTTTTTAAATGTTTTATTTTTGAACGTCAGTTCACATTTGTAGGTGGATCATCAGTGTTAGAGCTAAAATTAGCATGTTTAAAGTGATTTTCATGCTTCCAGGGTCCCTAAACACAAGATTTATGGAATGGTTAAAAGTGCATGAAAATGGCCAATTTACTCACTCTGAGTTCTCAAAAAGGGTTTCTTCACCCCGGGAAGTTAATTAAATACCATTTGGAGGCATTTAATGTTCGAGCAAAAACGGCTGATTTTCGACAAAAGAGATAACACCCCCCATTACGTCATGCTTCAGAAATGTGGAAAATGGTCCGTTTTCAAATGTTTTATTTTTGAACGTCAGTTCACATTTGTAGGTGGATCATCAGTGTTAGAGCTAAAATTAGCATGTTTAAAGTGATTTTCATGCTTCCAGGGGCTCGGGAAGTGAATTAAATACTATTTGGAGGCATTTAATGTTCAATCAAAAACAGCCGATTTTTGACAAAAGAGATAACACCCCCCTGTTACGTCATGCTTCAGAAATGTGGAAAATGGTCAGTTATCAAATGTTTCATTTTTGAACGTCAGTTCACATTTGTAGGTGGAGCATCAGTGTTAGTGCTAAAATTAGCATGTTTAAAGTGATTTTCATGCTTCCAGGGGCCCTAAACACAAGATTTTTGGAATGGTTAAAAGTGCATGAAAATGGCCAATTTACTCACTCTGAGTTCTCAAAAAGGGTTTCTTCACCCAGGGAAGTTAATTAAATACCATTTGGAGGCATTTAATGTTCGAGCAAAAACGGCTGATTTTCGACAAAAGAGATAACACCCCCCCATTACTTCATGCTTCAGAAATGTGGAAAATGGTCCGTTTTCAAATGTTTTATTTTTGAATGTCAGTTCACATTTGTAGGTGGATCATCAGTGTTAGAGCTAAAATTAGCATGTTTAAAGTGATTTTCATGCTTCCAGGGTCCCTAAACACAAGATTTATGGAATGGTTAAAAGTGCATGAAAATGGCCAATTTACTCACTCTGAGTTCTCAAAAAGGGTTTCTTCACCCCGGGAAGTGAATTAAATACTATTTGGAGGCATTTAAAGTTCAATCAAAAACAGCTGATTTTTGGCAAAAGAGATAACACCCCCCCATTACGTCATGCTTCAGAAATGTGGAAAATGGTCCGTTTTCAAATGTTTTATTTTTGAACGTCAGTTCACATTTGTAGGTGGATCATCAGTGTTAGAGCTAAAATTAGCATGTTTAAAGTGATTTTCATGATTCCAGGGGCCCTAAACAAAAGATTTATGGAATGGTTAAAAGTGCATAAAATGGCCAATTTACTCACTCTGAGTTCTCAAAAAGGGTTTCTTCACCCAGGGAAGTTAATTAAATACCATTTGGAGGCATTTAATGTTCGAGCAAAAACGGCTGATTTTCGACAAAAGAGATAACACCCCCCCATTACTTCATGCTTCAGAAATGTGGAAAATGGTCCGTTTTCAAATGTTTTATTTTTGAATGTCAGTTCACATTTGTAGGTGGATCATCAGTGTTAGAGCTAAAATTAGCATGTTTAAAGTGATTTTCATGCTTCCAGGGGCTCCGGAAGTGAATTAAATACTATTTGGAGGCATTTAATGTTCAATCAAAAACAGCTGATTTTTGACAAAAGAGATAACACCCCCCCCATTACGTCATGCTTCAGAAATGTGGAAAATGGTCAGTTTTCAAATGTTTTATTTTTGAACGTCAGTTCACATTTGTAGGTGGATCATCAGTGTTAGAGCTAAAATTAGCATGTTTAAAGTGATTTTCATGCTTCCAGGGGCCCTAAACACAAGATTTATGGAATGGTTAAAAGTGCATGAAAATGGCCAATTTACTCACTCTGAGTTCTCAAAAAGGGTTTCTTCACCCCGGGAAGTTAATTAAATACCATTTGGAGGCATTTAATGTTCGAGCAAAAACGGCTGATTTTCGACAAAAGAGATAACACCCCCCCATTACGTCATGCTTCAGAAATGTGGAAAATGGTCAGTTTTCAAATGTTTTATTTTTGAACGTCAGTTCACATTTGTAGGTGGATCATCAGTGTTAGAGCTAAAATTAGCATGTTTAAAGTGATTTTCATGCTTCCAGGGGCTCGGGAAGTGAATTAAATACTATTTGGAGGCATTTAATGTTCAAGCAAAAACAGCTGATTTTTGACAAAAGAGATAACACCCCCCCATTACGTCATGCTTCAGAAATGTGGAAAATGGTCCGTTTTCAAATGTTTTATTTTTGAACGTCAGTTCACATTTGTAGGTGGATCATCAGTGTTAGAGCTAAAATTACCATGTTTAAAGTGATTTTCATGCTTCTAGGGGCCCTAAACACAAGATTTATGGAATGGATAAAAGTGCATGAAAATGGCCAATTTACTCACTCTGAGTTCTCAAAAAGGGTTTCTTCACCCCGGGAAGTTAATTAAATACCATTTGGAGGCATTTAATGTTTGAGCAAAAACGGCTGATTTTCGACAAAAGAGATAACACCCCCCATTACGTCATGCTTCAGAAATGTGGAAAATGGTCCGTTTTCAAATGTTTTATTTTTGAACGTCAGTTCACATTTGTAGGTGGATCATCAGTGTTAGAGCTAAAATTAGCATGTTTAAAGTGATTTTCATGCTTCCAGGGGCTCGGGAAGTGAATTAAATACTATTTGGAGGCATTTAATGTTCAATCAAAAACAGCTGATTTTTGACAAAAGAGATAACACCCCCCTCATTACGTCATGCTTCAGAAATGTGGAAAATGGTCAGTTATCAAATGTTTTATTTTTGAACGTCAGTTCACATTTGTAGGTGGATCATCAGTGTTAGAGCTAAAATTAGCATGTTTAAAGTGATTTTCATGCTTCCAGGGGCCCTAAACACAAGATTTATGGAATGGTTAAAAGTGCATTAAAATGGCCAATTTACCCACTCTGAGTTCTCAAAAAGGGTTTCTTCAACCCGGGAAGTTAATTAAATACCATTTGGAGGCATTTAATGTTTGAGCAAAAACGGCTGATTTTTGACAAAAGAGATAACACCCCCCCATTACGTCATGCTTCACTTTATGTGGAAAATGGTCAGTTTTCAAATGTTTTATTTTTGAACGTCAGTTCACATTTGTAGGTGGATCATCAGTGTTAGAGATAAAATTAGCATGTTTAAAGTGATTTTCATGCTTCCAGGGGCTCGGGAAGTGAATTAAATACTATTTGGAGGCATTTAATGTTCAATCAAAAACAGCTGATTTTTGACAAAAGAGATAACACCCCCCCGTTACGTCATGCTTCAGAAATGTGGAAAATGGTCAGTTATCAAATGTTTTATTTTTGAACGTCAGTTCACATTTGTAGGTGGATCATCAGTGTTAGAGCTAAAATTAGCATGTTTAAAGTGATTTTCATGCTTCCAGGGGCCCTAAACACAAGATTTATGGAATGGTTAAAAGTGCATTAAAATGGCCAATTTACCCACTCTGAGTTCTCAAAAAGGGTTTCTTCAACCCGGGAAGTTAATTAAATACCATTTGGAGGCATTTAATGTTTGAGCAAAAACGGCTGATTTTTGACAAAAGAGATAACACCCCCCCATTACGTCATGCTTCACTTTATGTGGAAAATGGTCAGTTTTCAAATGTTTTATTTTTGAACGTCAGTTCACATTTGTAGGTGGATCATCAGTGTTAGAGCTAAAATTAGCATGTTTAAAGTGATTTTCATGCTTCCAGGGGCTCGGGAAGTGAATTAAATACTATTTGGAGGCATTTAATGTTCAAGCAAAAACAGCTGATTTTTGACAAAAGAGATAACACCCCCCCATTACGTCATGCTTCAGAAATGTGGAAAATGGTCCGTTTTCAAATGTTTTATTTTTGAACGTCAGTTCACATTTGTAGGTGGATCATCAGTGTTAGAGCTAAAATTAGCATGTTTAAAGTGATTTTCATGCTTCCAGGGGCCCTAAACACAAGATTTATGGAATGGTTAAAAGTGCATGAAAATGGCCAATTTACTCACTCTGAGTTCTCAAAAAGGGTTTCTTCACCCCGGGAAGTTAATTAAATACCATTTGGAGGCATTTAATGTTCGAGCAAAAACAGCTGATTTTCGACAAAAGAGATAACACCCCCCCATTACGTCATGCTTCAGAAATGTGGAAAATGGTCCGTTTTTAAATGTTTTATTTTTGAACGTCAGTTCACATTTGTAGGTGGATCATCAGTGTTAGAGCTAAAATTAGCATGTTTAAAGTGATTTTCATGCTTCCAGGGGCTCGGGAAGTGAATTAAATACTATTTGGAGGCATTTAATGTTCAATCAAAAACAGCTGATTTTTGACAAAAGAGATAACACCCCCCCATTACGTCATGCTTCAGAAATGTGGAAAATGGTCCGTTTTCAAATGTTTTATTTTTGAACGTCAGTTCACATTTGTAGGTGGATCATCAGTGTTAGAGCTAAAATTAGCATGTTTAAAGTGATTTTCATGCTTCCAGGGGCCCTAAACACAAGATTTATGGAATGGTTAAAAGTGCATGAAAATAGCCAATTTACTCACTCTGAGTTCTCAAAAAGGGTTTCTTCACCCAGGGAAGTTAATTAAATACCATTTGGAGGCATTTAATGTTCGAGCAAAAACGGCTGATTTTCGACAAAAGAGATAACACCCCCCCATTACGTCATGCTTCAGAAATGTGGAAAATGGTCAGTTTTCAAATGTTTTATTTTTGAACGTCAGTTCACATTTGTAGGTGGATCATCAGTGTTAGAGCTAAAATTAGCATGTTTAAAGTGATTTTCATGCTTCCAGGGGCTCGGGAAGTGAATTAAATACTATTTGGAGGCATTTAATGTTCAAGCAAAAACAGCTGATTTTTGACAAAAGAGATAACACCCCCCCATTACGTCATGCTTCAGAAATGTGGAAAATGGTCCGTTTTCAAATGTTTTATTTTTGAACGTCAGTTCACATTTGTAGGTGGATCATCAGTGTTAGAGCTAAAATTACCATGTTTAAAGTGATTTTCATGCTTCTAGGGGCCCTAAACACAAGATTTATGGAATGGATAAAAGTGCATGAAAATGGCCAATTTACTCACTCTGAGTTCTCAAAAAGGGTTTCTTCACCCCGGGAAGTTAATTAAATACCATTTGGAGGCATTTAATGTTTGAGCAAAAACGGCTGATTTTCGACAAAAGAGATAACACCCCCCATTACGTCATGCTTCAGAAATGTGGAAAATGGTCCGTTTTCAAATGTTTTATTTTTGAACGTCAGTTCACATTTGTAGGTGGATCATCAGTGTTAGAGCTAAAATTAGCATGTTTAAAGTGATTTTCATGCTTCCAGGGGCTCGGGAAGTGAATTAAATACTATTTGGAGGCATTTAATGTTCAATCAAAAACAGCTGATTTTTGACAAAAGAGATAACACCCCCCTCATTACGTCATGCTTCAGAAATGTGGAAAATGGTCAGTTATCAAATGTTTTATTTTTGAACGTCAGTTCACATTTGTAGGTGGATCATCAGTGTTAGAGCTAAAATTAGCATGTTTAAAGTGATTTTCATGCTTCCAGGGGCCCTAAACACAAGATTTATGGAATGGTTAAAAGTGCATTAAAATGGCCAATTTACCCACTCTGAGTTCTCAAAAAGGGTTTCTTCAACCCGGGAAGTTAATTAAATACCATTTGGAGGCATTTAATGTTTGAGCAAAAACGGCTGATTTTTGACAAAAGAGATAACACCCCCCCATTACGTCATGCTTCACTTTATGTGGAAAATGGTCAGTTTTCAAATGTTTTATTTTTGAACGTCAGTTCACATTTGTAGGTGGATCATCAGTGTTAGAGATAAAATTAGCATGTTTAAAGTGATTTTCATGCTTCCAGGGGCTCGGGAAGTGAATTAAATACTATTTGGAGGCATTTAATGTTCAATCAAAAACAGCTGATTTTTGACAAAAGAGATAACACCCCCCCGTTACGTCATGCTTCAGAAATGTGGAAAATGGTCAGTTATCAAATGTTTTATTTTTGAACGTCAGTTCACATTTGTAGGTGGATCATCAGTGTTAGAGCTAAAATTAGCATGTTTAAAGTGATTTTCATGCTTCCAGGGGCCCTAAACACAAGATTTATGGAATGGTTAAAAGTGCATTAAAATGGCCAATTTACCCACTCTGAGTTCTCAAAAAGGGTTTCTTCAACCCGGGAAGTTAATTAAATACCATTTGGAGGCATTTAATGTTTGAGCAAAAACGGCTGATTTTTGACAAAAGAGATAACACCCCCCCATTACGTCATGCTTCACTTTATGTGGAAAATGGTCAGTTTTCAAATGTTTTATTTTTGAACGTCAGTTCACATTTGTAGGTGGATCATCAGTGTTAGAGCTAAAATTAGCATGTTTAAAGTGATTTTCATGCTTCCAGGGGCTCGGGAAGTGAATTAAATACTATTTGGAGGCATTTAATGTTCAAGCAAAAACAGCTGATTTTTGACAAAAGAGATAACACCCCCCCATTACGTCATGCTTCAGAAATGTGGAAAATGGTCCGTTTTCAAATGTTTTATTTTTGAACGTCAGTTCACATTTGTAGGTGGATCATCAGTGTTAGAGCTAAAATTAGCATGTTTAAAGTGATTTTCATGCTTCCAGGGGCCCTAAACACAAGATTTATGGAATGGTTAAAAGTGCATGAAAATGGCCAATTTACTCACTCTGAGTTCTCAAAAAGGGTTTCTTCACCCCGGGAAGTTAATTAAATACCATTTGGAGGCATTTAATGTTCGAGCAAAAACAGCTGATTTTCGACAAAAGAGATAACACCCCCCCATTACGTCATGCTTCAGAAATGTGGAAAATGGTCCGTTTTTAAATGTTTTATTTTTGAACGTCAGTTCACATTTGTAGGTGGATCATCAGTGTTAGAGCTAAAATTAGCATGTTTAAAGTGATTTTCATGCTTCCAGGGGCTCGGGAAGTGAATTAAATACTATTTGGAGGCATTTAATGTTCAATCAAAAACAGCTGATTTTTGACAAAAGAGATAACACCCCCCCATTACGTCATGCTTCAGAAATGTGGAAAATGGTCCGTTTTCAAATGTTTTATTTTTGAACGTCAGTTCACATTTGTAGGTGGATCATCAGTGTTAGAGCTAAAATTAGCATGTTTAAAGTGATTTTCATGCTTCCAGGGGCCCTAAACACAAGATTTATGGAATGGTTAAAAGTGCATGAAAATAGCCAATTTACTCACTCTGAGTTCTCAAAAAGGGTTTCTTCACCCAGGGAAGTTAATTAAATACCATTTGGAGGCATTTAATGTTCGAGCAAAAACGGCTGATTTTCGACAAAAGAGATAACACCCCCCCATTACTTCATGCTTCAGAAATGTGGAAAATGGTGCGTTTTCAAATGTTTTATTTTTGAATGTCAGTTCACATTTGTAGGTGGATCATCAGTGTTAGAGCTAAAATTAGCATGTTTAAAATGATTTTCATGCTTCCAGGGGCTCGGGAAGTGAATTAAATACTATTTGGAGGCATTTAATGTTCAATCAAAAACAGCTGATTTTTGACAAAAGAGATAACACCCCCCCATTACGTCATGCTTCAGAAATGTGGAAAATGGTCAGTTTTCAAATGTTTTATTTTTGAACATCAGTTCACATTTGTAGGTGGATCATCAGTGTTAGAGCTAAAATTAGCATGTTTAAAGTGATCTTCATGCTTCCAGGGGCCCTAAACACAAGATTTATGGAATGGTTAAAAGTGCATGAAAATGGCCAATTTACTCACTCTGAGTTCTCAAAAAGGGTTTCTTCACCCCGGGAAGTTAATTAAATACCATTTGGAGGCATTTAATGTTCGAGCAAAAACGGCTGATTTTTGAAAAAAGAGATAACACCCCCCCATTACGTCATGCTTCACTTTATGTGGAAAATGGTCAGTTTTCAAATGTTTTATTTTTGAACGTCAGTTCACATTTGTAGGTGGATCATCAGTGTTAGAGCTAAAATTAGCATGTTTAAAGTGATTTTCATGCTTCCAGGGGCTCGGGAAGTGAATTAAATACTATTTGGAGGCATTTAATGTTCAATCAAAAACAGCCGATTTTTGACAAAAGAGATAACACCCCCCTGTTACGTCATGCTTCAGAAATGTGGAAAATGGTCAGTTATCAAATGTTTCATTTTTGAACGTCAGTTCACATTTGTAGGTGGAGCATCAGTGTTAGTGCTAAAATTAGCATGTTTAAAGTGATTTTCATGCTTCCTGGGGCCCTAAACACAAGATTTATGGAATGGTTAAAAGTGCATGAAAATGGCCAATTTACTCACTCTGAGTTCTCAAAAAGGGTTTCTTCACCCCAGGAAGTTAATTAAATACCATTTGGAGGCATTTAATGTTCAAGCAAAAACAGCTGATTTTTGACAAAAGAGATAACACCCCCCCATTACGTCATGCTTCAGAAATGTGGAAAATGGTTCGTTTTTAAATGTTTTATTTTTGAACGTCAGTTCACATTTGTAGGTGGATCATCAGTGTTAGAGCTAAAATTAGCATGTTTAAAGTGATTTTCATGCTTCCAGGGTCCCTAAACACAAGATTTATGGAATGGTTAAAAGTGCATGAAAATGGCCAATTTACTCACTCTGAGTTCTCAAAAAGGGTTTCTTCACCCCGGGAAGTTAATTAAATACCATTTGGAGGCATTTAATGTTCGAGCAAAAACGGCTGATTTTCGACAAAAGAGATAACACCCCCCATTACGTCATGCTTCAGAAATGTGGAAAATGGTCCGTTTTCAAATGTTTTATTTTTGAACGTCAGTTCACATTTGTAGGTGGATCATCAGTGTTAGAGCTAAAATTAGCATGTTTAAAGTGATTTTCATGCTTCCAGGGGCCCTAAACACAAGATTTTTGGAATGGTTAAAAGTGCATGAAAATGGCCAATTTACTCACTCTGAGTTCTCAAAAAGGGTTTCTTCACCCAGGGAAGTTAATTAAATACCATTTGGAGGCATTTAATGTTCGAGCAAAAACGGCTGATTTTCGACAAAAGAGATAACACCCCCCCATTACTTCATGCTTCAGAAATGTGGAAAATGGTCCGTTTTCAAATGTTTTATTTTTGAATGTCAGTTCACATTTGTAGGTGGATCATCAGTGTTAGAGCTAAAATTAGCATGTTTAAAGTGATTTTCATGCTTCCAGGGTCCCTAAACACAAGATTTATGGAATGGTTAAAAGTGCATGAAAATGGCCAATTTACTCACTCTGAGTTCTCAAAAAGGGTTTCTTCACCCCGGGAAGTGAATTAAATACTATTTGGAGGCATTTAAAGTTCAATCAAAAACAGCTGATTTTTGGCAAAAGAGATAACACCCCCCCATTACGTCATGCTTCAGAAATGTGGAAAATGGTCCGTTTTCAAATGTTTTATTTTTGAACGTCAGTTCACATTTGTAGGTGGATCATCAGTGTTAGAGCTAAAATTAGCATGTTTAAAGTGATTTTCATGATTCCAGGGGCCCTAAACAAAAGATTTATGGAATGGTTAAAAGTGCATAAAATGGCCAATTTACTCACTCTGAGTTCTCAAAAAGGGTTTCTTCACCCAGGGAAGTTAATTAAATACCATTTGGAGGCATTTAATGTTCGAGCAAAAACGGCTGATTTTCGACAAAAGAGATAACACCCCCCCATTACTTCATGCTTCAGAAATGTGGAAAATGGTCCGTTTTCAAATGTTTTATTTTTGAATGTCAGTTCACATTTGTAGGTGGATCATCAGTGTTAGAGCTAAAATTAGCATGTTTAAAGTGATTTTCATGCTTCCAGGGGCTCCGGAAGTGAATTAAATACTATTTGGAGGCATTTAATGTTCAATCAAAAACAGCTGATTTTTGACAAAAGAGATAACACCCCCCCCATTACGTCATGCTTCAGAAATGTGGAAAATGGTCAGTTTTCAAATGTTTTATTTTTGAACGTCAGTTCACATTTGTAGGTGGATCATCAGTGTTAGAGCTAAAATTAGCATGTTTAAAGTGATTTTCATGCTTCCAGGGGCCCTAAACACAAGATTTATGGAATGGTTAAAAGTGCATGAAAATGGCCAATTTACTCACTCTGAGTTCTCAAAAAGGGTTTCTTCACCCCGGGAAGTTAATTAAATACCATTTGGAGGCATTTAATGTTCGAGCAAAAACGGCTGATTTTCGACAAAAGAGATAACACCCCCCCATTACGTCATGCTTCAGAAATGTGGAAAATGGTCAGTTTTCAAATGTTTTATTTTTGAACGTCAGTTCACATTTGTAGGTGGATCATCAGTGTTAGAGCTAAAATTAGCATGTTTAAAGTGATTTTCATGCTTCCAGGGGCTCGGGAAGTGAATTAAATACTATTTGGAGGCATTTAATGTTCAAGCAAAAACAGCTGATTTTTGACAAAAGAGATAACACCCCCCCATTACGTCATGCTTCAGAAATGTGGAAAATGGTCCGTTTTCAAATGTTTTATTTTTGAACGTCAGTTCACATTTGTAGGTGGATCATCAGTGTTAGAGCTAAAATTACCATGTTTAAAGTGATTTTCATGCTTCTAGGGGCCCTAAACACAAGATTTATGGAATGGATAAAAGTGCATGAAAATGGCCAATTTACTCACTCTGAGTTCTCAAAAAGGGTTTCTTCACCCCGGGAAGTTAATTAAATACCATTTGGAGGCATTTAATGTTTGAGCAAAAACGGCTGATTTTCGACAAAAGAGATAACACCCCCCATTACGTCATGCTTCAGAAATGTGGAAAATGGTCCGTTTTCAAATGTTTTATTTTTGAACGTCAGTTCACATTTGTAGGTGGATCATCAGTGTTAGAGCTAAAATTAGCATGTTTAAAGTGATTTTCATGCTTCCAGGGGCTCGGGAAGTGAATTAAATACTATTTGGAGGCATTTAATGTTCAATCAAAAACAGCTGATTTTTGACAAAAGAGATAACACCCCCCCCATTACGTCATGCTTCAGAAATGTGGAAAATGGTCAGTTATCAAATGTTTTATTTTTGAACGTCAGTTCACATTTGTAGGTGGATCATCAGTGTTAGAGCTAAAATTAGCATGTTTAAAGTGATTTTCATGCTTCCAGGGGCCCTAAACACAAGATTTATGGAATGGTTAAAAGTGCATTAAAATGGCCAATTTACCCACTCTGAGTTCTCAAAAAGGGTTTCTTCAACCCGGGAAGTTAATTAAATACCATTTGGAGGCATTTAATGTTTGAGCAAAAACGGCTGATTTTTGACAAAAGAGATAACACCCCCCCATTACGTCATGCTTCACTTTATGTGGAAAATGGTCAGTTTTCAAATGTTTTATTTTTGAACGTCAGTTCACATTTGTAGGTGGATCATCAGTGTTAGAGCTAAAATTAGCATGTTTAAAGTGATTTTCATGCTTCCAGGGGCTCGGGAAGTGAATTAAATACTATTTGGAGGCATTTAATGTTCAATCAAAAACAGCTGATTTTTGACAAAAGAGATAACACCCCCCCGTTACGTCATGCTTCAGAAATGTGGAAAATGGTCAGTTATCAAATGTTTTATTTTTGAACGTCAGTTCACATTTGTAGGTGGATCATCAGTGTTAGAGCTAAAATTAGCATGTTTAAAGTGATTTTCATGCTTCCAGGGGCCCTAAACACAAGATTTATGGAATGGTTAAAAGTGCATTAAAATGGCCAATTTACCCACTCTGAGTTCTCAAAAAGGGTTTCTTCAACCCGGGAAGTTAATTAAATACCATTTGGAGGCATTTAATGTTTGAGCAAAAACGGCTGATTTTTGACAAAAGAGATAACACCCCCCCATTACGTCATGCTTCACTTTATGTGGAAAATGGTCAGTTTTCAAATGTTTTATTTTTGAACGTCAGTTCACATTTGTAGGTGGATCATCAGTGTTAGAGCTAAAATTAGCATGTTTAAAGTGATTTTCATGCTTCCAGGGGCTCGGGAAGTGAATTAAATACTATTTGGAGGCATTTAATGTTCAAGCAAAAACAGCTGATTTTTGACAAAAGAGATAACACCCCCCCATTACGTCATGCTTCAGAAATGTGGAAAATGGTCCGTTTTCAAATGTTTTATTTTTGAACGTCAGTTCACATTTGTAGGTGGATCATCAGTGTTAGAGCTAAAATTAGCATGTTTAAAGTGATTTTCATGCTTCCAGGGGCCCTAAACACAAGATTTATGGAATGGTTAAAAGTGCATGAAAATGGCCAATTTACTCACTCTGAGTTCTCAAAAAGGGTTTCTTCACCCCGGGAAGTTAATTAAATACCATTTGGAGGCATTTAATGTTCGAGCAAAAACAGCTGATTTTCGACAAAAGAGATAACACCCCCCCATTACGTCATGCTTCAGAAATGTGGAAAATGGTCCGTTTTTAAATGTTTTATTTTTGAACGTCAGTTCACATTTGTAGGTGGATCATCAGTGTTAGAGCTAAAATTAGCATGTTTAAAGTGATTTTCATGCTTCCAGGGGCTCGGGAAGTGAATTAAATACTATTTGGAGGCATTTAATGTTCAATCAAAAACAGCTGATTTTTGACAAAAGAGATAACACCCCCCCATTACGTCATGCTTCAGAAATGTGGAAAATGGTCCGTTTTCAAATGTTTTATTTTTGAACGTCAGTTCACATTTGTAGGTGGATCATCAGTGTTAGAGCTAAAATTAGCATGTTTAAAGTGATTTTCATGCTTCCAGGGGCCCTAAACACAAGATTTATGGAATGGTTAAAAGTGCATGAAAATAGCCAATTTACTCACTCTGAGTTCTCAAAAAGGGTTTCTTCACCCAGGGAAGTTAATTAAATACCATTTGGAGGCATTTAATGTTCGAGCAAAAACGGCTGATTTTCGACAAAAGAGATAACACCCCCCCATTACTTCATGCTTCAGAAATGTGGAAAATGGTGCGTTTTCAAATGTTTTATTTTTGAATGTCAGTTCACATTTGTAGGTGGATCATCAGTGTTAGAGCTAAAATTAGCATGTTTAAAATGATTTTCATGCTTCCAGGGGCTCGGGAAGTGAATTAAATACTATTTGGAGGCATTTAATGTTCAATCAAAAACAGCTGATTTTTGACAAAAGAGATAACACCCCCCCATTACGTCATGCTTCAGAAATGTGGAAAATGGTCAGTTTTCAAATGTTTTATTTTTGAACATCAGTTCACATTTGTAGGTGGATCATCAGTGTTAGAGCTAAAATTAGCATGTTTAAAGTGATCTTCATGCTTCCAGGGGCCCTAAACACAAGATTTATGGAATGGTTAAAAGTGCATGAAAATGGCCAATTTACTCACTCTGAGTTCCCAAAAAGGGTTTCTTCACCCCGGGAAGTTAATTAAATACCATTTGGAGGCATTTAATGTTCGAGCAAAAACGGCTGATTTTCGACAAAAGAGATAACACCCCCCCATTACGTCATGCTTCAGAAATGTGGAAAATGGTCCGTTTTCAAATGTTTTATTTTTGAACGTCAGTTCACATTTGTAGGTGGATCATCAGTGTTAGAGCTAAAATTAGCATGTTTAAAGTGATTTTCATGCTTCCAGGGGCTCGGGAAGTGAATTAAATACTATTTGGAGGCATTTAATGTTCAAGCAAAAACAGCTGATTTTTGACAAAAGAGATAACACCCCCCCATTACGTCATGCTTCAGAAATGTGGAAAATGGTCCGTTTTCAAATGTTTTATTTTTGAACGTCAGTTCACATTTGTAGGTGGATCATCAGTGTTAGAGCTAAAATTACCATGTTTAAAGTGATTTTCATGCTTCCAGGGGCCCTAAACACAAGATTTATGGAATGGATAAAAGTGCATGAAAATGGCCAATTTACTCACTCTGAGTTCTCAAAAAGGGTTTCTTCACCCCGGGAAGTTAATTAAATACCATTTGGAGGCATTTAATGTTCGAGCAAAAACAGCTGATTTTTGACAAAAGAGATAACACCCCCCCATTACGTCATGCTTCAGAAATGTGGAAAATGGTCCGTTTTCAAATGTTTTATTTTTGAACGTCAGTTCACATTTGTAGGTGGATCATCAGTGTTAGAGCTAAAATTAGCATGTTTAAAGTGATTTTCATGCTTCCAGGGGCCCTAAACACAAGATTTATGGAATGGTTAAAAGTGCATTAAAATGGCCAATTTACTCACTCTGAGTTCTCAAAAAGGGTTTCTTCAACCCGGGAAGTTAATTAAATACCATTTGGAGGCATTTAATGTTCGAGCAAAAACGGCTGATTTTTGACAAAAGAGATGACACCCCCCCATTACGTCATGCTTCACTTTATGTGGAAAATGGTCAGTTTTCAAATGTTTTATTTTTGAACGTCAGTTCACATTTGTAGGTGGATCATCAGTGTTAGAGCTAAAATTAGCATGTTTAAAGTGATTTTCATGCTTCCAGGGGCTCGAGAAGTGAATTAAATACTATTTGGAGGCATTTAATGTTCAATCAAAAACAGCTGATTTTTGACAAAAGAGATAACACCCCCCCATTACGTCATGCTTCAGAAATGTGGAAAATGGTCCGTTATCAAATGTTTTATTTTTGAACGTCAGTTCACATTTGTAGGTGGATCATCAGTGTTAGAGCTAAAATTAGCATGTTTAAAGTGATTTTCATGCTTCCAGGGGCCCTAAACACAAGATTTATGGAATGGTTAAAAGTGCATTAAAATGGCCAATTTACTCACTCTGAGTTCTCAAAAAGGGTTTCTTCAACCCGGGAAGTTAATTAAATACCATTTGGAGGCATTTAATGTTTGAGCAAAAACGGCTGATTTTTGACAAAAGAGATAACACCCCCCCATTACGTCATGCTTCACTTTATGTGGAAAATGGTCAGTTTTCAAATGTTTTATTTTTGAACGTCAGTTCACATTTGTAGGTGGATCATCAGTGTTAGAGCTAAAATTAGCATGTTTAAAGTGATTTTCATGCTTCTAGGGGCTCGGGAAGTGAATTAAATACTATTTGGAGGCATTTAATGTTCAATCAAAAACAGCTGATTTTTGACAAAAGAGATAACACCCCCCCGTTACGTCATGCTTCAGAAATGTGGAAAATGGTCAGTTATCAAATGTTTTATTTTTGAACGTCAGTTCACATTTGTAGGTGGATCATCAGTGTTAGTGCTAAAATTAGCATGTTTAAAGTGATTTTCATGCTTCCAGGGGCCCTAAACACAAGATTTATGGAATGGTTAAAAGTGCAAGAAAATGGCCAATTTACTCAGTCTGAGTTCTCAAAAAGGGTTTCTTCACCCCGGGAAGTTAATTAAATACCATTTGGAGGCATTTAATGTTAGAGCAAAAACAGCAGATTTTTGACAAAAGAGATAACACCCCCCCATTACGTCATGCTTCAGAAATGTGGAAAATGGTCCGTTTTTAAATGTTTTATTTTTGAACGTCAGTTCACATTTGTAGGTGGATCATCAGTGTTAGAGCTAAAATTAGCATGTTTAAAGTGATTTTCCTGCTTCCAGGGGCCCTAAACACAAGATTTATGGAATGGTTAAAAGTGCATGAAAATGGCCAATTTACTCACTCTGAGTTCTCAAAAAGGGTTTCTTCACCCCGGGAAGTTAATTAAATACCATTTGGAGGCATTTAATGTTCGAGCAAAAACGGCTGATTTTCGACAAAAGAGATAACACCCCCCCATTACGTCATGCTTCAGAAATGTGGAAAATGGTCCGTTTTCAAATTTTTATTTTTGAACGTCAGTTCACATTTGTAGGTGGATCATCAGTGTTAGAGCTAAAATTAGCATGTTTAAAGTGATTTTCATGCTTCCAGGGGCTCGGGAAGTGAATTAAATTCTATTTGGAGGCATTTAATGTTCAAGCAAAAACAGCTGATTTTTGACAAAAGAGATAACACCCCCCCATTACGTCATGCTTCAGAAATGTGGAAAATGGTCCGTTTTCAAATGTTTTATTTTTGAACGTCAGTTCACATTTGTAGGTGGATCATCAGTGTTAGAGCTAAAATTAGCATGTTTAAAGTGATTTTCATGCTTCCAGGGGCCCTAAACACAAGATTTATGGAATGGTTAAAAGTGCATGAAAATGGCCAATTTACTCACTCTGAGTTCTCAAAAAGGGTTTCTTCACCCCGGGAAGTTAATTAAATACCATTTGGAGGCATTTAATGTTCGAGCAAAAACAGCTGATTTTCGACAAAAGAGATAACACCCCCCCATTACGTCATGCTTCAGAAATGTGGAAAATGGTCCGTTTTTAAATGTTTTATTTTTGAACGTCAGTTCACATTTGTAGGTGGATCATCAGTGTTAGAGCTAAAATTAGCATGTTTAAAGTGATTTTCATGCTTCCAGGGGCTCGGGAAGTGAATTAAATACTATTTGGAGGCATTTAATGTTCAATCAAAAACAGCTGATTTTTGACAAAAGAGATAACACCCCCCCATTACGTCATGCTTCAGAAATGTGGAAAATGGTCCGTTTTCAAATGTTTTATTTTTGAACGTCAGTTCACATTTGTAGGTGGATCATCAGTGTTAGAGCTAAAATTAGCATGTTTAAAGTGATTTTCATGCTTCCAGGGGCCCTAAACACAAGATTTATGGAATGGTTAAAAGTGCATGAAAATAGCCAATTTACTCACTCTGAGTTCTCAAAAAGGGTTTCTTCACCCCGGGAAGTTAATTAAATACCATTTGGAGGCATTTAATGTTCGAGCAAAAACGGCTGATTTTCGACAAAAGAGATAACACCCCCCCATTACGTCATGCTTCAGAAATGTGGAAAATGGTCCGTTTTCAAATGTTTTATTTTTGAACGTCAGTTCACATTTGTAGGTGGATCATCAGTGTTAGAGCTAAAATTAGCATGTTTAAAGTGATTTTCATGCTTCCAGGGGCTCGGGAAGTGAATTAAATACTATTTGGAGGCATTTAAAGTTCAAGCAAAAACAGCTGATTTTTGGCAAAAGAGATAACACCCCCCCATTACGTCATGCTTCAGAAATGTGGAAAATGGTCCGTTTTCAAATGTTTTATTTTTGAACGTCAGTTCACATTTGTAGGTGGATCATCAGTGTTAGAGCTAAAATTAGCATGTTTAAAGTGATTTTCATGATTCCAGGGGCCCTAAACAAAAGATTTATGGAATGGTTAAAAGTGCATAAAATGGCCAATTTACTCACTCTGAGTTCTCAAAAAGGGTTTCTTCACCCAGGGAAGTTAATTAAATACCATTTGGAGGCATTTAATGTTCGAGCAAAAACGGCTGATTTTCGACAAAAGAGATAACACCCCCCCATTACTTCATGCTTCAGAAATGTGGAAAATGGTGCGTTTTCAAATGTTTTATTTTTGAATGTCAGTTCACATTTGTAGGTGGATCATCAGTGTTAGAGCTAAAATTAGCATGTTTAAAGTGATTTTCATGCTTCCAGGGGCTCGGGAAGTGAATTAAATACTATTTGGAGGCATTTAATGTTCAATCAAAAACAGCTGATTTTTGACAAAAGAGATAACACCCCCCCATTACGTCATGCTTCAGAAATGTGGAAAATGGTCAGTTTTCAAATGTTTTATTTTTGAACATCAGTTCACATTTGTAGGTGGATCATCAGTGTTAGAGCTAAAATTAGCATGTTTAAAGTGATCTTCATGCTTCCAGGGGCCCTAAACACAAGATTTATGGAATGGTTAAAAGTGCATGAAAATGGCCAATTTACTCACTCTGAGTTCCCAAAAAGGGTTTCTTCACCCCGGGAAGTTAATTAAATACCATTTGGAGGCATTTAATGTTCGAGCAAAAACGGCTGATTTTCGACAAAAGAGATAACACCCCCCCATTACGTCATGCTTCAGAAATGTGGAAAATGGTCCGTTTTCAAATGTTTTATTTTTGAACGTCAGTTCACATTTGTAGGTGGATCATCAGTGTTAGAGCTAAAATTAGCATGTTTAAAGTGATTTTCATGCTTCCAGGGGCCCTAAACACAAGATTTATGGAATGGTTAAAAGTGCATTAAAATGGCCAATTTACTCACTCTGAGTTCTCAAAAAGGGTTTCTTCAACCCGGGAAGTTAATTAAATACCATTTGGAGGCATTTAATGTTTGAGCAAAAACGGCTGATTTTTGACAAAAGAGATAACACCCCCCCATTACGTCATGCTTCACTTTATGTGGAAAATGGTCAGTTTTCAAATGTTTTACTTTTTGAACGTCAGTTCACATTTGTAGGTGGATCATCAGTGTTAGAGCTAAAATTAGCATGTTTAAAGTGATTTTCATGCTTCCAGGGGCTCGGGAAGTGAATTAAATACTATTTGGAGGCATTTAATGTTCAATCAAAAACAGCTGATTTTTGACAAAAGAGATAACACCCCCCCGTTACGTCATGCTTCAGAAATGTGGAAAATGGTCAGTTATCAAATGTTTTATTTTTGAACGTCAGTTCACATTTGTAGGTGGATCATCAGTGTTAGTGCTAAAATTAGCATGTTTAAAGTGATTTTCATGCTTCCAGGGGCCCTAAACACAAGATTTATGGAATGGTTAAAAGTGCATGAAAATAGCCAATTTACTCACTCTGAGTTCTCAAAAAGGGTTTCTTCACCCAGGGAAGTTAATTAAATACCATTTGGAGGCATTTAATGTTCGAGCAAAAACGGCTGATTTTCGACAAAAGAGATAACACCCCCCCATTACTTCATGCTTCAGAAATGTGGAAAATGGTGCGTTTTCAAATGTTTTATTTTTGAATGTCAGTTCACATTTGTAGGTGGATCATCAGTGTTAGAGCTAAAATTAGCATGTTTAAAATGATTTTCATGCTTCCAGGGGCTCGGGAAGTGAATTAAATACTATTTGGAGGCATTTAATGTTCAATCAAAAACAGCTGATTTTTGACAAAAGAGATAACACCCCCCCATTACGTCATGCTTCAGAAATGTGGAAAATGGTCAGTTTTCAAATGTTTTATTTTTGAACATCAGTTCACATTTGTAGGTGGATCATCAGTGTTAGAGCTAAAATTAGCATGTTTAAAGTGATCTTCATGCTTCCAGGGGCCCTAAACACAAGATTTATGGAATGGTTAAAAGTGCATGAAAATGGCCAATTTACTCACTCTGAGTTCCCAAAAAGGGTTTCTTCACCCCGGGAAGTTAATTAAATACCATTTGGAGGCA
Source organism: Lissotriton vulgaris (assembly GCF_964263255.1). Classification (NCBI taxonomy): domain Eukaryota; kingdom Metazoa; phylum Chordata; class Amphibia; order Caudata; family Salamandridae; genus Lissotriton; species Lissotriton vulgaris. The sequence continues at coordinate 531,267 of NW_028249249.1, forward strand.
TTTAATGTTCGAGCAAAAACGGCTGATTTTCGACAAAAGAGATAACACCCCCCCATTACGTCATGCTTCAGAAATGTGGAAAATGGTCCGTTTTCAAATGTTTTATTTTTGAACGTCAGTTCACATTTGTAGGTGGATCATCAGTGTTAGAGCTAAAATTAGCATGTTTAAAGTGATTTTCATGCTTCCAGGGGCTCGGGAAGTGAATTAAATACTATTTGGAGGCATTTAATGTTCAAGCAAAAACAGCTGATTTTTGACAAAAGAGATAACACCCCCCCATTACGTCATGCTTCAGAAATGTGGAAAATGGTCCGTTTTCAAATGTTTTATTTTTGAACGTCAGTTCACATTTGTAGGTGGATCATCAGTGTTAGAGCTAAAATTACCATGTTTAAAGTGATTTTCATGCTTCCAGGGGCCCTAAACACAAGATTTATGGAATGGATAAAAGGGCATGAAAATGGCCAATTTACTCACTCTGAGTTCTCAAAAAGGGTTTCTTCACCCCGGGAAGTTAATTAAATACCATTTGGAGGCATTTAATGTTCGAGCAAAAACAGCTGATTTTTGACAAAAGAGATAACACCCCCCCATTACGTCATGCTTCAGAAATGTGGAAAATGGTCCGTTTTCAAATGTTTTATTTTTGAACGTCAGTTCACATTTGTAGGTGGATCATCAGTGTTAGAGCTAAAATTAGCATGTTTAAAGTGATTTTCATGCTTCCAGGGGTCCTAAACACAAGATTTATGGAATGGTTAAAAGTGCATTAAAATGGCCAATTTACTCACTCTGAGTTCTCAAAAAGGGTTTCTTCAACCCGGGAAGTTAATTAAATACCATTTGGAGGCATTTAATGTTCGAGCAAAAACGGCTGATTTTTGACAAAAGAGATGACACCCCCCCATTACGTCATGCTTCACTTTATGTGGAAAATGGTCAGTTTTCAAATGTTTTATTTTTGAACGTCAGTTCACATTTGTAGGTGGATCATCAGTGTTAGAGCTAAAATTAGCATGTTTAAAGTGATTTTCATGCTTCCAGGGGCTCGAGAAGTGAATTAAATACTATTTGGAGGCATTTAATGTTCAATCAAAAACAGCTGATTTTTGACAAAAGAGATAACACCCCCCCATTACGTCATGCTTCAGAAATGTGGAAAATGGTCCGTTATCAAATGTTTTATTTTTGAACGTCAGTTCACATTTGTAGGTGGATCATCAGTGTTAGAGCTAAAATTAGCATGTTTAAAGTGATTTTCATGCTTCCAGGGGCCCTAAACACAAGATTTATGGAATGGTTAAAAGTGCATTAAAATGGCCAATTTACTCACTCTGAGTTCTCAAAAAGGGTTTCTTCAACCCGGGAAGTTAATTAAATACCATTTGGAGGCATTTAATGTTTGAGCAAAAACGGCTGATTTTTGACAAAAGAGATAACACCCCCCCATTACGTCATGCTTCACTTTATGTGGAAAATGGTCAGTTTTCAAATGTTTTATTTTTGAACGTCAGTTCACATTTGTAGGTGGATCATCAGTGTTAGAGCTAAAATTAGCATGTTTAAAGTGATTTTCATGCTTCTAGGGGCTCGGGAAGTGAATTAAATACTATTTGGAGGCATTTAATGTTCAATCAAAAACAGCTGATTTTTGACAAAAGAGATAACACCCCCCCGTTACGTCATGCTTCAGAAATGTGGAAAATGGTCAGTTATCAAATGTTTTATTTTTGAACGTCAGTTCACATTTGTAGGTGGATCATCAGTGTTAGTGCTAAAATTAGCATGTTTAAAGTGATTTTCATGCTTCCAGGGGCCCTAAACACAAGATTTATGGAATGGTTAAAAGTGCATGAAAATGGCCAATTTACTCAGTCTGAGTTCTCAAAAAGGGTTTCTTCACCCCGGGAAGTTAATTAAATACCATTTGGAGGCATTTAATGTTAGAGCAAAAACAGCTGATTTTTGACAAAAGAGATAACACCCCCCCATTACGTCATGCTTCAGAAATGTGGAAAATGGTCAGTTTTTAAATGTTTTATTTTTGAACGTCAGTTCACATTTGTAGGTGGATCATCAGTGTTAGAGCTAAAATTAGCATGTTTAAAGTGATTTTCCTGCTTCCAGGGGCCCTAAACACAAGATTTATGGAATGGTTAAAAGTGCATGAAAATGGCCAATTTACTCACTCTGAGTTCTCAAAAAGGGTTTCTTCACCCCGGGAAGTTAATTAAATACCATTTGGAGGCATTTAATGTTCGAGCAAAAACGGCTGATTTTCGACAAAAGAGATAACACCCCCCCATTACGTCATGCTTCAGAAATGTGGAAAATGGTCCGTTTTCAAATTTTTATTTTTGAACGTCAGTTCACATTTGTAGGTGGATCATCAGTGTTAGAGCTAAAATTAGCATGTTTAAAGTGATTTTCATGCTTCCAGGGGCTCGGGAAGTGAATTAAATTCTATTTGGAGGCATTTAATGTTCAAGCAAAAACAGCTGATTTTTGACAAAAGAGATAACACCCCCCCATTACGTCATGCTTCAGAAATGTGGAAAATGGTCCGTTTTCAAATGTTTTATTTTTGAACGTCAGTTCACATTTGTAGGTGGATCATCAGTGTTAGAGCTAAAATTAGCATGTTTAAAGTGATTTTCATGCTTCCAGGGGCCCTAAACACAAGATTTATGGAATGGTTAAAAGTGCATGAAAATGGCCAATTTACTCACTCTGAGTTCTCAAAAAGGGTTTCTTCACCCCGGGAAGTTAATTAAATACCATTTGGAGGCATTTAATGTTCGAGCAAAAACAGCTGATTTTCGACAAAAGAGATAACACCCCCCCATTACGTCATGCTTCAGAAATGTGGAAAATGGTCCGTTTTTATATGTTTTATTTTTGAACGTCAGTTCACATTTGTAGGTGGATCATCAGTGTTAGAGCTAAAATTAGCATGTTTAAAGTGATTTTCATGCTTCCAGGGGCTCGGGAAGTGAATTAAATACTATTTGGAGGCATTTAATGTTCAATCAAAAACAGCTGATTTTTGACAAAAGAGATAACACCCCCCCATTACGTCATGCTTCAGAAATGTGGAAAATGGTCCGTTTTCAAATGTTTTATTTTTGAACGTCAGTTCACATTTGTAGGTGGATCATCAGTGTTAGAGCTAAAATTAGCATGTTTAAAGTGATTTTCATGCTTCCAGGGGCCCTAAACACAAGATTTATGGAATGGTTAAAAGTGCATGAAAATAGCCAATTTACTCACTCTGAGTTCTCAAAAAGGGTTTCTTCACCCCGGGAAGTTAATTAAATACCATTTGGAGGCATTTAATGTTCGAGCAAAAACGGCTGATTTTCGACAAAAGAGATAACACCCCCCCATTACTTCATGCTTCAGAAATGTGGAAAATGGTGCGTTTTCAAATGTTTTATTTTTGAATGTCAGTTCACATTTGTAGGTGGATCATCAGTGTTAGAGCTAAAATTAGCATGTTTAAAATGATTTTCATGCTTCCAGGGGCTCGGGAAGTGAATTAAATACTATTTGGAGGCATTTAATGTTCAATCAAAAACAGCTGATTTTTGACAAAAGAGATAACACCCCCCCATTACGTCATGCTTCAGAAATGTGGAAAATGGTCAGTTTTCAAATGTTTTATTTTTGAACATCAGTTCACATTTGTAGGTGGATCATCAGTGTTAGAGCTAAAATTAGCATGTTTAAAGTGATCTTCATGCTTCCAGGGGCCCTAAACACAAGATTTATGGAATGGTTAAAAGTGCATGAAAATGGCCAATTTACTCACTCTGAGTTCCCAAAAAGGGTTTCTTCACCCCGGGAAGTTAATTAAATACCATTTGGAGGCATTTAATGTTCGAGCAAAAACGGCTGATTTTCGACAAAAGAGATAACACCCCCCCATTACGTCATGCTTCAGAAATGTGGAAAATGGTCCGTTTTCAAATGTTTTATTTTTGAACGTCAGTTCACATTTGTAGGTGGATCATCAGTGTTAGAGCTAAAATTAGCATGTTTAAAGTGATTTTCATGCTTCCAGGGGCTCGGGAAGTGAATTAAATACTATTTGGAGGCATTTAATGTTCAAGCAAAAACAGCTGATTTTTGACAAAAGAGATAACACCCCCCCATTACGTCATGCTTCAGAAATGTGGAAAATGGTCCGTTTTCAAATGTTTTATTTTTGAACGTCAGTTCACATTTGTAGGTGGATCATCAGTGTTAGAGCTAAAATTACCATGTTTAAAGTGATTTTCATGCTTCCAGGGGCCCTAAACACAAGATTTATGGAATGGATAAAAGTGCATGAAAATGGCCAATTTACTCACTCTGAGTTCTCAAAAAGGGTTTCTTCACCCCGGGAAGTTAATTAAATACCATTTGGAGGCATTTAATGTTCGAGCAAAAACAGCTGATTTTTGACAAAAGAGATAACACCCCCCCATTACGTCATGCTTCAGAAATGTGGAAAATGGTCCGTTTTCAAATGTTTTATTTTTGAACGTCAGTTCACATTTGTAGGTGGATCATCAGTGTTAGAGCTAAAATTAGCATGTTTAAAGTGATTTTCATGCTTCCAGGGGCCCTAAACACAAGATTTATGGAATGGTTAAAAGTGCATTAAAATGGCCAATTTACTCACTCTGAGTTCTCAAAAAGGGTTTCTTCAACCCGGGAAGTTAATTAAATACCATTTGGAGGCATTTAATGTTCGAGCAAAAACGGCTGATTTTTGACAAAAGAGATGACACCCCCCCATTACGTCATGCTTCACTTTATGTGGAAAATGGTCAGTTTTCAAATGTTTTATTTTTGAACGTCAGTTCACATTTGTAGGTGGATCATCAGTGTTAGAGCTAAAATTAGCATGTTTAAAGTGATTTTCATGCTTCCAGGGGCTCGAGAAGTGAATTAAATACTATTTGGAGGCATTTAATGTTCAATCAAAAACAGCTGATTTTTGACAAAAGAGATAACACCCCCCCATTACGTCATGCTTCAGAAATGTGGAAAATGGTCCGTTATCAAATGTTTTATTTTTGAACGTCAGTTCACATTTGTAGGTGGATCATCAGTGTTAGAGCTAAAATTAGCATGTTTAAAGTGATTTTCATGCTTCCAGGGGCCCTAAACACAAGATTTATGGAATGGTTAAAAGTGCATTAAAATGGCCAATTTACTCACTCTGAGTTCTCAAAAAGGGTTTCTTCAACCCGGGAAGTTAATTAAATACCATTTGGAGGCATTTAATGTTTGAGCAAAAACGGCTGATTTTTGACAAAAGAGATAACACCCCCCCATTACGTCATGCTTCACTTTATGTGGAAAATGGTCAGTTTTCAAATGTTTTATTTTTGAACGTCAGTTCACATTTGTAGGTGGATCATCAGTGTTAGAGCTAAAATTAGCATGTTTAAAGTGATTTTCATGCTTCTAGGGGCTCGGGAAGTGAATTAAATACTATTTGGAGGCATTTAATGTTCAATCAAAAACAGCTGATTTTTGACAAAAGAGATAACACCCCCCCGTTACGTCATGCTTCAGAAATGTGGAAAATGGTCAGTTATCAAATGTTTTATTTTTGAACGTCAGTTCACATTTGTAGGTGGATCATCAGTGTTAGTGCTAAAATTAGCATGTTTAAAGTGATTTTCATGCTTCCAGGGGCCCTAAACACAAGATTTATGGAATGGTTAAAAGTGCAAGAAAATGGCCAATTTACTCAGTCTGAGTTCTCAAAAAGGGTTTCTTCACCCCGGGAAGTTAATTAAATACCATTTGGAGGCATTTAATGTTAGAGCAAAAACAGCAGATTTTTGACAAAAGAGATAACACCCCCCCCATTACGTCATGCTTCAGAAATGTGGAAAATGGTCCGTTTTTAAATGTTTTATTTTTGAACGTCAGTTCACATTTGTAGGTGGATCATCAGTGTTAGAGCTAAAATTAGCATGTTTAAAGTGATTTTCCTGCTTCCAGGGGCCCTAAACACAAGATTTATGGAATGGTTAAAAGTGCATGAAAATGGCCAATTTACTCACTCTGAGTTCTCAAAAAGGGTTTCTTCACCCCGGGAAGTTAATTAAATACCATTGGGAGGCATTTAATGTTCGAGCAAAAACGGCTGATTTTCGACAAAAGAGATAACACCCCCCCATTACGTCATGCTTCAGAAATGTGGAAAATGGTCCGTTTTCAAATTTTTATTTTTGAACGTCAGTTCACATTTGTAGGTGGATCATCAGTGTTAGAGCTAAAATTAGCATGTTTAAAGTGATTTTCATGCTTCCAGGGGCTCGGGAAGTGAATTAAATTCTATTTGGAGGCATTTAATGTTCAAGCAAAAACAGCTGATTTTTGACAAAAGAGATAACACCCCCCCATTACGTCATGCTTCAGAAATGTGGAAAATGGTCCGTTTTCAAATGTTTTATTTTTGAACGTCAGTTCACATTTGTAGGTGGATCATCAGTGTTAGAGCTAAAATTAGCATGTTTAAAGTGATTTTCATGCTTCCAGGGGCCCTAAACACAAGATTTATGGAATGGTTAAAAGTGCATGAAAATGGCCAATTTACTCACTCTGAGTTCTCAAAAAGGGTTTCTTCACCCCGAGAAGTTAATTAAATACCATTTGGAGGCATTTAATGTTCGAGCAAAAACAGCTGATTTTCGACAAAAGAGATAACACCCCCCCATTACGTCATGCTTCAGAAATGTGGAAAATGGTCCGTTTTTAAATGTTTTATTTTTGAACGTCAGTTCACATTTGTAGGTGGATCATCAGTGTTAGAGCTAAAATTAGCATGTTTAAAGTGATTTTCATGCTTCCAGGGGCTCGGGAAGTGAATTAAATACTATTTGGAGGCATTTAATGTTCAATCAAAAACAGCTGATTTTTGACAAAAGAGATAACACCCCCCCATTACGTCATGCTTCAGAAATGTGGAAAATGGTCCGTTTTCAAATGTTTTATTTTTGAACGTCAGTTCACATTTGTAGGTGGATCATCAGTGTTAGAGCTAAAATTAGCATGTTTAAAGTGATTTTCATGCTTCCAGGGGCCCTAAACACAAGATTTATGGAATGGTTAAAAGTGCATGAAAATAGCCAATTTACTCACTCTGAGTTCTCAAAAAGGGTTTCTTCACCCCGGGAAGTTAATTAAATACCATTTGGAGGCATTTAATGTTCGAGCAAAAACGGCTGATTTTCGACAAAAGAGATAACACCCCCCCATTACGTCATGCTTCAGAAATGTGGAAAATGGTCCGTTTTCAAATGTTTTATTTTTGAACGTCAGTTCACATTTGTAGGTGGATCATCAGTGTTAGAGCTAAAATTAGCATGTTTAAAGTGATTTTCATGCTTCCAGGGGCTCGGGAAGTGAATTAAATACTATTTGGAGGCATTTAAAGTTCAAGCAAAAACAGCTGATTTTTGGCAAAAGAGATAACACCCCCCCATTACGTCATGCTTCAGAAATGTGGAAAATGGTCCGTTTTCAAATGTTTTATTTTTGAACGTCAGTTCACATTTGTAGGTGGATCATCAGTGTTAGAGCTAAAATTAGCATGTTTAAAGTGATTTTCATGATTCCAGGGGCCCTAAACAAAAGATTTATGGAATGGTTAAAAGTGCATAAAATGGCCAATTTACTCACTCTGAGTTCTCAAAAAGGGTTTCTTCACCCAGGGAAGTTAATTAAATACCATTTGGAGGCATTTAATGTTCGAGCAAAAACGGCTGATTTTCGACAAAAGAGATAACACCCCCCCATTACTTCATGCTTCAGAAATGTGGAAAATGGTGCGTTTTCAAATGTTTTATTTTTGAATGTCAGTTCACATTTGTAGGTGGATCATCAGTGTTAGAGCTAAAATTAGCATGTTTAAAGTGATTTTCATGCTTCCAGGGGCTCGGGAAGTGAATTAAATACTATTTGGAGGCATTTAATGTTCAATCAAAAACAGCTGATTTTTGACAAAAGAGATAACACCCCCCCATTACGTCATGCTTCAGAAATGTGGAAAATGGTCAGTTTTCAAATGTTTTATTTTTGAACATCAGTTCACATTTGTAGGTGGATCATCAGTGTTAGAGCTAAAATTAGCATGTTTAAAGTGATCTTCATGCTTCCAGGGGCCCTAAACACAAGATTTATGGAATGGTTAAAAGTGCATGAAAATGGCCAATTTACTCACTCTGAGTTCCCAAAAAGGGTTTCTTCACCCCGGGAAGTTAATTAAATACCATTTGGAGGCATTTAATGTTCGAGCAAAAACGGCTGATTTTCGACAAAAGAGATAACACCCCCCCATTACGTCATGCTTCAGAAATGTGGAAAATGGTCCGTTTTCAAATGTTTTATTTTTGAACGTCAGTTCACATTTGTAGGTGGATCATCAGTGTTAGAGCTAAAATTAGCATGTTTAAAGTGATTTTCATGCTTCCAGGGGCCCTAAACACAAGATTTATGGAATGGTTAAAAGTGCATTAAAATGGCCAATTTACTCACTCTGAGTTCTCAAAAAGGGTTTCTTCAACCCGGGAAGTTAATTAAATACCATTTGGAGGCATTTAATGTTTGAGCAAAAACGGCTGATTTTTGACAAAAGAGATAACACCCCCCCATTACGTCATGCTTCACTTTATGTGGAAAATGGTCAGTTTTCAAATGTTTTATTTTTGAACGTCAGTTCACATTTGTAGGTGGATCATCAGTGTTAGAGCTAAAATTAGCATGTTTAAAGTGATTTTCATGCTTCCAGGGGCTCGGGAAGTGAATTAAATACTATTTGGAGGCATTTAATGTTCAATCAAAAACAGCTGATTTTTGACAAAAGAGATAACACCCCCCCGTTACGTCATGCTTCAGAAATGTGGAAAATGGTCAGTTATCAAATGTTTTATTTTTGAACGTCAGTTCACATTTGTAGGTGGATCATCAGTGTTAGTGCTAAAATTAGCATGTTTAAAGTGATTTTCATGCTTCCAGGGGCCCTAAACACAAGATTTATGGAATGGTTAAAAGTGCATGAAAATGGCCAATTTACTCACTCTGAGTTCTCAAAAAGGGTTTCTTCACCCCGGGAAGTTAATTAAATACCATTTGGAGGCATTTAATGTTAGAGCAAAAACAGCTGATTTTTGACAAAAGAGATAACACCCCCCCATTACGTCATGCTTCAGAAATGTGGAAAATGGTCCGTTTTTAAATGTTTTATTTTTGAACGTCAGTTCACATTTGTAGGTGGATCATCAGTGTTAGAGCTAAAATTAGCATGTTTAAAGTGATTTTCCTGCTTCCAGGGGCCCTAAACACAAGATTTATGGAATGGTTAAAAGTGCATGAAAATGGCCAATTTACTCACTCTGAGTTCTCAAAAAGGGTTTCTTCACCCCGGGAAGTTAATTAAATACCATTTGGAGGCATTTAATGTTCGAGCAAAAACGGCTGATTTTCGACAAAAGAGATAACACCCCCCCATTACGTCATGCTTCAGAAATGGGAAAATGGTCCGTTTTCAAATTTTTATTTTTGAACGTCAGTTCACATTTGTAGGTGGATCATCAGTGTTAGAGCTAAAATTAGCATGTTTAAAGTGATTTTCATGCTTCCAGGGGCTCGGGAAGTGAATTAAATACTATTTGGAGGCATTTAATGTTCAAGCAAAAACAGCTGATTTTTGACAAAAGAGATAACACCCCCCCATTACGTCATGCTTCAGAAATGTGGAAAATGGTCCGTTTTCAAATGTTTTATTTTTGAACGTCAGTTCACATTTGTAGGTGGATCATCAGTGTTAGAGCTAAAATTAGCATGTTTAAAGTGATTTTCATGCTTCCAGGGGCCCTAAACACAAGATTTATGGAATGGTTAAAAGTGCATGAAAATGGCCAATTTACTCACTCTGAGTTCTCAAAAAGGGTTTCTTCACCCCGAGAAGTTAATTAAATACCATTTGGAGGCATTTAATGTTCGAGCAAAAACAGCTGATTTTCGACAAAAGAGATAACACCCCCCCATTACGTCATGCTTCAGAAATGTGGAAAATGGTCCGTTTTTAAATGTTTTATTTTTGAACGTCAGTTCACATTTGTAGGTGGATCATCAGTGTTAGAGCTAAAATTAGCATGTTTAAAGTGATTTTCATGCTTCCAGGGGCTCGGGAAGTGAATTAAATACTATTTGGAGGCATTTAATGTTCAATCAAAAACAGCTGATTTTTGACAAAAGAGATAACACCCCCCCATTACGTCATGCTTCAGAAATGTGGAAAATGGTCCGTTTTCAAATGTTTTATTTTTGAACGTCAGTTCACATTTGTAGGTGGATCATCAGTGTTAGAGCTAAAATTAGCATGTTTAAAGTGATTTTCATGCTTCCAGGGGCCCTAAACACAAGATTTATGGAATGGTTAAAAGTGCATGAAAATAGCCAATTTACTCACTCTGAGTTCTCAAAAAGGGTTTCTTCACCCCGGGAAGTTAATTAAATACCATTTGGAGGCATTTAATGTTCGAGCAAAAACGGCTGATTTTCGACAAAAGAGATAACACCCCCCCATTACGTCATGCTTCAGAAATGTGGAAAATGGTCCGTTTTCAAATGTTTTATTTTTGAACGTCAGTTCACATTTGTAGGTGGATCATCAGTGTTAGAGCTAAAATTAGCATGTTTAAAGTGATTTTCATGCTTCCAGGGGCTCGGGAAGTGAATTAAATACTATTTGGAGGCATTTAAAGTTCAAGCAAAAACAGCTGATTTTTGGCAAAAGAGATAACACCCCCCCATTACGTCATGCTTCAGAAATGTGGAAAATGGTCCGTTTTCAAATGTTTTATTTTTGAACGTCAGTTCACATTTGTAGGTGGATCATCAGTGTTAGAGCTAAAATTAGCATGTTTAAAGTGATTTTCATGATTCCAGGGGCCCTAAACAAAAGATTTATGGAATGGTTAAAAGTGCATAAAATGGCCAATTTACTCACTCTGAGTTCTCAAAAAGGGTTTCTTCACCCAGGGAAGTTAATTAAATACCATTTGGAGGCATTTAATGTTCGAGCAAAAACGGCTGATTTTCGACAAAAGAGATAACACCCCCCCATTACTTCATGCTTCAGAAATGTGGAAAATGGTGCGTTTTCAAATGTTTTATTTTTGAATGTCAGTTCACATTTGTAGGTGGATCATCAGTGTTAGAGCTAAAATTAGCATGTTTAAAGTGATTTTCATGCTTCCAGGGGCTCGGGAAGTGAATTAAATACTATTTGGAGGCATTTAATGTTCAATCAAAAACAGCTGATTTTTGACAAAAGAGATAACACCCCCCCATTACGTCATGCTTCAGAAATGTGGAAAATGGTCAGTTTTCAAATGTTTTATTTTTGAACATCAGTTCACATTTGTAGGTGGATCATCAGTGTTAGAGCTAAAATTAGCATGTTTAAAGTGATCTTCATGCTTCCAGGGGCCCTAAACACAAGATTTATGGAATGGTTAAAAGTGCATGAAAATGGCCAATTTACTCACTCTGAGTTCCCAAAAAGGGTTTCTTCACCCCGGGAAGTTAATTAAATACCATTTGGAGGCATTTAATGTTCGAGCAAAAACGGCTGATTTTCGACAAAAGAGATAACACCCCCCCATTACGTCATGCTTCAGAAATGTGGAAAATGGTCCGTTTTCAAATGTTTTATTTTTGAACGTCAGTTCACATTTGTAGGTGGATCATCAGTGTTAGAGCTAAAATTAGCATGTTTAAAGTGATTTTCATGCTTCCAGGGGCCCTAAACACAAGATTTATGGAATGGTTAAAAGTGCATTAAAATGGCCAATTTACTCACTCTGAGTTCTCAAAAAGGGTTTCTTCAACCCGGGAAGTTAATTAAATACCATTTGGAGGCATTTAATGTTTGAGCAAAAACGGCTGATTTTTGACAAAAGAGATAACACCCCCCCATTACGTCATGCTTCACTTTATGTGGAAAATGGTCAGTTTTCAAATGTTTTATTTTTGAACGTCAGTTCACATTTGTAGGTGGATCATCAGTGTTAGAGCTAAAATTAGCATGTTTAAAGTGATTTTCATGCTTCCAGGGGCTCGGGAAGTGAATTAAATACTATTTGGAGGCATTTAATGTTCAATCAAAAACAGCTGATTTTTGACAAAAGAGATAACACCCCCCCGTTACGTCATGCTTCAGAAATGTGGAAAATGGTCCGTTTTTAAATGTTTTATTTTTGAACGTCAGTTCACATTTGTAGGTGGATCATCAGTGTTAGAGCTAAAATTAGCATGTTTAAAGTGATTTTCCTGCTTCCAGGGGCCCTAAACACAAGATTTATGGAATGGTTAAAAGTGCATGAAAATGGCCAATTTACTCACTCTGAGTTCTCAAAAAGGGTTTCTTCACCCCGGGAAGTTAATTAAATACCATTTGGAGGCATTTAATGTTCGAGCAAAAACGGCTGATTTTCGACAAAAGAGATAACACCCCCCCATTACGTCATGCTTCAGAAATGGGAAAATGGTCCGTTTTCAAATTTTTATTTTTGAACGTCAGTTCACATTTGTAGGTGGATCATCAGTGTTAGAGCTAAAATTAGCATGTTTAAAGTGATTTTCATGCTTCCAGGGGCTCGGGAAGTGAATTAAATACTATTTGGAGGCATTTAATGTTCAAGCAAAAACAGCTGATTTTTGACAAAAGAGATAACACCCCCCCATTACGTCATGCTTCAGAAATGTGGAAAATGGTCCGTTTTCAAATGTTTTATTTTTGAACGTCAGTTCACATTTGTAGGTGGATCATCAGTGTTAGAGCTAAAATTAGCATGTTTAAAGTGATTTTCATGCTTCCAGGGGCCCTAAACACAAGATTTATGGAATGGTTAAAAGTGCATGAAAATGGCCAATTTACTCACTCTGAGTTCTCAAAAAGGGTTTCTTCACCCCGGGAAGTTAATTAAATACCATTTGGAGGCATTTAATGTTCGAGCAAAAACAGCTGATTTTCGACAAAAGAGATAACACCCCCCCATTACGTCATGCTTCAGAAATGTGGAAAATGGTCTGTTTTTAAATGTTTTATTTTTGAACGTCAGTTCACATTTGTAGGTGGATCATCAGTGTTAGAGCTAAAATTAGCATGTTTAAAGTGATTTTCATGCTTCCAGGGGCTCGGGAAGTGAATTAAATACTATTTGGAGGCATTTAATGTTCAATCAAAAACAGCTGATTTTTGACAAAAGAGATAACACCCCCCATTACGTCATGCTTCAGAAATGTGGAAAATGGTCCGTTTTCAAATGTTTTATTTTTGAACGTCAGTTCACATTTGTAGGTGGATCATCAGTGTTAGAGCTAAAATTAGCATGTTTAAAGTGATTTTCATGCTTCCAGGGGCCCTAAACACAAGATTTATGGAATGGTTAAAAGTGCATGAAAATAGCCAATTTACTCACTCTGAGTTCTCAAAAAGGGTTTCTTCACCCAGGGAAGTTAATTAAATACCATTTGGAGGCATTTAATGTTCGAGCAAAAACGGCTGATTTTCGACAAAAGAGATAACACCCCCCCATTACTTCATGCTTCAGAAATGTGGAAAATGGTGCGTTTTCAAATGTTTTATTTTTGAATGTCAGTTCACATTTGTAGGTGGATCATCAGTGTTAGAGCTAAAATTAGCATGTTTAAAATGATTTTCATGCTTCCAGGGGCTCGGGAAGTGAATTAAATACTATTTGGAGGCATTTAATGTTCAATCAAAAACAGCTGATTTTTGACAAAAGAGATAACACCCCCCCATTACGTCATGCTTCAGAAATGTGGAAAATGGTCAGTTTTCAAATGTTTTATTTTTGAACATCAGTTCACATTTGTAGGTGGATCATCAGTGTTAGAGCTAAAATTAGCATGTTTAAAGTGATCTTCATGCTTCCAGGGGCCCTAAACACAAGATTTATGGAATGGTTAAAAGTGCATGAAAATGGCCAATTTACTCACTCTGAGTTCCCAAAAAGGGTTTCTTCACCCCGGGAAGTTAATTAAATACCATTTGGAGGCATTTAATGTTCGAGCAAAAACGGCTGATTTTCGACAAAAGAGATAACACCCCCCCATTACGTCATGCTTCAGAAATGTGGAAAATGGTCCGTTTTCAAATGTTTTATTTTTGAACGTCAGTTCACATTTGTAGGTGGATCATCAGTGTTAGAGCTAAAATTAGCATGTTTAAAGTGATTTTCATGCTTCCAGGGGCTCGGGAAGTGAATTAAATACTATTTGGAGGCATTTAATGTTCAAGCAAAAACAGCTGATTTTTGACAAAAGAGATAACACCCCCCCATTACGTCATGCTTCAGAAATGTGGAAAATGGTCCGTTTTCAAATGTTTTATTTTTGAACGTCAGTTCACATTTGTAGGTGGATCATCAGTGTTAGAGCTAAAATTACCATGTTTAAAGTGATTTTCATGCTTCCAGGGGCCCTAAACACAAGATTTATGGAATGGATAAAAGGGCATGAAAATGGCCAATTTACTCACTCTGAGTTCTCAAAAAGGGTTTCTTCACCCCGGGAAGTTAATTAAATACCATTTGGAGGCATTTAATGTTCGAGCAAAAACAGCTGATTTTTGACAAAAGAGATAACACCCCCCCATTACGTCATGCTTCAGAAATGTGGAAAATGGTCCGTTTTCAAATGTTTTATTTTTGAACGTCAGTTCACATTTGTAGGTGGATCATCAGTGTTAGAGCTAAAATTAGCATGTTTAAAGTGATTTTCATGCTTCCAGGGGTCCTAAACACAAGATTTATGGAATGGTTAAAAGTGCATTAAAATGGCCAATTTACTCACTCTGAGTTCTCAAAAAGGGTTTCTTCAACCCGGGAAGTTAATTAAATACCATTTGGAGGCATTTAATGTTCGAGCAAAAACGGCTGATTTTTGACAAAAGAGATGACACCCCCCCATTACGTCATGCTTCACTTTATGTGGAAAATGGTCAGTTTTCAAATGTTTTATTTTTGAACGTCAGTTCACATTTGTAGGTGGATCATCAGTGTTAGAGCTAAAATTAGCATGTTTAAAGTGATTTTCATGCTTCCAGGGGCTCGAGAAGTGAATTAAATACTATTTGGAGGCATTTAATGTTCAATCAAAAACAGCTGATTTTTGACAAAAGAGATAACACCCCCCCATTACGTCATGCTTCAGAAATGTGGAAAATGGTCCGTTATCAAATGTTTTATTTTTGAACGTCAGTTCACATTTGTAGGTGGATCATCAGTGTTAGAGCTAAAATTAGCATGTTTAAAGTGATTTTCATGCTTCCAGGGGCCCTAAACACAAGATTTATGGAATGGTTAAAAGTGCATTAAAATGGCCAATTTACTCACTCTGAGTTCTCAAAAAGGGTTTCTTCAACCCGGGAAGTTAATTAAATACCATTTGGAGGCATTTAATGTTTGAGCAAAAACGGCTGATTTTTGACAAAAGAGATAACACCCCCCCATTACGTCATGCTTCACTTTATGTGGAAAATGGTCAGTTTTCAAATGTTTTATTTTTGAACGTCAGTTCACATTTGTAGGTGGATCATCAGTGTTAGAGCTAAAATTAGCATGTTTAAAGTGATTTTCATGCTTCTAGGGGCTCGGGAAGTGAATTAAATACTATTTGGAGGCATTTAATGTTCAATCAAAAACAGCTGATTTTTGACAAAAGAGATAACACCCCCCCGTTACGTCATGCTTCAGAAATGTGGAAAATGGTCAGTTATCAAATGTTTTATTTTTGAACGTCAGTTCACATTTGTAGGTGGATCATCAGTGTTAGTGCTAAAATTAGCATGTTTAAAGTGATTTTCATGCTTCCAGGGGCCCTAAACACAAGATTTATGGAATGGTTAAAAGTGCATGAAAATGGCCAATTTACTCAGTCTGAGTTCTCAAAAAGGGTTTCTTCACCCCGGGAAGTTAATTAAATACCATTTGGAGGCATTTAATGTTAGAGCAAAAACAGCTGATTTTTGACAAAAGAGATAACACCCCCCCATTACGTCATGCTTCAGAAATGTGGAAAATGGTCCGTTTTTAAATGTTTTATTTTTGAACGTCAGTTCACATTTGTAGGTGGATCATCAGTGTTAGAGCTAAAATTAGCATGTTTAAAGTGATTTTCCTGCTTCCAGGGGCCCTAAACACAAGATTTATGGAATGGTTAAAAGTGCATGAAAATGGCCAATTTACTCACTCTGAGTTCTCAAAAAGGGTTTCTTCACCCCGGGAAGTTAATTAAATACCATTTGGAGGCATTTAATGTTCGAGCAAAAACGGCTGATTTTCGACAAAAGAGATAACACCCCCCCATTACGTCATGCTTCAGAAATGTGGAAAATGGTCCGTTTTCAAATTTTTATTTTTGAACGTCAGTTCACATTTGTAGGTGGATCATCAGTGTTAGAGCTAAAATTAGCATGTTTAAAGTGATTTTCATGCTTCCAGGGGCTCGGGAAGTGAATTAAATTCTATTTGGAGGCATTTAATGTTCAAGCAAAAACAGCTGATTTTTGACAAAAGAGATAACACCCCCCCATTACGTCATGCTTCAGAAATGTGGAAAATGGTCCGTTTTCAAATGTTTTATTTTTGAACGTCAGTTCACATTTGTAGGTGGATCATCAGTGTTAGAGCTAAAATTAGCATGTTTAAAGTGATTTTCATGCTTCCAGGGGCCCTAAACACAAGATTTATGGAATGGTTAAAAGTGCATGAAAATGGCCAATTTACTCACTCTGAGTTCTCAAAAAGGGTTTCTTCACCCCGGGAAGTTAATTAAATACCATTTGGAGGCATTTAATGTTCGAGCAAAAACAGCTGATTTTCGACAAAAGAGATAACACCCCCCCATTACGTCATGCTTCAGAAATGTGGAAAATGGTCCGTTTTTAAATGTTTTATTTTTGAACGTCAGTTCACATTTGTAGGTGGATCATCAGTGTTAGAGCTAAAATTAGCATGTTTAAAGTGATTTTCATGCTTCCAGGGGCTCGGGAAGTGAATTAAATACTATTTGGAGGCATTTAATGTTCAATCAAAAACAGCTGATTTTTGACAAAAGAGATAACACCCCCCCATTACGTCATGCTTCAGAAATGTGGAAAATGGTCCGTTTTCAAATGTTTTATTTTTGAACGTCAGTTCACATTTGTAGGTGGATCATCAGTGTTAGAGCTAAAATTAGCATGTTTAAAGTGATTTTCATGCTTCCAGGGGCCCTAAACACAAGATTTATGGAATGGTTAAAAGTGCATGAAAATAGCCAATTTACTCACTCTGAGTTCTCAAAAAGGGTTTCTTCACCCCGGGAAGTTAATTAAATACCATTTGGAGGCATTTAATGTTCGAGCAAAAACGGCTGATTTTCGACAAAAGAGATAACACCCCCCCATTACTTCATGCTTCAGAAATGTGGAAAATGGTGCGTTTTCAAATGTTTTATTTTTGAATGTCAGTTCACATTTGTAGGTGGATCATCAGTGTTAGAGCTAGAATTAGCATGTTTAAAGTGATTTTCATGCTTCCAGGGGCTCGGGAAGTGAATTAAATACTATTTGGAGGCATTTAATGTTCAATCAAAAACAGCTGATTTTTGACAAAAGAGATAACACCCCCCCATTACGTCATGCTTCAGAAATGTGGAAAATGGTCAGTTTTCAAATGTTTTATTTTTGAACATCAGTTCACATTTGTAGGTGGATCATCAGTGTTAGAGCTAAAATTAGCATGTTTAAAGTGATCTTCATGCTTCCAGGGGCCCTAAACACAAGATTTATGGAATGGATAAAAGTGCATGAAAATGGCCAATTTACTCACTCTGAGTTCCCAAAAAGGGTTTCTTCACCCCGGGAAGTTAATTAAATACCATTTGGAGGCATTTAATGTTCGAGCAAAAACGGCTGATTTTCGACAAAAGAGATAACACCCCCCCATTACGTCATGCTTCAGAAATGTGGAAAATGGTCCGTTTTCAAATGTTTTATTTTTGAACGTCAGTTCACATTTGTAGGTGGATCATCAGTGTTAGAGCTAAAATTAGCATGTTTAAAGTGATTTTCATGCTTCCAGGGGCTCGGGAAGTGAATTAAATACTATTTGGAGGCATTTAATGTTCAAGCAAAAACAGCTGATTTTTGACAAAAGAGATAACACCCCCCCATTACGTCATGCTTCAGAAATGTGGAAAATGGTCCGTTTTCAAATGTTTTATTTTTGAACGTCAGTTCACATTTGTAGGTGGATCATCAGTGTTAGAGCTAAAATTACCATGTTTAAAGTGATTTTCATGCTTCCAGGGGCCCTAAACACAAGATTTATGGAATGGATAAAAGTGCATGAAAATGGCCAATTTACTCACTCTGAGTTCTCAAAAAGGGTTTCTTCACCCCGGGAAGTTAATTAAATACCATTTGGAGGCATTTAATGTTCGAGCAAAAACGGCTGATTTTCGACAAAAGAGATAACACCCCCCCATTACGTCATGCTTCAGAAATGTGGAAAATGGTCCGTTTTCAAATGTTTTATTTTTGAAGGTCAGTTCACATTTGTAGGTGGATCATCAGTGTTAGAGCTAAAATTAGCATGTTTAAAGTGATTTTCATGCTTCCAGGGGCTCGGGAAGTGAATTAAATACTATTTGGAGGCATTTAATGTTCAAGCAAAAACAGCTGATTTTTGACAAAAGAGATAACACCCCCCCATTACGTCATGCTTCAGAAATGTGGAAAATGGTCCGTTTTCAAATGTTTTATTTTTGAACGTCAGTTCACATTTGTAGGTGGATCATCAGTGTTAGAGCTAAAATTACCATGTTTAAAGTGATTTTCATGCTTCCAGGGGCCCTAAACACAAGATTTATGGAATGGATAAAAGTGCATGAAAATGGCCAATTTACTCACTCTGAGTTCTCAAAAAGGGTTTCTTCACCCCGGGAAGTTAATTAAATACCATTTGGAGGCATTTAATGTTCGAGCAAAAACGGCTGATTTTCGACAAAAGAGATAACACCCCCCCATTACGTCATGCTTCAGAAATGTGGAAAATAGTCCGTTTTCAAATGTTTTATTTTTGAACGTCAGTTCACATTTGTAGGTGGATCATCAGTGTTAGAGCTAAAATTAGCATGTTTAAAGTGATTTTCATGCTTCCAGGGGCTCGGGAAGTGAATTAAATACTATTTGGAGGCATTTAATGTTCAATCAAAAACAGCTGATTTTTGATAAAAGAGATAACACCCCCCCATTACGTCATGCTTCAGAAATGTGGAAAATGGTCCGTTTTCAAATGTTTTATTTTTGAACGTCAGTTCACATTTGTAGGTGGATCATCAGTGTTAGAGCTAAAATTAGCATGTTTAAAGTGATTTTCATGCTTCCAGGGGCCCTAAACACAAGATTTATGGAATGGTTAAAAGTGCATTAAAATGGCCAATTTACTCACTCTGAGTTCTCAAAAAGGGTTTCTTCAACCCGGGAAGTTAATTAAATACCATTTGGAGGCATTTAATGTTCGAGCAAAAACGGCTGATTTTTGACAAAAGAGATGACACCCCCCCATTACGTCATGCTTCACTTTATGTGGAAAATGGTCAGTTTTCAAATGTTTTATTTTTGAACGTCAGTTCACATTTGTAGGTGGATCATCAGTGTTAGAGCTAAAATTAGCATGTTTAAAGTGATTTTCATGCTTCCAGGGGCTCGAGAAGTGAATTAAATACTATTTGGAGGCATTTAATGTTCAATCAAAAACAGCTGATTTTTGACAAAAGAGATAACACCCCCCCATTACGTCATGCTTCAGAAATGTGGAAAATGATCCGTTATCAAATGTTTTATTTTTGAACGTCAGTTCACATTTGTAGGTGGATCATCAGTGTTAGTGCTAAAATTAGCATGTTTAAAGTGATTTTCATGCTTCCAGGGGCCCTAAACACAAGATTTATGGAATGGTTAAAAGTGCATGAAAATGGCCAATTTACTCACTCTGAGTTCTCAAAAAGGGTTTCTTCACCCCGGGAAGTTAATTAAATACCATTTGGAGGCATTTAATGTTCAAGCAAAAACAGCTGATTTTTGACAAAAGAGATAACACCCCCCCATTACGTCATGCTTCAGAAATGTGGAAAATGGTCAGTTTTCAAATGTTTTATTTTTGAACGTCAGTTCACATTTGTAGGTGGATCATCAGTGTTAGAGCTAAAATTAGCACGTTTAAAGTGATTTTCATGCTTCCAGAGGCCCTAAACACAAGATTTATGGAATGGTTAAAAGTGCATGAAAATGGCCAATTTACTCACTCTGAGTTCTCAAAAAGGGTTTCTTCACCCCGGGAAGTTAATTAAATACCATTTGGAGGCATTTAATGTTCGAGCAAAAACGGCTGATTTTCGACAAAAGAGATAACACCCCCCATTACGTCATGCTTCAGAAATGTGGAAAATGGTCCGTTTTCAAATTTTTATTTTTGAACATCAGTTCACATTTGTAGGTGGATCATCAGTGTTAGAGCTAAAATTAGCATGTTTAAAGTGATTTTCATGCTTCCAGGGGCTCGGGAAGTGAATTAAATACTATTTGGAGGCATTTAATGTTCAAGCAAAAACAGCTGATTTTTGACAAAAGAGATAACACCCCCCCCATCACGTCATGCTTCAGAAATGTGGAAAATGGTCCGTTTTCAAATGTTTTATTTTTGAACGTCAGTTCACATTTGTAGGTGGATCATCAGTGTTAGAGCTAAAATTAGCATGTTTAAAGTGATTTTCATGCTTCCAGGGGCTCGGGAAGTGAATTAAATACTATTTGGAGGCATTTAAAGTTCAAGCAAAAACAGCTGATTTTTGGCAAAAGAGATAACACCCCCCCATTACGCCATGCTTCAGAAATGTGGAAAATGGTCCGTTTTCAAATGTTTTATTTTTGAACGTCAGTTCACATTTGTAGGTGGATCATCAGTGTTAGAGCTAAAATTAGCATGTTTAAAGTGATTTTCATGATTCCAGGGGCCCTAAACAAAAGATTTATGGAATGGTTAAAAGTGCATAAAATGGCCAATTTACTCACTCTGAGTTCTCAAAAAGGGTTTCTTCACCCAGGGAAGTTAATTAAATACCATTTGGAGGCATTTAATGTTCGAGCAAAAACGGCTGATTTTCGACAAAAGAGATAACACCCCCCCATTACTTCATGCTTCAGAAATGTGGAAAATGGTGCGTTTTCAAATGTTTTATTTTTGAATGTCAGTTCACATTTGTAGGTGGATCATCAGTGTTAGAGCTAAAATTAGCATGTTTAAAATGATTTTCATGCTTCCAGGGGCTCGGGAAGTGAATTAAATACTATTTGGAGGCATTTAATGTTCAATCAAAAACAGCTGATTTTTGACAAAAGAGATAACACCCCCCCATTACGTCATGCTTCAGAAATGTGGAAAATGGTCAGTTTTCAAATGTTTTATTTTTGAACATCAGTTCACATTTGTAGGTGGATCATCAGTGTTAGAGCTAAAATTAGCATGTTTAAAGTGATCTTCATGCTTCCAGGGGCCCTAAACACAAGATTTATGGAATGGTTAAAAGTGCATGAAAATGGCCAATTTACTCACTCTGAGTTCCCAAAAAGGGTTTCTTCACCCCGGGAAGTTAATTAAATACCATTTGGAGGCATTTAATGTTCGAGCAAAAACGGCTGATTTTCGACAAAAGAGATAACACCCCCCCATTACGTCATGCTTCAGAAATGTGGAAAATGGTCCGTTTTCAAATGTTTTATTTTTGAACGTCAGTTCACATTTGTAGGTGGATCATCAGTGTTAGAGCTAAAATTAGCATGTTTAAAGTGATTTTCATGCTTCCAGGGGCTCGGGAAGTGAATTAAATACTATTTGGAGGCATTTAATGTTCAAGCAAAAACAGCTGATTTTTGACAAAAGAGATAACACCCCCCCATTACGTCATGCTTCAGAAATGTGGAAAATGGTCCGTTTTCAAATGTTTTATTTTTGAACGTCAGTTCACATTTGTAGGTGGATCATCAGTGTTAGAGCTAAAATTACCATGTTTAAAGTGATTTTCATGCTTCCAGGGGCCCTAAACACAAGATTTATGGAATGGATAAAAGGGCATGAAAATGGCCAATTTACTCACTCTGAGTTCTCAAAAAGGGTTTCTTCACCCCGGGAAGTTAATTAAATACCATTTGGAGGCATTTAATGTTCGAGCAAAAACAGCTGATTTTTGACAAAAGAGATAACACCCCCCCATTACGTCATGCTTCAGAAATGTGGAAAATGGTCCGTTTTCAAATGTTTTATTTTTGAACGTCAGTTCACATTTGTAGGTGGATCATCAGTGTTAGAGCTAAAATTAGCATGTTTAAAGTGATTTTCATGCTTCCAGGGGTCCTAAACACAAGATTTATGGAATGGTTAAAAGTGCATTAAAATGGCCAATTTACTCACTCTGAGTTCTCAAAAAGGGTTTCTTCAACCCGGGAAGTTAATTAAATACCATTTGGAGGCATTTAATGTTCGAGCAAAAACGGCTGATTTTTGACAAAAGAGATGACACCCCCCCATTACGTCATGCTTCACTTTATGTGGAAAATGGTCAGTTTTCAAATGTTTTATTTTTGAACGTCAGTTCACATTTGTAGGTGGATCATCAGTGTTAGAGCTAAAATTAGCATGTTTAAAGTGATTTTCATGCTTCCAGGGGCTCGAGAAGTGAATTAAATACTATTTGGAGGCATTTAATGTTCAATCAAAAACAGCTGATTTTTGACAAAAGAGATAACACCCCCCCATTACGTCATGCTTCAGAAATGTGGAAAATGGTCCGTTATCAAATGTTTTATTTTTGAACGTCAGTTCACATTTGTAGGTGGATCATCAGTGTTAGAGCTAAAATTAGCATGTTTAAAGTGATTTTCATGCTTCCAGGGGCCCTAAACACAAGATTTATGGAATGGTTAAAAGTGCATTAAAATGGCCAATTTACTCACTCTGAGTTCTCAAAAAGGGTTTCTTCAACCCGGGAAGTTAATTAAATACCATTTGGAGGCATTTAATGTTTGAGCAAAAACGGCTGATTTTTGACAAAAGAGATAACACCCCCCCATTACGTCATGCTTCACTTTATGTGGAAAATGGTCAGTTTTCAAATGTTTTATTTTTGAACGTCAGTTCACATTTGTAGGTGGATCATCAGTGTTAGAGCTAAAATTAGCATGTTTAAAGTGATTTTCATGCTTCTAGGGGCTCGGGAAGTGAATTAAATACTATTTGGAGGCATTTAATGTTCAATCAAAAACAGCTGATTTTTGACAAAAGAGATAACACCCCCCCGTTACGTCATGCTTCAGAAATGTGGAAAATGGTCAGTTATCAAATGTTTTATTTTTGAACGTCAGTTCACATTTGTAGGTGGATCATCAGTGTTAGTGCTAAAATTAGCATGTTTAAAGTGATTTTCATGCTTCCAGGGGCCCTAAACACAAGATTTATGGAATGGTTAAAAGTGCATGAAAATGGCCAATTTACTCAGTCTGAGTTCTCAAAAAGGGTTTCTTCACCCCGGGAAGTTAATTAAATACCATTTGGAGGCATTTAATGTTAGAGCAAAAACAGCTGATTTTTGACAAAAGAGATAACACCCCCCCATTACGTCATGCTTCAGAAATGTGGAAAATGGTCCGTTTTTAAATGTTTTATTTTTGAACGTCAGTTCACATTTGTAGGTGGATCATCAGTGTTAGAGCTAAAATTAGCATGTTTAAAGTGATTTTCCTGCTTCCAGGGGCCCTAAACACAAGATTTATGGAATGGTTAAAAGTGCATGAAAATGGCCAATTTACTCACTCTGAGTTCTCAAAAAGGGTTTCTTCACCCCGGGAAGTTAATTAAATACCATTTGGAGGCATTTAATGTTCGAGCAAAAACGGCTGATTTTCGACAAAAGAGATAACACCCCCCCATTACGTCATGCTTCAGAAATGTGGAAAATGGTCCGTTTTCAAATTTTTATTTTTGAACGTCAGTTCACATTTGTAGGTGGATCATCAGTGTTAGAGCTAAAATTAGCATGTTTAAAGTGATTTTCATGCTTCCAGGGGCTCGGGAAGTGAATTAAATTCTATTTGGAGGCATTTAATGTTCAAGCAAAAACAGCTGATTTTTGACAAAAGAGATAACACCCCCCCATTACGTCATGCTTCAGAAATGTGGAAAATGGTCCGTTTTCAAATGTTTTATTTTTGAACGTCAGTTCACATTTGTAGGTGGATCATCAGTGTTAGAGCTAAAATTAGCATGTTTAAAGTGATTTTCATGCTTCCGGGGGGCCCTAAACACAAGATTTATGGAATGGTTAAAAGTGCATGAAAATAGCCAATTTACTCACTCTGAGTTCTCAAAAAGGGTTTCTTCACCCCGGGAAGTTAATTAAATACCATTTGGAGGCATTTAATGTTCGAGCAAAAACGGCTGATTTTCGACAAAAGAGATAACACCCCCCCATTACTTCATGCTTCAGAAATGTGGAAAATGGTGCGTTTTCAAATGTTTTATTTTTGAATGTCAGTTCACATTTGTAGGTGGATCATCAGTGTTAGAGCTAGAATTAGCATGTTTAAAGTGATTTTCATGCTTCCAGGGGCTCGGGAAGTGAATTAAATACTATTTGGAGGCATTTAATGTTCAATCAAAAACAGCTGATTTTTGACAAAAGAGATAACACCCCCCCATTACGTCATGCTTCAGAAATGTGGAAAATGGTCAGTTTTCAAATGTTTTATTTTTGAACATCAGTTCACATTTGTAGGTGGATCATCAGTGTTAGAGCTAAAATTAGCATGTTTAAAGTGATCTTCATGCTTCCAGGGGCCCTAAACACAAGATTTATGGAATGGATAAAAGTGCATGAAAATGGCCAATTTACTCACTCTGAGTTCCCAAAAAGGGTTTCTTCACCCCGGGAAGTTAATTAAATACCATTTGGAGGCATTTAATGTTCGAGCAAAAACGGCTGATTTTCGACAAAAGAGATAACACCCCCCCATTACGTCATGCTTCAGAAATGTGGAAAATGGTCCGTTTTCAAATGTTTTATTTTTGAACGTCAGTTCACATTTGTAGGTGGATCATCAGTGTTAGAGCTAAAATTAGCATGTTTAAAGTGATTTTCATGCTTCCAGGGGCTCGGGAAGTGAATTAAATACTATTTGGAGGCATTTAATGTTCAAGCAAAAACAGCTGATTTTTGACAAAAGAGATAACACCCCCCCATTACGTCATGCTTCAGAAATGTGGAAAATGGTCCGTTTTCAAATGTTTTATTTTTGAACGTCAGTTCACATTTGTAGGTGGATCATCAGTGTTAGAGCTAAAATTACCATGTTTAAAGTGATTTTCATGCTTCCAGGGGCCCTAAACACAAGATTTATGGAATGGATAAAAGTGCATGAAAATGGCCAATTTACTCACTCTGAGTTCTCAAAAAGGGTTTCTTCACCCCGGGAAGTTAATTAAATACCATTTGGAGGCATTTAATGTTCGAGCAAAAACGGCTGATTTTCGACAAAAGAGATAACACCCCCCCATTACGTCATGCTTCAGAAATGTGGAAAATGGTCCGTTTTCAAATGTTTTATTTTTGAACGTCAGTTCACATTTGTAGGTGGATCATCAGTGTTAGAGCTAAAATTAGCATGTTTAAAGTGATTTTCATGCTTCCAGGGGCTCGGGAAGTGAATTAAATACTATTTGGAGGCATTTAATGTTCAAGCAAAAACAGCTGATTTTTGACAAAAGAGATAACACCCCCCCATTACGTCATGCTTCAGAAATGTGGAAAACGGTCCGTTTTCAAATGTTTTATTTTTGAACGTCAGTTCACATTTGTAGGTGGATCATCAGTGTTAGAGCTAAAATTACCATGTTTAAAGTGATTTTCATGCTTCCAGGGGCCCTAAACACAAGATTTATGGAATGGATAAAAGTGCATGAAAATGGCCAATTTACTCACTCTGAGTTCTCAAAAAGGGTTTCTTCACCCCGGGAAGTTAATTAAATACCATTTGGAGGCATTTAATGTTCGAGCAAAAACGGCTGATTTTCGACAAAAGAGATAACACCCCCCCATTACGTCATGCTTCAGAAATGTGGAAAATAGTCCGTTTTCAAATGTTTTATTTTTGAACGTCAGTTCACATTTGTAGGTGGATCATCAGTGTTAGAGCTAAAATTAGCATGTTTAAAGTGATTTTCATGCTTCCAGGGGCTCGGGAAGTGAATTAAATACTATTTGGAGGCATTTAATGTTCAATCAAAAACAGCTGATTTTTGATAAAAGAGATAACACCCCCCCATTACGTCATGCTTCAGAAATGTGGAAAATGGTCCGTTTTCAAATGTTTTATTTTTGAACGTCAGTTCACATTTGTAGGTGGATCATCAGTGTTAGAGCTAAAATTAGCATGTTTAAAGTGATTTTCATGCTTCCAGGGGCCCTAAACACAAGATTTATGGAATGGTTAAAAGTGCATTAAAATGGCCAATTTACTCACTCTGAGTTCTCAAAAAGGGTTTCTTCAACCCGGGAAGTTAATTAAATACCATTTGGAGGCATTTAATGTTCGAGCAAAAACGGCTGATTTTTGACAAAAGAGATGACACCCCCCCATTACGTCATGCTTCACTTTATGTGGAAAATGGTCAGTTTTCAAATGTTTTATTTTTGAACGTCAGTTCACATTTGTAGGTGGATCATCAGTGTTAGAGCTAAAATTAGCATGTTTAAAGTGATTTTCATGCTTCCAGGGGCTCGAGAAGTGAATTAAATACTATTTGGAGGCATTTAATGTTCAATCAAAAACAGCTGATTTTTGACAAAAGAGATAACACCCCCCCATTACGTCACGCTTCAGAAATGTGGAAAATGATCCGTTATCAAATGTTTTATTTTTGAACGTCAGTTCACATTTGTAGGTGGATCATCAGTGTTAGTGCTAAAATTAGCATGTTTAAAGTGATTTTCATGCTTCCAGGGGCCCTAAACACAAGATTTATGGAATGGTTAAAAGTGCATGAAAATGGCCAATTTACTCACTCTGAGTTCTCAAAAAGGGTTTCTTCACCCCGGGAAGTTAATTAAATACCATTTGGAGGCATTTAATGTTCAAGCAAAAACAGCTGATTTTTGACAAAAGAGATAACACCCCCCCATTACGTCATGCTTCAGAAATGTGGAAAATGGTCAGTTTTCAAATGTTTTATTTTTGAACGTCAGTTCACATTTGTAGGTGGATCATCAGTGTTAGAGCTAAAATTAGCACGTTTAAAGTGATTTTCATGCTTCCAGAGGCCCTAAACACAAGATTTATGGAATGGTTAAAAGTGCATGAAAATGGCCAATTTACTCACTCTGAGTTCTCAAAAAGGGTTTCTTCACCCCGGGAAGTTAATTAAATACCATTTGGAGGCATTTAATGTTCGAGCAAAAACGGCTGATTTTCGACAAAAGAGATAACACCCCCCCATTACGGCATGCTTCAGAAATGTGGAAAATGGTCCGTTTTCAAATGTTTTATTTTTGAACGTCAGTTCACATTTGTAGGTGGATCATCAGTGTTAGAGCTAAAATTAGCATGTTTAAAGTGATTTTCATGCTTCCAGGGGCTCGGGAAGTGAATTAAATACTATTTGGAGGCATTTAATGTTCAAGCAAAAACAGCTGATTTTTGACAAAAGAGATAACACCCCCAATTACGTCTTGCTTCAGAAATGTGGAAAATGGTCCGTTTTCAAATGTTTTATTTTTGAACGTCAGTTCACATTTGTAGGTGGATCATCAGTGTTAGAGCTAAAATTAGCATGTTTAAAGTGATTTTCATGCTTCCAGGGGCCCTTAACACAAGATTTATGGAATGGTTAAAAGTGCATGAAAATGGCCAATTTACTCACTCTGAGTTCTCAAAAAGGGTTTCTTCACCCCGGGAAGTTAATTAAATACCATTTGGAGGCATTTAATGTTCGAGCAAAAACGGCTGATTTTCGACAAAAGAGATAACACCCCCCATTACGTCATGCTTCAGAAATGTGGAAAATGGTCCGTTTTCAAATTTTTATTTTTGAACATCAGTTCACATTTGTAGGTGGATCATCAGTGTTAGAGCTAAAATTAGCATGTTTAAAGTGATTTTCATGCTTCCAGGGGCTCGGGAAGTGAATTAAATACTATTTGGAGGCATTTAATGTTCAAGCAAAAACAGCTGATTTTTGACAAAAGAGATAACACCCCCCCCATCACGTCATGCTTCAGAAATGTGGAAAATGGTCCGTTTTCAAATGTTTTATTTTTGAACGTCAGTTCACATTTGTAGGTGGATCATCAGTGTTAGAGCTAAAATTAGCATGTTTAAAGTGATTTTCATGCTTCCAGGGGCTCGGGAAGTGAATTAAATACTATTTGGAGGCATTTAAAGTTCAAGCAAAAACAGCTGATTTTTGGCAAAAGAGATAACACCCCCCCATTACGCCATGCTTCAGAAATGTGGAAAATGGTCCGTTTTCAAATGTTTTATTTTTGAACGTCAGTTCACATTTGTAGGTGGATCATCAGTGTTAGAGCTAAAATTAGCATGTTTAAAGTGATTTTCATGATTCCAGGGGCCCTAAACAAAAGATTTATGGAATGGTTAAAAGTGCATAAAATGGCCAATTTACTCACTCTGAGTTCTCAAAAAGGGTTTCTTCACCCAGGGAAGTTAATTAAATACCATTTGGAGGCATTTAATGTTCGAGCAAAAACGGCTGATTTTCGACAAAAGAGATAACACCCCCCCATTACTTCATGCTTCAGAAATGTGGAAAATGGTGCGTTTTCAAATGTTTTATTTTTGAATGTCAGTTCACATTTGTAGGTGGATCATCAGTGTTAGAGCTAGAATTAGCATGTTTAAAGTGATTTTCATGCTTCCAGGGGCTCGGGAAGTGAATTAAATACTATTTGGAGGCATTTAATGTTCAATCAAAAACAGCTGATTTTTGACAAAAGAGATAACACCCCCCCATTACGTCATGCTTCAGAAATGTGGAAAATGGTCAGTTTTCAAATGTTTTATTTTTGAACATCAGTTCACATTTGTAGGTGGATCATCAGTGTTAGAGCTAAAATTAGCATGTTTAAAGTGATCTTCATGCTTCCAGGGGCCCTAAACACAAGATTTATGGAATGGTTAAAAGTGCATGAAAATGGCCAATTTACTCACTCTGAGTTCCCAAAAAGGGTTTCTTCACCCCGGGAAGTTAATTAAATACCATTTGGAGGCATTTAATGTTCGAGCAAAAACGGCTGATTTTCGACAAAAGAGATAACACCCCCCCATTACGTCATGCTTCAGAAATGTGGAAAATGGTCCGTTTTCAAATGTTTTATTTTTGAACGTCAGTTCACATTTGTAGGTGGATCATCAGTGTTAGAGCTAAAATTAGCATGTTTAAAGTGATTTTCATGCTTCCAGGGGCTCGGGAAGTGAATTAAATACTATTTGGAGGCATTTAATGTTCAAGCAAAAACAGCTGATTTTTGACAAAAGAGATAACACCCCCCCATTACGTCATGCTTCAGAAATGTGGAAAATGGTCCGTTTTCAAATGTTTTATTTTTGAACGTCAGTTCACATTTGTAGGTGGATCATCAGTGTTAGAGCTAAAATTACCATGTTTAAAGTGATTTTCATGCTTCCAGGGGCCCTAAACACAAGATTTATGGAATGGATAAAAGTGCATGAAAATGGCCAATTTACTCACTCTGAGTTCTCAAAAAGGGTTTCTTCACCCCGGGAAGTTAATTAAATACCATTTGGAGGCATTTAATGTTCGAGCAAAAACGGCTGATTTTCGACAAAAGAGATAACACCCCCCCATTACGTCATGCTTCAGAAATGTGGAAAATGGTCCGTTTTCAAATGTTTTATTTTTGAACGTCAGTTCACATTTGTAGGTGGATCATCAGTGTTAGAGCTAAAATTAGCATGTTTAAAGTGATTTTCATGCTTCCAGGGGCTCGGGAAGTGAATTAAATACTATTTGGAGGCATTTAATGTTCAATCAAAAACAGCTGATTTTTGACAAAAGAGATAACACCCCCCCATTACGTCATGCTTCAGAAATGTGGAAAATGGTCCGTTTTCAAATGTTTTATTTTTGAACGTCAGTTCACATTTGTAGGTGGATCATCAGTGTTAGAGCTAAAATTAGCATGTTTAAAGTGATTTTCATGCTTCCAGGGGCCCTAAACACAAGATTTATGGAATGGTTAAAAGTGCATTAAAATGGCCAATTTACTCACTCTGAGTTCTCAAAAAGGGTTTCTTCAACCCGGGAAGTTAATTAAATACCATTTGGAGGCATTTAATGTTCGAACAAAAACGGCTGATTTTTGACAAAAGAGAGGACACCCCCCCATTACGTCATGCTTCACTTTATGTGGAAAATGGTCAGTTTTCAAATGTTTTATTTTTGAACGTCAGTTCACATTTGTAGGTGGATCATCAGTGTTAGAGCTAAAATTAGCATGTTTAAAGTGATTTTCATGCTTCCAGGGGCTCGAGAAGTGAATTAAATACTATTTGGAGGCATTTAATGTTCAATCAAAAACAGCTGATTTTTGACAAAAGAGATAACACCCCCCCATTACGTCATGCTTCAGAAATGTGGAAAATGGTCCGTTATCAAATGTTTTATTTTTGAACGTCAGTTCACATTTGTAGGTGGATCATCAGTGTTAGTGCTAAAATTAGCATGTTTAAAGTGATTTTCATGCTTCCAGGGGCCCTAAACACAAGATTTATGGAATGGTTAAAAGTGCATGAAAATGGCCAATTTACTCACTCTGAGTTCTCAAAAAGGGTTTCTTCACCCCGGGAAGTTAATTAAATACCATTTGGAGGCATTTAATGTTCAAGCAAAAACAGCTGATTTTTGACAAAAGAGATAACACCCCCCCATTACGTCATGCTTCAGAAATGTGGAAAATGGTCAGTTTTCAAATGTTTTATTTTTGAACGTCAGTTCACATTTGTAGGTGGATCATCAGTGTTAGAGCTAAAATTAGCACGTTTAAAGTGATTTTCATGCTTCCAGAGGCCCTAAACACAAGATTTATGGAATGGTTAAAAGTGCATGAAAATGGCCAATTTACTCACTCTGAGTTCTCAAAAAGGGTTTCTTCACCCCGGGAAGTTAATTAAATACCATTTGGAGGCATTTAATGTTCGAGCAAAAACGGCTGATTTTCGACAAAAGAGATAACACCCCCCCATTACGGCATGCTTCAGAAATGTGGAAAATGGTCCGTTTTCAAATGTTTTATTTTTGAACGTCAGTTCACATTTGTAGGTGGATCATCAGTGTTAGAGCTAAAATTAGCATGTTTAAAGTGATTTTCATGCTTCCAGGGGCTCGGGAAGTGAATTAAATACTATTTGGAGGCATTTAATGTTCAAGCAAAAACAGCTGATTTTTGACAAAAGAGATAACACCCCCAATTACGTCTTGCTTCAGAAATGTGGAAAATGGTCCGTTTTCAAATGTTTTATTTTTGAACGTCAGTTCACATTTGTAGGTGGATCATCAGTGTTAGAGCTAAAATTAGCATGTTTAAAGTGATTTTCATGCTTCCAGGGGCCCTTAACACAAGATTTATGGAATGGTTAAAAGTGCATGAAAATGGCCAATTTACTCACTCTGAGTTCTCAAAAAGGGTTTCTTCACCCCGGGAAGTTAATTAAATACCATTTGGAGGCATTTAATGTTCGAGCAAAAACGGCTGATTTTCGACAAAAGAGATAACACCCCCCATTACGTCATGCTTCAGAAATGTGGAAAATGGTCCGTTTTCAAATTTTTATTTTTGAACATCAGTTCACATTTGTAGGTGGATCATCAGTGTTAGAGCTAAAATTAGCATGTTTAAAGTGATTTTCATGCTTCCAGGGGCTCGGGAAGTGAATTAAATACTATTTGGAGGCATTTAATGTTCAAGCAAAAACAGCTGATTTTTGACAAAAGAGATAACACCCCCCCCATCACGTCATGCTTCAGAAATGTGGAAAATGGTCCGTTTTCAAATGTTTTATTTTTGAACGTCAGTTCACATTTGTAGGTGGATCATCAGTGTTAGAGCTAAAATTAGCATGTTTAAAGTGATTTTCATGCTTCCAGGGGCCCTAAACACAAGATTTATGAAATGGTTAAAAGTGCATGAAAATGGCCAATTTACTCACTCTGAGTTCTCAAAAAGGGTTTCTTCACCCCGGGAAGTTAATTAAATACCATTTGGAGGCATTTAATGTTCGAGCAAAAACGGCTGATTTTCGACAAAAGAGATAACACCCCCCCATTACTTCATGCTTCAGAAATGTGGAAAATGGTGCGTTTTCAAATGTTTTATTTTTGAATGTCAGTTCACATTTGTAGGTGGATCATCAGTGTTAGAGCTAAAATTAGCATGTTTAAAGTGATTTTCATGCTTCCAGGGGCTCGGGAAGTGAATTAAATACTATTTGGAGGCATTTAATGTTCAATCAAAAACAGCTGATTTTTGACAAAAGAGATAACACCCCCCCATTACGTCATGCTTCAGAAATGTGGAAAATGGTCAGTTTTCAAATGTTTTATTTTTGAACATCAGTTCACATTTGTAGGTGGATCATCAGTGTTAGAGCTAAAATTAGCATGTTTAAAGTGATCTTCATGCTTCCAGGGGCCCTAAACACAAGATTTATGGAATGGTTAAAAGTGCATGAAAATGGCCAATTTACTCACTCTGAGTTCCCAAAAAGGGTTTCTTCACCCCGGGAAGTTAATTAAATACCATTTGGAGGCATTTAATGTTCGAGCAAAAACGGCTGATTTTCGACAAAAGAGATAACACCCCCCCATTACGTCATGCTTCAGAAATGTGGAAAATGGTCCGTTTTCAAATGTTTTATTTTTGAACGTCAGTTCACATTTGTAGGTGGATCATCAGTGTTAGAGCTAAAATTAGCATGTTTAAAGTGATTTTCATGCTTCCAGGGGCTCGGGAAGTGAATTAAATACTATTTGGAGGCATTTAATGTTCAAGCAAAAACAGCTGATTTTTGACAAAAGAGATAACACCCCCCCATTACGTCATGCTTCAGAAATGTGGAAAATGGTCCGTTTTCAAATGTTTTATTTTTGAACGTCAGTTCACATTTGTAGGTGGATCATCAGTGTTAGAGCTAAAATTACCATGTTTAAAGTGATTTTCATGCTTCCAGGGGCCCTAAACACAAGATTTATGGAATGGATAAAAGTGCATGAAAATGGCCAATTTACTCACTCTGAGTTCTCAAAAAGGGTTTCTTCACCCCGGGAAGTTAATTAAATACCATTTGGAGGCATTTAATGTTCGAGCAAAAACGGCTGATTTTCGACAAAAGAGATAACACCCCCCCATTACGTCATGCTTCAGAAATGTGGAAAATGGTCCGTTTTCAAATGTTTTATTTTTGAACGTCAGTTCACATTTGTAGGTGGATCATCAGTGTTAGAGCTAAAATTAGCATGTTTAAAGTGATTTTCATGCTTCCAGGGGCTCGGGAAGTGAATTAAATACTATTTGGAGGCATTTAATGTTCAATCAAAAACAGCTGATTTTTGACAAAAGAGATAACACCCCCCCATTACGTCATGCTTCAGAAATGTGGAAAATGGTCCGTTTTCAAATGTTTTATTTTTGAACGTCAGTTCACATTTGTAGGTGGATCATCAGTGTTAGAGCTAAAATTAGCATGTTTAAAGTGATTTTCATGCTTCCAGGGGCCCTAAACACAAGATTTATGGAATGGTTAAAAGTGCATTAAAATGGCCAATTTACTCACTCTGAGTTCTCAAAAAGGGTTTCTTCAACCCGGGAAGTTAATTAAATACCATTTGGAGGCATTTAATGTTCGAGCAAAAACGGCTGATTTTTGACAAAAGAGATGACACCCCCCCATTACGTCATGCTTCACTTTATGTGGAAAATGGTCAGTTTTCAAATGTTTTATTTTTGAACGTCAGTTCACATTTGTAGGTGGATCATCAGTGTTAGAGCTAAAATTAGCA
This sequence comes from Lissotriton vulgaris, assembly GCF_964263255.1. Lineage (NCBI taxonomy): Eukaryota > Metazoa > Chordata > Amphibia > Caudata > Salamandridae > Lissotriton > Lissotriton vulgaris. The sequence continues at coordinate 565,493 of NW_028249249.1, forward strand.
TGTTTAAAGTGATTTTCATGCTTCCAGGGGCTCGAGAAGTGAATTAAATACTATTTGGAGGCATTTAATGTTCAATCAAAAACAGCTGATTTTTGACAAAAGAGATGACACCCCCCCATTACGTCATGCTTCACTTTATGTGGAAAATGGTCAGTTTTCAAATGTTTTATTTTTGAACGTCAGTTCACATTTGTAGGTGGATCATCAGTGTTAGTGCTAAAATTAGCATGTTTAAAGTGATTTTCATGCTTCCAGGGGCCCTAAACACAAGATTTATGGAATGGTTAAAAGTGCATGAAAATGGCCAATTTACTCACTCTGAGTTCTCAAAAAGGGTTTCTTCACCCCGGGAAGTTAATTAAATACCATTTGGAGGCATTTAATGTTCAAGCAAAAACAGCTGATTTTTGACAAAAGAGATAACACCCCCCCATTACGTCATGCTTCAGAAATGTGGAAAATGGTCCGTTTTCAAATGTTTTATTTTTGAACGTCAGTTCACATTTGTAGGTGGATCATCAGTGTTAGAGCTAAAATTAGCATGTTTAAAGTGATTTTCATGCTTCCAGGGGCCCTAAACACAAGATTTATGGAATGGATAAAAGTGCATGAATATGGCCAATTTACTCACTCTGAGTTCTCAAAAAGGGTTTCTTCACCCCAGGAAGTTAATTAAATACCATTTGGAGGCATTTAATGTTCGAGCAAAAACAGCTGATTTTCGACAAAAGAGATAACACCACCCATTACGTCATGCTTCAGAAATGTGGAAAATGGTCCGTTTTCAAATGTTTTATTTTTGAACGTCAGTTCACATTTGTAGGTGGATCATCAGTTTTAGAGCTAAAATTAGCATGTTTAAAGTGATTTTCATGCTTCCAGGGGCTCGGGAAGTGAATTAAATACTATTTGGAGGCATTTAAAGTTCAAGCAAAAACAGCTGATTTTTGGCAAAAGAGATAACACCCCCCCATTACGTCATGCTTCAGAAATGTGGAAAATGGTCCGTTTTCAAATGTTTTATTTTTGAACGTCAGTTCACATTTGTAGGTGGATCATCAGTGTTAGAGCTAAAATTAGCATGTTTAAAGTGATTTTCATGATTCCAGGGGCCCTAAACAAAAGATTTATGGAATGGTTAAAAGTGCATAAAATGGCCAATTTACTCACTCTGAGTTCTCAAAAAGGGTTTCTTCACCCAGGGAAGTTAATTAAATACCATTTGGAGGCATTTAATGTTCGAGCAAAAACGGCTGATTTTCGACAAAAGAGATAACACCCCCCCATTACTTCATGCTTCAGAAATGTGGAAAATGGTGCGTTTTCAAATGTTTTATTTTTGAATGTCAGTTCACATTTGTAGGTGGATCATCAGTGTTAGAGCTAAAATTAGCATGTTTAAAGTGATTTTCATGCTTCCAGGGGCTCGGGAAGTGAATTAAATACTATTTGGAGGCATTTAATGTTCAATCAAAAACAGCTGATTTTTGATAAAAGAGATAACACCCCCCCATTACGTCATGCTTCAGAAATGTGGAAAATGGTCCGTTTTCAAATGTTTTATTTTTGAACGTCAGTTCACATTTGTAGGTGGATCATCAGTGTTAGAGCTAAAATTAGCATGTTTAAAGTGATTTTCATGCTTCCAGGGGCCCTAAACACAAGATTTATGGAATGGTTAAAAGTGCATTAAAATGGCCAATTTACTCACTCTGAGTTCTCAAAAAGGGTTTCTTCAACCCGGGAAGTTAATTAAATACCATTTGGAGGCATTTAATGTTCGAGCAAAAACGGCTGATTTTTGACAAAAGAGATGACACCCCCCCATTACGTCATGCTTCACTTTATGTGGAAAATGGTCAGTTTTCAAATGTTTTATTTTTGAACGTCAGTTCACATTTGTAGGTGGATCATCAGTGTTAGAGCTAAAATTAGTATGTTTAAAGTGATTTTCATGCTTCCAGGGGCTCGAGAAGTGAATTAAATACTATTTGGAGGCATTTAATGTTCAATCAAAAACAGCTGATTTTTGACAAAAGAGATAACACCCCCCCATTACGTCACGCTTCAGAAATGTGGAAAATGATCCGTTATCAAATGTTTTATTTTTGAACGTCAGTTCACATTTGTAGGTGGATCATCAGTGTTAGTGCTAAAATTAGCATGTTTAAAGTGATTTTCATGCTTCCAGGGGCCCTAAACACAAGATTTATGGAATGGTTAAAAGTGCATGAAAATGGCCAATTTACTCACTCTGAGTTCTCAAAAAGGGTTTCTTCACCCCGGGAAGTTAATTAAATACCATTTGGAGGCATTTAATGTTCAAGCAAAAACAGCTGATTTTTGACAAAAGAGATAACACCCCCCCATTACGTCATGCTTCAGAAATGTGGAAAATGGTCAGTTTTCAAATGTTTTATTTTTGAACGTCAGTTCACATTTGTAGGTGGATCATCAGTGTTAGAGCTAAAATTAGCATGTTTAAAGTGATTTTCATGCTTCCAGGGGCTCGGGAAGTGAATTAAATACTATTTGGAGGCATTTAATGTTCAAGCAAAAACAGCTGATTTTTGACAAAAGAGATAACACCCCCAATTACGTCTTGCTTCAGAAATGTGGAAAATGGTCCGTTTTCAAATGTTTTATTTTTGAACGTCAGTTCACATTTGTAGGTGGATCATCAGTGTTAGAGCTAAAATTAGCATGTTTAAAGTGATTTTCATGCTTCCAGGGGCCCTTAACACAAGATTTATGGAATGGTTAAAAGTGCATGAAAATGGCCAATTTACTCACTCTGAGTTCTCAAAAAGGGTTTCTTCACCCCGGGAAGTTAATTAAATACCATTTGGAGGCATTTAATGTTCGAGCAAAAACGGCTGATTTTCGACAAAAGAGATAACACCCCCCATTACGTCATGCTTCAGAAATGTGGAAAATGGTCCGTTTTCAAATTTTTATTTTTGAACATCAGTTCACATTTGTAGGTGGATCATCAGTGTTAGAGCTAAAATTAGCATGTTTAAAGTGATTTTCATGCTTCCAGGGGCTCGGGAAGTGAATTAAATACTATTTGGAGGCATTTAATGTTCAAGCAAAAACAGCTGATTTTTGACAAAAGAGATAACACCCCCCCCATCACGTCATGCTTCAGAAATGTGGAAAATGGTCCGTTTTCAAATGTTTTATTTTTGAACGTCAGTTCACATTTGTAGGTGGATCATCAGTGTTAGAGCTAAAATTAGCATGTTTAAAGTGATTTTCATGCTTCCAGGGGCTCGGGAAGTGAATTAAATACTATTTGGAGGCATTTAAAGTTCAAGCAAAAACAGCTGATTTTTGGCAAAAGAGATAACACCCCCCCATTACGCCATGCTTCAGAAATGTGGAAAATGGTCCGTTTTCAAATGTTTTATTTTTGAACGTCAGTTCACATTTGTAGGTGGATCATCAGTGTTAGAGCTAAAATTACCATGTTTAAAGTGATTTTCATGCTTCCAGGGGCCCTAAACACAAGATTTATGGAATGGATAAAAGTGCATGAAAATGGCCAATTTACTCACTCTGAGTTCTCAAAAAGGGTTTCTTCACCCCGGGAAGTTAATTAAATACCATTTGGAGGCATTTAATGTTCGAGCAAAAACGGCTGATTTTCGACAAAAGAGATAACACCCCCCCATTACGTCATGCTTCAGAAATGTGGAAAATGGTCCGTTTTCAAATGTTTTATTTTTGAACGTCAGTTCACATTTGTAGGTGGATCATCAGTGTTAGAGCTAAAATTAGCATGTTTAAAGTGATTTTCATGCTTCCAGGGGCTCGGGAAGTGAATTAAATACTATTTGGAGGCATTTAATGTTCAAGCAAAAACAGCTGATTTTTGACAAAAGAGATAACACCCCCCCATTACGTCATGCTTCAGAAATGTGGAAAATGGTCCGTTTTCAAATGTTTTATTTTTGAACGTCAGTTCACATTTGTAGGTGGATCATCAGTGTTAGAGCTAAAATTACCATGTTTAAAGTGATTTTCATGCTTCCAGGGGCCCTAAACACAAGATTTATGGAATGGATAAAAGTGCATGAAAATGGCCAATTTACTCACTCTGAGTTCTCAAAAAGGGTTTCTTCACCCCGGGAAGTTAATTAAATACCATTTGGAGGCATTTAATGTTCGAGCAAAAACGGCTGATTTTCGACAAAAGAGATAACACCCCCCCATTACGTCATGCTTCAGAAATGTGGAAAATGGTCCGTTTTCAAATGTTTTATTTTTGAACGTCAGTTCACATTTGTAGGTGGATCATCAGTGTTAGAGCTAAAATTAGCATGTTTAAAGTGATTTTCATGCTTCCAGGGGCTCGGGAAGTGAATTAAATACTATTTGGAGGCATTTAATGTTCAATCAAAAACAGCTGATTTTTGACAAAAGAGATAACACCCCCCCATTACGTCATGCTTCAGAAATGTGGAAAATGGTCCGTTTTCAAATGTTTTATTTTTGAACGTCAGTTCACATTTGTAGGTGGATCATCAGTGTTAGAGCTAAAATTAGCATGTTTAAAGTGATTTTCATGCTTCCAGGGGCCCTAAACACAAGATTTATGGAATGGTTAAAAGTGCATTAAAATGGCCAATTTACTCACTCTGAGTTCTCAAAAAGGGTTTCTTCAACCCGGGAAGTTAATTAAATACCATTTGGAGGCATTTAATGTTCGAACAAAAACGGCTGATTTTTGACAAAAGAGAGGACACCCCCCCATTACGTCATGCTTCACTTTATGTGGAAAATGGTCAGTTTTCAAATGTTTTATTTTTGAACGTCAGTTCACATTTGTAGGTGGATCATCAGTGTTAGAGCTAAAATTAGCATGTTTAAAGTGATTTTCATGCTTCCAGGGGCTCGAGAAGTGAATTAAATACTATTTGGAGGCATTTAATGTTCAATCAAAAACAGCTGATTTTTGACAAAAGAGATAACACCCCCCCATTACGTCATGCTTCAGAAATGTGGAAAATGGTCCGTTATCAAATGTTTTATTTTTGAACGTCAGTTCACATTTGTAGGTGGATCATCAGTGTTAGTGCTAAAATTAGCATGTTTAAAGTGATTTTCATGCTTCCAGGGGCCCTAAACACAAGATTTATGGAATGGTTAAAAGTGCATGAAAATGGCCAATTTACTCACTCTGAGTTCTCAAAAAGGGTTTCTTCACCCCGGGAAGTTAATTAAATACCATTTGGAGGCATTTAATGTTCAAGCAAAAACAGCTGATTTTTGACAAAAGAGATAACACCCCCCCATTACGTCATGCTTCAGAAATGTGGAAAATGGTCAGTTTTCAAATGTTTTATTTTTGAACGTCAGTTCACATTTGTAGGTGGATCATCAGTGTTAGAGCTAAAATTAGCACGTTTAAAGTGATTTTCATGCTTCCAGAGGCCCTAAACACAAGATTTATGGAATGGTTAAAAGTGCATGAAAATGGCCAATTTACTCACTCTGAGTTCTCAAAAAGGGTTTCTTCACCCCGGGAAGTTAATTAAATACCATTTGGAGGCATTTAATGTTCGAGCAAAAACGGCTGATTTTCGACAAAAGAGATAACACCCCCCCATTACGGCATGCTTCAGAAATGTGGAAAATGGTCCGTTTTCAAATGTTTTATTTTTGAACGTCAGTTCACATTTGTAGGTGGATCATCAGTGTTAGAGCTAAAATTAGCATGTTTAAAGTGATTTTCATGCTTCCAGGGGCTCGGGAAGTGAATTAAATACTATTTGGAGGCATTTAATGTTCAAGCAAAAACAGCTGATTTTTGACAAAAGAGATAACACCCCCAATTACGTCTTGCTTCAGAAATGTGGAAAATGGTCCGTTTTCAAATGTTTTATTTTTGAACGTCAGTTCACATTTGTAGGTGGATCATCAGTGTTAGAGCTAAAATTAGCATGTTTAAAGTGATTTTCATGCTTCCAGGGGCCCTTAACACAAGATTTATGGAATGGTTAAAAGTGCATGAAAATGGCCAATTTACTCACTCTGAGTTCTCAAAAAGGGTTTCTTCACCCCGGGAAGTTAATTAAATACCATTTGGAGGCATTTAATGTTCGAGCAAAAACGGCTGATTTTCGACAAAAGAGATAACACCCCCCATTACGTCATGCTTCAGAAATGTGGAAAATGGTCCGTTTTCAAATTTTTATTTTTGAACATCAGTTCACATTTGTAGGTGGATCATCAGTGTTAGAGCTAAAATTAGCATGTTTAAAGTGATTTTCATGCTTCCAGGGGCTCGGGAAGTGAATTAAATACTATTTGGAGGCATTTAATGTTCAAGCAAAAACAGCTGATTTTTGACAAAAGAGATAACACCCCCCCCATCACGTCATGCTTCAGAAATGTGGAAAATGGTCCGTTTTCAAATGTTTTATTTTTGAACGTCAGTTCACATTTGTAGGTGGATCATCAGTGTTAGAGCTAAAATTAGCATGTTTAAAGTGATTTTCATGCTTCCAGGGGCCCTAAACACAAGATTTATGAAATGGTTAAAAGTGCATGAAAATGGCCAATTTACTCACTCTGAGTTCTCAAAAAGGGTTTCTTCACCCCGGGAAGTTAATTAAATACCATTTGGAGGCATTTAATGTTCGAGCAAAAACGGCTGATTTTCGACAAAAGAGATAACACCCCCCCATTACTTCATGCTTCAGAAATGTGGAAAATGGTGCGTTTTCAAATGTTTTATTTTTGAATGTCAGTTCACATTTGTAGGTGGATCATCAGTGTTAGAGCTAAAATTAGCATGTTTAAAGTGATTTTCATGCTTCCAGGGGCTCGGGAAGTGAATTAAATACTATTTGGAGGCATTTAATGTTCAATCAAAAACAGCTGATTTTTGACAAAAGAGATAACACCCCCCCATTACGTCATGCTTCAGAAATGTGGAAAATGGTCAGTTTTCAAATGTTTTATTTTTGAACATCAGTTCACATTTGTAGGTGGATCATCAGTGTTAGAGCTAAAATTAGCATGTTTAAAGTGATCTTCATGCTTCCAGGGGCCCTAAACACAAGATTTATGGAATGGTTAAAAGTGCATGAAAATGGCCAATTTACTCACTCTGAGTTCCCAAAAAGGGTTTCTTCACCCCGGGAAGTTAATTAAATACCATTTGGAGGCATTTAATGTTCGAGCAAAAACGGCTGATTTTCGACAAAAGAGATAACACCCCCCCATTACGTCATGCTTCAGAAATGTGGAAAATGGTCCGTTTTCAAATGTTTTATTTTTGAACGTCAGTTCACATTTGTAGGTGGATCATCAGTGTTAGAGCTAAAATTAGCATGTTTAAAGTGATTTTCATGCTTCCAGGGGCTCGGGAAGTGAATTAAATACTATTTGGAGGCATTTAATGTTCAAGCAAAAACAGCTGATTTTTGACAAAAGAGATAACACCCCCCCATTACGTCATGCTTCAGAAATGTGGAAAATGGTCCGTTTTCAAATGTTTTATTTTTGAACGTCAGTTCACATTTGTAGGTGGATCATCAGTGTTAGAGCTAAAATTACCATGTTTAAAGTGATTTTCATGCTTCCAGGGGCCCTAAACACAAGATTTATGGAATGGATAAAAGTGCATGAAAATGGCCAATTTACTCACTCTGAGTTCTCAAAAAGGGTTTCTTCACCCCGGGAAGTTAATTAAATACCATTTGGAGGCATTTAATGTTCGAGCAAAAACGGCTGATTTTCGACAAAAGAGATAACACCCCCCCATTACGTCATGCTTCAGAAATGTGGAAAATGGTCCGTTTTCAAATGTTTTATTTTTGAACGTCAGTTCACATTTGTAGGTGGATCATCAGTGTTAGAGCTAAAATTAGCATGTTTAAAGTGATTTTCATGCTTCCAGGGGCTCGGGAAGTGAATTAAATACTATTTGGAGGCATTTAATGTTCAATCAAAAACAGCTGATTTTTGACAAAAGAGATAACACCCCCCCATTACGTCATGCTTCAGAAATGTGGAAAATGGTCCGTTTTCAAATGTTTTATTTTTGAACGTCAGTTCACATTTGTAGGTGGATCATCAGTGTTAGAGCTAAAATTAGCATGTTTAAAGTGATTTTCATGCTTCCAGGGGCCCTAAACACAAGATTTATGGAATGGTTAAAAGTGCATTAAAATGGCCAATTTACTCACTCTGAGTTCTCAAAAAGGGTTTCTTCAACCCGGGAAGTTAATTAAATACCATTTGGAGGCATTTAATGTTCGAGCAAAAACGGCTGATTTTTGACAAAAGAGATGACACCCCCCCATTACGTCATGCTTCACTTTATGTGGAAAATGGTCAGTTTTCAAATGTTTTATTTTTGAACGTCAGTTCACATTTGTAGGTGGATCATCAGTGTTAGAGCTAAAATTAGCATGTTTAAAGTGATTTTCATGCTTCCAGGGGCTCGAGAAGTGAATTAAATACTATTTGGAGGCATTTAATGTTCAATCAAAAACAGCTGATTTTTGACAAAAGAGATGACACCCCCCCATTACGTCATGCTTCACTTTATGTGGAAAATGGTCAGTTTTCAAATGTTTTATTTTTGAACGTCAGTTCACATTTGTAGGTGGATCATCAGTGTTAGTGCTAAAATTAGCATGTTTAAAGTGATTTTCATGCTTCCAGGGGCCCTAAACACAAGATTTATGGAATGGTTAAAAGTGCATGAAAATGGCCAATTTACTCACTCTGAGTTCTCAAAAAGGGTTTCTTCACCCCGGGAAGTTAATTAAATACCATTTGGAGGCATTTAATGTTCAAGCAAAAACAGCTGATTTTTGACAAAAGAGATAACACCCCCCCATTACGTCATGCTTCAGAAATGTGGAAAATGGTCAGTTTTCAAATGTTTTATTTTTGAACGTCAGTTCACATTTGTAGGTGGATCATCAGTGTTAGAGCTAAAATTAGCACGTTTAAAGTGATTTTCATGCTTCCAGAGGCCCTAAACACAAGATTTATGGAATGGTTAAAAGTGCATGAAAATGGCCAATTTACTCACTCTGAGTTCTCAAAAAGGGTTTCTTCACCCCGGGAAGTTAATTAAATACCATTTGGAGGCATTTAATGTTCGAGCAAAAACGGCAGATTTTCGACAAAAGAGATAACACCCCCCCATTACGGCATGCTTCAGAAATGTGGAAAATGGTCCGTTTTCAAATGTTTTATTTTTGAACGTCAGTTCACATTTGTAGGTGGATCATCAGTGTTAGAGCTAAAATTAGCATGTTTAAAGTGATTTTCATGCTTCCAGGGGCTCGGGAAGTGAATTAAATACTATTTGGAGGCATTTAATGTTCAAGCAAAAACAGCTGATTTTTGACAAAAGAGATAACACCCCCCCATTACGTCATGCTTCAGAAATGTGGAAAATGGTCCGTTTTCAAATGTTTTATTTTTGAACGTCAGTTCACATTTGTAGGTGGATCATCAGTGTTAGAGCTAAAATTAGCATGTTTAAAGTGATTTTCATGCTTCCAGGGGCCCTAAACACAAGATTTATGGAATGGATAAAAGTGCATGAATATGGCCAATTTACTCACTCTGAGTTCTCAAAAAGGGTTTCTTCACCCCAGGAAGTTAATTAAATACCATTTGGAGGCATTTAATGTTCGAGCAAAAACAGCTGATTTTCGACAAAAGAGATAACACCACCCATTACGTCATGCTTCAGAAATGTGGAAAATGGTCCGTTTTCAAATGTTTTATTTTTGAACGTCAGTTCACATTTGTAGGTGGATCATCAGTTTTAGAGCTAAAATTAGCATGTTTAAAGTGATTTTCATGCTTCCAGGGGCTCGGGAAGTGAATTAAATACTATTTGGAGGCATTTAAAGTTCAAGCAAAAACAGCTGATTTTTGGCAAAAGAGATAACACCCCCCCATTACGTCATGCTTCAGAAATGTGGAAAATGGTCCGTTTTCAAATGTTTTATTTTTGAACGTCAGTTCACATTTGTAGGTGGATCATCAGTGTTAGAGCTAAAATTAGCATGTTTAAAGTGATTTTCATGATTCCAGGGGCCCTAAACAAAAGATTTATGGAATGGTTAAAAGTGCATAAAATGGCCAATTTACTCACTCTGAGTTCTCAAAAAGGGTTTCTTCACCCAGGGAAGTTAATTAAATACCATTTGGAGGCATTTAATGTTCGAGCAAAAACGGCTGATTTTCGACAAAAGAGATAACACCCCCCCATTACTTCATGCTTCAGAAATGTGGAAAATGGTGCGTTTTCAAATGTTTTATTTTTGAATGTCAGTTCACATTTGTAGGTGGATCATCAGTGTTAGAGCTAAAATTAGCATGTTTAAAGTGATTTTCATGCTTCCAGGGGCTCGGGAAGTGAATTAAATACTATTTGGAGGCATTTAATGTTCAATCAAAAACAGCTGATTTTTGACAAAAGAGATAACACCCCCCCATTACGTCATGCTTCAGAAATGTGGAAAATGGTCAGTTTTCAAATGTTTTATTTTTGAACATCAGTTCACATTTGTAGGTGGATCATCAGTGTTAGAGCTAAAATTAGCATGTTTAAAGTGATCTTCATGCTTCCAGGGGCCCTAAACACAAGATTTATGGAATGGTTAAAAGTGCATGAAAATGGCCAATTTACTCACTCTGAGTTCCCAAAAAGGGTTTCTTCACCCCGGGAAGTTAATTAAATACCATTTGGAGGCATTTAATGTTCGAGCAAAAACGGCTGATTTTCGACAAAAGAGATAACACCCCCCCATTACGTCATGCTTCAGAAATGTGGAAAATGGTCCGTTTTCAAATGTTTTATTTTTGAACGTCAGTTCACATTTGTAGGTGGATCATCAGTGTTAGAGCTAAAATTAGCATGTTTAAAGTGATTTTCATGCTTCCAGGGGCTCGGGAAGTGAATTAAATACTATTTGGAGGCATTTAATGTTCAAGCAAAAACAGCTGATTTTTGACAAAAGAGATAACACCCCCCCATTACGTCATGCTTCAGAAATGTGGAAAATGGTCCGTTTTCAAATGTTTTATTTTTGAACGTCAGTTCACATTTGTAGGTGGATCATCAGTGTTAGAGCTAAAATTACCATGTTTAAAGTGATTTTCATGCTTCCAGGGGCCCTAAACACAAGATTTATGGAATGGATAAAAGTGCATGAAAATGGCCAATTTACTCACTCTGAGTTCTCAAAAAGGGTTTCTTCACCCCGGGAAGTTAATTAAATACCATTTGGAGGCATTTAATGTTCGAGCAAAAACGGCTGATTTTCGACAAAAGAGATAACACCCCCCCATTACGTCATGCTTCAGAAATGTGGAAAATGGTCCGTTTTCAAATGTTTTATTTTTGAACGTCAGTTCACATTTGTAGGTGGATCATCAGTGTTAGAGCTAAAATTAGCATGTTTAAAGTGATTTTCATGCTTCCAGGGGCTCGGGAAGTGAATTAAATACTATTTGGAGGCATTTAATGTTCAATCAAAAACAGCTGATTTTTGACAAAAGAGATAACACCCCCCCATTACGTCATGCTTCAGAAATGTGGAAAATGGTCCGTTTTCAAATGTTTTATTTTTGAACGTCAGTTCACATTTGTAGGTGGATCATCAGTGTTAGAGCTAAAATTAGCATGTTTAAAGTGATTTTCATGCTTCCAGGGGCCCTAAACACAAGATTTATGGAATGGTTAAAAGTGCATTAAAATGGCCAATTTACTCACTCTGAGTTCTCAAAAAGGGTTTCTTCAACCCGGGAAGTTAATTAAATACCATTTGGAGGCATTTAATGTTCGAGCAAAAACGGCTGATTTTTGACAAAAGAGATGACACCCCCCCATTACGTCATGCTTCACTTTATGTGGAAAATGGTCAGTTTTCAAATGTTTTATTTTTGAACGTCAGTTCACATTTGTAGGTGGATCATCAGTGTTAGAGCTAAAATTAGCATGTTTAAAGTGATTTTCATGCTTCCAGGGGCTCGAGAAGTGAATTAAATACTATTTGGAGGCATTTAATGTTCAATCAAAAACAGCTGATTTTTGACAAAAGAGATAACACCCCCCCATTACGTCATGCTTCAGAAATGTGGAAAATGGTCCGTTATCAAATGTTTTATTTTTGTACGTCAGTTCACATTTGTAGGTGGATCATCAGTGTTAGTGCTAAAATTAGCATGTTTAAAGTGATTTTCATGCTTCCAGGGGCCCTAAACACAAGATTTATGGAATGGTTAAAAGTGCATGAAAATGGCCAATTTACTCACTCTGAGTTCTCAAAAAGGGTTTCTTCACCCCGGGAAGTTAATTAAATACCATTTGGAGGCATTTAATGTTCAAGCAAAAACAGCTGATTTTTGACAAAAGAGATAACACCCCCCCATTACGTCATGCTTCAGAAATGTGGAAAATGGTCAGTTTTCAAATGTTTTATTTTTGAACGTCAGTTCACATTTGTAGGTGGATCATCAGTGTTAGAGCTAAAATTAGCACGTTTAAAGTGATTTTCATGCTTCCAGAGGCCCTAAACACAAGATTTATGGAATGGTTAAAAGTGCATGAAAATGGCCAATTTACTCACTCTGAGTTCTCAAAAAGGGTTTCTTCACCCCGGGAAGTTAATTAAATACCATTTGGAGGCATTTAATGTTCGAGCAAAAACGGCTGATTTTCGACAAAAGAGATAACACCCCCCCATTACGGCATGCTTCAGAAATGTGGAAAATGGTCCGTTTTCAAATGTTTTATTTTTGAACGTCAGTTCACATTTGTAGGTGGATCATCAGTGTTAGAGCTAAAATTAGCATGTTTAAAGTGATTTTCATGCTTCCAGGGGCTCGGGAAGTGAATTAAATACTATTTGGAGGCATTTAATGTTCAAGCAAAAACAGCTGATTTTTGACAAAAGAGATAACACCCCCAATTACGTCTTGCTTCAGAAATGTGGAAAATGGTCCGTTTTCAAATGTTTTATTTTTGAACGTCAGTTCACATTTGTAGGTGGATCATCAGTGTTAGAGCTAAAATTAGCATGTTTAAAGTGATTTTCATGCTTCCAGGGGCCCTTAACACAAGATTTATGGAATGGTTAAAAGTGCATGAAAATGGCCAATTTACTCACTCTGAGTTCTCAAAAAGGGTTTCTTCACCCCGGGAAGTTAATTAAATACCATTTGGAGGCATTTAATGTTCGAGCAAAAACGGCTGATTTTCGACAAAAGAGATAACACCCCCCCATTACTTCATGCTTCAGAAATGTGGAAAATGGTGCGTTTTCAAATGTTTTATTTTTGAATGTCAGTTCACATTTGTAGGTGGATCATCAGTGTTAGAGCTAAAATTAGCATGTTTAAAGTGATTTTCATGCTTCCAGGGGCTCGGGAAGTGAATTAAATACTATTTGGAGGCATTTAATGTTCAATCAAAAACAGCTGATTTTTGACAAAAGAGATAACACCCCCCCATTACGTCATGCTTCAGAAATGTGGAAAATGGTCAGTTTTCAAATGTTTTATTTTTGAACATCAGTTCACATTTGTAGGTGGATCATCAGTGTTAGAGCTAAAATTAGCATGTTTAAAGTGATCTTCATGCTTCCAGGGGCCCTAAACACAAGATTTATGGAATGGTTAAAAGTGCATGAAAATGGCCAATTTACTCACTCTGAGTTCCCAAAAAGGGTTTCTTCACCCCGGGAAGTTAATTAAATACCATTTGGAGGCATTTAATGTTCGAGCAAAAACGGCTGATTTTCGACAAAAGAGATAACACCCCCCCATTACGTCATGCTTCAGAAATGTGGAAAATGGTCCGTTTTCAAATGTTTTATTTTTGAACGTCAGTTCACATTTGTAGGTGGATCATCAGTGTTAGAGCTAAAATTAGCATGTTTAAAGTGATTTTCATGCTTCCAGGGGCTCGGGAAGTGAATTAAATACTATTTGGAGGCATTTAATGTTCAAGCAAAAACAGCTGATTTTTGACAAAAGAGATAACACCCCCCCATTACGTCATGCTTCAGAAATGTGGAAAATGGTCCGTTTTCAAATGTTTTATTTTTGAACGTCAGTTCACATTTGTAGGTGGATCATCAGTGTTAGAGCTAAAATTACCATGTTTAAAGTGATTTTCATGCTTCCAGGGGCCCTAAACACAAGATTTATGGAATGGATAAAAGTGCATGAAAATGGCCAATTTACTCACTCTGAGTTCTCAAAAAGGGTTTCTTCACCCCGGGAAGTTAATTAAATACCATTTGGAGGCATTTAATGTTCGAGCAAAAACGGCTGATTTTCGACAAAAGAGATAACACCCCCCCATTACGTCATGCTTCAGAAATGTGGAAAATGGTCCGTTTTCAAATGTTTTATTTTTGAACGTCAGTTCACATTTGTAGGTGGATCATCAGTGTTAGAGCTAAAATTAGCATGTTTAAAGTGATTTTCATGCTTCCAGGGGCTCGGGAAGTGAATTAAATACTATTTGGAGGCATTTAATGTTCAATCAAAAACAGCTGATTTTTGACAAAAGAGATAACACCCCCCCATTACGTCATGCTTCAGAAATGTGGAAAATGGTCCGTTTTCAAATGTTTTATTTTTGAACGTCAGTTCACATTTGTAGGTGGATCATCAGTGTTAGAGCTAAAATTAGCATGTTTAAAGTGATTTTCATGCTTCCAGGGGCCCTAAACACAAGATTTATGGAATGGTTAAAAGTGCATTAAAATGGCCAATTTACTCACTCTGAGTTCTCAAAAAGGGTTTCTTCAACCCGGGAAGTTAATTAAATACCATTTGGAGGCATTTAATGTTCGAGCAAAAACGGCTGATTTTTGACAAAAGAGATGACACCCCCCCATTACGTCATGCTTCACTTTATGTGGAAAATGGTCAGTTTTCAAATGTTTTATTTTTGAACGTCAGTTCACATTTGTAGGTGGATCATCAGTGTTAGAGCTAAAATTAGCATGTTTAAAGTGATTTTCATGCTTCCAGGGGCTCGAGAAGTGAATTAAATACTATTTGGAGGCATTTAATGTTCAATCAAAAACAGCTGATTTTTGACAAAAGAGATGACACCCCCCCATTACGTCATGCTTCACTTTATGTGGAAAATGGTCAGTTTTCAAATGTTTTATTTTTGAACGTCAGTTCACATTTGTAGGTGGATCATCAGTGTTAGTGCTAAAATTAGCATGTTTAAAGTGATTTTCATGCTTCCAGGGGCCCTAAACACAAGATTTATGGAATGGTTAAAAGTGCATGAAAATGGCCAATTTACTCACTCTGAGTTCTCAAAAAGGGTTTCTTCACCCCGGGAAGTTAATTAAATACCATTTGGAGGCATTTAATGTTCAAGCAAAAACAGCTGATTTTTGACAAAAGAGATAACACCCCCCCATTACGTCATGCTTCAGAAATGTGGAAAATGGTCAGTTTTCAAATGTTTTATTTTTGAACGTCAGTTCACATTTGTAGGTGGATCATCAGTGTTAGAGCTAAAATTAGCACGTTTAAAGTGATTTTCATGCTTCCAGAGGCCCTAAACACAAGATTTATGGAATGGTTAAAAGTGCATGAAAATGGCCAATTTACTCACTCTGAGTTCTCAAAAAGGGTTTCTTCACCCCGGGAAGTTAATTAAATACCATTTGGAGGCATTTAATGTTCGAGCAAAAACGGCAGATTTTCGACAAAAGAGATAACACCCCCCCATTACGGCATGCTTCAGAAATGTGGAAAATGGTCCGTTTTCAAATGTTTTATTTTTGAACGTCAGTTCACATTTGTAGGTGGATCATCAGTGTTAGAGCTAAAATTAGCATGTTTAAAGTGATTTTCATGCTTCCAGGGGCTCGGGAAGTGAATTAAATACTATTTGGAGGCATTTAATGTTCAAGCAAAAACAGCTGATTTTTGACAAAAGAGATAACACCCCCCCATTACGTCATGCTTCAGAAATGTGGAAAATGGTCCGTTTTCAAATGTTTTATTTTTGAACGTCAGTTCACATTTGTAGGTGGATCATCAGTGTTAGAGCTAAAATTAGCATGTTTAAAGTGATTTTCATGCTTCCAGGGGCCCTAAACACAAGATTTATGGAATGGATAAAAGTGCATGAATATGGCCAATTTACTCACTCTGAGTTCTCAAAAAGGGTTTCTTCACCCCAGGAAGTTAATTAAATACCATTTGGAGGCATTTAATGTTCGAGCAAAAACAGCTGATTTTCGACAAAAGAGATAACACCACCCATTACGTCATGCTTCAGAAATGTGGAAAATGGTCCGTTTTCAAATGTTTTATTTTTGAACGTCAGTTCACATTTGTAGGTGGATCATCAGTTTTAGAGCTAAAATTAGCATGTTTAAAGTGATTTTCATGCTTCCAGGGGCTCGGGAAGTGAATTAAATACTATTTGGAGGCATTTAAAGTTCAAGCAAAAACAGCTGATTTTTGGCAAAAGAGATAACACCCCCCCATTACGTCATGCTTCAGAAATGTGGAAAATGGTCCGTTTTCAAATGTTTTATTTTTGAACGTCAGTTCACATTTGTAGGTGGATCATCAGTGTTAGAGCTAAAATTAGCATGTTTAAAGTGATTTTCATGATTCCAGGGGCCCTAAACAAAAGATTTATGGAATGGTTAAAAGTGCATAAAATGGCCAATTTACTCACTCTGAGTTCTCAAAAAGGGTTTCTTCACCCAGGGAAGTTAATTAAATACCATTTGGAGGCATTTAATGTTCGAGCAAAAACGGCTGATTTTCGACAAAAGAGATAACACCCCCCCATTACTTCATGCTTCAGAAATGTGGAAAATGGTGCGTTTTCAAATGTTTTATTTTTGAATGTCAGTTCACATTTGTAGGTGGATCATCAGTGTTAGAGCTAAAATTAGCATGTTTAAAGTGATTTTCATGCTTCCAGGGGCTCGGGAAGTGAATTAAATACTATTTGGAGGCATTTAATGTTCAATCAAAAACAGCTGATTTTTGACAAAAGAGATAACACCCCCCCATTACGTCATGCTTCAGAAATGTGGAAAATGGTCAGTTTTCAAATGTTTTATTTTTGAACATCAGTTCACATTTGTAGGTGGATCATCAGTGTTAGAGCTAAAATTAGCATGTTTAAAGTGATCTTCATGCTTCCAGGGGCCCTAAACACAAGATTTATGGAATGGTTAAAAGTGCATGAAAATGGCCAATTTACTCACTCTGAGTTCCCAAAAAGGGTTTCTTCACCCCGGGAAGTTAATTAAATACCATTTGGAGGCATTTAATGTTCGAGCAAAAACGGCTGATTTTCGACAAAAGAGATAACACCCCCCCATTACGTCATGCTTCAGAAATGTGGAAAATGGTCCGTTTTCAAATGTTTTATTTTTGAACGTCAGTTCACATTTGTAGGTGGATCATCAGTGTTAGAGCTAAAATTAGCATGTTTAAAGTGATTTTCATGCTTCCAGGGGCTCGGGAAGTGAATTAAATACTATTTGGAGGCATTTAATGTTCAAGCAAAAACAGCTGATTTTTGACAAAAGAGATAACACCCCCCCATTACGTCATGCTTCAGAAATGTGGAAAATGGTCCGTTTTCAAATGTTTTATTTTTGAACGTCAGTTCACATTTGTAGGTGGATCATCAGTGTTAGAGCTAAAATTACCATGTTTAAAGTGATTTTCATGCTTCCAGGGGCCCTAAACACAAGATTTATGGAATGGATAAAAGTGCATGAAAATGGCCAATTTACTCACTCTGAGTTCTCAAAAAGGGTTTCTTCACCCCGGGAAGTTAATTAAATACCATTTGGAGGCATTTAATGTTCGAGCAAAAACGGCTGATTTTCGACAAAAGAGATAACACCCCCCCATTACGTCATGCTTCAGAAATGTGGAAAATGGTCCGTTTTCAAATGTTTTATTTTTGAACGTCAGTTCACATTTGTAGGTGGATCATCAGTGTTAGAGCTAAAATTAGCATGTTTAAAGTGATTTTCATGCTTCCAGGGGCTCGGGAAGTGAATTAAATACTATTTGGAGGCATTTAATGTTCAATCAAAAACAGCTGATTTTTGACAAAAGAGATAACACCCCCCCATTACGTCATGCTTCAGAAATGTGGAAAATGGTCCGTTTTCAAATGTTTTATTTTTGAACGTCAGTTCACATTTGTAGGTGGATCATCAGTGTTAGAGCTAAAATTAGCATGTTTAAAGTGATTTTCATGCTTCCAGGGGCCCTAAACACAAGATTTATGGAATGGTTAAAAGTGCATTAAAATGGCCAATTTACTCACTCTGAGTTCTCAAAAAGGGTTTCTTCAACCCGGGAAGTTAATTAAATACCATTTGGAGGCATTTAATGTTCGAGCAAAAACGGCTGATTTTTGACAAAAGAGATGACACCCCCCCATTACGTCATGCTTCACTTTATGTGGAAAATGGTCAGTTTTCAAATGTTTTATTTTTGAACGTCAGTTCACATTTGTAGGTGGATCATCAGTGTTAGAGCTAAAATTAGCATGTTTAAAGTGATTTTCATGCTTCCAGGGGCTCGAGAAGTGAATTAAATACTATTTGGAGGCATTTAATGTTCAATCAAAAACAGCTGATTTTTGACAAAAGAGATAACACCCCCCCATTACGTCATGCTTCAGAAATGTGGAAAATGGTCCGTTATCAAATGTTTTATTTTTGTACGTCAGTTCACATTTGTAGGTGGATCATCAGTGTTAGTGCTAAAATTAGCATGTTTAAAGTGATTTTCATGCTTCCAGGGGCCCTAAACACAAGATTTATGGAATGGTTAAAAGTGCATGAAAATGGCCAATTTACTCACTCTGAGTTCTCAAAAAGGGTTTCTTCACCCCGGGAAGTTAATTAAATACCATTTGGAGGCATTTAATGTTCAAGCAAAAACAGCTGATTTTTGACAAAAGAGATAACACCCCCCCATTACGTCATGCTTCAGAAATGTGGAAAATGGTCAGTTTTCAAATGTTTTATTTTTGAACGTCAGTTCACATTTGTAGGTGGATCATCAGTGTTAGAGCTAAAATTAGCACGTTTAAAGTGATTTTCATGCTTCCAGAGGCCCTAAACACAAGATTTATGGAATGGTTAAAAGTGCATGAAAATGGCCAATTTACTCACTCTGAGTTCTCAAAAAGGGTTTCTTCACCCCGGGAAGTTAATTAAATACCATTTGGAGGCATTTAATGTTCGAGCAAAAACGGCTGATTTTCGACAAAAGAGATAACACCCCCCCATTACGGCATGCTTCAGAAATGTGGAAAATGGTCCGTTTTCAAATGTTTTATTTTTGAACGTCAGTTCACATTTGTAGGTGGATCATCAGTGTTAGAGCTAAAATTAGCATGTTTAAAGTGATTTTCATGCTTCCAGGGGCTCGGGAAGTGAATTAAATACTATTTGGAGGCATTTAATGTTCAAGCAAAAACAGCTGATTTTTGACAAAAGAGATAACACCCCCAATTACGTCTTGCTTCAGAAATGTGGAAAATGGTCCGTTTTCAAATGTTTTATTTTTGAACGTCAGTTCACATTTGTAGGTGGATCATCAGTGTTAGAGCTAAAATTAGCATGTTTAAAGTGATTTTCATGCTTCCAGGGGCCCTTAACACAAGATTTATGGAATGGTTAAAAGTGCATGAAAATGGCCAATTTACTCACTCTGAGTTCTCAAAAAGGGTTTCTTCACCCCGGGAAGTTAATTAAATACCATTTGGAGGCATTTAATGTTCGAGCAAAAACGGCTGATTTTCGACAAAAGAGATAACACCCCCCATTACGTCATGCTTCAGAAATGTGGAAAATGGTCCGTTTTCAAATTTTTATTTTTGAACATCAGTTCACATTTGTAGGTGGATCATCAGTGTTAGAGCTAAAATTAGCATGTTTAAAGTGATTTTCATGCTTCCAGGGGCTCGGGAAGTGAATTAAATACTATTTGGAGGCATTTAATGTTCAATCAAAAACAGCTGATTTTTGACAAAAGAGATAACACCCTCCCATTACGTCATGCTTCAGAAATGTGGAAAATGGTCAGTTTTCAAATGTTTTATTTTTGAACATCAGTTCACATTTGTAGGTGGATCATCAGTGTTAGAGCTAAAATTAGCATGTTTAAAGTGATCTTCATGCTTCCAGGGGCCCTAAACACAAGATTTATGGAATGGTTAAAAGTGCATGAAAATGGCCAATTTACTCACTCTGAGTTCCCAAAAAGGGTTTCTTCACCCCGGGAAGTTAATTAAATACCATTTGGAGGCATTTAATGTTCGAGCAAAAACGGCTGATTTTCGACAAAAGAGATAACACCCCCCCATTACGTCATGCTTCAGAAATGTGGAAAATGGTCCGTTTTCAAATGTTTTATTTTTGAACGTCAGTTCACATTTGTAGGTGGATCATCAGTGTTAGAGCTAAAATTAGCATGTTTAAAGTGATTTTCATGCTTCCAGGGGCTCGGGAAGTGAATTAAATACTATTTGGAGGCATTTAATGTTCAATCAAAAACAGCTGATTTTTGACAAAAGAGATAACACCCCCCCATTACGTCATGCTTCAGAAATGTGGAAAATGGTCCGTTTTCAAATGTTTTATTTTTGAACGTCAGTTCACATTTGTAGGTGGATCATCAGTGTTAGAGCTAAAATTAGCATGTTTAAAGTGATTTTCATGCTTCCAGGGGCCCTAAACACAAGATTTATGGAATGGTTAAAAGTGCATTAAAATGGCCAATTTACTCACTCTGAGTTCTCAAAAAGGGTTTCTTCAACCCGGGAAGTTAATTAAATACCATTTGGAGGCATTTAATGTTCGAGCAAAAACGGCTGATTTTTGACAAAAGAGATGACACCCCCCCATTACGTCATGCTTCACTTTATGTGGAAAATGGTCAGTTTTCAAATGTTTTATTTTTGAACGTCAGTTCACATTTGTAGGTGGATCATCAGTGTTAGAGCTAAAATTAGCATGTTTAAAGTGATTTTCATGCTTCCAGGGGCTCGAGAAGTGAATTAAATACTATTTGGAGGCATTTAATGTTCAATCAAAAACAGCTGATTTTTGACAAAAGAGATGACACCCCCCCATTACGTCATGCTTCACTTTATGTGGAAAATGGTCAGTTTTCAAATGTTTTATTTTTGAACGTCAGTTCACATTTGTAGGTGGATCATCAGTGTTAGTGCTAAAATTAGCATGTTTAAAGTGATTTTCATGCTTCCAGGGGCCCTAAACACAAGATTTATGGAATGGTTAAAAGTGCATGAAAATGGCCAATTTACTCACTCTGAGTTCTCAAAAAGGGTTTCTTCACCCCGGGAAGTTAATTAAATACCATTTGGAGGCATTTAATGTTCAAGCAAAAACAGCTGATTTTTGACAAAAGAGATAACACCCCCCCATTACGTCATGCTTCAGAAATGTGGAAAATGGTCAGTTTTCAAATGTTTTATTTTTGAACGTCAGTTCACATTTGTAGGTGGATCATCAGTGTTAGAGCTAAAATTAGCACGTTTAAAGTGATTTTCATGCTTCCAGAGGCCCTAAACACAAGATTTATGGAATGGTTAAAAGTGCATGAAAATGGCCAATTTACTCACTCTGAGTTCTCAAAAAGGGTTTCTTCACCCCGGGAAGTTAATTAAATACCATTTGGAGGCATTTAATGTTCGAGCAAAAACGGCTGATTTTCGACAAAAGAGATAACACCCCCCCATTACGGCATGCTTCAGAAATGTGGAAAATGGTCCGTTTTCAAATGTTTTATTTTTGAACGTCAGTTCACATTTGTAGGTGGATCATCAGTGTTAGAGCTAAAATTAGCATGTTTAAAGTGATTTTCATGCTTCCAGGGGCTCGGGAAGTGAATTAAATACTATTTGGAGGCATTTAATGTTCAAGCAAAAACAGCTGATTTTTGACAAAAGAGATAACACCCCCAATTACGTCTTGCTTCAGAAATGTGGAAAATGGTCCGTTTTCAAATGTTTTATTTTTGAACGTCAGTTCACATTTGTAGGTGGATCATCAGTGTTAGAGCTAAAATTAGCATGTTTAAAGTGATTTTCATGCTTCCAGGGGCTCGAGAAGTGAATTAAATACTATTTGGAGGCATTTAATGTTCAATCAAAAACAGCTGATTTTTGACAAAAGAGATAACACCCCCCCATTACGTCATGCTTCAGAAATGTGGAAAATGGTCCGTTATCAAATGTTTTATTTTTGAACGTCAGTTCACATTTGTAGGTGGATCATCAGTGTTAGTGCTAAAATTAGCATGTTTAAAGTGATTTTCATGCTTCCAGGGGCCCTAAACACAAGATTTATGGAATGGTTAAAAGTGCATGAAAATGGCCAATTTACTCACTCTGAGTTCTCAAAAAGGGTTTCTTCACCCCGGGAAGTTAATTAAATACCATTTGGAGGCATTTAATGTTCAAGCAAAAACAGCTGATTTTTGACAAAAGAGATAACACCCCCCCATTACGTCATGCTTCAGAAATGTGGAAAATGGTCAGTTTTCAAATGTTTTATTTTTGAACGTCAGTTCACATTTGTAGGTGGATCATCAGTGTTAGAGCTAAAATTAGCACGTTTAAAGTGATTTTCATGCTTCCAGAGGCCCTAAACACAAGATTTATGGAATGGTTAAAAGTGCATGAAAATGGCCAATTTACTCACTCTGAGTTCTCAAAAAGGGTTTCTTCACCCCGGGAAGTTAATTAAATACCATTTGGAGGCATTTAATGTTCGAGCAAAAACGGCTGATTTTCGACAAAAGAGATAACACCCCCCCATTACGGCATGCTTCAGAAATGTGGAAAATGGTCCGTTTTCAAATGTTTTATTTTTGAACGTCAGTTCACATTTGTAGGTGGATCATCAGTGTTAGAGCTAAAATTAGCATGTTTAAAGTGATTTTCATGCTTCCAGGGGCTCGGGAAGTGAATTAAATACTATTTGGAGGCATTTAATGTTCAAGCAAAAACAGCTGATTTTTGACAAAAGAGATAACACCCCCAATTACGTCTTGCTTCAGAAATGTGGAAAATGGTCCGTTTTCAAATGTTTTATTTTTGAACGTCAGTTCACATTTGTAGGTGGATCATCAGTGTTAGAGCTAAAATTAGCATGTTTAAAGTGATTTTCATGCTTCCAGGGGCCCTTAACACAAGATTTATGGAATGGTTAAAAGTGCATGAAAATGGCCAATTTACTCACTCTGAGTTCTCAAAAAGGGTTTCTTCACCCCGGGAAGTTAATTAAATACCATTTGGAGGCATTTAATGTTCGAGCAAAAACGGCTGATTTTCGACAAAAGAGATAACACCCCCCATTACGTCATGCTTCAGAAATGTGGAAAATGGTCCGTTTTCAAATTTTTATTTTTGAACATCAGTTCACATTTGTAGGTGGATCATCAGTGTTAGAGCTAAAATTAGCATGTTTAAAGTGATTTTCATGCTTCCAGGGGCTCGGGAAGTGAATTAAATACTATTTGGAGGCATTTAATGTTCAAGCAAAAACAGCTGATTTTTGACAAAAGAGATAACACCCCCCCCATCACGTCATGCTTCAGAAATGTGGAAAATGGTCCGTTTTCAAATGTTTTATTTTTGAACGTCAGTTCACATTTGTAGGTGGATCATCAGTGTTAGAGCTAAAATTAGCATGTTTAAAGTGATTTTCATGCTTCCAGGGGCCCTAAACACAAGATTTATGAAATGGTTAAAAGTGCATGAAAATGGCCAATTTACTCACTCTGAGTTCTCAAAAAGGGTTTCTTCACCCCGGGAAGTTAATTAAATACCATTTGGAGGCATTTAATGTTCGAGCAAAAACGGCTGATTTTCGACAAAAGAGATAACACCCCCCCATTACTTCATGCTTCAGAAATGTGGAAAATGGTGCGTTTTCAAATGTTTTATTTTTGAATGTCAGTTCACATTTGTAGGTGGATCATCAGTGTTAGAGCTAAAATTAGCATGTTTAAAGTGATTTTCATGCTTCCAGGGGCTCGGGAAGTGAATTAAATACTATTTGGAGGCATTTAATGTTCAATCAAAAACAGCTGATTTTTGACAAAAGAGATAACACCCCCCCATTACGTCATGCTTCAGAAATGTGGAAAATGGTCAGTTTTCAAATGTTTTATTTTTGAACATCAGTTCACATTTGTAGGTGGATCATCAGTGTTAGAGCTAAAATTAGCATGTTTAAAGTGATCTTCATGCTTCCAGGGGCCCTAAACACAAGATTTATGGAATGGTTAAAAGTGCATGAAAATGGCCAATTTAGTCACTCTGAGTTCCCAAAAAGGGTTTCTTCACCCCGGGAAGTTAATTAAATACCATTTGGAGGCATTTAATGTTCGAGCAAAAACGGCTGATTTTCGACAAAAGAGATAACACCCCCCCATTACGTCATGCTTCAGAAATGTGGAAAATGGTCCGTTTTCAAATGTTTTATTTTTGAACGTCAGTTCACATTTGTAGGTGGATCATCAGTGTTAGAGCTAAAATTAGCATGTTTAAAGTGATTTTCATGCTTCCAGGGGCTCGGGAAGTGAATTAAATACTATTTGGAGGCATTTAATGTTCAAGCAAAAACAGCTGATTTTTGACAAAAGAGATAACACCCCCCCATTACGTCATGCTTCAGAAATGTGGAAAATGGTCCGTTTTCAAATGTTTTATTTTTGAACGTCAGTTCACATTTGTAGGTGGATCATCAGTGTTAGAGCTAAAATTACCATGTTTAAAGTGATTTTCATGCTTCCAGGGGCCCTAAACACAAGATTTATGGAATGGATAAAAGTGCATGAAAATGGCCAATTTACTCACTCTGAGTTCTCAAAAAGGGTTTCTTCAACCCGGGAAGTTAATTAAATACCATTTGGAGGCATTTAATGTTCGAGCAAAAACGGCTGATTTTTGACAAAAGAGATGACACCCCCCCATTACGTCATGCTTCACTTTATGTGGAAAATGGTCAGTTTTCAAATGTTTTATTTTTGAACGTCAGTTCACATTTGTAGGTGGATCATCAGTGTTAGAGCTAAAATTAGCATGTTTAAAGTGATTTTCATGCTTCCAGGGGCTCGGGAAGTGAATTAAATACTATTTGGAGGCATTTAATGTTCAAGCAAAAACAGCTGATTTTTGACAAAAGAGATAACACCCCCCATTACGTCATGCTTCAGAAATGTGGAAAATGGTCAGTTTTCAAATGTTTTATTTTTGAACGTCAGTTCACATTTGTAGGTGAATCATCAGTGTTAGAGCTAAAATTAGCATGTTTAAAGTGATTTTCATGCTTCCAGGGGCCCTAAACACAAGATTTATGGAATGGTTAAAAGTGCATGAAAATGACCAATTTACTCACTCTGAGTTCTCAAAAAGGGTTTCTTCACCCCGGGATGTTAATTAAATACCATTTGGAGGCATTTAATGTTCGAGCAAAAACGGCTGATTTTCGACAAAAGAGCTAACACCCCCCCATTACGTCATGCTTCAGAAATGTGGAAAATGGTCCGTTTTCAAATGTTTTATTTTTGAACGTCAGTTCACATTTGTAGGTGGATCATCAGTGTTAGAGCTAAAATTAGCATGTTTAAAGTGATTTTCATGCTTCCAGGGGCTCGGGAAGTGACTCAAATACTATTTGGAGGCATTTAATGTTCAAGCAAAAACAGCTGATTTTTGACAAAAGAGATAACACCCCCCCATTACGTCATGCTTCAGAAATGTGGAAAATGGTCCGTTTTCAAATGTTTTATTTTTGAACGTCAGTTCACATTTGTAGGTGGATCATCAGTGTTAGAGCTAAAATTAGCATGTTTAAAGTGATTTTCATGCTTCCAGGGGCCCTAAACACAAGATTTATGGAATGGTTAAAAGTGCATGAAAATGGCCAATTTACTCACTCTGAGTTCTCAAAAAGGGGTTCTTCACCCCGGGAAGTTAATTAAATACCATTTGGAGGCATTTAATGTTCGAGCAAAAACGGCTGATTTTCGACAAAAGAGATAACACCCCCCCATTACGTCATGCTTCAGAAATGTGGAAAATGGTCAGTTTTCAAATGTTTTATTTTTGAACGTCAGTTCACATTTGTAGGTGAATCATCAGTGTTAGAGCTAAAATTAGCATGTTTAAAGTGATTTTCATGCTTCCAGGGGCTCGGGAAGTGAATTAAATACTATTTGGAGGCATTTAATGTTCAAGCAAAAACAGCTGATTTTTGACAAAAGAGATAACACCCCCCCATTACGTCATGCTTCAGAAATGTGGAAAATGGTCCGTTTTCAAATGTTTTATTTTTGAACGTCAGTTCACATTTGTAGGTGGATCATCAGTGTTAGAGCTAAAATTAGCATGTTTAAAGTGATTTTCATGCTTCCAGGGGCTCGGGAAGTGAATTAAATACTATTTGGAGGCATTTAATGTTCAATCAAAAACTGCTGATTTTTGACAAAAGAGATAACACCCCCCCATTACGTCAAGCTTCAGAAATGTGGAAAATGGTCCGTTTTCAAATGTTTTATTTTTGAACGTCAGTTCACATTTGTAGGTGGATCATCAGTGTTAGAGCTAAAATTAGCATGTTTAAAGTGATTTTCATGCTTCCAGGGGCCCTAAACACAAGATTTATGGAATAGTTAAAAGTGCATGAAAATGGCCAATTTACTCACTCTGAGTTCTCAAAAAGGGTTTCTTCACCCCGGGAAGTTAATTAAATACCATTTGGAGGCATTTAATGTTCGAGCAAAAACGGCTGATTTTCGACAAAAGAGATAACACCCCCCCATTACGTCATGCTTCAGAAATGTGGAAAATGGTCCGTTTTCAAATGTTTTATTTTTTAACGTCAGTTCACATTTGTAGGTGGATCATCAGTGTTAGAGATAAAATTAGCATGTTTAAAGTGATTTTCATGCTTCCAGGGGCTTGGGAAGTGAATTAAATACTATTTGGAGGCATTTAATGTTCAAGCAAAAACAGCTGATTTTTGACAAAAGAGATAACACCCCCCCATTACGTCATGCTTCAGAAATGTGGAAAATGGTCCGTTTTCAAATGTTTTATTTTTGAACGTCAGTTCACATTTGTAGGTGGATCATCAGTGTTAGAGCTAAAATTAGCATGTTTAAAGTGATTTTCATGCTTCCAGGGGCCCTAAACACAAGATTTATGGAATGGTTAAAAGTGCATGAAAATGGCCAATTTAATCACTCTGAGTTCTCAAAAAGGGTTTCTTCACCCCGGGAAGTTAATTAAATACCATTTGGAGGCATTTAATGTTCGAGCAAAAACGGCTGATTTTTGACAAAAGAGA
Source organism: Lissotriton vulgaris (assembly GCF_964263255.1). Taxonomy (NCBI): domain Eukaryota; kingdom Metazoa; phylum Chordata; class Amphibia; order Caudata; family Salamandridae; genus Lissotriton; species Lissotriton vulgaris. The sequence continues at coordinate 592,903 of NW_028249249.1, forward strand.
TAACACCCCCCCATTACGTCATGCTTCAGAAATGTGGAAAATGGTCCGTTTTCAAATGTTTTATTTTTGAACGTCAGTTCACATTTGTAGGTGGATCATCAGTGTTAGAGCTAAAATTAGCATGTTTAAAGTGATTTTCATGCTTCCAGGGGCTCGGGAAGTGAATTAAATACTATTTGGAGGCATTTAATGTTCAAGCAAAAACAGCTGATTTTTGACAAAAGAGATAACACCCCCCATTACGTCATGCTTCAGAAATGTGGAAAATGGTCAGTTTTCAAATGTTTTATTTTTGAACGTCAGTTCACATTTGTAGGTGAATCATCAGTGTTAGAGCTAAAATTAGCATGTTTAAAGTGATTTTCATGCTTCCAGGGGCCCTAAACACAAGATTTATGGAATGGTTAAAAGTGCATGAAAATGACCAATTTACTCACTCTGAGTTCTCAAAAAGGGTTTCTTCACCCCGGGATGTTAATTAAATACCATTTGGAGGCATTTAATGTTCGAGCAAAAACGGCTGATTTTCGACAAAAGAGCTAACACCCCCCCATTACGTCATGCTTCAGAAATGTGGAAAATGGTCCGTTTTCAAATGTTTTATTTTTGAACGTCAGTTCACATTTGTAGGTGGATCATCAGTGTTAGAGCTAAAATTAGCATGTTTAAAGTGATTTTCATGCTTCCAGGGGCTCGGGAAGTGACTCAAATACTATTTGGAGGCATTTAATGTTCAAGCAAAAACAGCTGATTTTTGACAAAAGAGATAACACCCCCCCATTACGTCATGCTTCAGAAATGTGGAAAATGGTCCGTTTTCAAATGTTTTATTTTTGAACGTCAGTTCACATTTGTAGGTGGATCATCAGTGTTAGAGCTAAAATTAGCATGTTTAAAGTGATTTTCATGCTTCCAGGGGCCCTAAACACAAGATTTATGGAATGGTTAAAAGTGCATGAAAATGGCCAATTTACTCACTCTGAGTTCTCAAAAAGGGTTTCTTCACCCCGGGAAGTTAATTAAATACCATTTGGAGGCATTTAATGTTCGAGCAAAAACGGCTGATTTTCGACAAAAGAGATAACACCCCCCCATTACGTCATGCTTCAGAAATGTGGAAAATGGTCCGTTTTCAAATGTTTTATTTTTGAACGTCAGTTCACATTTGTAGGTGGATCATCAGTGTTAGAGCTAAAATGAGCATGTTTAAAGTGATTTTCATGCTTCCAGGGGCTCGGGAAGTGAATTAAATACTATTTGGAGGCATTTAATGTTCAAGCAAAAACAGCAGATTTTTGACAAAAGAGATAACACCCCCCCATTACGTCATGCTTCAGAAATGTGGAAAATGGTCCGTTTTCAAATGTTTTATTTTTGAACGTCAGTTCACATTTGTAGGTGGATCATCAGTGTTAGAGCTAAAATTAGCATGTTTAAAGTGATTTTCATGATTCCAGGGGCCCTAAACAAAAGATTTATGGAATGGTTAAAAGTGCATAAAATGGCCAATTTACTCACTCTGAGTTCTCAAAAAGGGTTTCTTCACCCAGGGAAGTTAATTAAATACCATTTGGAGGCATTTAATGTTCGAGCAAAAACGGCTGATTTTCGACAAAAGAGATAACACCCCCCCATTACTTCATGCTTCAGAAATGTGGAAAATGGTCCGTTTTCAAATGTTTTATTTTTGAATGTCAGTTCACATTTGTAGTTGGATCATCAGTGTTAGAGCTAAAATTAGCATGTTTAAAGTGATTTTCATGCTTCCAGGGGCTCGGGAAGTGAATTAAATACTATTTGGAGGCATTTAATGTTCAATCAAAAACAGCTGATTTTTGACAAAAGAGATAACACCCCCCCATTACGTCATGCTTCAGAAATGTGGAAAATGGTCAGTTTTCAAATGTTTTATTTTTGAACGTCAGTTCACATTTGTGGGTGGATCATCAGTGATAGAGCTAAAATTAGCATGTTTAAAGTGATTTTCATGCTTCCAGGGGCCCTAAACACAAGATTTATGGAATGGTTAAAAGTGCATGAAAATGGCCAATTTACTCACTCTGAGTTCTCAAAAAGGGTTTCTTCACCCCGGGAAGTTAATTAAATACCATTTGGAGGCATTTAATATTCGAGCAAAAACGGCTGATTTTCGACAAAAGAGATAACACCCCCCCATTACGTCATGCTTCAGAAATGTGGAAAATGGTCCGTTTTCAAATGTTTTATTTTTGAACGTCAGTTCACATTTGTAGGTGGATCATCAGTGTTAGAGCTAAAATTAGCATGTTTAAAGTGATTTTCAGCCTTCCAGGGGCTCGGGAAGTGAATTAAATACTATTTGGAGGCATTTAATGTTCAATCAAAAACAGCTGATTTTTGACAAAAGAGATAACACCCCCCCATTACGTCATGCTTCAGAAATGTGGATAATGGTCCGTTTTCAAATGTTTTATTTTTGAACGTCAGTTCACATTTGTAGGTGGATCATCAGTGTTAGAGCTAAAATTACCATGTTTAAAGTGATTTTCATGCTTCCAGGGGCCCTAAACACAAGATTTATGGAATGGATAAAAGTGCATGAAAATGGCCAATTTACTCACTCTGAGTTCTCAAAAAGGGTTTCTTCACCCCGGGAAGTTAATTAAATACCATTTGGAGGCATTTAATGTTCGAGCAAAAACGGCTGATTTTCGACAAAAGAGATAACACCCCCCCATTACGGCATGCTTCAGAAATGTGGAAAATGGTCCGTTTTCAAATGTTTTATTTTTGAACGTCAGTTCACATTTGTAGGTGGATCATCAGTGTTAGAGCTAAAATTAGCATGTTTAAAGTGATTTTCATGCTTCCAGGGGCTCGAGAAGTGAATTAAATACTATTTGGAGGCATTTAATGTTCAATCAAAAACAGCTGATTTTTGACAAAAGAGATAACACCCCCCCATTACGTCATGCTTCAGAAATGTGGAAAATGGTCCGTTATCAAATGTTTTATTTTTGAACGTCAGTTCACATTTGTAGGTGGATCATCAGTGTTAGTGCTAAAATTAGCATGTTTAAAGTGATTTTCATGCTTCCAGGGGCCCTAAACACAAGATTTATGGAATGGTTAAAAGTGCATGAAAATGGCCAATTTACTCACTCTGAGTTCTCAAAAAGGGTTTCTTCACCCCGGGAAGTTAATTAAATACCATTTGGAGGCATTTAATGTTCAAGCAAAAACAGCTGATTTTTGACAAAAGAGATAACACCCCCCCATTACGTCATGCTTCAGAAATGTGGAAAATGGTCAGTTTTCAAATGTTTTATTTTTGAACGTCAGTTCACATTTGTAGGTGGATCATCAGTGTTAGAGCTAAAATTAGCACGTTTAAAGTGATTTTCATGCTTCCAGAGGCCCTAAACACAAGATTTATGGAATGGTTAAAAGTGCATGAAAATGGCCAATTTACTCACTCTGAGTTCTCAAAAAGGGTTTCTTCACCCCGGGAAGTTAATTAAATACCATTTGGAGGCATTTAATGTTCGAGCAAAAACGGCTGATTTTCGACAAAAGAGATAACACCCCCCCATTACGGCATGCTTCAGAAATGTGGAAAATGGTCCGTTTTCAAATGTTTTATTTTTGAACGTCAGTTCACATTTGTAGGTGGATCATCAGTGTTAGAGCTAAAATTAGCATGTTTAAAGTGATTTTCATGCTTCCAGGGGCTCGGGAAGTGAATTAAATACTATTTGGAGGCATTTAATGTTCAAGCAAAAACAGCTGATTTTTGACAAAAGAGATAACACCCCCAATTACGTCTTGCTTCAGAAATGTGGAAAATGGTCCGTTTTCAAATGTTTTATTTTTGAACGTCAGTTCACATTTGTAGGTGGATCATCAGTGTTAGAGCTAAAATTAGCATGTTTAAAGTGATTTTCATGCTTCCAGGGGCCCTTAACACAAGATTTATGGAATGGTTAAAAGTGCATGAAAATGGCCAATTTACTCACTCTGAGTTCTCAAAAAGGGTTTCTTCACCCCGGGAAGTTAATTAAATACCATTTGGAGGCATTTAATGTTCGAGCAAAAACGGCTGATTTTCGACAAAAGAGATAACACCCCCCATTACGTCATGCTTCAGAAATGTGGAAAATGGTCCGTTTTCAAATTTTTATTTTTGAACATCAGTTCACATTTGTAGGTGGATCATCAGTGTTAGAGCTAAAATTAGCATGTTTAAAGTGATTTTCATGCTTCCAGGGGCTCGGGAAGTGAATTAAATACTATTTGGAGGCATTTAATGTTCAAGCAAAAACAGCTGATTTTTGACAAAAGAGATAACACCCCCCCCATCACGTCATGCTTCAGAAATGTGGAAAATGGTCCGTTTTCAAATGTTTTATTTTTGAACGTCAGTTCACATTTGTAGGTGGATCATCAGTGTTAGAGCTAAAATTAGCATGTTTAAAGTGATTTTCATGCTTCCAGGGGCCCTAAACACAAGATTTATGAAATGGTTAAAAGTGCATGAAAATGGCCAATTTACTCACTCTGAGTTCTCAAAAAGGGTTTCTTCACCCCGGGAAGTTAATTAAATACCATTTGGAGGCATTTAATGTTCGAGCAAAAACGGCTGATTTTCGACAAAAGAGATAACACCCCCCCATTACTTCATGCTTCAGAAATGTGGAAAATGGTGCGTTTTCAAATGTTTTATTTTTGAATGTCAGTTCACATTTGTAGGTGGATCATCAGTGTTAGAGCTAAAATTAGCATGTTTAAAGTGATTTTCATGCTTCCAGGGGCTCGGGAAGTGAATTAAATACTATTTGGAGGCATTTAATGTTCAATCAAAAACAGCTGATTTTTGACAAAAGAGATAACACCCTCCCATTACGTCATGCTTCAGAAATGTGGAAAATGGTCAGTTTTCAAATGTTTTATTTTTGAACATCAGTTCACATTTGTAGGTGGATCATCAGTGTTAGAGCTAAAATTAGCATGTTTAAAGTGATCTTCATGCTTCCAGGGGCCCTAAACACAAGATTTATGGAATGGTTAAAAGTGCATGAAAATGGCCAATTTACTCACTCTGAGTTCCCAAAAAGGGTTTCTTCACCCCGGGAAGTTAATTAAATACCATTTGGAGGCATTTAATGTTCGAGCAAAAACGGCTGATTTTCGACAAAAGAGATAACACCCCCCCATTACGTCATGCTTCAGAAATGTGGAAAATGGTCCGTTTTCAAATGTTTTATTTTTGAACGTCAGTTCACATTTGTAGGTGGATCATCAGTGTTAGAGCTAAAATTAGCATGTTTAAAGTGATTTTCATGCTTCCAGGGGCTCGGGAAGTGAATTAAATACTATTTGGAGGCATTTAATGTTCAAGCAAAAACAGCTGATTTTTGACAAAAGAGATAACACCCCCCCATTACGTCATGCTTCAGAAATGTGGAAAATGGTCCGTTTTCAAATGTTTTATTTTTGAACGTCAGTTCACATTTGTAGGTGGATCATCAGTGTTAGAGCTAAAATTACCATGTTTAAAGTGATTTTCATGCTTCCAGGGGCCCTAAACACAAGATTTATGGAATGGATAAAAGTGCATGAAAATGGCCAATTTACTCACTCTGAGTTCTCAAAAAGGGTTTCTTCACCCCGGGAAGTTAATTAAATACCATTTGGAGGCATTTAATGTTCGAGCAAAAACGGCTGATTTTCGACAAAAGAGATAACACCCCCCCATTACGTCATGCTTCAGAAATGTGGAAAATGGTCCGTTTTCAAATGTTTTATTTTTGAACGTCAGTTCACATTTGTAGGTGGATCATCAGTGTTAGAGCTAAAATTAGCATGTTTAAAGTGATTTTCATGCTTCCAGGGGCTCGGGAAGTGAATTAAATACTATTTGGAGGCATTTAATGTTCAATCAAAAACAGCTGATTTTTGACAAAAGAGATAACACCCCCCCATTACGTCATGCTTCAGAAATGTGGAAAATGGTCCGTTTTCAAATGTTTTATTTTTGAACGTCAGTTCACATTTGTAGGTGGATCATCAGTGTTAGAGCTAAAATTAGCATGTTTAAAGTGATTTTCATGCTTCCAGGGGCCCTAAACACAAGATTTATGGAATGGTTAAAAGTGCATTAAAATGGCCAATTTACTCACTCTGAGTTCTCAAAAAGGGTTTCTTCAACCCGGGAAGTTAATTAAATACCATTTGGAGGCATTTAATGTTCGAGCAAAAACGGCTGATTTTTGACAAAAGAGATGACACCCCCCCATTACGTCATGCTTCACTTTATGTGGAAAATGGTCAGTTTTCAAATGTTTTATTTTTGAACGTCAGTTCACATTTGTAGGTGGATCATCAGTGTTAGAGCTAAAATTAGCATGTTTAAAGTGATTTTCATGCTTCCAGGGGCTCGAGAAGTGAATTAAATACTATTTGGAGGCATTTAATGTTCGAGCAAAAACGGCTGATTTTTGACAAAAGAGATGACACCCCCCCATTACGTCATGCTTCACTTTATGTGGAAAATGGTCAGTTTTCAAATGTTTTATTTTTGAACGTCAGTTCACATTTGTAGGTGGATCATCAGTGTTAGTGCTAAAATTAGCATGTTTAAAGTGATTTTCATGCTTCCAGGGGCCCTAAACACAAGATTTATGGAATGGTTAAAAGTGCATGAAAATGGCCAATTTACTCACTCTGAGTTCTCAAAAAGGGTTTCTTCACCCCGGGAAGTCAATTAAATACCATTTGGAGGCATTTAATGTTCAAGCAAAAACAGCTGATTTTTGACAAAAGAGATAACACCCCCCCATTACGTCATGCTTCAGAAATGTGGAAAATGGTCAGTTTTCAAATGTTTTATTTTTGAACGTCAGTTCACATTTGTAGGTGGATCATCAGTGTTAGAGCTAAAATTAGCACGTTTAAAGTGATTTTCATGCTTCCAGAGGCCCTAAACACAAGATTTATGGAATGGTTAAAAGTGCATGAAAATGGCCAATTTACTCACTCTGAGTTCTCAAAAAGGGTTTCTTCACCCCGGGAAGTTAATTAAATACCATTTGGAGGCATTTAATGTTCGAGCAAAAACGGCTGATTTTCGACAAAAGAGATAACACCCCCCCATTACGGCATGCTTCAGAAATGTGGAAAATGGTCCGTTTTCAAATGTTTTATTTTTGAACGTCAGTTCACATTTGTAGGTGGATCATCAGTGTTAGAGCTAAAATTAGCATGTTTAAAGTGATTTTCATGCTTCCAGGGGCTCGGGAAGTGAATTAAATACTATTTGGAGGCATTTAATGTTCAAGCAAAAACAGCTGATTTTTGACAAAAGAGATAACACCCCCAATTACGTCTTGCTTCAGAAATGTGGAAAATGGTCCGTTTTCAAATGTTTTATTTTTGAACGTCAGTTCACATTTGTAGGTGGATCATCAGTGTTAGAGCTAAAATTAGCATGTTTAAAGTGATTTTCATGCTTCCAGGGGCTCGAGAAGTGAATTAAATACTATTTGGAGGCATTTAATGTTCAATCAAAAACAGCTGATTTTTGACAAAAGAGATAACACCCCCCCATTACGTCATGCTTCAGAAATGTGGAAAATGGTCCGTTATCAAATGTTTTATTTTTGAACGTCAGTTCACATTTGTAGGTGGATCATCAGTGTTAGTGCTAAAATTAGCATGTTTAAAGTGATTTTCATGCTTCCAGGGGCCCTAAACACAAGATTTATGGAATGGTTAAAAGTGCATGAAAATGGCCAATTTACTCACTCTGAGTTCTCAAAAAGGGTTTCTTCACCCCGGGAAGTTAATTAAATACCATTTGGAGGCATTTAATGTTCAAGCAAAAACAGCTGATTTTTGACAAAAGAGATAACACCCCCCCATTACGTCATGCTTCAGAAATGTGGAAAATGGTCAGTTTTCAAATGTTTTATTTTTGAACGTCAGTTCACATTTGTAGGTGGATCATCAGTGTTAGAGCTAAAATTAGCACGTTTAAAGTGATTTTCATGCTTCCAGAGGCCCTAAACACAAGATTTATGGAATGGTTAAAAGTGCATGAAAATGGCCAATTTACTCACTCTGAGTTCTCAAAAAGGGTTTCTTCACCCCGGGAAGTTAATTAAATACCATTTGGAGGCATTTAATGTTCGAGCAAAAACGGCTGATTTTCGACAAAAGAGATAACACCCCCCCATTACGGCATGCTTCAGAAATGTGGAAAATGGTCCGTTTTCAAATGTTTTATTTTTGAACGTCAGTTCACATTTGTAGGTGGATCATCAGTGTTAGAGCTAAAATGAGCATGTTTAAAGTGATTTTCATGCTTCCAGGGGCTCGGGAAGTGAATTAAATACTATTTGGAGGCATTTAATGTTCAAGCAAAAACAGCTGATTTTTGACAAAAGAGATAACACCCCCAATTACGTCTTGCTTCAGAAATGTGGAAAATGGTCCGTTTTCAAATGTTTTATTTTTGAACGTCAGTTCACATTTGTAGGTGGATCATCAGTGTTAGAGCTAAAATTAGCATGTTTAAAGTGATTTTCATGCTTCCAGGGGCCCTTAACACAAGATTTATGGAATGGTTAAAAGTGCATGAAAATGGCCAATTTACTCACTCTGAGTTCTCAAAAAGGGTTTCTTCACCCCGGGAAGTTAATTAAATACCATTTGGAGGCATTTAATGTTCGAGCAAAAACGGCTGATTTTCGACAAAAGAGATAACACCCCCCATTACGTCATGCTTCAGAAATGTGGAAAATGGTCCGTTTTCAAATTTTTATTTTTGAACATCAGTTCACATTTGTAGGTGGATCATCAGTGTTAAAGCTAAAATTAGCATGTTTAAAGTGATTTTCATGCTTCCAGGGGCTCGGGAAGTGAATTAAATACTATTTGGAGGCATTTAATGTTCAAGCAAAAACAGCTGATTTTTGACAAAAGAGATAACACCCCCCCCATCACGTCATGCTTCAGAAATGTGGAAAATGGTCCGTTTTCAAATGTTTTATTTTTGAACGTCAGTTCACATTTGTAGGTGGATCATCAGTGTTAGAGCTAAAATTAGCATGTTTAAAGTGATTTTCATGCTTCCAGGGGCCCTAAACACAAGATTTATGAAATGGTTAAAAGTGCATGAAAATGGCCAATTTACTCACTCTGAGTTCTCAAAAAGGGTTTCTTCACCCCGGGAAGTTAATTAAATACCATTTGGAGGCATTTAATGTTCGAGCAAAAACGGCTGATTTTCGACAAAAGAGATAACACCCCCCCATTACTTCATGCTTCAGAAATGTGGAAAATGGTGCGTTTTCAAATGTTTTATTTTTGAATGTCAGTTCACATTTGTAGGTGGATCATCAGTGTTAGAGCTAAAATTAGCATGTTTAAAGTGATTTTCATGCTTCCAGGGGCTCGGGAAGTGAATTAAATACTATTTGGAGGCATTTAATGTTCAATCAAAAACAGCTGATTTTTGACAAAAGAGATAACACCCCCCCATTACGTCATGCTTCAGAAATGTGGAAAATGGTCAGTTTTCAAATGTTTTATTTTTGAACATCAGTTCACATTTGTAGGTGGATCATCAGTGTTAGAGCTAAAATTAGCATGTTTAAAGTGATCTTCATGCTTCCAGGGGCCCTAAACACAAGATTTATGGAATGGTTAAAAGTGCATGAAAATGGCCAATTTACTCACTCTGAGTTCCCAAAAAGGGTTTCTTCACCCCGGGAAGTTAATTAAATACCATTTGGAGGCATTTAATGTTCGAGCAAAAACGGCTGATTTTCGACAAAAGAGATAACACCCCCCCATTACGTCATGCTTCAGAAATGTGGAAAATGGTCCGTTTTCAAATGTTTTATTTTTGAACGTCAGTTCACATTTGTAGGTGGATCATCAGTGTTAGAGCTAAAATTAGCATGTTTAAAGTGATTTTCATGCTTCCAGGGGCTCGGGAAGTGAATTAAATACTATTTGGAGGCATTTAATGTTCAAGCAAAAACAGCTGATTTTTGACAAAAGAGATAACACCCCCCCATTACGTCATGCTTCAGAAATGTGGAAAATGGTCCGTTTTCAAATGTTTTATTTTTGAACGTCAGTTCACATTTGTAGGTGGATCATCAGTGTTAGAGCTAAAATTACCATGTTTAAAGTGATTTTCATGCTTCCAGGGGCCCTAAACACAAGATTTATGGAATGGATAAAAGTGCATGAAAATGGCCAATTTACTCACTCTGAGTTCTCAAAAAGGGTTTCTTCACCCCGGGAAGTTAATTAAATACCATTTGGAGGCATTTAATGTTCGAGCAAAAACGGCTGATTTTCGACAAAAGAGATAACACCCCCCCCATTACGTCATGCTTCAGAAATGTGGAAAATGGTCCGTTTTCAAATGTTTTATTTTTGAACGTCAGTTCACATTTGTAGGTGGATCATCAGTGTTAGAGCTAAAATTAGCATGTTTAAAGTGATTTTCATGCTTCCAGGGGCTCGGGAAGTGAATTAAATACTATTTGGAGGCATTTAATGTTCAATCAAAAACAGCTGATTTTTGACAAAAGAGATAACACCCCCCCATTACGTCATGCTTCAGAAATGTGGAAAATGGTCCGTTTTCAAATGTTTTATTTTTGAACGTCAGTTCACATTTGTAGGTGGATCATCAGTGTTAGAGCTAAAATTAGCATGTTTAAAGTGATTTTCATGCTTCCAGGGGCCCTAAACACAAGATTTATGGAATGGTTAAAAGTGCATTAAAATGGCCAATTTACTCACTCTGAGTTCTCAAAAAGGGTTTCTTCAACCCGGGAAGTTAATTAAATACCATTTGGAGGCATTTAATGTTCGAGCAAAAACGGCTGATTTTTGACAAAAGAGATGAAACCCCCCCATTACGTCATGCTTCACTTTATGTGGAAAATGGTCAGTTTTCAAATGTTTTATTTTTGAACGTCAGTTCACATTTGTAGGTGGATCATCAGTGTTAGAGCTAAAATTAGCATGTTTAAAGTGATTTTCATGCTTCCAGGGGCTCGGGAAGTGAATTAAATACTATTTGGAGGCATTTAATGTTCAAGCAAAAACAGCTGATTTTTGACAAAAGAGATAACACCCCCCATTACGTCATGCTTCAGAAAAGTGGAAAATGGTCAGTTTTCAAATGTTTTATTTTTGAACGTCAGTTCACATTTGTAGGTGAATCATCAGTGTTAGAGCTAAAATTAGCATGTTTAAAGTGATTTTCATGCTTCCAGAGGCCCTAAACACAAGATTTATGGAATGGTTAAAAGTGCATGAAAATGACCAATTTACTCACTCTGAGTTCTCAAAAAGGGTTTCTTCACCCCGGGATGTTAATTAAATACCATTTGGAGGCATTTAATGTTCGAGCAAAAACGGCTGATTTTCGACAAAAGAGCTAACACCCCCCCATTACGTCATGCTTCAGAAATGTGGAAAATGGTCCGTTTTCAAATGTTTTATTTTTGAACGTCAGTTCACATTTGTAGGTGGATCATCAGTGTTAGAGCTAAAATTAGCATGTTTAAAGTGATTTTCATGCTTCCAGGGGCTCGGGAAGTGACTCAAATACTATTTGGAGGCATTTAATGTTCAAGCAAAAACAGCTGATTTTTGACAAAAGAGATAACACCCCCCCATTACGTCATGCTTCAGAAATGTGGAAAATGGTCCGTTTTCAAATGTTTTATTTTTGAACGTCAGTTCACATTTGTAGGTGGATCATCAGTGTTAGAGCTAAAATTAGCATGTTTAAAGTGATTTTCATGCTTCCAGGGGCCCTAAACACAAGATTTATGGAATGGTTAAAAGTGCATGAAAATGGCCAATTTACTCACTCTGAGTTCTCAAAAAGGGTTTCTTCACCCCGGGAAGTTAATTAAATACCATTTGGAGGCATTTAATGTTCGAGCAAAAACGGCTGATTTTCGACAAAAGAGATAACACCCCCCCATTACGTCATGCTTCAGAAATGTGGAAAATGGTCCGTTTTCAAATGTTTTATTTTTGAACGTCAGTTCACATTTGTAGGTGGATCATCAGTGTTAGAGCTAAAATTAGCATGTTTAAAGTGATTTTCATGCTTCCAGGGGCCCTAAACACAAGATTTATGGAATAGTTAAAAGTGCATGAAAATGGCCAATTTACTCACTCTGAGTTCTCAAAAAGGGTTTCTTCACCCCGGGAAGTTAATTAAATACCATTTGGAGGCATTTAATGTTCAAGCAAAAACGGCTGATTTTCGACAAAAGAGATAACACCCCCCATTACGTCATGCTTCAGAAATGTGGAAAATGGTCCGTTTTCAAATGTTTTATTTTTTAACGTCAGTTCACATTTGTAGGTGGATCATCAGTGTTAGAGCTAAAATTAGCATGTTTAAAGTGATTTTCATGCTTCCAGGGGCTTGGGAAGTGAATTAAATACTATTTGGAGGCATTTAATGTTCAAGCAAAAACAGCTGATTTTTGACAAAAGAGATAACACCCCCCATTACGTCATGCTTCAGAAATGTGGAAAATGGTCCGTTTTCAAATGTTTTATTTTTGAACGTCAGTTCACATTTGTAGGTGGATCATCAGTGTTAGAGCTAAAATTAGCATGTTTAAAGTGATTTTCATGCTTCCAGGGGCCCTAAACACAAGATTTATGGAATGGTTAAAAGTGCATGAAAATGGCCAATTTAATCACTCTGAGTTCTCAAAAAGGGTTTTTTCACCCCGGGAAGTTAATTAAATACCATTTGGAGGCATTTAATGTTCGAGCAAAAACGGCTGATTTTTGACAAAAGAGATAACACCCCCCCATTACGTCATGCTTCAGAAATGTGGAAAATGGTCCGTTTTCAAATGTTTTATTTTTGAACGTCAGTTCACATTTGTAGGTGGATCATCAGTGTTAGAGCTAAAATTAGCATGTTTAAAGTGATTTTCATGCTTCCAGGGGCTCGGGAAGTGACTCAAATACTATTTGGAGGCATTTAATGTTCAAGCAAAAACAGCTGATTTTTGACAAAAGAGATAACACCCCCCCATTACGTCATGCTTCAGAAATGTGGAAAATGGTCCGTTTTCAAATGTTTTATTTTTGAACGTCAGTTCACATTTGTAGGTGGATCATCAGTGTTAGAGCTAAAATTAGCATGTTTAAAGTGATTGTCATGCTTCCAGGGGCCCTAAACACAAGATTTATGGAATGGTTAAAAGTGCATGAAAATGGCCAATTTACTCACTCTGAGTTCTCAAAAAGGGTTTCTTCACCCCGGGAAGTTAATTAAATACCATTTGGAGGCATTTAATGTTCGAGCAAAAACGGCTGATTTTCGACAAAAGAGATAACACCCCCCCATTACGTCATGCTTCAGAAATGTGGAAAATGGTCCGTTTTCAAATGTTTTATTTTTGAACGTCAGTTCACATTTGTAGGTGGATCATCAGTGTTAGAGCTAAAATGAGCATGTTTAAAGTGATTTTCATGCTTCCAGGGGCTCGGGAAGTGAATTAAATACTATTTGGAGGCATTTAATGTTCAAGCAAAAACAGCAGATTTTTGACAAAAGAGATAACACCCCCCCATTACGTCATGCTTCAGAAATGTGGAAAATGGTCCGTTTTCAAATGTTTTATTTTTGAACGTCAGTTCACATTTGTAGGTGGATCATCAGTGTTAGAGCTAAAATTAGCATGTTTAAAGTGATTTTCATGATTCCAGGGGCCCTAAACAAAAGATTTATGGAATGGTTAAAAGTGCATAAAATGGCCAATTTACTCACTCTGAGTTCTCAAAAAGGGTTTCTTCACCCAGGGAAGTTAATTAAATACCATTTGGAGGCATTTAATGTTCGAGCAAAAACGGCTGATTTTCGACAAAAGAGATAACACCCCCCCATTACTTCATGCTTCAGAAATGTGGAAAATGGTCCGTTTTCAAATGTTTTATTTTTGAATGTCAGTTCACATTTGTAGTTGGATCATCAGTGTTAGAGCTAAAATTAGCATGTTTAAAGTGATTTTCATGCTTCCAGGGGCTCGGGAAGTGAATTAAATACTATTTGGAGGCATTTAATGTTCAATCAAAAACAGCTGATTTTTGACAAAAGAGATAACACCCCCCCATTACGTCATGCTTCAGAAATGTGGAAAATGGTCAGTTTTCAAATGTTTTATTTTTGAACGTCAGTTCACATTTGTGGGTGGATCATCAGTGATAGAGCTAAAATTAGCATGTTTAAAGTGATTTTCATGCTTCCAGGGGCCCTAAACACAAGATTTATGGAATGGTTAAAAGTGCATGAAAATGGCCAATTTACTCACTCTGAGTTCTCAAAAAGGGTTTCTTCACCCCGGGAAGTTAATTAAATACCATTTGGAGGCATTTAATGTTCGAGCAAAAACGGCTGATTTTCGACAAAAGAGATAACACCCCCCCATTACGTCATGCTTCAGAAATGTGGAAAACGGTCCGTTTTCAAATGTTTTATTTTTGAACGTCAGTTCACATTTGTAGGTGGATCATCAGTGTTAGAGCTAAAATTAGCATGTTTAAAGTGATTTTCAGCCTTCCAGGGGCTCGGGAAGTGAATTAAATACTATTTGGAGGCATTTAATGTTCAATCAAAAACAGCTGATTTTTGACAAAAGAGATAACACCCCCCCATTACGTCATGCTTCAGAAATGTGGATAATGGTCCGTTTTCAAATGTTTTATTTTTGAACGTCAGTTCACATTTGTAGGTGGATCATCAGTGTTAGAGCTAAAATTACCATGTTTAAAGTGATTTTCATGCTTCCAGGGGCCCTAAACACAAGATTTATGGAATGGATAAAAGTGCATGAAAATGGCCAATTTACTCACTCTGAGTTCTCAAAAAGGGTTTCTTCACCCCGGGAAGTTAATTAAATACCATTTGGAGGCATTTAATGTTCGAGCAAAAACGGCTGATTTTCGACAAAAGAGATAACACCCCCCCATTACGGCATGCTTCAGAAATGTGGAAAATGGTCCGTTTTCAAATGTTTTATTTTTGAACGTCAGTTCACATTTGTAGGTGGATCATCAGTGTTAGAGCTAAAATTAGCATGTTTAAAGTGATTTTCATGCTTCCAGGGGCCCTAAACACAACATTTATGGAATGGTTAAAAGTGCATGAAAATGGCCAATTTACTCACTCTGAGTTCTCAAAAAGGGTTTCTTCACCCCGGGAAGTTAATTAAATACCATTTGGAGGCATTTAATGTTCGAGCAAAAATGGCTGATTTTCGACAAAAGAGATAACACCCCCCCATTACGTCATGCTTCAGAAATGTGGAAAATGGTCCGTTTTCAAATGTTTTATTTTTGAACGTCAGTTCACATTTGTAGGTGGATCATCAGTGTTAGAGCTAAAATTAGCATGTTTAAAGTGATTTTCATGCTTCCAGGGGCTCGGGAAGTGAATTAAATACTATTTGGAGGCATTTAATGTTCAAGCAAAAACAGCTGATTTTTGACAAAAGAGATAACACCCCCCCATTAGGTCATGCTTCAGAAATGTGGAAAATGGTCCGTTTTCAAATGTTTTATTTTTGAACGTCAGTTCACATTTGTAGGTGGATCATCAGTGTTAGAGCTAAAATTAGCATGTTTAAAGTGATTTTCATGCTTCCAGGGGCCCTAAACACAAGATTTATGGAATGGGTAAAAGTGCATGAAAATGGCCAATTTACTCACTCTGAGTTCTCAAAAAGGGTTTCTTCACCCTGGGATGTTAATTAAATACCATTTGGAGGCATTTAATGTTCGAGCAAAAATGGCTGATTTTCGACAAAAGAGCTAACACCCCCCATTACGTCATGCTTCATAAATGTGGAAAATGGTCCGTTTTCAAATGTTTTATTTTTGAACGTCAGTTCACATTTGTAGGTGGATCATCAGTGTTAGAGCTAAAATTAGCATGTTTAAAGTGATTTTCATGCTTCCAGGGGCCCTAAACACAAGATTTATGGAATGGTTAAAAGTGCATGAAAATGGCCAATTTACTCACTCTGAGTTCTCAAAAAGGGTTTCTTCACCCCGGGAAGTTAATTAAATACCATTTGGAGGCATTTAATGTTCGAGCAAAAACGGCTGATTTTCGACAAAAGAGATAACACCCCCCCATTACGTCATGCTTCAGAAATGTGGAAAATGGCCCGTTTTCAAATGTTTTATTTTTGAACGTCAGTTCACATTTGTAGGTGGATCATCAGTGTTAGAGCTAAAATTAGCATGTTTAAAGTGATTTTCATGCTTCCAGGGGCTCGGGAAGTGAATTAAATACTATTTGGAGGCATTTAATGTTCAAGCAAAAACAGCAGATTTTTGACAAAAGAGATAACACCCCCCCATTACGTCATGCTTCAGAAATGTGGAAAATGGTCCGTTTTCAAATGTTTTATTTTTGAACGTCAGTTCACATTTGTAGGTGGATCATCAGTGTTAGAGCTAAAATTAGCATGTTTAAAGTGATTTTCATGCTTCCAGGGGCCCTAAACACAAGATTTATGGAATGGTTAAAAGTGCATGAAAATGGCCAATTTAATCACTCTGAGTTCTCAAAAAGTGTTTCTTCACCCCGGAAGTTAATTAAATACCATTTGGAGGCATTTAATGTTCGAGCAAAAACGGCTGATTTTTGACAAAAGAGATAACACCCCCCCATTACGTCATGCTTCAGAAATGTGGAAAATGGTCCGTTTTCAAATGTTTTATTTTTGAACGTCAGTTCACATTTGTAGGTGGATCATCAGTGTTAGAGCTAAAATTAGCATGTTTAAAGTGATTTTCATGCTTCCAGGGGCTCGGGAAGTGACTCAAATACTATTTGGAGGCATTTAATGTTCAAGCAAAAACAGCTGATTTTTGACAAAAGAGATAACACCCCCCCCCATTACGTCATGCTTCAGAAATGTGGAAAATGGTCCGTTTTCAAATGTTTTATTTTTGAACGTCAGTTCACATTTGTAGGTGGATCATCAGTGTTAGAGCTAAAATTAGCATGTTTAAAGTGATTTTCATGCTTCCAGGGGCTTGGGAAGTGAATTAAATATTTTTTGGAGGCATTTAATGTTCAAGCAAAAACAGCTGATTTTTGACAAAAGAGATAACACCCCCCCATTACGTCATGCTTCAGAAATGTGGAAAATGGTCCGTTTTCAAATGTTTTATTTTTGAACGTCAGTTCACATTTGTAGGTGGATCATCAGTGTTAGAGCTAAAATTAGCATGTTTAAAGTGATTTTCATGCTTCCAGGGGCCCTAAACACAAGATTTATGGAATGGTTAAAAGTGCATGAAAATGGCCAATTTACTCACTCTGAGTTCTCAAAAAGGGTTTCTTCACCCCGGGAAGTTAATTAAATACCATTTGGAGGCATTTAATGTTCGAGCAAAAACGGCTGATTTTCGACAAAAGAGATAACACCCCCCCATTACGGCATGCTTCAGAAATGTGGAAAATGGTCCGTTTTCAAATGTTTTATTTTTGAACGTCAGTTCACATTTGTAGGTGGATCATCAGTGTTAGAGCTAAAATTAGCATGTTTAAAGTGATTTTCATGCTTCCAGGGGCCCTAAACACAACATTTATGGAATGGTTAAAAGTGCATGAAAATGGCCAATTTACTCACTCTGAGTTCTCAAAAAGGGTTTCTTCACCCCGGGAAGTTAATTAAATACCATTTGGAGGCATTTAATGTTCGAGCAAAAATGGCTGATTTTCGACAAAAGAGATAACACCCCCCCCATTACGTCATGCTTCAGAAATGTGGAAAATGGTCCGTTTTCAAATGTTTTATTTTTGAACGTCAGTTCACATTTGTAGGTGGATCATCAGTGTTAGAGCTAAAATTAGCATGTTTAAAGTGATTTTCATGCTTCCAGGGGCTCGGGAAGTGAATTAAATACTATTTGGAGGCATTTAATGTTCAAGCAAAAACAGCTGATTTTTGACAAAAGAGATAACACCCCCCCATTACGTCATGCTTCAGAAATGTGGAAAATGGTCCGTTTTCAAATGTTTTATTTTTGAACGTCAGTTCACATTTGTAGGTGGATCATCAGTGTTAGAGCTAAAATTAGCATGTTTAAAGTGATTTTCATGCTTCCAGGGGCCCTAAACACAAGATTTATGGAATGGGTAAAAGTGCATGAAAATGGCCAATTTACTCACTCTGAGTTCTCAAAAAGGGTTTCTTCACCCCGGGATGTTAATTAAATACCATTTGGAGGCATTTAATGTTCGAGCAAAAATGGCTGATTTTCGACAAAAGAGCTAACACCCCCCCATTACGTCATGCTTCAGAAATGTGGAAAATGGTCCGTTTTCAAATGTTTTATTTTTGAACGTCAGTTCACATTTGTAGGTGGATCATCAGTGTTAGAGCTAAAATTAGCATGTTTAAAGTGATTTTCATGCTTCCAGGGGCCCTAAACACAAGATTTATGGAATGGTTAAAAGTGCATGAAAATGGCCAATTTACTCACTCTGAGTTCTCAAAAAGGGTTTCTTCACCCCGGGAAGTTAATTAAATACCATTTGGAGGCATTTAATGTTCGAGCAAAAACGGCTGATTTTTGACAAAAGAGATAACACCCCCCCATTACGTCATGCTTCAGAAATGTGGAAAATGGTCCGTTTTCAAATGTTTTATTTTTGAACGTCAGTTCACATTTGTAGGTGGATCATCAGTGTTAGAGCTAAAATCAGCATGTTTAAAGTGATTTTCATGCTTCCAGGGGCTCGGGAAGTGACTCAAATACTATTTGGAGGCATTTAATGTTCAAGCAAAAACAGCTGATTTTTGACAAAAGAGATAACACCCCCCCCATTACGTCATGCTTCAGAAATGTGGAAAATGGTCCGTTTTCAAATGTTTTATTTTTGAACGTCAGTTCACATTTGTAGGTGGATCATCAGTGTTAGAGCTAAAATTAGCATGTTTAAAGTGATTTTCATGCTTCCAGGGGCTTGGGAAGTGAATTAAATATTTTTTGGAGGCATTTAATGTTCAAGCAAAAACAGCTGATTTTTGACAAAAGAGATAACACCCCCCCATTACGTCATGCTTCAGAAATGTGGAAAATGGTCCGTTTTCAAATGTTTTATTTTTGAACGTCAGTTCACATTTGTAGGTGGATCATCAGTGTTAGAGCTAAAATTAGCATGTTTAAAGTGATTTTCATGCTTCCAGGGGCCCTAAACACAAGATTTATGGAATGGTTAAAAGTGCATGAAAATGGCCAATTTACTCACTCTGAGTTCTCAAAAAGGGTTTCTTCACCCCGGGAAGTTAATTAAATACCATTTGGAGGCATTTAATGTTCGAGCAAAAACGGCTGATTTTCGACAAAAGAGATAACACCCCCCCATTACGGCATGCTTCAGAAATGTGGAAAATGGTCCGTTTTCAAATGTTTTATTTTTGAACGTCAGTTCACATTTGTAGGTGGATCATCAGTGTTAGAGCTAAAATTAGCATGTTTAAAGTGATTTTCATGCTTCCAGGGGCCCTAAACACAACATTTATGGAATGGTTAAAAGTGCATGAAAATGGCCAATTTACTCACTCTGAGTTCTCAAAAAGGGTTTCTTCACCCCGGGAAGTTAATTAAATACCATTTGGAGGCATTTAATGTTCGAGCAAAAATGGCTGAATTTCGACAAAAGAGATAACACCCCCCCATTACGTCATGCTTCAGAAATGTGGAAAATGGTCCGTTTTCAAATGTTTTATTTTTGAACGTCAGTTCACATTTGTAGGTGGATCATCAGTGTTAGAGCTAAAATTAGCATGTTTAAAGTGATTTTCATGCTTCCAGGGGCTCGGGAAGTGAATTAAATACTATTTGGAGGCATTTAATGTTCAAGCAAAAACAGCTGATTTTTGACAAAAGAGATAACACCCCCCCATTACGTCATGCTTCAGAAATGTGGAAAATGGTCCGTTTTCAAATGTTTTATTTTTGAACGTCAGTTCACATTTGTAGGTGGATCATCAGTGTTAGAGCTAAAATTAGCATGTTTAAAGTGATTTTCATGCTTCCAGGGGCCCTAAACACAAGATTTATGGAATGGGTAAAAGTGCATGAAAATGGCCAATTTACTCACTCTGAGTTCTCAAAAAGGGTTTCTTCACCCCGGGATGTTAATTAAATACCATTTGGAGGCATTTAATGTTCGAGCAAAAATGGCTGATTTTCGACAAAAGAGCTAACACCCCCCCATTACGTCATGCTTCAGAAATGTGGAAAATGGTCCGTTTTCAAATGTTTTATTTTTGAACGTCAGTTCACATTTGTAGGTGGATCATCAGTGTTAGAGCTAAAATTAGCATGTTTAAAGTGATTTTCATGCTTCCAGGGGCCCTAAACACAAGATTTATGGAATGGTTAAAAGTGCATGAAAATGGCCAATTTACTCACTCTGAGTTCTCAAAAAGGGTTTCTTCACCCCGGGAAGTTAATTAAATACCATTTGGAAGCATTTAATGTTCGAGCAAAAACGGCTGATTTTCGACAAAAGAGATAACACCCCCCCATTACGTCATGCTTCAGAAATGTGGAAAATGGCCCGTTTTCAAATGTTTTATTTTTGAACGTCAGTTCACATTTGTAGGTGGATCATCAGTGTTAGAGCTAAAATTAGCATGTTTAAAGTGATTTTCATGCTTCCAGGGGCTCGGGAAGTGAATTAAATACTATTTGGAGGCATTTAATGTTCAAGCAAAAACAGCAGATTTTTGACAAAAGAGATAACACCCCCCCATTACGTCATGCTTCAGAAATGTGGAAAATGGTCCGTTTTCAAATGTTTTATTTTTGAACGTCAGTTCACATTTGTAGGTGGATCATCAGTGTTAGAGCTAAAATTAGCATGTTTAAAGTGATTTTCATGCTTCCAGGGGCCCTAAACACAAGATTTATGGAATGGTTAAAAGTGCATGAAAATGGCCAATTTAATCACTCTGAGTTCTCAAAAAGGGTTTCTTCACCCCGGGAAGTTAATTAAATACCATTTGGAGGCATTTAATGTTCGAGCAAAAACGGCTGATTTTTGACAAAAGAGATAACACCCCCCCATTACGTCATGCTTCAGAAATGTGGAAAATGGTCCGTTTTCAAATGTTTTATTTTTGAACGTCAGTTCACATTTGTAGGTGGATCATCAGTGTTAGAGCTAAAATTAGCATGTTTAAAGTGATTTTCATGCTTCCAGGGGCTCGGGAAGTGACTCAAATACTATTTGGAGGCATTTAATGTTCAAGCAAAAACAGCTGATTTTTGACAAAAGAGATAACACCCCCCCATTACGTCATGCTTCAGAAATGTGGAAAATGGTCCGTTTTCAAATGTTTTATTTTTGAACGTCAGTTCACATTTGTAGGTGGATCATCAGTGTTAGAGCTAAAATTAGCATGTTTAAAGTGATTTTCATGCTTCCAGGGGCCCTAAACACAAGATTTATGGAATGGGTAAAAGTGCATGAAAATGGCCAATTTACTCACTCTGAGTTCTCAAAAAGGGTTTCTTCACCCCGGGAAGTTAATTAAATACCATTTGGAGGCATTTAATGTTCGAGCAAAAACGGCTGATTTTCGACAAAAGAGATAACACCCCCCCATTACGTCATGCTTCAGAAATGTGGAAAATGGTCCGTTTTCAAATGTTTTATTTTTGAACGTCAGTTCACATTTGTAGGTGGATCATCAGTGTTAGAGCTAAAATGAGCATGTTTAAAGTGATTTTCATGCTTCCAGGGGCTCGGGAAGTGAATTAAATACTATTTGGAGGCATTTAATGTTCAAGCAAAAACAGCAGATTTTTGACAAAAGAGATAACACCCCCCCATTACGTCATGCTTC
Source organism: Lissotriton vulgaris (assembly GCF_964263255.1). Taxonomy (NCBI): domain Eukaryota; kingdom Metazoa; phylum Chordata; class Amphibia; order Caudata; family Salamandridae; genus Lissotriton; species Lissotriton vulgaris. The sequence goes on from NW_028249249.1 coordinate 614,826, forward strand.
AGAAATGTGGAAAATGGTCCGTTTTCAAATGTTTTATTTTTGAACGTCAGTTCACATTTGTAGGTGGATCATCAGTGTTAGAGCTAAAATTAGCATGTTTAAAGTGATTTTCATGATTCCAGGGGCCCTAAACAAAAGATTTATGGAATGGTTAAAAGTGCATAAAATGGCCAATTTACTCACTCTGAGTTCTCAAAAAGGGTTTCTTCACCCAGGGAAGTTAATTAAATACCATTTGGAGGCATTTAATGTTCGAGCAAAAACGGCTGATTTTCGACAAAAGAGATAACACCCCCCCATTACTTCATGCTTCAGAAATGTGGAAAATGGTCCGTTTTCAAATGTTTTATTTTTGAATGTCAGTTCACATTTGTAGTTGGATCATCAGTGTTAGAGCTAAAATTAGCATGTTTAAATTGATTTTCATGCTTCCAGGGGCTCGGGAAGTGAATTAAATACTATTTGGAGGCATTTAATGTTCAATCAAAAACAGCTGATTTTTGACAAAAGAGATAACACCCCCCCATTACGTCATGCTTCAGAAATGTGGAAAATGGTCAGTTTTCAAATGTTTTATTTTTGAACGTCAGTTCACATTTGTGGGTGGATCATCAGTGATAGAGCTAAAATTAGCATGTTTAAAGTGATTTTCATGCTTCCAGGGGCCCTAAACACAAGATTTATGGAATGGTTAAAAGTGCATGAAAATGGCCAATTTACTCACTCTGAGTTCTCAAAAAGGGTTTCTTCACCCCGGGAAGTTAATTAAATACCATTTGGAGGCATTTAATGTTCGAGCAAAAACGGCTGATTTTCGACAAAAGAGATAACACCCCCCCATTACGTCATGCTTCAGAAATGTGGAAAATGGTCCGTTTTCAAATGTTTTATTTTTGAACGTCAGTTCACATTTGTAGGTGGATCATCAGTGTTAGAGCTAAAATTAGCATGTTTAAAGTGATTTTCAGCCTTCCAGGGGCTCGGGAAGTGAATTAAATACTATTTGGAGGCATTTAATGTTCAATCAAAAACAGCTGATTTTTGACAAAAGAGATAACACCCCCCCATTTCGTCATGCTTCAGAAATGTGGATAATGGTCCGTTTTCAAATGTTTTATTTTTGAACGTCAGTTCACATTTGTAGGTGGATCATCAGTGTTAGAGCTAAAATTACCATGTTTAAAGTGATTTTCATGCTTCCAGGGGCCCTAAACACAAGATTTATGGAATGGATAAAAGTGCATGAAAATGGCCAATTTACTCACTCTGAGTTCTCAAAAAGGGTTTCTTCACCCCGGGAAGTTAATTAAATACCATTTGGAGGCATTTAATGTTCGAGCAAAAACGGCTGATTTTCGACAAAAGAGATAACACCCCCCCATTACGTCATGCTTCAGAAATGTGGAAAATGGTCCGTTTTCAAATGTTTTATTTTTGAACGTCAGTTCACATTTGTAGGTGGATCATCAGTGTTAGAGCTAAAATGAGCATGTTTAAAGTGATTTTCATGCTTCCAGGGGCTCGGGAAGTGAATTAAATACTATTTGGAGGCATTTAATGTTCAAGCAAAAACAGCAGATTTTTGACAAAAGAGATAACACCCCCCCATTACGTCATGCTTCAGAAATGTGGAAAATGGTCCGTTTTCAAATGTTTTATTTTTGAACGTCAGTTCACATTTGTAGGTGGATCATCAGTGTTAGAGCTAAAATTAGCATGTTTAAAGTGATTTTCATGATTCCAGGGGCCCTAAACAAAAGATTTATGGAATGGTTAAAAGTGCATAAAATGGCCAATTTACTCACTCTGAGTTCTCAAAAAGGGTTTCTTCACCCAGGGAAGTTAATTAAATACCATTTGGAGGCATTTAATGTTCGAGCAAAAACGGCTGATTTTCGACAAAAGAGATAACACCCCCCCATTACTTCATGCTTCAGAAATGTGGAAAATGGTCCGTTTTCAAATGTTTTATTTTTGAATGTCAGTTCACATTTGTAGTTGGATCATCAGTGTTAGAGCTAAAATTAGCATGTTTAAATTGATTTTCATGCTTCCAGGGGCTCGGGAAGTGAATTAAATACTATTTGGAGGCATTTAATGTTCAATCAAAAACAGCTGATTTTTGACAAAAGAGATAACACCCCCCCATTACGTCATGCTTCAGAAATGTGGAAAATGGTCAGTTTTCAAATGTTTTATTTTTGAACGTCAGTTCACATTTGTGGGTGGATCATCAGTGATAGAGCTAAAATTAGCATGTTTAAAGTGATTTTCATGCTTCCAGGGGCCCTAAACACAAGATTTATGGAATGGTTAAAAGTGCATGAAAATGGCCAATTTACTCACTCTGAGTTCTCAAAAAGGGTTTCTTCACCCCGGGAAGTTAATTAAATACCATTTGGAGGCATTTAATGTTCGAGCAAAAACGGCTGATTTTCGACAAAAGAGATAACACCCCCCCATTACGTCATGCTTCAGAAATGTGGAAAATGGTCCGTTTTCAAATGTTTTATTTTTGAACGTCAGTTCACATTTGTAGGTGGATCATCAGTGTTAGAGCTAAAATTAGCATGTTTAAAGTGATTTTCAGCCTTCCAGGGGCTCGGGAAGTGAATTAAATACTATTTGGAGGCATTTAATGTTCAATCAAAAACAGCTGATTTTTGACAAAAGAGATAACACCCCCCCATTACGTCATGCTTCAGAAATGTGGATAATGGTCCGTTTTCAAATGTTTTATTTTTGAACGTCAGTTCACATTTGTAGGTGGATCATCAGTGTTAGAGCTAAAATTACCATGTTTAAAGTGATTTTCATGCTTCCAGGGGCCCTAAACACAAGATTTATGGAATGGATAAAAGTGCATGAAAATGGCCAATTTACTCACTCTGAGTTCTCAAAAAGGGTTTCTTCACCCCGGGAAGTTAATTAAATACCATTTGGAGGCATTTAATGTTCGAGCAAAAACGGCTGATTTTCGACAAAAGAGATAACACCCCCCATTACGTCATGCTTCAGAAATGTGGAAAATGGTCCGTTTTCAAATGTTTTATTTTTGAACGTCAGTTCACATTTGTAGGTGGATCATCAGTGTTAGAGCTAAAATGAGCATGTTTAAAGTGATTTTCATGCTTCCAGGGGCTCGGGAAGTGAATTAAATACTATTTGGAGGCATTTAATGTTCAAGCAAAAACAGCAGATTTTTGACAAAAGAGATAACACCCCCCCATTACGTCATGCTTCAGAAATGTGGAAAATGGTCCGTTTTCAAATGTTTTATTTTTGAACGTCAGTTCACATTTGTAGGTGGATCATCAGTGTTAGAGCTAAAATTAGCATGTTTAAAGTGATTTTCATGATTCCAGGGGCCCTAAACAAAAGATTTATGGAATGGTTAAAAGTGCATAAAATGGCCAATTTACTCACTCTGAGTTCTCAAAAAGGGTTTCTTCACCCAGGGAAGTTAATTAAATACCATTTGGAGGCATTTAATGTTCGAGCAAAAACGGCTGATTTTCGACAAAAGAGATAACACCCCCCCATTACTTCATGCTTCAGAAATGTGGAAAATGGTCCGTTTTCAAATGTTTTATTTTTGAATGTCAGTTCACATTTGTAGTTGGATCATCAGTGTTAGAGCTAAAATTAGCATGTTTAAATTGATTTTCATGCTTCCAGGGGCTCGGGAAGTGAATTAAATACTATTTGGAGGCATTTAATGTTCAATCAAAAACAGCTGATTTTTGACAAAAGAGATAACACCCCCCCATTACGTCATGCTTCAGAAATGTGGAAAATGGTCAGTTTTCAAATGTTTTATTTTTGAACGTCAGTTCACATTTGTGGGTGGATCATCAGTGATAGAGCTAAAATTAGCATGTTTAAAGTGATTTTCATGCTTCCAGGGGCCCTAAACACAAGATTTATGGAATGGTTAAAAGTGCATGAAAATGGCCAATTTACTCACTCTGAGTTCTCAAAAAGGGTTTCTTCACCCCGGGAAGTTAATTAAATACCATTTGGAGGCATTTAATGTTCGAGCAAAAACGGCTGATTTTCGACAAAAGAGATAACACCCCCCCATTACGTCATGCTTCAGAAATGTGGAAAATGGTCCGTTTTCAAATGTTTTATTTTTGAACGTCAGTTCACATTTGTAGGTGGGTCATCAGTGTTAGAGCTAAAATTAGCATGTTTAAAGTGATTTTCAGCCTTCCAGGGGCTCGGGAAGTGAATTAAATACTATTTGGAGGCATTTAATGTTCAATCAAAAACAGCTGATTTTTGACAAAAGAGATAACACCCCCCCATTACGTCATGCTTCAGAAATGTGGATAATGGTCCGTTTTCAAATGTTTTATTTTTGAACGTCAGTTCACATTTGTAGGTGGATCATCAGTGTTAGAGCTAAAATTACCATGTTTAAAGTGATTTTCATGCTTCCAGGGGCCCTAAACACAAGATTTATGGAATGGATAAAAGTGCATGAAAATGGCCAATTTACTCACTCTGAGTTCTCAAAAAGGGTTTCTTCACCCCGGGAAGTTAATTAAATACCATTTGGAGGCATTTAATGTTCGAGCAAAAACGGCTGATTTTCGACAAAAGAGATAACACCCCCCCATTACGTCATGCTTCAGAAATGTGGAAAATGGTCCGTTTTCAAATGTTTTATTTTTGAACGTCAGTTCACATTTGTAGGTGGATCATCAGTGTTAGAGCTAAAATTAGCATGTTTAAAGTGATTTTCATGCTTCCAGGGGCTCGGGAAGTGAATTAAATACTATTTGGAGGCATTTAATGTTCAATCAAAAACAGCTGATTTTTGACAAAAGAGATAACACCCCCCCATTACGTCATGCTTCAGAAATGTGGATAATGGTCCGTTTTCAAATGTTTTATTTTTGAACGTCAGTTCACATTTGTAGGTGGATCATCAGTGTTAGAGCTAAAATTAGCATGTTTAAAGTGATTTTCATGCTTCCAGGGGCCCTAAACACAAGATTTATGGAATGGTTAAAAGTGCATTAAAATGGCCAATTTACTCACTCTGAGTTCTCAAAAAGGGTTTCTTCAACCCAGGAAGTTAATTAAATACCATTTGGAGGCATTTAATGTTCGAGCAAAAACGGCTGATTTTTGACAAAAGAGATAACACCCCCCCATTACGTCATGCTTCACTTTATGTGGAAAATGCTCCGGTTTCAAATGTTTTATTTTTGAACGTCAGTTCACATTTGTAGGTGGATCATCGGTGTTAGAGCTAAAATTAGCATGTTTAAAGTGATTTTCATGCTTCCAGGAGCCCTAAACACAAGATTTATGGAATGGTTAAAAGTGCATGAAAATGGCCAATTTACTCACTCTGAGTTCTCAAAAAGGGTTTCTTCACCCTGGGAAGTTAATTAAATACCATTTGGAGGCATTTAATGTTCGAGCAAAAACGGCTGATTTTCGACAAAAGAGATAACACCCCCCCATTACGTCATGCTTCAGAAATGTGGAAAATGGTCAGTTTTCAAATGTTTTATTTTTGAACGTCAGTTCACATTTGTAGGTGAATCATCAGTGTTAGAGCTAAAATTAGCATGTTTAAAGTGATTTTCATGCTTCCAGGGGCTCGGGAAGTGAATTAAATACTATTTGGAGGCATTTAATGTTCAAGCAAAAACAGCTGATTTTTGACAAAAGAGATAACACCCCCCCATTACGTCATGCTTCAGAAATGTGGAAAATGGTCTTTTTTCAAATGTTTTATTTTTGAACGTCAGTTCACATTTGTAGGTGGATCATCAGTGTTAGAGCTAAAATTAGCATGTTTAAAGTGATTTTCATGCTTCCAGGGGCCCTAAACACAAGATTTATGGAATGGGTAAAAGTGCATGAAAATGGCCAATTTACTCACTCTGAGTTCTCAAAAAGGGTTTCTTCACCCCGGGAAGTTATTAAATACCATTTGGAGGCATTTAATGTTCGAGCAAAAACGGCTGATTTTCGACAAAAGAGATAACACCCCCCCATTACGTCATGCTTCAGAAATGTGGAAAATGGTCCGTTTTCAAATGTTTTATTTTTGAACGTCAGTTCACATTTGTAGGTGGATCATCAGTGTTAGAGATAAAATTAGCATGTTTAAAGTGATTTTCATGCTTCCAGGGGCTCGGGAAGTGAATTAAATACTATTTGGAGGCATTTAATGTTCAATCAAAAACTGCTGATTTTTGACAAAAGAGATAACACCCCCCCATTACGTCAAGCTTCAGAAATGTGGAAAATGGTCCGTTTTCAAATGTTTTATTTTTGAACGTCAGTTCACATTTGTAGGTGGATCATCAGTGTTAGAGCTAAAATTAGCATGTTTAAAGTGATTTTCATGCTTCCAGGGGCCCTAAACACAAGATTTATGGAATAGTTAAAAGTGCATGAAAATGGCCAATTTACTCACTCTGAGTTCTCAAAAAGGGTTTCTTCACCCCGGGAAGTTAATTAAATACCATTTGGAGGCATTTAATGTTCGAGCAAAAACGGCTGATTTTCGACAAAAGAGATAACACCCCCCCATTACGTCATGCTTCAGAAATGTGGAAAATGGTCCGTTTTCAAATGTTTTATTTTTTAACGTCAGTTCACATTTGTAGGTGGATCATCAGTGTTAGAGCTAAAATTAGCATGTTTAAAGTGATTTTCATGCTTCCAGGGGCTTGGGAAGTGAATTAAATACTATTTGGAGGCATTTAATGTTCAAGCAAAAACAGCTGATTTTTGACAAAAGAGATAACACCCCCCCATTACGTCATGCTTCAGAAATGTGGAAAATGGTCCGTTTTCAAATGTTTTATTTTTGAACGTCAGTTCACATTTGTAGGTGGATCATCAGTGTTAGAGCTAAAATTAGCATGTTTAAAGTGATTTTCATGCTTCCAGGGGCCCTAAACACAAGATTTATGGAATGGTTAAAAGTGCATGAAAATGGCCAATTTAATCACTCTGAGTTCTCAAAAAGGGTTTCTTCACCCCGGGAAGTTAATTAAATACCATTTGGAGGCATTTAATGTTCGAGCAAAAACGGCTGATTTTTGACAAAAGAGATAACACCCCCCCATTACGTCATGCTTCAGAAATGTGGAAAATGGTCCGTTTTCAAATGTTTTATTTTTGAACGTCAGTTCACATTTGTAGGTGGATCATCAGTGTTAGAGCTAAAATTAGCATGTTTAAAGTGATTTTCATGCTTCCAGGGGCTCGGGAAGTGAATTAAATACTATTTGGAGGCATTTAACCCCTTCCAGGATCATGACGAGCTGGGCTCGTCATGGTGTAGCCTCCTCAAACACTGATGACGAGCCCAGCTCGTCATGAACAATGGGTTTTTTAAAATCTCAGCATAGCTCCAGAATAACGCTAGCGCGCATGTGGTTAATGTTCAAGCAAAAACAGCTGATTTTTGACAAAAGAGATAACACCCCCCATTACGTCATGCTTCAGAAATGTGGAAAATGGTCAGTTTTCAAATGTTTTATTTTTGAACGTCAGTTCACATTTGTAGGTGAATCATCAGTGTTAGAGCTAAAATTAGCATGTTTAAAGTGATTTTCATGCTTCCAGGGGCCCTAAACACAAGATTTATGGAATGGTTAAAAGTGCATGAAAATGACCAATTTACTCACTCTGAGTTCTCAAAAAGGGTTTCTTCACCCCGGGATGTTAATTAAATACCATTTGGAGGCATTTAATGTTCGAGCAAAAACGGCTGATTTTCGACAAAAGAGCTAACACCCCCCCATTACGTCATGCTTCAGAAATGTGGAAAATGGTCCGTTTTCAAATGTTTTATTTTTGAACGTCAGTTCACATTTGTAGGTGGATCATCAGTGTTAGAGCTAAAATTAGCATGTTTAAAGTGATTTTCATGCTTCCAGGGGCTCGGGAAGTGACTCAAATACTATTTGGAGGCATTTAATGTTCAAGCAAAAACAGCTGATTTTTGACAAAAGAGATAACACCCCCCCATTACGTCATGCTTCAGAAATGTGGAAAATGGTCCGTTTTCAAATGTTTTATTTTTGAACGTCAGTTCACATTTGTAGGTGGATCATCAGTGTTAGAGCTAAAATTAGCATGTTTAAAGTGATTTTCATGCTTCCAGGGGCCCTAAACACAAGATTTATGGAATGGTTAAAAGTGCATGAAAATGGCCAATTTACTCACTCTGAGTTCTCAAAAAGGGTTTCTTCACCCCGGGAAGTTAATTAAATACCATTTGGAGGCATTTAATGTTCGAGCAAAAACGGCTGATTTTCGACAAAAGAGATAACACCCCCCCATTACGTCATGCTTCAGAAATGTGGAAAATGGTCAGTTTTCAAATGTTTTATTTTTGAACGTCAGTTCACATTTGTAGGTGAATCATCAGTGTTAGAGCTAAAATTAGCATGTTTAAAGTGATTTTCATGCTTCCAGGGGCTCGGGAAGTGAATTAAATACTATTTGGAGGCATTTAATGTTCAAGCAAAAACAGCTGATTTTTGACAAAAGAGATAACACCCCCCCATTACGTCATGCTTCAGAAATGTGGAAAATGGTCCGTTTTCAAATGTTTTATTTTTGAACGTCAGTTCACATTTGTAGGTGGATCATCAGTGTTAGAGCTAAAATTAGCATGTTTAAAGTGATTTTCATGCTTCCAGGGGCCCTAAACACAAGATTTATGGAATGGGTAAAAGTGCATGAAAATGGCCAATTTACTCACTCTGAGTTCTCAAAAAGGGTTTCTTCACCCCAGGAAGTTATTAAATACCATTTGGAGGCATTTAATGTTCGAGCAAAAACGGCTGATTTTCGACAAAAGAGATAACACCCCCCCATTACGTCATGCTTCAGAAATGTGGAAAATGGTCCGTTTTCAAATGTTTTATTTTTGAACGTCAGTTCACATTTGTAGGTGGATCATCAGTGTTAGAGCTAAAATTAGCATGTTTAAAGTGATTTTCATGCTTCCAGGGGCTCGGGAAGTGAATTAAATACTATTTGGAGGCATTTAATGTTCAATCAAAAACTGCTGATTTTTGACAAAAGAGATAACACCCCCCCATTACGTCAAGCTTCAGAAATGTGGAAAATGGTCCGTTTTCAAATGTTTTATTTTTGAACGTCAGTTCACATTTGTAGGTGGATCATCAGTGTTAGAGCTAAAATTAGCATGTTTAAAGTGATTTTCATGCTTCCAGGGGCCCTAAACACAAGATTTATGGAATAGCTAAAAGTGCATGAAAATGGCCAATTTACTCACTCTGAGTTCTCAAAAAGGGTTTCTTCACCCCGGGAAGTTAATTAAATACCATTTGGAGGCATTTAATGTTCGAGCAAAAACGGCTGATTTTCGACAAAAGAGATAACACCCCCCCATTACGTCATGCTTCAGAAATGTGGAAAATGGTCCGTTTTCAAATGTTTTATTTTTGAACGTCAGTTCACATTTGTAGGTGGATCATCGGTGTTAGAGCTAAAATTAGCATGTTTAAAGTGATTTTCATGCTTCCAGGGGCTCGGGAAGTGAATTAAATACTATTTGGAGGCATTTAATGTTCAATCAAAAACAGCTGATTTTTGACAAAAGAGATAACACCCCCCCATTACGTCATGCTTCAGAAATGTGGATAATGGTCCGTTTTCAAATGTTTTATTTTTGAACGTCAGTTCACATTTGTAGGTGGATCATCAGTGTTAGAGCTAAAATTAGCATGTTTAAAGTGATTTTCATGCTTCCAGGGGCCCTAAACACAAGATTTATGGAATGGTTAAAAGTGCATTAAAATGGCCAATTTACTCACTCTGAGTTCTCAAAAAGGGTTTCTTCAACCCAGGAAGTTAATTAAATACCATTTGGAGGCATTTAATGTTCGAGCAAAAACGGCTGATTTTTGACAAAAGAGATAACACCCCCCCATTACGTCATGCTTCACTTTATGTGGAAAATGCTCCGGTTTCAAATGTTTTATTTTTGAACGTCAGTTCACATTTGTAGGTGGATCATCGGTGTTAGAGCTAAAATTAGCATGTTTAAAGTGATTTTCATGCTTCCAGGGGCCCTAAACACAAGATTTATGGAATGGTTAAAAGTGCATGAAAATGGCCAATTTACTCACTCTGAGTTCTCAAAAAGGGTTTCTTCACCCTGGGAAGTTAATTAAATACCATTTGGAGGCATTTAATGTTCGAGCAAAAACGGCTGATTTTCGACAAAAGAGATAACACCCCCCCATTACGTCATGCTTCAGAAATGTGGAAAATGGTCAGTTTTCAAATGTTTTATTTTTGAACGTCAGTTCACATTTGTAGGTGAATCATCAGTGTTAGAGCTAAAATTAGCATGTTTAAAGTGATTTTCATGCTTCCAGGGGCTCGGGAAGTGAATTAAATACTATTTGGAGGCATTTAATGTTCAAGCAAAAACAGCTGATTTTTGACAAAAGAGATAACACCCCCCCATTACGTCATGCTTCAGAAATGTGGAAAATGGTCCGTTTTCAAATGTTTTATTTTTGAACGTCAGTTCACATTTGTAGGTGGATCATCAGTGTTAGAGCTAAAATTAGCATGTTTAAAGTGATTTTCATGCTTCCAGGGGCCCTAAACACAAGATTTATGGAATGGGTAAAAGTGCATGAAAATGGCCAATTTACTCACTCTGAGTTCTCAAAAAGGGTTTCTTCACCCCGGGAAGTTATTAAATACCATTTGGAGGCATTTAATGTTCGAGCAAAAACGGCTGATTTTCGACAAAAGAGATAACACCCCCCCATTACGTCATGCTTCAGAAATGTGGAAAATGGTCCGTTTTCAAATGTTTTATTTTTGAACGTCAGTTCACATTTGTAGGTGGATCATCAGTGTTAGAGCTAAAATTAGCATGTTTAAAGTGATTTTCATGCTTCCAGGGGCTCGGGAAGTGAATTAAATACTATTTGGAGGCATTTAATGTTCAATCAAAAACTGCTGATTTTTGACAAAAGAGATAACACCCCCCCATTACGTCAAGCTTCAGAAATGTGGAAAATGGTCCGTTTTCAAATGTTTTATTTTTGAACGTCAGTTCACATTTGTAGGTGGATCATCAGTGTTAGAGCTAAAATTAGCATGTTTAAAGTGATTTTCATGCTTCCAGGGGCCCTAAACACAAGATTTATGGAATAGTTAAAAGTGCATGAAAATGGCCAATTTACTCACTCTGAGTTCTCAAAAAGGGTTTCTTCACCCCGGGAAGTTAATTAAATACCATTTGGAGGCATTTAATGTTCGAGCAAAAACGGCTGATTTTCGACAAAAGAGATAACACCCCCCCATTACGTCATGCTTCAGAAATGTGGAAAATGGTCCGTTTTCAAATGTTTTATTTTTTAACGTCAGTTCACATTTGTAGGTGGATCATCAGTGTTAGAGCTAAAATTAGCATGTTTAAAGTGATTTTCATGCTTCCAGGGGCTTGGGAAGTGAATTAAATACTATTTGGAGGCATTTAATGTTCAAGCAAAAACAGCTGATTTTTGACAAAAGAGATAACACCCCCCCATTACGTCATGCTTCAGAAATGTGGAAAATGGTCCGTTTTCAAATGTTTTATTTTTGAACGTCAGTTCACATTTGTAGGTGGATCATCAGTGTTAGAGCTAAAATTAGCATGTTTAAAGTGATTTTCATGCTTCCAGGGGCCCTAAACACAAGATTTATGGAATGGTTAAAAGTGCATGAAAATGGCCAATTTACTCACTCTGAGTTCTCAAAAAGGGTTTCTTCACCCCGGGAAGTTAATTAAATACCATTTGGAGGCATTTAATGTTCGAGCAAAAACGGCTGATTTTTGACAAAAGAGATAACACCCCCCCATTACGTCATGCTTCAGAAATGTGGAAAATGGTCCGTTTTCAAATGTTTTATTTTTGAACGTCAGTTCACATTTGTAGGCGGATCATCAGTGTTAGAGCTAAAATTAGCATGTTTAAAGTGATTTTCATGCTTCCAGGGGCTCGGGAAGTGAATTAAATACTATTTGGAGGCATTTAATGTTCAAGCAAAAACAGCTGATTTTTGACAAAAGAGATAACACCCCCCATTACGTCATGCTTCAGAAATGTGGAAAATGGTCAGTTTTCAAATGTTTTATTTTTGAACGTCAGTTCACATTTGTAGGTGAATCATCAGTGTTAGAGCTAAAATTAGCATGTTTAAAGTGATTTTCATGCTTCCAGGGGCCCTAAACACAAGATTTATGGAATGGTTAAAAGTGCATGAAAATGACCAATTTACTCACTCTGAGTTCTCAAAAAGGGTTTCTTCACCCCGGGATGTTAATTAAATACCATTTGGAGGCATTTAATGTTCGAGCAAAAACGGCTGATTTTCGACAAAAGAGCTAACACCCCCCCATTACGTCATGCTTCAGAAATGTGGAAAATGGTCCTTTTTCAAATGTTTTATTTTTGAACGTCAGTTCACATTTGTAGGTGGATCATCAGTGTTAGAGCTAAAATTAGCATGTTTAAAGTGATTTTCATGCTTCCAGGGGCTCGGGAAGTGACTCAAATACTATTTGGAGGCATTTAATGTTCAAGCAAAAACAGCTGATTTTTGACAAAAGAGATAACACCCCCCCATTACGTCATGCTTCAGAAATGTGGAAAATGGTCCGTTTTCAAATGTTTTATTTTTGAACGTCAGTTCACATTTGTAGGTGGATCATCAGTGTTAGAGCTAAAATTAGCATGTTTAAAGTGATTTTCATGCTTCCAGGGGCCCTAAACACAAGATTTATGGAATGGTTAAAAGTGCATGAAAATGGCCAATTTACTCACTCTGAGTTCTCAAAAAGGGTTTCTTCACCCCGGGAAGTTAATTAAATACCATTTGGAGGCATTTAATGTTCGAGCAAAAACGGCTGATTTTCGACAAAAGAGATAACACCCCCCCATTACGTCATGCTTCAGAAATGTGGAAAATGGTCAGTTTTCAAATGTTTTATTTTTGAACGTCAGTTCACATTTGTAGGTGAATCATCAGTGTTAGAGCTAAAATTAGCATGTTTAAAGTGATTTTCATGCTTCCAGGGGCTCGGGAAGTGAATTAAATACTATTTGGAGGCATTTAATGTTCAAGCAAAAACAGCTGATTTTTGACAAAAGAGATAACACCCCCCCATTACGTCATGCTTCAGAAATGTGGAAAATGGTCCGTTTTCAAATGTTTTATTTTTGAACGTCAGTTCACCTTTGTAGGTGGATCATCCGTGTTAGAGCTAAAATTAGCATGTTTAAAGTGATTTTCATGCTTCCAGGGGCCCTAAACACAAGATTTATGGAATGGGTAAAAGTGCATGAAAATGGCCAATTTACTCACTCTGAGTTCTCAAAAAGGGTTTCTTCACCCCAGGAAGTTATTAAATACCATTTGGAGGCATTTAATGTTCGAGCAAAAACGGCTGATTTTCGACAAAAGAGATAACACCCCCCCATTACGTCATGCTTCAGAAATGTGGAAAATGGTCCGTTTTCAAATGTTTTATTTTTGAACGTCAGTTCACATTTGTAGGTGGATCATCAGTGTTAGAGCTAAAATTAGCATGTTTAAAGTGATTTTCATGCTTCCAGGGGCTCGGGAAGTGAATTAAATACTATTTGGAGGCATTTAATGTTCAATCAAAAACTGCTGATTTTTGACAAAAGAGATAACACCCCCCCATTACGTCAAGCTTCAGAAATGTGGAAAATGGTCCGTTTTCAAATGTTTTATTTTTGAACGTCAGTTCACATTTGTAGGTGGATCATCAGTGTTAGAGCTAAAATTAGCATGTTTAAAGTGATTTTCATGCTTCCAGGGGCCCTAAACACAAGATTTATGGAATAGTTAAAAGTGCATGAAAATGGCCAATTTACTCACTCTGAGTTCTCAAAAAGGGTTTCTTCACCCCGGGAAGTTAATTAAATACCATTTGGAGGCATTTAATGTTCGAGCAAAAACGGCTGATTTTCGACAAAAGAGATAACACCCCCCCATTACGTCATGCTTCAGAAATGTGGAAAATGGTCCGTTTTCAAATGTTTTATTTTTTAACGTCAGTTCACATTTGTAGGTGGATCATCAGTGTTAGAGCTAAAATTAGCATGTTTAAAGTGATTTTCATGCTTCCAGGGGCTTGGGAAGTGAATTAAATACTATTTGGAGGCATTTAATGTTCAAGCAAAAACAGCTGATTTTTGACAAAAGAGATAACACCCCCCCATTACGTCATGCTTCAGAAATGTGGAAAATGGTCCGTTTTCAAATGTTTTATTTTTGAACGTCAGTTCACATTTGTAGGTGGATCATCAGTGTTAGAGCTAAAATTAGCATGTTTAAAGTGATTTTCATGCTTCCAGGGGCCCTAAACACAAGATTTATGGAATGGTTAAAAGTGCATGAAAATGGCCAATTTAATCACTCTGAGTTCTCAAAAAGGGTTTCTTCACCCCGGGAAGTTAATTAAATACCATTTGGAGGCATTTAATGTTCGAGCAAAAACGGCTGATTTTTGACAAAAGAGATAACACCCCCCCATTACGTCATGCTTCAGAAATGTGGAAAATGGTCCGTTTTCAAATGTTTTATTTTTGAACGTCAGTTCACATTTGTAGGTGGATCATCAGTGTTAGAGCTAAAATTAGCATGTTTAAAGTGATTTTCATGCTTCCAGGGGCTCGGGAAGTGAATTAAATACTATTTGGAGGCATTTAATGTTCAAGCAAAAACAGCTGATTTTTGACAAAAGAGATAACACCCCCCATTACGTCATGCTTCAGAAATGTGGAAAATGGTCAGTTTTCAAATGTTTTATTTTTGAACGTCAGTTCACATTTGTAGGTGAATCATCAGTGTTAGAGCTAAAATTAGCATGTTTAAAGTGATTTTCATGCTTCCAGGGGCCCTAAACACAAGATTTATGGAATGGTTAAAAGTGCATGAAAATGACCAATTTACTCACTCTGAGTTCTCAAAAAGGGTTTCCTCACCCCGGGATGTTAATTAAATACCATTTGGAGGCATTTAATGTTCGAGCAAAAACGGCTGATTTTCGACAAAAGAGCTAACACCCCCCCATTACGTCATGCTTCAGAAATGTGGAAAATGGTCCGTTTTCAAATGTTTTTTTTTGAACATCAGTTCACATTTGTAGGTGGATCATCAGTGTTAGATCTAAAATTAGCATGTTTAAAGTGATCTTCATGCTTCCAGGGGCCCTAAACACAAGATTTATGGAATGGTTAAAAGTGCATGAAAATGGCCAATTTACTCACTCTGAGTTCCCAAAAAGGGTTTCTTCACCCCGGGAAGTTAATTAAATACCATTTGGAGGCATTTAATGTTCGAGCAAAAACGGCTGATTTTCGACAAAAGAGCTAACACCCCCCCATTACGTCATGCTTCAGAAATGTGGAAAATGGTCCGTTTTCAAATGTTTTATTTTTGAACGTCAGTTCACATTTGTAGGTGGATCATCAGTGTTAGAGCTAAAATTAGCATGTTTAAAGTGATTTTCATGCTTCCAGGGGCTCGGGAAGTGACTCAAATACTATTTGGAGGCATTTAATGTTCAAGCAAAAACAGCTGATTTTTGACAAAAGAGATAACACCCCCCCATTACGTCATGCTTCAGAAATGTGGAAAATGGTCCGTTTTCAAATGTTTTATTTTTGAACGTCAGTTCACATTTGTAGGTGGATCATCAGTGTTAGAGCTAAAATTAGCATGTTTAAAGTGATTTTCATGCTTCCAGGGGCCCTAAACACAAGATTTATGGAATGGTTAAAAGTGCATGAAAATGGCCAATTTACTCACTCTGAGTTCTCAAAAAGGGTTTCTTCACCCCGGGAAGTTAATTAAATACCATTTGGAGGCATTTAATGTTCGAGCAAAAACGGCTGATTTTCGACAAAAGAGATAACACCCCCCCATTACGTCATGCTTCAGAAATGTGGAAAATGGTCAGTTTTCAAATGTTTTATTTTTGAACGTCAGTTCACATTTGTAGGTGAATCATCAGTGTTAGAGCTAAAATTAGCATGTTTAAAGTGATTTTCATGCTTCCAGGGGCTCGGGAAGTGAATTAAATACTATTTGGAGGCATTTAATGTTCAAGCAAAAACAGCTGATTTTTGACAAAAGAGATAACACCCCCCCATTACGTCATGCTTCAGAAATGTGGAAAATGGTCCGTTTTCAAATGTTTTATTTTTGAACGTCAGTTCACATTTGTAGGTGGATCATCAGTGTTAGAGCTAAAATTAGCATGTTTAAAGTGATTTTCATGCTTCCAGGGGCCCTAAACACAAGATTTATGGAATGGGTAAAAGTGCATGAAAATGGCCAATTTACTCACTCTGAGTTCTCAAAAAGGGTTTCTTCACCCCAGGAAGTTATTAAATACCATTTGGAGGCATTTAATGTTCGAGCAAAAACGGCTGATTTTCGACAAAAGAGATAACACCCCCCCATTACGTCATGCTTCAGAAATGTGGAAAATGGTCCGTTTTCAAATGTTTTATTTTTGAACGTCAGTTCACATTTGTAGGTGGATCATCAGTGTTAGAGCTAAAATTAGCATGTTTAAAGTGATTTTCATGCTTCCAGGGGCTCGGGAAGTGAATTAAATACTATTTGGAGGCATTTAATGTTCAATCAAAAACTGCTGATTTTTGACAAAAGAGATAACACCCCCCCATTACGTCAAGCTTCAGAAATGTGGAAAATGGTCCGTTTTCAAATGTTTTATTTTTGAACGTCAGTTCACATTTGTAGGTGGATCATCAGTGTTAGAGCTAAAATTAGCATGTTTAAAGTGATTTTCATGCTTCCAGGGGCCCTAAACACAAGATTTATGGAATAGTTAAAAGTGCATGAAAATGGCCAATTTACTCACTCTGAGTTCTCAAAAAGGGTTTCTTCACCCCGGGAAGTTAATTAAATACCATTTGGAGGCATTTAATGTTCGAGCAAAAACGGCTGATTTTCGACAAAAGAGATAACACCCCCCCATTACGTCATGCTTCAGAAATGTGGAAAATGGTCCGTTTTCAAATGTTTTATTTTTGAACGTCAGTTCACATTTGTAGGTGGATCATCAGTGTTAGAGCTAAAATTAGCATGTTTAAAGTGATTTTCATGCTTCCAGGGGCCCTAAACACAAGATTTATGGAATGGTTAAAAGTGCATGAAAATGGCCAATTTACTCACTCTGAGTTCTCAAAAAGGGTTTCTTCACCCCGGGAAGTTAATTAAATACCATTTGGAGGCATTTAATGTTCGAGCAAAAACGGCTGATTTTCGACAAAAGAGATAACACCCCCCCATTACGTCATGCTTCAGAAATGTGGAAAATGGTCCGTTTTCAAATGTTTTATTTTTGAACGTCAGTTCACATTTGTAGGTGGATCATCAGTGTTAGAGCTAAAATGAGCATGTTTATAGTGATTTTCATGCTTCCAGGGGCTCGGGAAGTGAATTAAATACTATTTGGAGGCATTTAATGTTCAAGCAAAAACAGCAGATTTTTGACAAAAGAGATAACACCCCCCCATTACGTCATGCTTCAGAAATGTGGAAAATGGTCCGTTTTCAAATGTTTTATTTTTGAACGTCAGTTCACATTTGTAGGTGGATCATCAGTGTTAGAGCTAAAATTAGCATGTTTAAAGTGATTTTCATGATTCCAGGGGCCCTAAACAAAAGATTTATGGAATGGTTAAAAGTGCATAAAATGGCCAATTTACTCACTCTGAGTTCTCAAAAAGGGTTTCTTCACCCAGGGAAGTTAATTAAATACCATTTGGAGGCATTTAATGTTCGAGCAAAAACGGCTGATTTTCGACAAAAGAGATAACACCCCCCCATTACTTCATGCTTCAGAAATGTGGAAAATGGTCCGTTTTCAAATGTTTTATTTTTGAATGTCAGTTCACATTTGTAGTTGGATCATCAGTGTTAGAGCTAAAATTAGCATGTTTAAAGTGATTTTCATGCTTCCAGGGGCTCGGGAAGTGAATTAAATACTATTTGGAGGCATTTAATGTTCAATCAAAAACAGCTGATTTTTGACAAAAGAGATAACACCCCCCCATTACGTCATGCTTCAGAAATGTGGAAAATGGTCAGTTTTCAAATGTTTTATTTTTGAACGTCAGTTCACATTTGTGGGTGGATCATCAGTGATAGAGCTAAAATTAGCATGTTTAAAGTGATTTTCATGCTTCCAGGGGCCCTAAACACAAGATTTATGGAATGGTTAAAAGTGCATGAAAATGGCCAATTTACTCACTCTGAGTTCTCAAAAAGGGTTTCTTCACCCCGGGAAGTTAATTAAATACCATTTGGAGGCATTTAATGTTCGAGCAAAAACGGCTGATTTTCGACAAAAGAGATAACACCCCCCCATTACGTCATGCTTCAGAAATGTGGAAAATGGTCCGTTTTCAAATGTTTTATTTTTGAACGTCAGTTCACATTTGTAGGTGGATCATCAGTGTTAGAGCTAAAATTAGCATGTTTAAAGTGATTTTCAGCCTTCCAGGGGCTCGGGAAGTGAATTAAATACTATTTGGAGGCATTTAATGTTCAATCAAAAACAGCTGATTTTTGACAAAAGAGATAACACCCCCCCATTACGTCATGCTTCAGAAATGTGGATAATGGTCCGTTTTCAAATGTTTTATTTTTGAACGTCAGTTCACATTTGTAGGTGGATCATCAGTGTTAGAGCTAAAATTACCATGTTTAAAGTGATTTTCATGCTTCCAGGGGCCCTAAACACAAGATTTATGGAATGGATAAAAGTGCATGAAAATGGCCAATTTACTCACTCTGAGTTCTCAAAAAGGGTTTCTTCACCCCGGGAAGTTAATTAAATACCATTTGGAGGCATTTAATGTTCGAGCAAAAACGGCTGATTTTCGACAAAAGAGATAACACCCCCCCATTACGTCATGCTTCAGAAATGTGGAAAATGGTCCGTTTTCAAATGTTTTATTTTTGAACGTCAGTTCACATTTGTAGGTGGATCATCAGTGTTAGAGCTAAAATTAGCATGTTTAAAGTGATTTTCATGCTTCCAGGGGCTCGGGAAGTGAATTAAATACTATTTGGAGGCATTTAATGTTCAATCAAAAACAGCTGATTTTTGACAAAAGAGATAACACCCCCCCATTACGTCATGCTTCAGAAATGTGGATAATGGTCCGTTTTCAAATGTTTTATTTTTGAACGTCAGTTCACATTTGTAGGTGGATCATCAGTGTTAGAGCTAAAATTAGCATGTTTAAAGTGATTTTCATGCTTCCAGGGGCCCTAAACACAAGATTTATGGAATGGTTAAAAGTGCATTAAAATGGCCAATTTACTCACTCTGAGTTCTCAAAAAGGGTTTCTTCAACCCAGGAAGTTAATTAAATACCATTTGGAGGCATTTAATGTTCGAGCAAAAACGGCTGATTTTTGACAAAAGAGATAACACCCCCCCATTACGTCATGCTTCACTTTATGTGGAAAATGCTCCGTTTTCAAATGTTTTATTTTTGAACGTCAGTTCACATTTGTAGGTGGATCATCAGTGTTAGAGCTAAAATTAGCATGTTTAAAGTGATTTTCATGCTTCCAGGGGCCCTAAACACAAGATTTATGGAATGGTTAAAAGTGCATGAAAATGGCCAATTTACTCACTCTGAGTTCTCAAAAAGGGTTTCTTCACCCTGGGAAGTTAATTAAATACCATTTGGAGGCATTTAATGTTCGAGCAAAAATGGCTGATTTTCGACAAAAGAGATAACACCCCCCCATTACGTCATGCTTCAGAAATGTGGAAAATGGTCAGTTTTCAAATGTTTTATTTTTGAACGTCAGTTCACATTTGTAGGTGAATCATCAGTGTTAGAGCTAAAATTAGCATGTTTAAAGTGATTTTCATGCTTCCAGGGGCTCGGGAAGTGAATTAAATACTATTTGGAGGCATTTAATGTTCAAGCAAAAACAGCTGATTTTTGACAAAAGAGATAACACCCCCCCATTACGTCATGCTTCAGAAATGTGGAAAATGGTCCGTTTTCAAATGTTTCATTTTTGAACGTCAGTTCACATTTGTAGGTGGATCATCAGTGTTAGAGCTAAAATTAGCATGTTTAAAGTGATTTTCATGCTTCCAGGGGCCCTAAACACAAGATTTATGGAATGGGTAAAAGTGCATGAAAATGGCCAATTTACTCACTCTGAGTTCTCAAAAAGGGTTTCTTCACCCCGGGAAGTTATTAAATACCATTTGGAGGCATTTAATGTTCGAGCAAAAACGGCTGATTTTCGACAAAAGAGATAACACCCCCCCATTACGTCATGCTTCAGAAATGTGGAAAATGGTCCGTTTTCAAATGTTTTATTTTTTAACGTCAGTTCACATTTGTAGGTGGATCATCAGTGTTAGAGCTAAAATTAGCATGTTTAAAGTGATTTTCATGCTTCCAGGGGCTTGGGAAGTGAATTAAATACTATTTGGAGGCATTTAATGTTCAAGCAAAAACAGCTGATTTTTGACAAAAGAGATAACACCCCCCCATTACGTCATGCTTCAGAAATGTGGAAAATGGTCCGTTTTCAAATGTTTTATTTTTGAACGTCAGTTCACATTTGTAGGTGGATCATCAGTGTTAGAGCTAAAATTAGCATGTTTAAAGTGATTTTCATGCTTCCAGGGGCTTGGGAAGTTAATTAAATACCATTTGGAGGCATTTAATGTTCGAGCAAAAACGGCTGATTTTTGACAAAAGAGATAACACCCCCCATTACGTCATGCTTCAGAAATGTGGAAAATGGTCCGTTTTCAAATGTTTTATTTTTGAACGTCAGTTCACATTTGTAGGTGGATCATCAGTGTTAGAGCTAAAATTAGCATGTTTAAAGTGATTTTCATGCTTCCAGGGGCTCGGGAAGTGAATTAAATACTATTTGGAGGCATTTAATGTTCAAGCAAAAACAGCTGATTTTTGACAAAAGAGATAACACCCCCCATTACGTCATGCTTCAGAAATGTGGAAAATGGTCAGTTTTCAAATGTTTTATTTTTGAACGTCAGTTCACATTTGTAGGTGAATCATCAGTGTTAGAGCTAAAATTAGCATGTTTAAAGTGATTTTCATGCTTCCAGGGGCCCTAAACACAAGATTTATGGAATGGTTAAAAGTGCATGAAAATGACCAATTTACTCACTCTGAGTTCTCAAAAAGGGTTTCTTCACCCCGGGATGTTAATTGAATACCATTTGGAGGCATTTAATGTTCGAGCAAAAACGGCTGATTTTCGACAAAAGAGCTAACACCCCCCCATTACGTCATGCTTCAGAAATGTGGAAAATGGTCCGTTTTCAAATGTTTTATTTTTGAACGTCAGTTCACATTTGTAGGTGGATCATCAGTGTTAGAGCTAAAATTAGCATGTTTAAAGTGATTTTCATGCTTCCAGGGGCTCGGGAAGTGACTCAAATACTATTTGGAGGCATTTAATGTTCAAGCAAAAACAGCTGATTTTTGACAAAAGAGATAACACCCCCCCATTACGTCATGCTTCAGAAATGTGGAAAATGGTCCGTTTTCAAATGTTTTATTTTTGAACGTCAGTTCACATTTTTAGGTGGATCATCAGTGTTAGAGCTAAAATTAGCATGTTTAAAGTGATTTTCATGCTTCCAGGGGCCCTAAACACAAGATTTATGGAATGGTTAAAAGTGCATGAAAATGGCCAATTTACTCACTCTGAGTTCTCAAAAAGGGATTCTTCACCCCGGGAAGTTAATTAAATACCATTTGGAGGCATTTAATGTTCGAGCAAAAACGGCTGATTTTCGACAAAAGAGATAACACCCCCCCATTACGTCATGCTTCAGAAATGTGGAAAATGGTCCGTTTTCAAATGTTTTATTTTTGAACGTCAGTTCACATTTGTAGGTGGATCATCAGTGTTAGAGCTAAAATTAGCATGTTTAAAGTGATTTTCATGCTTCCAGGGGCTCGGGAAGTGAATTAAATACTATTTGGAGGCATTTAATGTTCAATCAAAAACAGCTGATTTTTGACAAAAGAGATAACACCCCCCCATTACGTCATGCTTCAGAAATGTGGATAATGGTCCGTTTTCAAATGTTTTATTTTTGAACGTCAGTTCACATTTGTAGGTGGATCATCAGTGTTAGAGCTAAAATTAGCATGTTTAAAGTGATTTTCATGCTTCCAGGGGCCCTAAACACAAGATTTATGGAATGGTTAAAAGTGCATTAAAATGGCCAATTTACTCACTCTGAGTTCTCAAAAAGGGTTTCTTCAACCCAGGAAGTTAATTAAATACCATTTGGAGGCATTTAATGTTCGAGCAAAAACGGCTGATTTTTGACAAAAGAGATAACACCCCCCCATTACGTCATGCTTCACTTTATGTGGAAAATGCTCCGTTTTCAAATGTTTTATTTTTGAACGTCAGTTCACATTTGTAGGTGGATCATCAGTGTTAGAGCTAAAATTAGCATGTTTAAAGTGATTTTCATGCTTCCAGGGGCCCTAAACACAAGATTTATGGAATGGTTAAAAGTGCATGAAAATGGCCAATTTACTCACTCTGAGTTCTCAAAAAGGGTTTCTTCACCCTGGGAAGTTAATTAAATACCATTTGGAGGCATTTAATGTTCGAGCAAAAACGGCTGATTTTCGACAAAAGAGATAACACCCCCCCATTACGTCATGCTTCAGAAATGTGGAAAATGGTCAGTTTTCAAATGTTTTATTTTTGAACGTCAGTTCACATTTGTAGGTGAATCATCAGTGTTAGAGCTAAAATTAGCATGTTTAAAGTGATTTTCATGCTTCCAGGGGCTCGGGAAGTGAATTAAATACTATTTGGAGGCATTTAATGTTCAAGCAAAAACAGCTGATTTTTGACAAAAGAGATAACACCCCCCCATTACGTCATGCTTCAGAAATGTGGAAAATGGTCCGTTTTCAAATGTTTCATTTTTGAACGTCAGTTCACATTTGTAGGTGGATCATCAGTGTTAGAGCTAAAATTAGCATGTTTAAAGTGATTTTCATGCTTCCAGGGGCCCTAAACACAAGATTTATGGAATGGGTAAAAGTGCATGAAAATGGCCAATTTACTCACTCTGAGTTCTCAAAAAGGGTTTCTTCACCCCGGGAAGTTATTAAATACCATTTGGAGGCATTTAATGTTCGAGCAAAAACGGCTGATTTTCGACAAAAGAGATAACACCCCCCCATTACGTCATGCTTCAGAAATGTGGAAAATGGTCCGTTTTCAAATGTTTTATTTTTTAACGTCAGTTCACATTTGTAGGTGGATCATCAGTGTTAGAGCTAAAATTAGCATGTTTAAAGTGATTTTCATGCTTCCAGGGGCTTGGGAAGTGAATTAAATACTATTTGGAGGCATTTAATGTTCAAGCAAAAACAGCTGATTTTTGACAAAAGAGATAACACCCCCCCATTACGTCATGCTTCAGAAATGTGGAAAATGGTCCGTTTTCAAATGTTTTATTTTTGAACGTCAGTTCACATTTGTAGGTGGATCATCAGTGTTAGAGCTAAAATTAGCATGTTTAAAGTGATTTTCATGCTTCCAGGGGCTTGGGAAGTTAATTAAATACCATTTGGAGGCATTTAATGTTCGAGCAAAAACGGCTGATTTTTGACAAAAGAGATAACACCCCCCATTACGTCATGCTTCAGAAATGTGGAAAATGGTCCGTTTTCAAATGTTTTATTTTTGAACGTCAGTTCACATTTGTAGGTGGATCATCAGTGTTAGAGCTAAAATTAGCATGTTTAAAGTGATTTTCATGCTTCCAGGGGCTCGGGAAGTGAATTAAATACTATTTGGAGGCATTTAATGTTCAAGCAAAAACAGCTGATTTTTGACAAAAGAGATAACACCCCCCATTACGTCATGCTTCAGAAATGTGGAAAATGGTCAGTTTTCAAATGTTTTATTTTTGAACGTCAGTTCACATTTGTAGGTGAATCATCAGTGTTAGAGCTAAAATTAGCATGTTTAAAGTGATTTTCATGCTTCCAGGGGCCCTAAACACAAGATTGATGGAATGGTTAAAAGTGCATGAAAATGACCAATTTACTCACTCTGAGTTCTCAAAAAGGGTTTCTTCACCCCGGGATGTTAATTGAATACCATTTGGAGGCATTTAATGTTCGAGCAAAAACGGCTGATTTTCGACAAAAGAGCTAACACCCCCCCATTACGTCATGCTTCAGAAATGTGGAAAATGGTCCGTTTTCAAATGTTTTATTTTTGAACGTCAGTTCACATTTGTAGGTGGATCATCAGTGTTAGAGCTAAAATTAGCATGTTTAAAGTGATTTTCATGCTTCCAGGGGCTCGGGAAGTGACTCAAATACTATTTGGAGGCATTTAATGTTCAAGCAAAAACAGCTGATTTTTGACAAAAGAGATAACACCCCCCCATTACGTCATGCTTCAGAAATGTGGAAAATGGTCCGTTTTCAAATGTTTTATTTTTGAACGTCAGTTCACATTTTTAGGTGGATCATCAGTGTTAGAGCTAAAATTAGCATGTTTAAAGTGATTTTCATGCTTCCAGGGGCCCTAAACACAAGATTTATGGAATGGTTAAAAGTGCATGAAAATGGCCAATTTACTCACTCTGAGTTCTCAAAAAGGGTTTCTTCACCCCGGGAAGTTAATTAAATACCATTTGGAGGCATTTAATGTTCGAGCAAAAACGGCTGATTTTCGACAAAAGAGATAACACCCCCCCATTACGTCATGCTTCAGAAATGTGGAAAATGGTCCGTTTTCAAATGTTTTATTTTTGAACGTCAGTTCACATTTGTAGGTGGATCATCAGTGTTAGAGCTAAAATTAGCATGTTTAAAGTGATTTTCATGCTTCCAGGGGCTCGGGAAGTGAATTAAATACTATTTGGAGGCATTTAATGTTCAAGCAAAAATAGCAGATTTTTGACAAAAGAGATAACACCCCCCCATTACGTCATGCTTCAGAAATGTGGAAAATGGTCCGTTTTCAAATGTTTTATTTTTGAACGTCAGTTCACATTTGTAGGTGGATCATCAGTGTTAGAGCTAAAATTAGCATGTTTAAAGTGATTTTCATGATTCCAGGGGCCCTAAACAAAAGATTTATGGAATGGTTAAAAGTGCATAAAATGGCCAATTTACTCACTCTGAGTTCTCAAAAAGGGTTTCTTCACCCAGGGAAGTTAATTAAATACCATTTGGAGGCATTTAATGTTCGAGCAAAAACGGCTGATTTTCAAAAAAGAGATAACACCCCCCCATTACTTCATGCTTCAGAAATGTGGAAAATGGTCCGTTTTCAAATGTTTTATTTTTGAATGTCAGTTCACATTTGTAGTTGGATCATCAGTGTTAGAGCTAAAATTAGCATGTTTAAAGTGATTTTCATGCTTCCAGGGGCTCGGGAAGTGAATTAAATACTATTTGGAGGCATTTAATGTTCAATCAAAAACAGCTGATTTTTGACAAAAGAGATAACACCCCCCCATTACGTCATGCTTCAGAAATGTGGAAAATGGTCAGTTTTCAAATGTTTTATTTTTGAACGTCAGTTCACATTTGTAGGTGGATCATCAGTGATAGAGCTAAAATTAGCATGTTTAAAGTGATTTTCATGCTTCCAGGGGCCCTAAACACAAGATTTATGGAATGGTTAAAAGTGCATGAAAATGGCCAATTTACTCACTCTGAGTTCTCAAAAAGGGTTTCTTCACCCCGGGAAGTTAATTAAATACCATTTGGAGGCATTTAATGTTCGAGCAAAAACGGCTGATTTTCGACAAAAGAGATAACACCCCCCCATTACGTCATGCTTCAGAAATGTGGAAAATGGTCCGTTTTCAAATGTTTTATTTTTGAACGTCAGTTCACATTTGTAGGTGGATCATCAGTGTTAGAGCTAAAATTAGCATGTTTAAAGTGATTTTCAGCCTTCCAGGGGCTCGGGAAGTGAATTAAATACTATTTGGAGGCATTTAATGTTCAATCAAAAACAGCTGATTTTTGACAAAAGAGATAACACCCCCCCATTACGTCATGCTTCAGAAATGTGGAAAATGGTCCGTTTTCAAATGTTTTATTTTTGAACGTCAGTTCACATTTGTAGGTGGATCATCAGTGTTAGAGCTAAAATTACCATGTTTAAAGTGATTTTCATGCTTCCAGGGGCCCTAAACACAAGATTTATGGAATGGATAAAAGTGCATGAAAATGGCCAATTTACTCACTCTGAGTTCTCAAAAAGGGTTTCTTCACCCCGGGAAGTTAATTAAATACCATTTGGAGGCATTTAATGTTCGAGCAAAAACGGCTGATTTTCGACAAAAGAGATAACACCCCCCCATTACGTCATGCTTCAGAAATGTGGAAAATGGTCAGTTTTCAAATGTTTTATTTTTGAACGTCAGTTCACATTTGTAGGTGGATCATCAGTGTTAGAGCTAAAATTAGCATGTTTAAAGTGATTTTCATGCTTCCAGGGGCTCGGGAAGTGAATTAAATACTATTTGGAGGCATTTAATGTTCAATCAAAAACAGCTGATTTTTGACAAAAGAGATAACACCCCCCCATTACGGCATGCTTCAGAAATGTGGAAAATGGTCCGTTTTCAAATGTTTTATTTTTGAACGTCAGTTCACATTTGTAGGTGGATCATCAGTGTTAGAGCTAAAATTAGCATGTTTAAAGTGATTTTCATGCTTCCAGGGGCCCTAAACACAAGATTTATGGAATGGTTAAAAGTGCATTAAAATGGCCAATTTACTCACTCTGAGTTCTCAAAAAGGGTTTCTTCAACCCAGGAAGTTAATTAAATACCATTTGGAGGCATTTAATGTTCGAGCAAAAACGGCTGATTTTTGACAAAAGAGATAACACCCCCCCATTACGTCATGCTTCACTTTATGTGGAAAATGCTCCGTTTTCAAATGTTTTATTTTTTAACGTCAGTTCACATTTGTAGGTGGATCATCAGTGTTAGAGCTAAAATTAACATGTTTAAAGTGATTTTCATGCTTCCAGGGGCTCGGGAAGTGAATTAAATACTATTTGAAGGCATTTAATATTCAATCAAAAACAGCTGATTTTTGACAAAAGAGATAACACCCCCCCATTACATCATGCTTCAGAAATGTGGAAAATGGTCCGTTATCAAATGTTTTATTTTTGAACGTCAGTTCACATTTGTAGGTGGATCATCAGTGTTAGTGCTAAAATTAGCATGTTTAAAGTGATTTTCATGCTTCCAGGGGCCCTAAACACAAGATTTATGGAAAGGTTAAAAGTGCATGAAAATGGCCGATTTACTCACTCTGAGTTCTCAAAAAGGGTTTCTTCACCCCGGGAAGTTAATTAAATACCATTTGGGGGCATTTAATGTTCGAGCAAAAACGGCAGATTTTCGACAAAAGAGATAACACCCCCCCCCATTACGTCATGCTTCAGAAATGTGGAAAATGGTCCGTTTTCAAATGTTTTATTTTTGAACGTCAGTTCACATTTGTAGGTGGATCATCAGTGTTAGAGCTAAAATTAGCATGTTTAAAGTGATTTTCATGCTTCCAGGGGCTTGGGAAGTGAATTAAATATTTTTTGGAGGCATTTAATGTTCAAGCAAAAACAGCTGATTTTTGACAAAAGAGATAACACCCCCCCATTACGTCATGCTTCAGAAATGTGGAAAATGGTCCGTTTTCAAATGTTTTATTTTTGAACGTCAGTTCACATTTGTAGGTGGATCATCAGTGTTAGAGCTAAAATTAGCATGTTTAAAGTGATTTTCATGCTTCCAGGGGCTCGGGAAGTGAATTAAATACTATTTGGAGGCATTTAATGTTCAATCAAAAACTGCTGATTTTTGACAAAAGAGATAACACCCCCCCATTACGTCAAGCTTCAGAAATGTGGAAAATGGTCCGTTTTCAAATGTTTTATTTTTGAACGTCAGTTCACATTTGTAGGTGGATCATCAGTGTTAGAGCTAAAATTAGCATGTTTAAAGTGATTTTCATGCTTCCAGGGGCCCTAAACACAAGATTTATGGAATAGTTAAAAGTGCATGAAAATGGCCAATTTACTCACTCTGAGTTCTCAAAAAGGGTTTCTTCACCCCGGGAAGTTAATTAAATACCATTTGGAGGCATTTAATGTTCGAGCAAAAACGGCTGATTTTCGACAAAAGAGATAACACCCCCCCATTACGTCATGCTTCAGAAATGTGGAAAATGGTCCGTTTTCAAATGTTTTATTTTTGAACGTCAGTTCACATTTGTAGGTGGATCATCAGTGTTAGAGCTAAAATTAGCATGTTTAAAGTGATTTTCATGCTTCCAGGGGCTCGGGAAGTGAATTAAATACTATTTGGAGGCATTTAATGTTCAAGCAAAAACAGCTGATTTTTGACAAAAGAGATAACACCCCCCCATTACGTCATGCTTCAGAAATGTGGAAAATTGTCCGTTTTCAAATGTTTTATTTTTGAACGTCAGTTCACATTTGTAGGTGGATCATCAGTGTTAGAGCTAAAATAGGCATGTTTAAAGTGATTTTCATGCTTCCAGGGGCCCTAAACACAAGATTTATGGAATGGTTAAAAGTGCATGAAAATGGCCAATTTAATCACTCTGAGTTCTCAAAAAGGGTTTCTTCACCCCGGGAAGTTAATTAAATACCATTTGGAGGCATTTAATGTTCGAGCAAAAACGGCTGATTTTTGACAAAAGAGATAACACCCCCCATTACGTCATGCTTCAGAAATGTGGAAAATGGTCCGTTTTCAAATGTTTTATTTTTGAATGTCAGTTCACATTTGTAGGTGGATCATCAGTGTTAGAGCTAAAATTAGCATGTTTAAAGTGATTTTCATGCTTCCAGGGGCTCGGGAAGTGAATTAAATACTATTTGGAGGCATTTAATGTTCAAGCAAAAACAGCTGATTTTTGACAAAAGAGATAACACCCCCCATTACGTCATGCTTCAGAAATGTGGAAAATGGTCCGTTTTCAAATGTTTTATTTTTGAACGTCAGTTCACATTTGTAGGTGAATCATCAGTGTTAGAGCTAAAATTAGCATGTTTAAAGTGATTTTCATGCTTCCAGGGGCCCTAAACACAAGATTTATGGAATGGTTAAAAGTGCATGAAAATGGCCAATTTACTCACTCTGAGTTCTCAAAAAGGGTTTCTTCACCCCGGGATGTTAATTAAATACCATTTGGAGGCATTTAATGTTCGAGCAAAAACGGCTGATTTTCGACAAAAGAGCTAACACCCCCCCATTACGTCATGCTTCAGAAATGTGGAAAATGGTCCGTTTTCAAATGTTTTATTTTTGAACGTCAGTTCACATTTGTAGGTGGATCATCAGTGTTAGAGCTAAAATTAGCATGTTTAAAGTGATTTTCATGCTTCCAGGGGCTCGGGAAGTGACTCAAATACTATTTGGAGGCATTTAATGTTCAAGCAAAAACAGCTGATTTTTGACAAAAGAGATAACACCCCCCCATTACGTCATGCTTCAGAAATGTGGAAAATGGTCCGTTTTCAAATGTTTTATTTTTGAACGTCAGTTCACATTTGTAGGTGGATCATCAGTGTTAGAGCTAAAATTAGCATGTTTAAAGTGATTTTCATGCTTCCAGGGGCCCTAAACACAAGATTTATGGAATGGTTAAAAGTGCATGAAAATGGCCAATTTACTCACTCTGAGTTCTCAAAAAGGGTTTCTTCACCCCGGGAAGTTAATTAAATACCATTTGGAGGCATTTAATGTTCGAGCAAAAACGGCTGATTTTCGACAAAAGAGATAACACCCCCCCATTACGTCATGCTTCAGAAATGTGGAAAATGGTCCGTTTTCAAATGTTTTATTTTTGAACGTCAGTTCACATTTGTAGGTGGATCATCAGTGTTAGAGCTAAAATTAGCATGTTTAAAGTGATTTTCATGCTTCCAGGGGCTCGGGAAGTGAATTAAATACTATTTGGAGGCATTTAATGTTCAAGCAAAAACAGCAGATTTTTGACAAAAGAGATAACACCCCCCCATTACGTCATGCTTCAGAAATGTGGAAAATGGTCCGTTTTCAAATGTTTTATTTTTGAACGTCAGTTCACATTTGTAGGTGGATCATCAGTGTTAGAGCTAAAATTAGCATGTTTAAAGTGATTTTCATGATTCCAGGGGCCCTAAACAAAAGATTTATGGAATGGTTAAAAGTGCATAAAATGGCCAATTTACTCACTCTGAGTTCTCAAAAAGGGTTTCTTCACCCAGGGAAGTTAATTAAATACCATTTGGAGGCATTTAATGTTCGAGCAAAAACGGCTGATTTTCGACAAAAGAGATAACACCCCCCCATTACTTCATGCTTCAGAAATGTGGAAAATGGTCCGTTTTCAAATGTTTTATTTTTGAATGTCAGTTCACATTTGTAGTTGGATCATCAGTGTTAGAGCTAAAATTAGCATGTTTAAAGTGATTTTCATGCTTCCAGGGGCTCGGGAAGTGAATTAAATACTATTTGGAGGCATTTAATGTTCAATCAAAAACAGCTGATTTTTGACAAAAGAGATAACACCCCCCCATTACGTCATGCTTCAGAAATGTGGAAAATGGTCAGTTTTCAAATGTTTTATTTTTGAACGTCAGTTCACATTTGTAGGTGGATCATCAGTGATAGAGCTAAAATTAGCATGTTTAAAGTGATTTTCATGCTTCCAGGGGCCCTAAACACAAGATTTATGGAATGGTTAAAAGTGCATGAAAATGGCCAATTTACTCACTCTGAGTTCTCAAAAAAGGGTTTCTTCACCCCGGGAAGTTAATTAAATACCATTTGGAGGCATTTAATGTTCAAGCAAAAACGGCTGATTTTCGACAAAAGAGATAACACCCCCCCCATTACGTCATGCTTCAGAAATGTGGAAAATGGTCCGTTTTCAAATGTTTTATTTTTGAACGTCAGTTCACATTTGTAGGTGGATCATCAGTGTTAGAGCTAAAATTAGCATGTTTAAAGTGATTTTCAGCCTTCCAGGGGCTCGGGAAGTGAATTAAATACTATTTGGAGGCATTTAATGTTCAATCAAAAACAGCTGATTTTTGACAAAAGAGATAACACCCCCCCATTACGTCATGCTTCAGAAATGTGGAAAATGGTCCGTTTTCAAATGTTTTATTTTTGAACGTCAGTTCACATTTGTAGGTGGATCATCAGTGTTATAGCTAAAATTACCATTTTTAAAGTGATTTTCATGCTTCCAGGGGCCCTAAACACAAGATTTATGGAATGGATAAAAGTGCATGAAAATGGCCAATTTACTCACTCTGAGTTCTCAAAAAGGGTTTCTTCACCCCGGCAAGTTAATTAAATACCATTTGGAGGCATTTAATGTTCGAGCAAAAACGGCTGATTTTCGACAAAAGAGATAACACCCCCCCATTACGTCATGCTTCAGAAATGTGGAAAATGGTCCGTTTTCAAATGTTTTATTTTTGAACGTCAGTTCACATTTGTAGGTGGATCATCAGTGTTAGAGCTAAAATTAGCATGTTTAAAGTGATTTTCATGCTTCCAGGGGCTCGGGAAGTGAATTAAATACTATTTGGAGGCATTTAATGTTCAATCAAAAACAGCTGATTTTTGACAAAAGAGATAACACCCCCCCATTACGGCATGCTTCAGAAATGTGGAAAATGGTCCGTTTTCAAATGTTTTATTTTTGAACGTCAGTTCACATTTGTAGGTGGCTCATCAGTGTTAGAGCTAAAATTAGCATGTTTAAAGTGATTTTCATGCTTCCAGGGGCCCTAAACACAAGATTTATGGAATGGTTAAAAGTCCATTAAAATGGCCAATTTACTCACTCTGAGTTCTCAAAAAGGGTTTCTTCAACCCAGGAAGTTAATTAAATACCATTTGGAGGCATTTAATGTTCGAGCAAAAACGGCTGATTTTTGACAAAAGAGATAACACCCCCCCATTACGTCATGCTTCACTTTATGTGGAAAATGCTCCGTTTTCAAATGTTTTATTTTTTAACGTCAGTTCACATTTGTAGGTGGATCATCAGTGTTAGAGCTAAAATTAACATGTTTAAAGTGATTTTCATGCTTCCAGGGGCCCTAAACACAAGATTTATGGAAAGGTTAAAAGTGCATGAAAATGGCCGATTTACTCACTCTGAGTTCTCAAAAAGGGTTTCTTCACCCCGGGAAGTTAATTAAATACCATTTGGAGGCATTTAATGTTCGAGCAAAAACGGCTGATTTTCGACAAAAGAGATAACACCCCCCCCCCATTACGTCATGCTTCAGAAATGTGGAAAATGGTCCGTTTTCAAATGTTTTATTTTTGAACGTCAGTTCACATTTGTAGGTGGATCATCAGTGTTAGAGCTAAAATTAGCATGTTTAAAGTGATTTTCATGCTTCCAGGGGCTTGGGAAGTGAATTAAATATTTTTTGGAGGCATTTAATGTTCAAGCAAAAACAGCTGATTTTTGACAAAAGAGATAACATCCCCCCATTACGTCATGCTTCAGAAATGTGGAAAATGGTCCGTTTTCAAATGTTTTATTTTTGAACGTCAGTTCACATTTGTAGGTGGATCATCAGTGTTAGAGCTAAAATTAGCATGTTTAAAGTGATTTTCATGCTTCCAGGGGCCCTAAACACAACATTTATGGAATGGTTAAAAGTGCATGAAAATGGCCAATTTACTCACTCTGAGTTCTCAAAAAGGGTTTCTTCACCCCGGGAAGTTAATTAAATACCATTTGGAGGCATTTAATGTTCGAGCAAAAATGGCTGATTTTCGACAAAAGAGATAACACCCCCCCATTACGTCATGCTTCAGAAATGTGGAAAATGGTCAGTTTTCAAATGTTTTATTTTTGAACGTCAGTTCACATTTGTAGGTGGATCATCAGTGTTAGAGCTAAAATTAGCATGTTTAAAGTGATTTTCATGCTTCCAGGGGCTCGGGAAGTGAATTAAATACTATTTGGAGGCATTTAATGTTCAAGCAAAAACAGCTGATTTTTGACAAAAGAGATAACACCCCCCATTACGTCATGCTTCAGAAATGTGGAAAATGGTCCGTTTTCAAATGTCTTATTTTTGAACGTCAGTTCACATTTGTAGGTGGATCATCAGTGTTAGAGCTAAAATTAGCATGTTTAAAGTGATTTTCATGCTTCCAGGGGCCCTAAACACAAGATTTATGGAATGGGTAAAAGTGCATGAAAATGGCCAATTTACTCACTCTGAGTTCTCAAAAAGGGTTTCTTCACCCCGGGAAGTTAATTAAATACCATTTGGAGGCATTTAATGTTCGAGCAAAAACGGCTGATTTTCGACAAAAGAGATAACACCCCCATTACGTCATGCTTCAGAAATGTGGAAAATGGTCCGTTTTCAAATGTTTTATTTTTGAACGTCAGTTCACATTTGTAGGTGGATCATCAGTGTTAGAGCTAAAATTAGCATGTTTAAAGTGATTTTCATGCTTCCAGGGGCTCGGGAAGTGAATTAAACACTATTTGGAGGCATTTAATGTTCAATCAAAAACTGCTGATTTTTGACAAAAGAGATAACACCCCCCCATTACGTCAAGCTTCAGAAATGTGGAAAATGGTCCGTTTTCAAATGTTTTATTTTTGAACGTCAGTTCACATTTGTAGGTGGATCATCAGTGTTAGAGCTAAAATTAGCATGTTTAAAGTGATTTTCATGCTTCCAGGGGCCCTAAACACAAGATTTATGGAATAGTTAAAAGTGCATGAAAATGGCCAATTTACTCACTCTGAGTTCTCAAAAAGGGTTTCTTCACCCCGGGAAGTTAATTAAATACCATTTGGAGGCATTTAATGTTCGAGCAAAAACGGCTGATTTTCGACAAAAGAGATAACACCCCCCCAATACGTCATGCTTCAGAAATGTGGAAATGGTCCGTTTTCAAATGTTTTATTTTTGAACGTCAGTTCACATTTGTAGGTGGATCATCAGT
Organism: Lissotriton vulgaris; assembly: GCF_964263255.1. Lineage (NCBI taxonomy): Eukaryota > Metazoa > Chordata > Amphibia > Caudata > Salamandridae > Lissotriton > Lissotriton vulgaris. The sequence goes on from NW_028249249.1 coordinate 648,970, forward strand.
GTTAGAGCTAAAATTAGCATGTTTAAAGTGATTTTCATGCTTCCAGGGGCTCGGGAAGTGAATTAAATACTATTTGGAGGCATTTAATGTTCAAGCAAAAACAGCTGATTTTTGACAAAAGAGATAACACCCCCCCATTACGTCATGCTTCAGAAATGTGGAAAATGGTCCGTTTTCAAATGTTTTATTTTTGAACGTCAGTTCACATTTGTAGGTGGATCATCAGTGTTAGAGCTAAAATTAGCATGTTTAAAGTGATTTTCATGCTTCCAGGGGCCCTAAACACAAGATTTATGGAATGGTTAAAAGTGCATGAAAATGGCCAATTTACTCACTCTGAGTTCTCAAAAAAGGGTTTCTTCACCCCGGGAAGTTAATTAAATACCATTTGGAGGCATTTAATGTTTGAGCAAAAACGGCTGATTTTCGACAAAAGAGATAACACCCCCCCATTACGTCATGCTTCAGAAATGTGGAAAATGGTCCGTTTTCAAATGTTTTATTTTTGAACGTCAGTTCACATTTGTAGGTGGATCATCAGTGTTAGAGCTAAAATTAGCATGTTTAAAGTGATTTTCAGCCTTCCAGGGGCTCGGGAAGTGAATTAAATACTATTTGGAGGCATTTAATGTTCAATCAAAAACAGCTGATTTTTGACAAAAGAGATAACACCCCCCCATTACGTCATGCTTCAGAAATGTGGAAAATGGTCCGTTTTCAAATGTTTTATTTTTGAACGTCAGTTCACATTTGTAGGTGGATCATCAGTGTTAGAGCTAAAATTACCATTTTTAAAGTGATTTTCATGCTTCCAGGGGCCCTAAACACAAGATTTATGGAATGGATAAAAGTGCATGAAAATGGCCAATTTACTCACTCTGAGTTCTCAAAAAGGGTTTCTTCACCCCGGCAAGTTAATTAAATACCATTTGGAGGCATTTAATGTTCGAGCAAAAACGGCTGATTTTCGACAAAAGAGATAACACCCCCCCATTACGTCATGCTTCAGAAATGTGGAAAATGGTCCGTTTTCAAATGTTTTATTTTTGAACGTCCGTTCACATTTGTAGGTGGATCATCAGTGTTAGAGCTAAAATTAGCATGTTTAAAGTGATTTTCATGCTTCCAGGGGCTCGGGAAGTGAATTAAATACTATTTGGAGGCATTTAATGTTCAATCAAAAACAGCTGATTTTTGACAAAAGAGATAACACCCCCCCATTACGGCATGCTTCAGAAATGTGGAAAATGGTCCGTTTTCAAATGTTTTATTTTTGAACGTCAGTTCACATTTGTAGGTGGCTCATC